>NC_054059.1:11797500-12434833 GCF_017639655.2 Falco naumanni | reverse complement strand
ATTTACATTATTACAAAGTTTTCTGTTCTATGTACTGTACATATTATAGCCAATTGCATTTATATACGTCAGCTGCTCCAAGCTACTGCACAGGAATGTGAACCTTCTTCAACAACAACTTTGAACAACTCCCCTGTTTCCGAAAACCAAAAATAACAATTTTTCTCACATCTTCTGAGCAATGAAGTTATTCATGACCTGTGGCAGTAAAACAGGGGCTACATTTTTTTTCTTTTGATTCCATTATATATGTTATTTTAACTGACGTCTGTGATGTAGTAAATGATTGGTTCAGGACAGAAAAAAGATGCAATCTGAACTCCTGAATTACAATTTTTGAAGGAAATATGGGAGCTGGGCCAAGGAGACAGGGTACATTACACATCAGGTGGGGCTTACGCCCTTGACTCACCCTTCTGTCGTTCTCATCAGGGCTTGGAAATCCTTCCTTGGCTCCAGGGGAGGCGGCTGGTGGCTGGTGACCTCAGCCCTGTGCCTGATGCGTGCACCAGGCAGCCGCTGTGGAGACCCCAGTGCCTGTGTAGCCCCTCCACCAGCCACCAGCAGAAGCCAAACGTCGTCATAAGCAAAAAGTTCCTGGTTCGAGTTTTACTGTTTTGTTGTTGTTTTGGTTTGGGTTTTTTCCCCAAAAAAAGTTAATAAATAAATAATTATTTTAAAATAATATATGAACCCAAATGTAATTTACTAAGAGGAAAAGAGAATATGGGGCTGTGTGGGTGCAGGTGCTCGGGCACCGGTAGGGGCTGCAGGGCCCTGTGAGGGGCGGCCGGGGCTGCCCTGGGCTGGGCACAGCCGGTTCCAGCCGGCTCCAAGCGGCCCCCACAGGGCACAGCTGGGCAGCAGCCCTGGTGGTGGGTCCTCGGGGAAAGTGTATATAAAGGGAAAAAATGCCAAAGAGCGGAGAGGAGTGAGGAAAAAGGAGTGAGAAACAGCCCTGCAGGCACCAAGGGGAGAGAAGAAGGAGGGCCAGAAGGCACTCCAGGCACTGGAGCCGAGATTTCCCCTCAGTCCATGGAGACCACCATACTGGAGCAGGTTCTCCCAAAGGACTGCAGCCCATGGACAATCCGCAGTGGAGCAAGGGAGCAAGGGGAGGAGGAAAGAGTGGCAGAGAGGAGCCGTTATGGACCAACCACGGCCCCCATTCCCCTGCGGCACTCAGGGTGGGCGAGGCAGAGGAGTCCACGATGGAGGAGTGAAGCTGAGGCTGGGAAGAAGGGGGTGGGGGGAGGCGTTTTAGGTTTTCTCCTTGTTCCTCACCATCCAATTCTATTTTAGTTGGCAGTAAATTAGATTAATCTTCCTCAAGTTGAGTCTCTTTTGCCTCTGATGGTAATTAGTGAGCGATCTCCCTGTCCTTAGCTTGAACCATGACCTCTTTCATCTTATTTTCTCTGCCTGTCCTGTTGAGGAGGGGGAGTGGGAGAGTGGCTGGGTGGGTATCTAGCAGCCAGCCAAGGTCAACCCACCCAGAGGGGAATGTGGAGAAAATACAGCATCGTCACTCAGCTAGGTATTTACCCCGTTGGGGGGGGGGGGGGGGGGGGGGGAACACTCAGACCCCACTTCTCTCTATCTAATTCTACTGGGGGGGGGGGGGGGGGGAACACTCAGACCCCACTTCTCTCTATCTAATTCTACTAATCCTTTGCCTTGCTTTGCCTACATGTTTATTTATGTTTATAGAGGCAGTGGATCTATGAATATTCATTTCCTCCCTCTCTAACGTTATCTGTGCTTACTATTTTCTTGCTAAAGACACATAGCCTGGCAATGCTTTGAGCCTCCACCGTCTGCCTCGCCTGTGGTGTACTGTGGCAAAGCAATGAGTAACCTGAAGGCAAAAGAAAGCTTCACACGAAACAGGCAAACCAGGGGGACAATTCATTGTCACAAGCAAAAGGCAGTTACCCAGGGCTGGAATTCGGGTAAATATAGCAGGTTATGGTATTTTCATTCCTTTTGCTTCAGTGGGTCAAAACACTTACCAAAAACTCTTTTCTGGGTACTAGGTGTTTTCCATGTGATAGGCTGTCCACATGGCTGTAGACAACAGGCTAATGTTTTAGGAGTCTGTGAAGATTTAGGATACTGCATTTTTGTCATATTCAGCACAAGCATAAAGAAGGTGATTTCTTTCCTCTTTGGAACTGTACAAGGATAGTTTGAGGCATTTGCAGGCTCCTATGATGCTTCTCATTCAATTTGTCTTCTTTAGAGTAACAGTATGAGTCTGATCAGTATTTCTTTACAGGTCATATTTTTTAGCTATCTCAGCATTCTTGTTGCTCCACATCATCCTGAAAGCTGTGGTACAAAACCTTGTATTGAAACCTCTAGGTTACACCTTCAGCATTATTCAGCTTTATTAAGGCTGAATTATCATAGCTCTACAAATCAATTCATACCACATATCACTAAATTACCCATGCTCAGAGTTTTCCTTCATGTTCCTATTAAGAAATATCTGCTTACATTTATTTGTCCTCATATCACAGAATCGTGGAATAATTCTATTTGGAAGGGACCCTGGGGGCTGTTCAGCTTCTGCAAAAAGCCTGTCGATCTCTTCTTTATTCTCCCTGACGGTGTACAGATGCTCACCTCCTCTGCAACTCCTTTGCCTGCCAACTGCTCCTCACCCAGTGCACATATCCCATCACAAGGACACCATCACTGTCCCCTGCCCCAACCTTGGGGCAGCAGCTAGGCACTGCCTGCTGCCTGTGACCGAGATGGTGGCATCCTCCCCCAGAACTATGTCTGGGTTGAGGCCTCTGATACATTCCCAGGTTGGAGACCATGTCCCGTGGTGCCTCACCACCATCTCAAGTTTATGTATATAAAACCTTTCTGGTTTTAGGTATATATACACACTATTTCTATATTTTGGTTCTTCCAGTTGTCTGAAGAAGGCTTTATCTACTTCTTCCTGATCAAGTGGTCTGTAGCAGACACCCATCACAATGGCATCCATACCGATCTACCCTATAACCCTGACCCATAAACTCTCAGCTGGCTCATCATCCCTCCCAAAGCAGAGCCAGCTGCATCCCCGCTGCTGTCTCACATAAGGGCAACTCCCAGTTGTGCTGATTTCCCAGAAAAGGTATGAGGTCTTCCCCCATCATGCTGTCATGTAGGCTCACTCTTATTTGTGTGTTTACCCTTAGGACAGGTCCCTTTCTTCCTTAAGTTGATTATAAGGTGTCTTGTCCACATCACCCCACACCCTTTGCTTGCCAACCACTTCCTCACTTGATTATAGGTCATCATCTCTCTGCCCCATCACTTCTAGTTTAAAACTTCTCCTCACCAGGTGGGCCAGCATGTTGTCAAACACATTTTTACTATACTAGGTCCCAGGGATCCCATCTCTTTGAAGTTCTCAATCATCAGAAAGGCTTCCGAGGTCTTGAAGACAAATCTTTGTTGTTGAAAACAGCTGTGCAATCCCTTGTTAACCTGTAGGATCCATCCACTCTGCCTCAAGACCTTGCCCTCACTGGAAGGGCTGAGAAGACACTGCTTTGGTCCCCATGCCCTTGGCCACCACCCCGGATCCGTGCAGTCATGCTTGATATGCTCCAGGTCTCCCGTGATATCGTTAGTACCCCCATGGAAGAGTAGCAGGGGGTAACAGTCCCAGAGCTGAGGCCTGGCACCCTCTCCACAACATCCCAGATCAAAGCCCCTAGCGATCAGCAAGCCTTTCCACAAACCTCCCCAAATGAACTTGTTTGAAGCTTTAGCTCCAAAGGGCTCCCAGCAGTCCCCCTAAGATCCCAGAAGTTCCCAGATTTTGAAGCTGAGCCCAGCACCTGCTGTTGGCTGCCTTTGTTAGCGGTGCTGTCAGGTATCTCCTGCTTTGCATCCCTGGCAACGCTGTGCACAAGGACGAAGGCAGGGTATCCTCACCTCCATCTTTGGGGCATTAGGACCTCTCTCCCACCTCTGGCTGTCCCACCAGGTGGGATTGGCAGTGTTGTGAGTGCCTGTGTCTTCACAATGTGGCTCAGGCTTGGCTCCTCAGCTGGGCTGGCCCCATCTCTTCCCTACACCAGACGAAAAGACAAGCCTCATATGAAAGGAGAAGAGCTGGGCTTTTTTTTTGCTAGCCTCTTCCTTCATTTTTTATGACCCTTTTTGAACATAAAGGGTTTTTTTTTTCCCCACTAACATTCTTGGTTTTAACACTTGGCAAGCTTTGATGGTACTTGCCTAAAGGAAAAAGATACAACAATGGGGAGCAGGGGTGCTTCAACAGTAACCTCAAATGCCATCATGCCCAGTGTTGCTTTCTATCTTGAACAGACGTAGGTGAGAAGCTGCTGCTTTCAAGGTCTGACTGAAACGAGACAAGAAAACCAACAAACTGTGAAGTCCATGGCCTTTTTCCATGACAGAATTGAAAGGACAGTTGAAGAAAAAACAGACAACATAGTTCAGGGTTCTGAAAAGAAGAAAACAAACTGGAAAAGTATGGAGGAGAAAGTTCTGTACTGAAAGCACTTATGTACAGGCTCAATTTTGGATGTGTCAGTATCCCACTGATCTCAGAAGGTCTGTTTAGTGAACTGAAACACATGTAGTCAAGTACTTGGCTTAGCCTGTGTACGTCTCAGAACACCAGGAGGTACCTCAAGCAAGCAAAAATTTAATTAGTGGCTTTCTTACAGCCCAGACAAAGGCTTTTAAAAGGTGATGATTTTGAAAACCTGGTTGCAGAAGGCCCCAGGCTGGCTGGGAAGAGTGAGGTGTTGTCTTGCAAATGAGTTATCATAGTGTCTCCTAATTTAGACACATGCAGTTGAGGAGATGACCTTATTTTTACATTGAAAAAATGTTATCAGATGTGGCTAATTGGAGACTGGAGGCAGGGGAGAGCTTAGAGGCACAGTAATTGTTCTTGTCTAATCAGAAGGATCAAAAGAGAATCCTTCAGAGACCTAAATTAAAAAATGAGATTCTTGTGGCATGTTGATCATAAGATTGATTTTTTCTGGACATGCCTGGACAAAGAGAAAAGAGCTGAGTATGATTAAATACAATTTTGCTGCCAAGGCGCTGAAGAATTTGTTCTCTTTACTACACACCTTGTTCTATCTAATGGTCACATTTCCATTTGTCTGCCTAACACCTACACTTTCAAAAAGAAGATATAACTTCTATTCTTTCAGGAATAGAGAAGGTATTATCTGACTGTGAAATATCTGTGTTTATAGAAATTTCAGTGTTAGGAATCTGAGTGAATGATTGTTAACAATGATTTTCAATTGAAGAATTTTGTTTCAAGACCACGCTGACTTCTGTCTTATGGCTAAGGACGCATAAAGACCACTGACTTGACCACTGAGTCTCCTGTGGCATTGCTGCATGCAGGCAGTAAGCCCAGAGTACTGAGGCTAAGGAGTAAGAGACCTTTGGGAAGCTCGGCACAGCCAGCTGCCCCCACCAGCCTGCCCAGTTCATCCTCTGAAGCCTGTCACCAGTCAGGACTTGGCCTGGGCATGTCTGAGCCATTGTGGCAGTTGGTGCTCTGGGTGAGTACATCTGACTAGGAAAAAAAAGATGCTGCTGTCGTCCACTTTATGTTCACCCCTGTCTGCATTTTTTAACATTTCCAAAATAAGACTTTTTTTTCCCCCGTAAATATTTCAAAACTTAATGCCGACAAATGCAACACAAAGTGAATGAATTTACAACTTTGTGATGGATCATTGTACAAAATGCCCATGGGAAACTCACCATAAGGGAACGTCAGTATTATACAGCCTCATTCAGGAAAAGCCTCTGGGAGGGGCAGATTCTGATGCACACACAGGGGGCATTCGGGGCAGGAGGCGTCCCATGCCCAGCAACCACAGCTGTGATTTGCCTCTTCAGGTTGTGCTTCAGGGTCTCCTATTTTTTTCAGCTACAGTGAGGGCTCACCAGGCAGAGAAATAAAAACTGGTACAATGGATGAAGTCAATAACGGGCTGAAAAATTCCCAGTCCTTTCTCTTGCAGTAGAAGAGCAGTATCACTTGGTAAGGGAAGAAGAGGGAGTTGAAGGTGTGTTGCCTCTACAAGGTTTCCTAACCAGCACTCCTGCTCTGCCAGGGCTCTTCCACCACTCTGAGGAAGGGGTGCAGGACACATACCTACATGAAGCACTTCAACACAGCATTTCTCTCTCACTGTTTTTCTAATCCTCTAACGTGCAGGCAGTTGCTTTGAGTGGCTGAACCGATCTGCACCTTGCTCAGAATCCACTCTTTGTTTGCTTTCACAGCTGCACAGACATTTTTCAGAGACAAACTCTGTTCCTAGAGAGTGGGACAGGGCACTCCAGAGCAAGGCCATCCCAGGCACACATCTGCTTTGCTCTGGGGCTATTTGGAGAAATGAGCATATTTCACATAGGTTGTGCCTTCTGTCCCTCTTGTTTCTCTAGCTGAATTCTTCCATTTTGGTAGATACACAGCCAGCTCACAGCACGCTGCCCACAGAAATGGCTGAGTTTCTTTATTTATCTTCACCACAGTACATGAGATAGACACACATAAGCTGGTCTCCTTCTCAGTGTCCTCTTGACACGCTAGTTACAGAGTAGTCTTCAGTGTTAAAGATATTTCTGTCACCATTGCAGGCTTTTCTAGAGGGGTGTCATGTTAATGTCAGTGCCGGATCTTTGCATTTCTTTCTGCTGTTGCTTTTAGTACCCATTTCTGCTAGCTAGGGACAGAAGAGCCAGCGCTGCACTCTGTGACTGCCTTTTACCTTTTGAGGCACTGCACTCAGTGCAAGCTGGACATAAGATGCATTTTTGTGTGCTTCTTAGCTAGGCACTTAATCTTCTCTGGCATTCATGTCTCACTACATTTTTCTTCAGCTTAACTAACAGTTTTTGTAAATAGATGTACTAGAAATACTAGTTTTTTCAGCTCTGGATTGAATCCCAGAACAGAGAAACAGTATTTTTCCATTAAAAAAAAAAAAAAAAAAAGCACTAATTAAACCCCAACTTTCAAAGATTTAGAAAATATAGTAATCTACTAGAATAAATTGCTAATTTTTGTTTCATATTTTATGGCATGCATTTCTCTGTTGTTTCAGTACTACAGTCAATGATCAAAAATAGGTCAGTTTCCAAACCACAAAGGACTGAAATGCGTAAGAGAAAGAAAGAAAGAAAAGAAAGAAAGAAGAAAGAAAAGAGGGAGGAAGGAAGGAAGGAAAAAAAGAAAAAAAGAAAGAAAAAGAAAGAAAGAAAGAAAAGAAAGAAAGATACCACTATCTGTCTTCCGTTGTTAGTTTGACTAATCTCAGACTAAAAGTTTAAAGTTTACTAATGTCTCATGAGAAGTAAAAACATTTAAAAATAAGACAAGTTGAACTTTTATGTAATTACCAAATTGGAGTATTAGAAGAAGAGGAATTTATCCTGTGGCTGATCTGCAGGAAGAAAAAAAATCATGTTATCCCATTTTACAGATGAGGAACAGAAACATAAAAGCCTAAACTCTTCCTGTCCCACTTTGAGCTTCTAACCAGGACGGCTGTTTTAGGAGCAGCAGTGTTCCCTTCAGTGTTCATGGAGTGAAAGAGGCACTTCCAGGGAACAGTTTCCTAAGGCAGCAATCACACTACCTACCTGAATATGCTCAACATTGACAACTCACTGCTTTCACAATCACACATGAGAATCCCTAAACTACAAACTGACTGAAATCAGAAGATTTAAGAAAATGCACCTGGGGCGTGTGTGTGTGTGTGTGTGTTCCATTTTCTGTGGCTGTTAGGTAGAGGTGGGTCACAGTTTTTCTTAACCATAAGACCCCAAACCACTTTTTTAAAATGTAAGTATAAGATTCTTGAGTAATCCCACACCCATTGATGCTAAGGTTTTAAGGAAAATTGATGTTGCTCTCATACGCTTCAGACTAAAGATGGAGAGCTGGCAACCTTCTATCTCCCCTCTGCAAATGATAGATTTGAAATGCCATTTTGTCAGCAGGGCTTCCCTTGCCTGACAAGGGAAAATTTTTGAAAAAAAAGTATCTGTTGCTGTTTCATGTAGCCAGCCTGACCAATGAAGTGGTAATTCATGGCTGGCCGGCTGGTATCAGATGCTTAACCTGCTGTGTGTCCCTGCCAAGGCTCTGCACACAATTCATTCTATTGAAAAGCCAGCTCATTTCCACTTGCAGCCAGCTCTATTCATATTCCTCTCAGAGTTAGTGACAATAAATATTATAAAATCACACAAATCCAGATGGTGTGGGTTGGAGTTGCCAGCTGTTCTACCACTTGTGAATTGCCTCTCTTGTCCTGCAGCTTGGCTTCCACAGAAAGCATCTCATCAGTTTCCTATGGTCTCATTGCATTTCTTTACAAGCCATCCTCATCCTGAGGTATTTTCAGCTTTCACTGTAGATACGTAAGAGAGATAGAGGCTAAGCAAATTGGAGGCAGAAAATCAAAGAATTTTTCATCTGAGAAACTGAGGATTATTTTTCAAATAGTGACCTTAACCTCTCAACAGCATCCTAGTTTTCATGAATGAACTTCAGGGGTTCCGCTGATTTTTACTAATTCTCTTTTATAGAAGACTTACAGCTAAAAGAGAAGCCAATGTTCTCTAATCTTGCCAGTAGTTATTGTTCCAAAATCAGGAGGAAACCAGTGCCAAATGAACACAGAAACTGAAATACTGTCATGACCTGTGTGAATAGCATTGTGTAAATTCTAAACATTGGTGATGGTTACCTTGGTTTAGCTTTGTGTGTTTGCTCTGAGTTTTGACTCTTTCAGCCTGGGGTGCATCTATCTGCAGGCCAGAGGCAGTCTCCAGTCCAGTGGAGTTACCATCCAAATGACCACCAGGGTTCGGAGAAAGACTATGGTTAGTAGTGCTGTCATCAATGAAGATGTGAATACTGATATGACTAACAACTGTGCAACTGCCAGCAGTTTTGGTCCTCATATTGGCTGTCTTCTGAGGTTTTTTTTGTTGAAAAGAGATGCAGAGAAGAGTAAGCAAGAGGCAAGGGAGGCAGGACCAGCACAGAGCACGGATAGGAAGAGCACAGGAAGAGAAAGCCTGAGACCAGAAGAGCAAGCAAAGCCACCATCTGTGGGGACATGCTGTAAGTCAGCACGCTCTTGGACTGTGGTGCCAGAAGGGAGCAGGCACTGACAGTGATGCAGATGCTCACAGCTGCTGCTCTGGTTAGTGCCATGGTTTGGGCCTGTGGTGGTGGGACAAGGGTGTTTGAGGAGGGAAGAAGACCCTCAGCAGCCCTCCAGGCAGGTGTCTGAGGCACCAAAGTGTCTTACCAGCAGTCTGTCTCATTACATTTGCAGCAGAGACTATTCAATTACATTGTCTAATCTACTCTTTGCCTTGTCTAGCTGCAAAACTGAAAAATAACAATAATGATGAGGCAGGTCCAGTCAAACCATGAAAGTCCAGCTGGGTTGAGTGAGGAGCGTGGCTGGGCAGAGACATGGCTGCAGCATAGCTCAGCAAAGCCCAGGGATCAGGGACAGAGCTTAACCCCAGCTCCCATGCAAAACAGGGGAAGCCCCCAGTTAAGGTGTCTCACAGTTCTTTCTCCCACAGCTCTTTTAACAGCAGTCTGATCCCAGGTTACTGGGCTGCACTGGATCAGGGCTGCCCTTAAGCACCGGCAGCCAAACCTCCTGTGGGATATGGCAGAGCCTGTTGGTGCACTTACGACCAAAAAAATTATGAATTGTAAGGACAGTTGCTCCACTGGTGTCCACAAGAGTGATCACTGGCCATTGAGGAAGTACTGCTCAGGGTAGGCTCAGGACTTTTGATTAAAGATTTTAGCTTATGTTGCAGAAAGGTGAAATTAGATTTGCAGATCCATATATGCATCAGGATTTTGAATACAACATAAAGTCTCTTTTGGAACATTCATCATTTCTCCTTACCTCCAAGTCAGTGACATCCATTCAATTTTGGCTGAGAAAGCAAGTAGGAGAGGAAGTGAGCGCCCACCTCCAGTCTAATCACAGCTTACCTCACAGTGGCATAAAAGCTCCTCTTTTCATCCCCAAGCCATTCTTTCAACAGTATCCTTGGGTCAGAAACCCTCCAATTCAATAGACACCTTTCCGTGCCTTTTCTCTCAGCATCCCTCCATGCAGATCCCTGTAACATTTCATTAACTCCCATCTGCCTCCTGGTGCTGGAATTTTACCATCAGAGACTGCCCAGACGTGGGACATCAGGCATCTAGGAAACATTTGACTTAATTGATAAGACAATTAAGGGCTAGACAGTCACTGAACTGGAGTTGTCTGAGCCCAAATTTCACATTCCCCATGATATTTTTTAAATTTTATATTTTTATTTCATACGAAAGGATTCAGTCACCAAAGTCCTACCTTCAACTTTGCTCTTAGGCTGCTCACACCAGAAGACTGGGATTTATATTATCTTCCAGATTATTTCTGATAAAGTGGATGACGCTTGCTGGGACTTACTCAGGTGTCAATGGAGGAACAGTCTCTGCCACAGCTTTCATCCTACTTCTAATTTCAACAAACAGGTCCCAGAGGAGTCAGGTTCTCTCCAGCAAAGATCCTTGAACTATAATGTGACCCTTATCATATAAATTTATTATCCTTCTGAGTCTATATGAAAAGACCTTTGTAACGTCCTGGCCAAACTTTACCTCCTATTATCTCAGTAGCACTGCAGCAAATGAGTCAGCAGAGAATGTGCCGCTGGGTATGCTACTCAATCATTCACATCTGCTGCGTCTGGGGACACATCTGACATAGGCATTGGTGTTCCCAGCCGTGCCCCAGGGAGGCACTTACCCTATGCGAGTGTGACTCAGCAACATTTCTTAATTATCTGATGGTTGCAGGAGATTGCAAGACTGAAATTTTGTCAGCAGCATTTTATCCAAAGTGGTGAAAAGCTTCTAAAAAGCACTACTGGGGGATATTCTTGCTAGTTTTATGGCATTGGGCCTTCATTACCATAAACAAACTCTGATACCCTAGTGCAGTCTTTCGGGAAATTTCATATAAAGCCACAGGAAGGCTCATTGCAATCACTTACACACGCACCCTTAAAAGCAATGGTTCTCCCCACGTAGGCTGGACCTGAGCTGAACTCTCCATTTCCCAAGAGATGGTGGCCTTGCCTCACTGCTCCTCACTGTTGCGCTGCCTTGGCACAGTGGCCACAGGTTTGTTGTCATCTTTGTGGGTGAACAGAGCTTGATATCATGTGTCTGCATGCTTTAAGGGTGGGATAACAGCAAAGGCATTGAAAATAGGGGCAACGGTTGAGAAAAGAGGCCCCAGAACAAGTAACAGTGCACTTTCTGGGCACTAATGGGCCATTGCCTATCACTGAAAGTGCAACCTCGAAAGATGGGAAAAGACTTCTTCTGTTTTAGGAAAGGGAGCAGCAGCTGAGCAAGGAAAGAAACTGAGCAGCAGGGTGAGGCACTTGCTGCGGCCTGGAAAGTAATGTCCCCTCCAGGACTGGGCACTGTGTAGCCTGGGGTGGAAGTCAAAGGCTGAGAATTGCCTCAAAATTCAACCACCTTATAAAAGGACCAGATTTGGGGAGGAGGAGGAGAAAGCAAATGCCTACTTCAGATCCAGGTTTCCTCACTGAAGAGCTGGGTGTGCTCATCTTCACCACAGTGACTGAGGCCATGAAGGGCCGTGGTGACCAGTGCTAGTTACACAGGTCAACTCCATGGTGTTGGGCACCCAAAGCTCATGTTGGGCATGATCACCAAGAAGTGATTGCTTTGAGTGTGCAATGCTGGTGACTCAGGATAAGAAGTGACCACCAACATGGGGGGTGTTGTTGGTGCATGTCAGCATAACAAAGGTTTGTTTTACAATTTAAACGGTAAAAAAAAGGTGCCATTATCACTGTGTCCCTTTTAAGTGAAGAGTTAAAGCGTGGGATTTCATGATAACCCTTTCAAAACCGACTGAAGAACTAGACTGCTCCTGAGTGTCTTCTAGATGCAGAGAAACCCTTCATAGACTTTCTGAGAGCACTCTCATTAATTATCAGCTTTAGGTGGCTTGTAGTTTTGGAAAATTCTACTACACTTCTGCACTTTCAGCAAACCAAGTACTACAGATTTGCCTCCAAGTGACTGAGGGTCCCATGTAGGCTGCAGATCCCAAGCCCTACTCCTTAGAAGTAATTCAAGGCCCTAATTTCAGCTGCCCGTTCGGAAGCTGAAAATTGGAGAAGTGAAAATGTGAGGTTTCTTTTTTTATTTTTCTTTTCCTATTTCTATGCTGAAATTTGAAACAGCTACCACAAAATGTTTATAACCATACGTAGTGCTCAATAAATGTCTACAAATGGAAGGAACTGTGTATGAATTATGTCTGATTTATACATTAAATAAAAATAGCAAGAGCCAGTTGAATTTTAAATGTTCTTCCCACATACGGTAAGCCTTGAAATTACAATGTCTGTAGAATATTGCCTGCAAAAAAGTCTAATGCATTGCATATACTACATCAAAATACTTAAAAAGCATTCCAAGAGTTTATCAGATAAAGCAAATACTTGGGCCTATTTAAACCTTCTTAAATTGGGTTTTTATAGGGGGAATTCTTGGCAAATAAATTTCTTTTTAAGCTCACCCCACAACACGCAGACCAACATTAACCATAGGGACTGAGCTGCCAGTAATTGCTGAAAATAATTGCCCTTGTGCGGGCCAATAAACCCACCGGGCACATAACAGCCTGCAGGAACCAGACCCTAGCGGTGAGGCAGAACAACCTCCTGCCCAGCCCTGTACCCTGGCCACGAGTGGCAGATCCCAGCCCAGATCCCAGCAAGGCAGATCTTCAGCTCATCTCCTTATGGGGAAACAAAGCGTGTTTGATTGCAGCATCTTTGGAGAGGTGGGAGCAGGGTCGTGTTATGATCCTGACCCCAGACCCTGCTTGACTGGCTCTCTGTGCCAGCCAGGAGCAACAGCCTTCCAAAGTGGGGACAAAACTGGGGAGTTTGGTGTTTAGCACTAAACATCCACCCTTCCTGCCCCCGCTGAAGAGAGCCAAGCTTTAAAGAACAGGCTTCAAGGAGCTAAGGGCAACTTTCACATTGGGTACAAATAGGTCAATAAATTCATACTAGAGTTTTGCCTACAGTGTAATCCACCTCAGAAGATATGTGAAGCTAACATTTAAAAAGCAGTGTCATTACATAACCTTATTTAGTCGCAACATACTTCATAGATACTTTTGCTGCTTCTTTGGAGGACTATTTTTAAACTACAGATACTCTCCACTCACCCTTACCGATTTAACTTTGAAGTGACGATACTTGGCCCGTTTGACCCCAGGGAGTAGAGACATTTAATATTTTGTCTTCCAGTTGATTACCCAGCCCAGACAAACAAAGGAAAAATAAATCCATTAAAATGTAATTTCAAGAAGAGTATTCCCAGGTTTTGCTAGCTAAATCACATTTTGCAATTAATGTGATTGTTATAAACATTTTAGGTCTAGCTCAAGATCATCCACGTATATCAAAATAAAATATTCTCATCCCAGTTTTATGGCACAGCTCTGTTAGAAAAATATTTCAGCAAAACAACAAAATCAAAACAAAACCTTGCAGTTTAATTCCCTAAACAACAGAGGTAGTTTATATTTATTCCAGCCATCTCTGCCACTGCTCTATGCATAATAAAAGTGCTTCCCAATTCTCCTTGCACAAACACAAGCACTGTCATCTCAGTCCTTCCTCACCGTATGCTCTTCCCGTCAGTGCTGAAGCATGCTCTGTGCCCACTGTCACCCAGCCAGTTGAAAATTTCCTGGATTCTATACCCCCAAAATAAAGCAAAGTAGGGGAATGCATGCCTTGAGAGATGAGCATGTATTTCCCTTCACCATCATATTTTTGTGACGGTGGGGACAGCGCAGTTGGCTCCCGTACGGTCTCAAAGGCACGGACAGACGGCATATTGCTGCATTCCCAAGTGGGTGCCTGCCCCTTTGGCTGGGGGAGGCAGCAGGCAAGGCGCAGGGTGCTGGGCCCATCACCCCCTTGTTGCACCTCCTCCAGAAGCTCGTTTGTCTTAATTAACTAGGGCCAGTTAGATTTGGGATATCAGTTTATGCTCTTACCCTTGCAATCAGCCCCAAGAAGACCCTTCAGAAGTGGCTCTGGCACCCACGAGGGCCCGTGCTCACACAGGAACAACGTTTTTACTGCAGACATGAAAAAGTCTGGAGTTGCTGGTACAACAGCCAGCAACGTAACTAAGCATCTCCATGCAGGCCATAGCCCTTCAGTGGTGAAGTTTATACTCCAAGGGTAGAAGAGTGCAACAGCCAGTCTTTGTCAACAAGAAGATGAACCATCACAATTGCCTCAGGAAGCTGCAACTGAATTTTCTGGGGAAACCAACACAATGACACATTGTGTTACTGCCTACCAGTTTAACTCCATCCCTGGGTGGCCTGACGACATGGAAGTTAGTTACCACAGCCACGTTAACGCCAAGCACAGACCTCATATGAAGCCCTCCTGCTTCTCCTTGCTCTGAGAAGAAATGTGTGAGCATACGAAACCCTCTCCAAACGTGTTGGGTCCTATGTAGAGCTACATAAATCTGCAGTCCCACCACGTGAGCAACAGCTTACTGCAGAACTAAGAGGAAAAGGAGCTGAAGCCATCCAGTTCTAAGCTGCAGCACAAGATAAATACAACCAGCAGGTTAAATGTTTCCCTGCTAAGTTTAAGCAGTAGTAGCCAGGTGCTGGCACCCCTCAAGAAGGTTTCTGCTTGCACAATCATAATGGATATTTTACCCTTTAATGGCACCAGTCTTTTCATAGTATATATATTTTAAATTAAAAAATAAAGACACCAAACTTTTAGTAAAGCTCGCTCTGGGCCTTCCCTTGTTCCTCAGCTATCCGTGGTGGCTTTGCCATTGACAACAAAAAAGGAGGACCAGAGCCTTTAATGCCCTACTTTTAAGTGTTAATACATTTACAGAAGACTATACAAACAAGCGCTGAACAGCAATTACACATTATTAGAGCTTCACAATATTTGTACATGTTGCTAAAATAAAGCTGCTAAATGAAGAAGCTTTATTAGCTTAGAGTTTTTGGCTGCTGTTATTAAAAAATATATTTACCTGAAAGGAAATCCAAGTATTTAATTTTACAAACAATTTAAAATATAGCAGTAAGCAACGTAAACTATTGCTTTTTATGTTTATACAATTTTTTTGGCATAACACTGCCATACAGTTACAGAAATATAAAATATATCTTTATAGTGCATTACAAATCCAGAAACTGGTTACCACTCCTACCACATACATATGGTATTGGTACTACCAAACATGCACAGCATTCTGTAATTAAACACTGCAAAGGAATACAGAGAAGAGAGCAGGATCATTCATAAAAACTGACATGTAGCTGTTCCATTTTGCAAGTAAAAATTATTGGGGTTTGGTTTTTTTCTTTTTACTGGATTTTTTTTCTTAGAATACATTTTAACAATGAAGTCTACAATATTTCCAAGTTTTATCAGTGCAAAACTATACCTAATCATCTGTTGCTGAACTCAAACTGCATAAAGGGCAAACAACCATGGAATAGGTTAAAACACAGAAAAAAGAGCAAACAATGATTTGCAAACATGCTTCAGCAGATCCCAAAAATATAAGTGCCATAACCTTTTTTTTACTGCAAAACAATAATTTTCACATAGTTAGCCACAGTACTAAATACATTCAGTATATTTCACAATTGACTTTAATTGATGAATATGCCACTTGACTTGTAAGCGTGGTAGAATTAAAGTGCCAAGTTTCTAAGTAGGAGATTTCTTTCAGAACAATTTGCCAATTCTCACATTTGTTATTTTATAGCAAACAGCTTAATGCTTTTGAAAATAAATACAAAGGTGATTATAAGTGTAAAGCCACAGGAGGTATCTATTTAATTGATCTCTATAGCTTTTGAACTATATTTTAGGAGTCCATTAGGTATAGCATGTATTAAATATATTCTTTAAAATAAACTCTTGCTTTCCCCAATGGTCTTAAGTAAGAATACTTAAGAATGTGGGCTCTAAAAAGGAACAAAGCTTTCAGGAAAACAAATAGTTCATAGGCAATACAGAGCACAGAGGTATTACAGAGACACAATTTACATTCCTCTTGAACTGCATCTAAGTATCTATTAGTAGTGAATCTATGCTGTTGACCATGATGTGAATGGTGCGTGGGTCGCCCATACTTGAAGCCTTTTTGACACATTCTTCATTTTCAGGCTCAGATGGCCATCAAAAACACCTTTTGAGCAGTTACTCCAGTTGCAACTGGAACTGGGGACACGTATCAAAATAAGTTAGCAAAATGTGGACTGAGAAGTATGGTTCTCAGCAATCCTCAGATAGTACTTCCATCTTCTACATGATCACAACATTACGCACATTGATGCTGGTGTATCCAAACCCAGAGGTTCCTCACTAGATGTGGGCTAGGAATAGGTTTTGCCTTTGACTGATCTTGCTTTTTACACTGACAGAGAATAAATAAATAAATCAATCTGTTCTGCAGTTGGAATGTGACTTTTAATACTTCATACATAAGGATTTTATGTGTAAATATTTATCCAGATGGGATAAGTAAGATAATATTGTCATCAACATAAGACAAGTTTTCTGCCTAAGCAGACATCTGCCTAAGGACAAAAACACAGGGCATTTTCTGCCTAAGCAGGTATTTTATCATTAGAATCTCCCACAGCTTTTAAAAAGTCTCTTGAAGTGGATTACTGTTCATCCTACGGTACTGTTAGTAACTGTGTTCAAATGCACTAACAATTCTTGAACAAAAGATCTGAGACAAACAAGAGAGTAGTTTTTCCACACAAAACATAATTAACACATGGAACTCACAGCCACAAGGGATTGTAGAGGCTGAAAGAAACCACGACTTCAAAAATGGAAAAATTCCTGGAGAAAAATGGGGTCACCTTATCTGTTCTTTGTTTCACACCACCTGTCGGTAGCCACTGCTGGAGCCACAAGGCTAGAAACTTCTTTGGTTCTGATCCACACTGGTAGTTCCTGGGACAATGTATATCATTAGCATGATATTCTTACACTTTCAATGGCAAAATTTACTTCACATACTTGCATCTTATTTATAAATTCAGCTTTTGTCAAGGAAATTCAATAAGATATGTTACCTACAATTATGGCACAGTAAGAATTACATTTTTCACTTAAGCATACATAACTTACTATAATTTGTAACAATACCATCACAACTGTCAGGAAAAGTGCAAAAAAAATAAATTAAACATATATATATAAATTTAATTTAAAAACAAACTACAGCTGTTTTCCATTTAAATGTAGTAAATCTCCCCTGACTTACCTTACTAGATCATCCATCAATATTACACAAAGCTTCCAAGGTCTGTAAACTTTCTGGTCATAGCATAGGTATATGCAACTGCAGATTATTAGAATTATCCTGGAATAATTCAAGGAGGCTTACACACTAGGTTACATGAAATACAAACTATGATTATACAAATACCTAACACATCAGACTGCTGCAATCTTAGAGCAGGAAACTGAGGAGCTGACCAAGCCAGGGAGCAGCTCTCAAAGGTTTACTGCAAATATTTTTATTATCATAATCCTTCAGGATTATGCCTTTAAATACAAGCAATATGGACACCAAGGACTCAGTTCTGCTCCTAGGTATGTGCACACACGTAACTGCTCTTCTTACCTGAATGATCTGTGGTGCACACCTCATGTACCTAAGCTTTCAGGCTCCGCGCCAACACAGTATCGGGCACAGAGGCACAGCTATGTCCTGGACAGCAGGGCACAGAGCTGTAGCTCATCTGAAACTGCTGCACTTTTGCATGACTTGTACGATTGCCTTCACCGAGGTGTGTGCACTCAGTAACATTCTGTCAAGTTGTGCATTCATAGCCTCTCAACATAGGATACTTGGTATCAAATTCACGGTGTGTGCATATAGGCACTACTCCCACTTAACAGTACCAGAGGCTACTCAGATGTACTTACTAGGAATTAACCCCTGTATGGGAGGTTCTGTTCAATTAATAAATTATTAGCTCAGATTCCAGTAAAACGCTGGGCCAAATCCCTTTATTGCGGTAAGAACGCAGAAACCCCTGAACACTTAAGTGTGTGTAGAGTAAAACAAAAGCAAGTCTAACAGTGAGCAAATGTCCTGACTTTCTTTGCACATCCTCAGTTCCTGAAGTAATGAGTAAATAACTACGTACTGGCATTTATGAGAATACAATCATTTCAACATAGATTGTACTGTAAACCTGAAAGCCAATACTCGGAACCTTCAAGCACGGGGTTGCCAGGGCTATGATTCCGGGATAAAATGCATACAGTAGACCCACTTGATCCTCACAAATCTCAATGGGGTGCTACGTTGTAAGACTGCCCTGTAATGAATCCTTCTTTTAAAGAATTGCAAAATCAGAAGAAACAACTCCCCCATCAACAGAGTGGTAAACTGTTACATTTTACATAGAGCATAATTTGTTAGTTAAAGCTGAAGTGTCCCATGGGAGTAATTCTGTTGATAAAGCTGTGAAACAAAGATTTCGGGGTGCAGGAGCTCACCTGACACAAAAAACCCTCACTTATCTAATCCCCATAGTTCTTTGTAGGCAACTGGTATGCCACTGCTCTTCTCACTTCTTTAAAATAAATTAAAATATAATAATGCAGATGTAATAAGGACATGAGTCCCAAAGTTTTTGACTGTATTTTCAGATATACTAGGCCCTTAATGCAGAGAGTCCTGCCAGATTAAAAGTACATTAAGTACTTAATTATGACTGGAGAACCAGCAAGCATGTATAGGTGAAAGTTCTGACATAGTAACAGAATACCATACTGCAGGGAAATCCCTTGGATGCACATCCCAAGAGCTTTCTGGTTTAAAATTAGAGCAAGATTTCTCTTTTTTTGTTGTTGTTGTTCAGTAGACAAAAAATGAAATATCACCCAAGGTCATTCATGTTCAAACTACAGTATAAATATAACAACATCCACAGCATCCCTTATTTCACTTGAACACTATGCATTACTTTTTTTTTTTTTTTTAAGTGTTTAACCTTAACGCCAAAGTCCATAGACTGAAGTCTCTGTATAACTACGTATCTTATAGTTATGTTCCTTATACATGGGGTATAAATTTACGCTACGCCATTAAAGAAATTACTACGTAAAAACGCTATGAGGTTGGCATGATTAGGCACTCAAGAATTAAAACGTCATAGGCTGAACATAAAGTTGTCCTCCCTGTGTGTACGTGTGGAGTCAGCATCCTTCACTGCACGGACCAATTTTATCTCAGCATTTCCTGTCACCTTCTAAAGGTCAGAGGCAAACATGAACAAGGGGATCAGAGTTCAAGTCCAGGGTATTGTGAAAGGCTTCTCAGCACTACTCCAGCTTTAAAGAGGTGGTGTCTGCAGGAGGAATTCTCTGGGGCATTTCTGCTCAGGCAGACTTAAAGCCTCCTTCAGCCATCTGGGTTACCCTTAAAAAAATCCACTTGTTCCTTTCCTTACAAGTCAGAACAGGAGAAGGAGGGAAACCTCTTCCCTCTTCCCTGCCTCTTTAGGATGGAAAGAGCCTAATCTTTGTCCACGGGTACCAAGATCTCCAACTGCCACTCTATTTGATCCCAAGAAAGAGTGCTACCTAGGAAAAGCAATGTACAATGCGTTGCCATGATGGGAATTAGTGAAACAGAAAAATACAAGACATTTTGTCTGTGCTCTGAAACCCCTGAAGACTTTGTCATTTTGAGTTATAAGACTTGGATAAAGTCCTGTAGCACTCTGACACTCAAACTGTAGTCAGCCACTTGCCTCATAACATTTAATCAAAAATACATTAAAGGCAGTGGATAATATATACACTTTAAATAGAAAATACATACAGAAGTTTTAGACTATTTGACGACTATAGAAAGCATGAGTTCTACCTGCATTATTTTTTAATTCATATTCTACACAATTAACTTTCTGGGTACTATCTTGTTTGACTGAATGGCATGAAGTCAGAAGAGGCTAACTGGGGAAAGCAGGCAGTCCTTCAGTGAAGAAAGTTGGGGAAGATCTTAATTGGCAAATGCTTACCTGCTGGGCTCCAGCCAGGCCACAGACTGGCCTGCCTCAGGTTTCAGCCGATGAACAAAATAACATTAAAGCATGAAAGACCTCTGATAAAGAGCAAAGAGAGGAAACAGCTGGAAGGAAGCATCAGAACTGCCTTTCTCTCCCAGACCAGCAACAGGGGGTTCAGAAGATCCTGCCGGACAGGCCCAGTGACATTTTCTCTGATGACTTTGGTACTTTGTGATGAAGACACTGCTTTTCAGCTGTCCCGAGGCTTTCCAGGTGCTGAACCCCGCTGGAGGAGTTGTTTGATTGCAGCTGATCAACAGAGAGCTTTCACACTGAGACCAAATCTGAGTGATCACACAGATCCCTCCCCTAAGTTAGTAGTAGTAACAACTGAGTCAAGAAAGAGAGAACTAACAGGGACTAAAAGTAGTCTAAAGTGCAACTTCCCTTGTACCCAAAAGCTGTGGATACAGTTTCATTGTAAGTTAAACTTTTATTCAATGTGCAATGATACCCAGCTGCATAGGACATGTTGATATCTGTTCCTAAGTGTCTTCGACAAGGACGCTAATCTAAGGTAAAAGATGCTGTGCAAATATTGCCATTAAACATGAACGTAGTTCCTAAAAAAACATAGCCACTAGGGAGAAAACTCTGCTCTTGGAATAATTTCTAGTTGTTTCATAAAAGGAAATCAACACAAAGTACATTAAAAGAAACTTAAAAATTCTGATGTTCCAAGGCTTCTAGTAAGTCACACTTTTTTTTTTTTCCTAAATACTGGATGAATTTAATGGAAAAAAAATAGATAAGCTTTTCTATGCAATCTGTCTGGGAAAGATAATGAATTTCTTAGCTTTGAATATACACGATTGTTTTAGAAAGCCACACCTGGCTGACTGCTGATAAGCTGAGGTTGAAAAAAATAAAATTAATCAACCTAAATGAAGCCTAATCTGATGCATTTGCAATAAGCATAGTGTCATGAACATTTTATTCTACACTAGATGGAAATTTCACCCAAAATGAAGGAGCAATGAATAATTTGCTTAATTCAATATGAAACATAATGACTTCTAACCTCAGACTCATGATTTGAGCTCATCCTTGTTTTTTGTGGTGGTCCCCCCTAAAAGTGTATCCTTATCAGGGTTATCTTGTAGATCTGATGACATGTTATTTGAAGAATTTTCAGTGTCACATAAATCCTTCTCTATAGTGCCTGTGTGATTTCCACAGTCATTGTTCAGGTTTTCATCATCTCTTTTGGAATGAGAAGCATCCACCTTTCTGTCTGAAGTATCATGAATTTCCTCTGATTTTGAAAGCTGACCGGTGTCAGTATCACTGTTCTTTTCACTGTTGTTCTGCCTAACAGCATCACAGTTCATTTCTTGTTCATCTTGGTCATTTTCTTCCCTGTTTTTAGTGAGTTCTACCTTTCTTTCTTCAGTTGTTTTACCAACTGAGCTTCCACTTGCCAGTGTATTCTTAGGCTCTTTTGGTTTCTTGTGTTTTGTAATATTGTGAATAGAAATTGGAGATGCTGGCTTTTTATTTGTTTTGCTTCCCTCTGACTTCTGTTTTCTTGGGGGTCCCCAGATAAAATGCTCTGAGGGTGTATAATGTTGCTGGGCAAATCTCAGGAGTTTCCTCCTTTCTCTTCGGTCTCTGATAGTGTACACAAAATATTCTAGAGCACTCTGCTTAATGTTGGGAATGGTATCTTCCACAAGAGCTTCATGGAGAATAAATTTTACCAGGGGAGATTTGAAACTCTCATATCCAAGCTCACCAAGACTTTTCAGAATTCGAGTGATTCTCAGGTAGTTGTGTTGAGACCTTTGGAAGAAAAGGGTGAAAAAAATCCATTGAATCAGAAAAAGAAACACCTTACAGATACAGAACTGGAACTGCAATTCCTCACTCCTTTTTATCACTCCAGGTGTGTACTTCAGACTTCTTGTACTTTTAACTTCTCACAGCTGCTGAAGCTTGCTAGCACCTCCTTTGCTAGGATGTTGTGAGTGAAAATAGTGTCTGTAAAATGCACTGAGGCAACGGGCTAAAAAAAAAAGGTAAAATCAAAGTGTGTATTGATTTTGATTCCTTCTGCTATATGTATTCTTTCTGAGGAGAAGACCCAGTCGCTTTATAAAATATGGGTTTTGTAGTGTATTGCAGCTACAGAACAGGATTCATTGCACTATTTAAAAGCTGGGTCTCCAGGCTAGACTAGCTACCTGCACTTCTCCCAGTCAGTCCTGGGACAAAAACAGGTACCTCTGGAGAGCAAGTCCCACTGTCTTAAGATAAATGGAACAAACTGTCTTCTGGAAGTGCTTGCGAAGAGCTCTCTCCCTCATAAAGTATGCCCAAGTAAACAGTACAACTTAAATGACTCAATTTTAGATGGCTAAGATTAGGTAAAAAGAGTCCCAATTCCTGACTTAAAACTGGGTAGCTACTCACTGGTATTACAGGAATTACAGTGTAAAAATGTGCAGCGAGTAACATTTGGGCTTCCTGAAACGCTGTTTTATCTGTGGCCTGAGTCTGAGCCCACACTCATACAACATTTCAGTAAAATGAACAAATTACTCCCATTATTCACCAAAAATTATCCATCAGCAATTCTACCTACAAGCTTTCATTAGGATGGGAGAACAAAATACTGCAAGACAATGATCTTCAGCTCTAAGGTCAGAGGTATTAGGAAAGTAATCACAAGATCTGAAAAGAGATTTTGATACAACTCATCTGCATGGGACAAAATTCAGTGCAAACTTATGCACCACAAAACGCCAATGAAAAGCAACTAGTGTAATTTGCTGAAAGCTGGGCTAAAGTTTGACTTAACGTATGTCTAACCCTCTCCAGTTAAGCACTGCAGTTAAAAAGCATTAAATATATAATATTTCATGTTTTGAGGAGGGAGAGAAATCTTGTTATTTAGCTTCCATACAGGTGTGGAGAATTTTATTTTTCTCAAAAAGAAATGTGAATTCAAAGATAAGCCACTCATTCTTTCCACCTGAGAAGCAACACTTTGGGATCAGGTGAAAATGCATTCAGCATTGATAAACAAATTATTTTGGAACGCTGATCTTTTTCAGCACCATCTGAAGTTGTATTTTCAGGGAACTCAACATCAGTTAGACTGGTAATGGGTGAGAAGCACAATCAAAGAAGAAGGAGGAATGTACATATACAGACACAAACCAGGCATTAACTATTCCTTTTTCTCTTCCTCCTGGCAATCTTTGGAAAATATATCTTCCCTTTCTCTAGAAAACAAAAGGCTAAACAGATTCTATGGCAATTCTAAAGAGCGGAGTGCATGTCATTACTTACTCATTCAAATGTTGAAATCTTTCTTGCCAGTTTGCTGCTCGTGCTACGTTTCCAGTTTTATCAATTAGTTTTATTCCAAAAAACTCCAACATCATTTTGTATGCCAAAAGGAATCTTCTAATTGCTTCTTTTGTTTTCTTGAATTCCTAATATACAAAGAATACATCCAAAATTCTAAGTGGCACTAAAGCAAGTACTTCTGCATTGTATAAATCAACTCTACATAACAAAACACAGTTATGTATCAAAATTAATATAATGGTTTGTATTGAGTTCAATTTGTATTACCTCAATTTCATATGTAGTTAATTCTTTAGCATAGAAGTTCAGACCTTGTTCTCTCAGTGGGAAAAGCCTGTTAAAAGAAAGAGCACATTACAGCTCACAGTATATGAACACTTCATCAAATTAATGCTTTGAAACAGAAATAGGTAATAAGCAACCAACCACTGTATGTAAGTGTGGTTATGCTCCAGTTTTTCATAGTCTCCTTTCCATTTATTTAGGACCTCTTCAATATAAACCCCTGCATAAAAGTAATTTGGAAACTGTTAGGTAGCCATCAAAACCAGCATTCAGCTACATAAAGTACATGTCACGTTAACATAATAATAGCACACACACTTTAATTCTATTTCACATACTACGTGAAATAAGGTCTATTACAGCCATAAACAAACACATTTTAATTCAACATTAATTTAGTTACTAAAACTTAATTAAAAATAAGAGATTTATCAAATTTCAGTATAAACAAAACCAAATGACATACTGAGCTATTTACCAGCAGAGGGTATGTGACAATAACGTCTGTAAAATATACTTCCCCAAAAGTTATCGTGTCGTAGATGCCTTTATCACACTGACTGGTAATTAACAAACCACTTACAGAAAATATTGTGTGGTGAATCATCTGTCACTGCTTTAACATGACAAAACTCCACATGCATGCACGCATGTGTGTACAGACACACATATTCTTAGTGGAATAAAAGCCTCAACAAATTACGAAATCTCCCATTCCAGGAATCTCTCCAGTTGCAAATAATATTAAGATTGGGAAAATCCTTCTCTGTTAGCTGTAGCCAAGATTCTTGCTGCCATTGCTATGAGTTTGACCTTCGGTTCTCAGGTCACGCTCAACAAATGAGAATTTCAGCTTTCAGTGGTCTCAAACCAGTTGTTGAGTTCAGTCAGTTCCTCTTGGAAAGTCACAGTGATAGAAAAAGGGGACAAAGTACATGTGAAAGGAAATTAATTACTCTTCACACTGTGACCATGCTCATGAAATTCAATCATGGGCCAGGGCACTTGTCCAGGCACTGCACAAAGTACGTAACAGGATGTTCCTTGTTCCAAAACCTGTACAGTCCCTTCCCATGAAGGAACTCTCAGTGTTAGCCTATTTCTACTCTGTAACCAACAGTTTTACCACTACCGCACAGCTTCTCCTAAAGTAAAATAGTCTGGGAACGGCCTAAAAAGCCCAAAGCCACAGGTAGATAGTCTCCTATTATACATCTGAGATCTCTCTCCCTGCAGTGAAAATTTCCACTTAGGTCTCAATGACAAAGGAGAACTCATTTGGTACTTTTCTTCAAGAAATGGAGAAAGCAGCCAGAGGGGCTGCTAAGGACATGGTGGCTTCCAGTGCAGGCAAGGCTGGAGAACGACCTTGCAAAGAGGATCTCCTGCCGTCACTACACTGTATCCAACCTACATTTGAAGCATGGGAAAACACGTTGTTCAGTTCCAGGGCAGAGACACAAACAGGCCAGCTCTAAGTCAGAACCACAAGCTAAACCTGTAGGTCACGGAATTAAGCTTCAGATCTAGTATTGCACTAGAAATGTCTTTGGTTTTTTTATTAACATTCCCCAGAAGTTTAGTCCCTAACATGGTAGCTTAAGACTCCTACTGTACACTCTCATAGACACACAGACTTAGGTCAAGGTGGTGGCTAATCTTTCCCATTCTCAAGAAAAACTTCTGCACAACCAGAGGTCACAGCTATCAACACTTCAGCCTGCACAGTCTATCAGTTACTGCTGACACTACCAACTGTGGTTTTCTCCTAAAAAAATGGAAATTTTATTCTTTACAAATTTTAGGAGGGAAGCCTTCCTCTAGCTTTCACGACTGTCTCTTCTCATGGCTAATCCTCTTGAATTGCTCTTCCATTTTGCACTTTATAAGATGCCTCCCAACGTGGGAGGTTCAGGTGGACCTCAGTGCCCCCCCTCTTTCTTTCTGTGTATGTTCTCTGTGCAATGTCTCCTGAATGTGCTACTTCTATACTGGCAATTCACAGATCTAACTCTTCCAGTCAAGCTAAAAACACAGCATCTGCCTGTGGGTATCTAGATACAACTCAAGATGATTAAAAGGAGGTCTTATCTTTCTTTCACATAACCCAACTTGTTTTCTCACTTTCTGAGGGTATTATGATATGTATTTTGCCTATAAACAGCTCTCATCTTCAACCTTTCGATATGTACGTCTTTTACATCCTTCTGTATAACACCCCTTCCTATCCAGCTTCCTATTAGAACTTTTGACATTTTGCATCTCAGCATCCTTTTTCCTGACCTTGAAAAGTGCCACCTTGCCACGCTTACATCGACCCTGAATGGTGCTGGTAAGATCATGTTTCTAGACCATAGCTATTTTATATTGCCTCTTTTTTTGCTTTGCATTGTTCCACTGTGAAGCCCTTTTCTGCAACATCAAACGAAAACTGTACGCCTTCGACTTTCAAAGCCTTTTGTGACCTGTCTCTTCCTACCTTATCAGAACCCACTTGTTACTGTGAGACTAGTCCTGCCTCTGACAGGATCATGCCTCAATGGCAGCCTCCACGTCTTACTTCTGTACTCCAATCTGCACTTCGGTATTTCTTTCCAAGCTGCTCTCATGCTGAGAGGATCTTTTTGCAAACACCTTCAAAGTAACCTCCTCATGATTCTTTTAAAGCTCTCAAAAGCTTATTTTTGGCCTGCAAAATTATTTTTTTTTTTTTGCTAATGGCTAAGCTCTCGTGCCAAGACTCCTGTCTATCACTCTAACCAAGACTGTTTTATTGCCTCCTTCTGCTTCCCCATCTGTTTGCTACCCTCTTGTCTCTCATACTTTGACTGCAAACTATCTAGAGCAGGGCTTGTCATCTTTCAGCTCATCCTGTGTTTGTGCAGAACACTTCATATGAGGTTCCTGCTCCACTACCAGAACCACTAGGGACTTTGAGAACTGATTTTATTATTGTTATTATAATAATCTCATATGAGGTAGTTACAACACATTCTTTTTCCCTTACATAGTGCCAGGGATAACAACCTGATACCTGCCGCTCCTATTCAAGCAGAACAGCTTGTGCAGCACAGGGGAACAACTTCAACTTTGTTTAATAAAAGGTAGCACCACTACTGTAAAACAGTGGTACAAACAATGTTCCGTAACAACATTATGCTGAAAATGAATGAGAAAAGCACCATCTCCTGAGAGCAAAAGCTAACTGGTTTAAGCATAACCTGCTCCTGGGTTAACAACATGCTACTCCAGCATGGAACGTTTCAAGTTGTACAATATATAACTATACATCTTTAATTTGTCAGCACCACAATTATCACTACAGTTTCACTTTGTTACTATTATTAGTGACCATTCTTTCATTATCACTATTATTGCCACAGATTACTCACCATCAGGTTTAAATGGGATTTTATTTTTGTAAAAGCGGAGATTGCACAAGTCATTTTGATATCGAAGATCTTTAAAGTTCTGCTAAAAAAAAAGGAAATAGGACATTATCAGCCTACAAAATCCTATTAAGAGTATCCAGAAAGTGATACTGTGCTCTTTGATAACTTGAGGACAAAAACATTTCAGAGTTTTAGGAACCACAGTTTTACTCATGCCCTTAAAGACTCAGTTTAAGGATCTGCAAGTTCCTTCTGGCTGGTACCTTCTCCTACCAAGGCAGAGGTGAGAGCAGCAAGCACAGCAGTACCTTGACTTCAGCCCCAAGGAACTGGAGTGACAAATAACAGTAAGACCACAGTCTGTAGCCTACCCTTTTTGATGTTCAAGGCATAAGCCTGTTTCTGGGCTCCTACCACCATTCCCAGGCTTACACATCTCCCGTGTTTGCAGTTACACCTAGGATGAAAAGATGTTGCGCTAGTTTCACTCCTCTCCCAGTGGCATACGTTGGGCCTCTGCATCAGCTTTTTAATTCATTCCTTATACTTATCAGATACCACAAATGTTTAGGAACATCTAGGTTGTGTGTTGTCATCTACCAAAAAGGCAATTTTAACCACAAAATGTTCTTACTGGATACTGATGTCGGTACTTGTATAAATCTCTTGCTGCATAGAAGCTTCTCTTTGGCTTGGCTGTCAGCTCAGTTCCATCACCACTCTGAAACAGTTAGAAAGTAGATAATCATACACAAAACCACCAAATTACATATTTGTGTAATAGTAAAATAATTATTTTTCATGATGGATTTCAGCACGTAAACAAACACAAGCGCACGTATTTGCCTACCGCTTGGTCAAGCACTGAAAATCTCCCTGCTGAATACTTAACACCACACACTTCAAACCTAAATTAAAAAATAAGATAAAATAAAATACAAATGCAAGACTACAAAATGCCCTTCCACTGAGACTGAATCTGATTTAAATCAACAGGTGGATTGTAATTTCCAAATGTAAAACTTCAAAGTAACTTAGGAAGTGATGGCACAAGACAAAATAAGTAACCGAACATGAAGATGCAGAGATACTACTAATTTCAAACAGGAAATCATACTATTTGCAAAGACTATTCGTCATGTGCACATTGACTAAATTGCTATCACTGCATCCTGTGGAAGAAAATGAATAGTCATGAACAAGCCAAACTGCAGTTCTAACACTATCCTGAACCATTTTCTACTATTTGTTTCTCCGAACTTAAATTTAAAGCCTAGCAAGAAGAACCACTAAACCCCAAAACAAAATCCTGCTTAGGGAAAACACATATGTACAAGAAATCGTACTGGCCCCGAGCTGTTTGGAAGCTGTGACCTGAAACAACCAGAGCTCATCAAGGTCAAAGGAAATAATCCCACTGACTTCAGAGAACACTTGAAAAAGCTGCATGCATTGAAGAACAAAGAGAATGAAGTATTAGTTTACAGAGACTTCAACTTGCTATCGACAACTTTATTTTCTTTGTAATTTCTTTTAACCTTACTGCAACAAAGAGTTTTGCATTCCTCAATCTTGTAAAACGAGTCTCTACACTAAAACCAAAGGCCAATTGAGAATGAAAAAAATCATTCTACTCCTTGCATGTAACAGGTTAAAGTCAAGCCCAAAAAGGGAAGTTCCCTGTGAATGCACTGGTCGAATGCCTGTATCACTGCCCATCCAGTGGCTTGTCAATAGCACATTAATGATGAACAAGCAGCTGTTTTCATTTTTCCTATTGCAAAGCCAGCTTTGACCGTACCTATGGCCAAAAACATGCTTACTTGAACAAGCAACACGCCTTGACACTCAGTTACCGGGCATCGGTACCAGTGTATCCAGCAGAAGAGGGATGAACACTTATGCTTATTTAATTTCGCACTGTTTCTGAATCAAATATAAATGTCATACAGCCAACAGGCTAAAAATCAGATCCAGCTGGTCCACCCCGCATTCAATTCGAAGTCCAATAAAATTAGCGGCAAAGTAACCCTGTATTTCTTTAGGGTCGGCATTTTCAAAGGTTCCCAAAAGACAGAAACTTGCTCTGAAAATTCCTCACCTCGGAGCCGCGAATCCAGCACTCAGACCTTTAGCCCGTGTCATTAAGAGGCCAAGTGCAGGCTACATGTAATTGAAAGCAGCACCTTCCCTAGAAACGGCAGCAGCGGGACCGAGAGCGGCCCCAAGGCCGCAGTTTTACCCCGAGAGCAGGCACGGCGGCGCCGGGGCTCCCCCGCGCTCCAGCCGCAGGGCGCGCTCACCCCCGGCCGCGCTGCGCCGCCCCGGCCCGCCAGCGCCGCGGGAGCAGCGGAGCGGGGCGGCCCCGGCCCGGCCCGGCTCCGCCTGTTCTCCGGCGCCGGGGAGCGCGGCCGGGCACCGGCAGGAGCGCCCGGCCCGGCCCGGCGCCGCACGGCGCAGCCGCCAGCGCGCAGTGCCCGCCGCCCCGCCGCCCCGCGCCTGCCCCCCCGGCCCGCGGCGGCACGGCCGCGCCCGGCGCTGGCGGTACCTGCTCGGGGCCGGCGGCGTCCGCCTCTGCCCGCTCGCCTTCCTCCGGCGGCGGGGACGGGGGCGGCGGGGGCTCCGGAGGCCGGCAGTCTGCGGCGGGCGGCTCGGCCGGCTCTTCCCCGCCTCCCGCGGCGGTGCACACCCCCTCCTGCCGCCTCGGCTCCCCGCCGGGCTCCGCCGCCTCGGGCTCCGAGTCGGTCTCCCAGGTGGAGTCGCAGTCCTCCACCGTGGTGGGCTCCTTGAAGCTGACCCCGCTCAGCAGGCTGCCCATCGGGCAGGGCCGGGCCGGGCCGGGCCCGTCGCCGCCGCCGCGCCGCCCGGAGGCCGCGGAGGCCGAGGGCTGGGAGCGGCCGCGGGCTGCCTACGGCTGCGGCATGGCGGGGCGGGGCGGCGGCCGGGGCTGCTCCCCCCCCGGCCCCGGCCCACGGACACGCGCGGGGCGGAGCTGGAGGCTCCGGGATTTCCACAGGAGACACGCGCGCACGCCCCGTCCCCCTCCCGCCCGCAGCGCCCGGCGCGCCCAGCCCCGGCGGCGGGCACGGCCCCGGCGGTACCGGGGCGGCGGGCACGGCCCCGGCGGTATCGGGGCGGCGGGCACGGCCCCGGAGGTATCGGGCCGCCGTGCACCGCGGGGAGGTGCGGGGCGTCCCAGCGCCACCCACCGCCGCCGCCGCCCCGGCCACCGCGGGACGGTGCCGTGGGGCTGGGGCGGCCCCGTGGAAACCCATGCCCCGCAGGGAAACGGCGGCCATGTCCCCTCCGAGGAGGTGCACCCCGCGGGGGTCTCCCCTCTTGCAGGAGAGCTGGGTGTCCCCGGAAGGGTTCCGAGACAAGCGAGGGAGTGCGGCTGTCACGGCGAGGAGCGGGTGCAGCCGCCCGGGCAGCGCGCTGTGCAGGAGGCGCCTGCCCGCTGACAGAAGCAGCCGTGTTACCGGCAGCGTGCAAGCACAGGCTGGCCGCCAGACACGGAAAGGGTGGCGGTGAGGTGGACCTCAAGGAATACACAGGTGCCAGAGGAGACAGGAATGGAGGGGGCAGTAGTGTGGTAACCAGCCAGTTTCAGCTGCTCCTAAAACGCCTGAGAGTTTGGGGGTAACACTGAGGTGACATTCAACGGTCCATTTGGCAGGGGCGTTGGCAGTGCGTTTTGCGTTTGGCTAGAGCATGCCTTTTGGACAGAAACGCTGCCTAGAGCAAAGACCTGATGAGCTGAAGGCTTAGCACATTGTTCCAGTGGCTGCTCTCACCCTCATGACTGAAAATGCATTCTTCATTTCTAACCTGAATCGTCAGGCTTCAGTTCACACGCACAAATTTCTGCCTTTTCCTTAAAGACAGTTCTGTGCTGTCTGGGATGTTGCTGCCCCTAAAGATGGGCACTATCATCAAATCACCTCAGTCATTGTCTTGGCAAACCAAACAGGTCGAGCTTCTTCAACCTCTCACCGTAATTTACCTTCCCCATTCCATCACTCATGTCTGTGCCCTTTTTTCTGCTGCTGCTTCCATGTTCTAGCATCCTCTTGAAGTGCAGGTACCAACCTTTCAACTGGATGTCAGGATCATCAGTGTGGAGGTGGCATCACTATATATTCTTGTTTCCCAATCCACTCTATAAACTTAAAAGATCGTTTTAACTCAAGTTTGCCACAGCATCATGCTTAGCTGCATCCGTGTCACCCTTGCACAGAACCCTCCTCCAGGTTCATTTGAAGTGTGTGAGCTGCACACACACACGGACACCAGGGGTGGGAAATGGCTGGGCACACCCTGGTTGTCAGGCCGTGTTTCAGGGAAGCTTATTTGTAGTTGCAGCTCACCTAGATGCAGCCACAGCTGCACGGCTGAGCTATGAGCCTGTCCTACAGCTCCATCTGCCTCAGGCGCCCCTGCCTCTGCCTCCGCGCACCATCGTCACCCGCCTTGGCCAAGACAGTTCCTCTGCTCCTCGTGGAGACCAACGAAGCCTGCTCAGCCTTTCCAACACCCCGTAGCCACCATCGTGCCCACCGCTGCCCTCCTCAGGACCCAGCTACTTGCACTGAGTCCAAGATCAAACCTGGTGGTCCCAGCCAACACCCCAACCCCAACGTTCAGTCCACCCCCACCCACCCACCCCCTCCTCCTATTTTAGCCCCAGTACCGGAGGTGGTCCCTGTTCCACAGTAATGGTTGGGGCAACAGGATGGTCATACACAAATCGGTCAATCTTGCTCACTCTTCCAGTGTTGGAAATGGTCATTTAGGGATACTTGCTGAAGGATTTAAGAAACAGGACATTTACTTAGCAGTCTTTACCCTGACATATCTTCCCAGCTTTATGAAAAATCAAAGCTTTAGAAACCTCCAGTACAAGAGGTTGCATCTGATTCTTGATTTCAACAGCTATCAATGGACCTGTTCCTATACCATTTACATACGCTTTTCACCTCTGTTACATAGCGAAACAATGCTACAGTCTAAATACACGTCTGTGGTCTGACCTTTGGAGGAAGGAGAAACAGCACGGGCAGTAGAATATGACCAACCGAAAAGCCTTGTTGCGGCCTACTAGTTTGTGCTGCAACAATTGATGCCCCGTGTGAGGCTGAGCTGGGCTCCGACTACTGGTGTGGTCCGGTCACGATGGTGACAGATGAGGATGACAATGAGCTGAAGGGCTACCAGGGGTACTTTCGGGACTGGTGGGACTGGACCCTGGCAAAGGCTTTTCAGGGCAGTGTGGGGCTGCCAGTGACCTGTGTATACATTGAATTATTTGACTGTGCCAGCCGGGAAAGCGTCCTGTGATTATCTCGCATATCTTGTCTTTGCAGGGAGGAGATCCTCCTACTCGAGCAAAGGTCTTAATGCGAGACCTTCAAATGGGAAAATGGACAGGCCTGTGGGATTAATTACCTGGGGATGTGGGTGTTCTTGTATCTCCACAGATGCAGGGCCACGGTGGCTTCCCGCTAGGTGTGTTAAGCCTGTTTTAGATCCTAGAATTGACAAGAGAACATCAGATACCGGCTGTTCCACAGACCCCTTGAGAGGGGAGTCACAACATCTGGGTGACCCTGATGTGGAGCCTGCATGAGATGCAGCTTTGTGCCTTCTTAACTCAGCCTGAACAGCCTTTCCACACATCCTGCCAAGGGCCCTACAACGGATGTGAGACACAGCCTTTTCGGTTAAAAACAAAAAGGGGGAATTGTAGAGGAGTGAAGGCAGTGGGTTGATTGACATGGATGATGTGCAGCTGTAGCTCATTCCTCCTAAGTAGTTAAATAGCCCTGAGGAGGGTGGGAGAGGGGGTTGGATGGAGAAGAAGTAGTGTGGCTTGGCTACTGGAGGAAGAAGAAACAGCATGGACAGTAGAATCTGGCCAACAGTAAATGTCTTGTTGCAGCTTACTAGTTTGTGCTGCAACACATGTTATCTGGTATATATTTTAGAATATAAAGTGTAGCTTCATTTGGTGCCAGTTAGTTCTTTTTTAATGAGAACCAGAGTATGATCCATGTTTACCTTCATGCTACTCACAATTTTATATAACTCTGTCACTTCAATACCTATTGTTTCTCTTCCAAGATGCAAAGGCCTACCCTATTCAGTCTTACCTAGAATGAAAGCCATTTCATCCCTCTGTCATCCTTGTGACCTTTTCCTGTAGGTTTTCCAGCTCTACTGGAACTCTTTGAAATGTGATATCCAGGAATGCATGTAGTATACAGGAAGGTTCAGCCTTATTCTCGCCAGTGGACAGTGTTTTAATAGGGAATAAAAAAATCCACATCAAGAAGGTACAAGAAAGGTTATAAGAGGGCAAGCAGTAAGGCTGGATGCTAGAGCTGCTGGGAGAACACAGTCTTTGATAAAAGTCATGCTTATGTCTTCCCAGGTTTGGAGTATTCCCTCTTTTTTGGCCTTATCTCTTCCCCTAGTTTGAAGGATCTGAGGAAATTCTGATGCCTGGAACCCATTTGTCTTGACTGCCTGCTGACTAGCTACTTCCATTGACCAAAATCAACTGGTCCCAGTATAGACCAGCTCTGCTTCCCCTCCACTGCTACAGCTTTTGTCAACGCTCCCTCACATTGACTGTGTTTATACTAGGGACAGCGGAGCCTCAAAAAACATGCCTTGTGCACGCATCAAAAATCATGTGAAGGTTTTGAGGGTATTTACTTTGCATGGCAATTAATCCTCCAAACAAAAGATCTTTTTCTAAGAAAGGTCTGTCTCTTGTGCAAATAACTGTGCCTTATTATAGAAAGTTCAGTTCTACCTGAAGAGCAAAGCTGTCAGCTGAATCTCATCGCAGAGCTTTAGTAGGATTTTTAAAGGATCTGGATCTCAGACTGCTGATGAGAACTAGGAGTCAAACTAACTGACTTGGTGTTGCTATGGGAAGTCAGTGCCAAGAGCAGAATGCTGCTTTGACATACAGTAGTCCATGCTACCGAGATGATGTGGTGGACTTTCCTGAAGTACTGGGGTGTATTTTTGAAGTTTCTTAAGAGTCAGGAGCTAGGAATACCATATTGCTTGCAGTCTACGGAAGAAGTGACAGAAATGAAGCTAGCTGAAGCCTAATTGACCAGTGATGGCCTGCCAGGGTGGTGGAGGTTTTCCTAGCCAAGTAGAAATGCAAGGCATTATTCGCTGCTATAAAGGAGCTTATCAACAGGTAGGCTAGAAGAACTCTCAAATTAGAAACTGAATTGACTGATTGTTGGTATGGCACTATAAAAAAAGGCAGTGGCACCAATGATGCAAGTCTTCAAAACGTTTCAAATGCCCATACAAGTAATTTCAGTTTTAGCTGGAGTCAGCTCTCATGCAATTGGTTTTCATCCTTTAGCTTATCATTGGGCAGTGGCTAATTTCTAAGTGAGTTTGTGCAGGAAAGGAAGATTAAACACCTCTTATGATCAACATCCAGCAAGAATCACTAGTTAGACAGCTATGGGACATCCATTTTGTACCTATTGAGACCTGGGTGCACTGCTGTGCAGCTGAATGAGGAACAAAGAGTTCCTCCCCTTGAAAGAGTCATCTGATGTTTTTGTCATCAGTTGCTGACAACTGTCTCTTAGCTGCCCAGAAGGATGTGGGTTGGATCTTTTGAAATAAGAATACTGCAAGCTTTGGATGTGGTGGGGCAGATCGGGGCTACTGGAGGAAGAAGTAACAGCATGGACATTGCTAGCTGTGTGCATTTTCCCCGTGAACAATGTCTTCTTTCACAGCTGCAGCTTGTTGCTGGCTTTGGTTGTGAACTAGAGGCAGTCAGGATTCATGGAGAGGCTCTACCTACCACCTTACATGGCCTCTTAGGGTGGTATTTGAGAGCTTGAACAGATCCCCACAAGACATATTTTAATAGAAAAATTAAATAATTTCAATTATCTCACAGTTGTAACTGGTAGTCTTTGTTGAGAAGGTGGTGAATGTTTTTGCACTTGAGTTCACCAAAGTATCCCAGTACCACAAAAGATAACTAAGTGCTAAAGATAGGAGGACCTGTTTCGATCAAATAGTCTGACTTCTGCCTAACACACCAGAGGTGTTCTTACCATACCTATTTTTGAAGAACAATAGAAGACCTAGGGAACTGCAAACCACTATATATCAAATGCAGGCTTCCATAAAGTTTATTTTAAAAAATCAGCATCTGACTTCTGGTTATATAACTTTATATACATTTTAAACAGCATGGATTAGTCGATACTATTTTTTTTTCCTTCTTTCATGAGGACCTGATTTTAGAAAGACTTCAAAAGGGAAACCACATCACTTGCTGGAAGCTAATGCTGCATGTATATCAGTGTGATAACTGTAAGATTTTATTAAAAAGTAAATATGAGGTGATTGTAATACTTCATTATCTTGGGAGGATATTTTGAATAGAATACTGGAGAGGTCAATTAACAACTGTGGAGAGCCTTACCAACCCAATATTAAGGTGATATAAAGCTGGCAGGGGTTATGACTCCTTAGAGGATATGAGTAGACTACAAAACTGCTTTGATAAATGGCAGAAGGTAGCAAAATAAATAACACTGGTAAAATGAAGTTTAGTTGAGGTAATGTAAAATGATTAATAATGGATACTTAAACATACAAGGTGTAGATTTTAGAAATGCAGAAAGGCAGCAATACAGGAGAAGTATCTGGGAGTTACAGTATTATTTACATACGCAGAGACAAAGGTCTGAATAAATTTAGACACCAGCGTATATTCGGGCAAGTGTCTGAAGTCAGACAGGTATGACAATGTTTTGTATGCAATAGCTGCAGTTGACTGGTATTTTAATGGGGTTTGTTACCTTGTTGGCTTATTTTTGCAAGGCACTGGCATTGTCAATGAAAATCTGACTATGGTGAACCTTAATTCTCCTCTTTAGTTCAGTAATGCCCCAGACTGCTAAATGCCAAGCTTGATGTAGTGTCTGTGGAAGGTGAATCTAATTTATAAAGTTATCCATAATTTTCCTCTAGTGAATGTCATTGGAAATGATTAAGTAACTGGAAACTCAGAAGTCAGGTTGTATATTTGCCTAAATTTGTTTCTACTGAAATCTAAAGTTAATTTGCAGAGAAGAAAAGACTGCATATAGACCATGCTAGACATTACAGATCAGTGTATTAAGCTCACTAAAGCCAGTGGAAGTTCTTCCATTTTTTGCTGGGTTACGATTACAACCCTAAAGACATTAACTAAAACCCTGTTTATTGGAGTGTCTTGTACTATAGGGCTCTGTAAAACATCACCACCAAGGTAAGCCCAGAATAAAAGTGTATTACCTTAAAATGGTCTGTCGAGGTGGCCAGAGAAGTAGTCTCAGTCTAGTCCTTAAGCCTCTAGGGTTCCACTGAATCTGTTCCAAGACTGGCCTTTCAAACACAGCACAAGACTGCAGCCAGTTTCTTGAGAGGAAATTAATCCAGTTGTAGGACCCTGACAGCTGCTTGTTTAGGCCACGTCGCACCCTACATCACCCTTGTGAGGGACGGAAACTGGCTGCCTGGGTTAGCATGCTCAGCTTTCCTGGAGCGGGGCTTGACAATGGTGCATCAGCGAGTCAGCTGCCTGACACCACTGATAAATAATATTTACTTGCCAGAAATTCACACAGGGTTAGGTGATGCCATTAATTTTGCTGAAGGGATCCTGGACTGCACCAGGCAAGCTAGTAATTTTGGCAGTGGAACCTAGAAAGAGATTCTTCCTGAAAGACAAACTGAGAGTGTGATTCAGGAGCTCAAATGTAGGCATCCAAGTGCCCTCGGACATGCCTTCATGTATCCATCTTCTGCTGCAGGAGGGTACTGGTGCTCCATAGGCTCCGTAGGTCCTGCAGTGTAGCTGCCAGGCCCATGCAGATGTCTTGGCTACTCTAGACTTTCTCAAAGGGAACAATACACCTACTAGGTGTATGCTTATCACATATAGGTATAGGCCAACTATGCCTGTAGATGACTGGTTGGTTCACTGAATCACTTGGAAAGCATGGACTGTATTAACCAGAGTTCCATTTATCTAATGGAGGTTTACACCCCTAGTTAGCTTGTAAGCATACATCTATGTGTAAACAACTGAATTTAGGTGTTTTATTACAACTCGATCCTGCCCCTAATCTCCCTGAGCATCCATATTTCTGTTGGAAAGGTGTGCTACAGACTGTCTTGCCATTGGATGTGTAAACGGACATTTCTGATCTGACAGCACACAGTATCTCCTGTCTTGAACTTCCAGAATTCCGAAGCCAGGCACTTTCTACCTGTGCCAGATATAGGACCTGACTTACCAGTACACTCAGAGTAGGCCCAGCCTCCCCTAAAACTGTGTAATTGTCTTCTCTGGGGCATTAACCAGAGACAGACAGACTGACTGAGCTGAGCAGGCTTCTCACTGGGGGGATCTGTATGTCCTGAGGCATCTAACGTGTAGATGCCCTGGCCTGAGCTAATCCCACAGCACTCCTTGTGTAGTGAAGAGAGAAAAACAGGCACCTGCAGCGGATGATCCATATCATCCTAAGACAGGCATTTTAAATCTGTAAGCTAAATCACTAAAGAGTTGTTTGTACCTACTGATTATAAAGGAAGCCAAGGTCTACCCAAACTCAGGTTTAGACATCAGACTTTAAAATTGCAAAAATTACATGACATGACCCACTCCCACACTCTTGAGGTTTTCTGAAGCTACTGAATTTTTAATAGAATACCCAACCTTCCACAGAAACAGGAGAGGGAACCCAACCAAACAGGTGGTGAGCATCCCTTTCCCTAGCATGAGGAATACCTGCAATCAGGTCATACCAGATGTACTCAGTTACACCTCACACCTCAGTCACACCTCAGTTCCAGGGAGAGACTGAGAGGACCCTTGTTTCAGAGTACCTGTTGCCAGGTGTGAACTCAGAGTTCAAATATTTTTAGGAAGAGACAGGGCTTTAATCTTCCTGCCACATTCTATTGAATTTTTCATGCATAAGATCACAAAGATGAGACTAACAAGAAAATTGCCTCCTCCTTGGTCTTTGAATAGAGCCAGTCTTTGGCTCTATGACCAACAGAGAAGTACTAAAGGGTATAAGGAGATCATAGCATCATGGAGCCCTGATATGTCATTATACTGTGCTTTATTTCCTAAACACAGCAAAAGTTGTGCAGAGCCCTTCCCCATCCATAATGAGGTGACAATAATGAACCTTGTTCTGCTTTGCTTGGGTTAAAGGGCCTGACTTTATTCCAGGTCATTCCCTGGTAGTACAGTGCAGCAGTACCAACATACAGCTATCACAGATCTGGCCCACCTCTGCCAGCTGAAAGAGTAGCACGCACAAGCAGTAATACTTCAGTTTGACCAGACTAGGAGCTCACGCTGTCCCTGTAAAAGATATTGCCAATAAACCATTATCTCAAGGCCACAGACTCTGCTTGTTCTTTCTTAACTGAGTTTTTGTGTGTGACTGTGTGAATTTATGTAGTCAGGATGGTGCAGCATCGCTATTTCAAAAATCTAATTGACGTCAAGATCGATGTGACTCATGGAACTCATAGGATCCAAGTAAAAAAAGTCCATGTTGAACGATATACACTTGTGCAGTTTAGCAGTCTGCTTTTCGGTATACAATTGTGGATTTTATACAGTACATCAAGGATAATTTGACAATGCCTAAAATCACTGATCTTTGACAAACTCCTCAGTAGTTAGTTTCAGTCAGAGGCTGGCACAAGGCTATTCAAATAACACAAGTGGGACAACTGCAGGTAGTGACTCTGCCACCACCTGCTTTTCATCCTTTTCTATATCATGCTTTGTATGTCATCTGTAGAAACCCAATATATATACATAAACTGGAAGAAGTTCACGAGGAAAGCCATTTTTAATTAGGTCACTGATGCTCCACAGGGCTTTTAGCTTGTGATTAAGGCAAACATGCATAGACTGAGATATAAAAACAAGCAAACACAACAAGAGACAGAATCCACCAGCAATACTGACTTTCATTTGCTTATCACAGGCTCGGCAATTTTTACAACTATTTGGGTGAGTTCACTTAGTTAAAACTATTCAGCACAGCATTAAAACACAGGTCCAGCTCCCCAGCTGCACTGGGGCAGAGCTGTCTTCTGCATCAGCCCTGCCTGTTACTCTTTGACGGTATCTCAGAGTGTCCTTTCCCATTGCCTGCCAATCTCTGGGTAACTTCAGGATGGGCAGGCTGGAGGGAGAAGACTGCACAGTTGAAGAATTCAGGCACTTTGGAGTGATGAGAACCAATAAATGGCCCGTAGTTTGTGACAGAAACCTGATTTGAGATGGGACTGAAGCATGTTATACTTCACTTAACGTGAGCTTCAGAGAAAACTCTGTAAGCAGTAGGTGCACATAGATTCTGGAATGAAAGGAGTGATTTTTTTAATCTTACTTGTTGCCCCTGTAATATTCACTATCACAGCCTTCCTTAAATCGCCACAGTACAGCCTCGTCATAATACTATTGTGTTCTTCTGTTCTGAAGAAAACATGTTAGCAGAGCCTGTAAAAGCCTCTCCCCCTTTATCTCCACAATGCCATCAATACATTGTGTACTTGCCATCTCAACAGAGCATGCAAGATGGTAAGTTTAAAGAGATGAAATTCTGCTGCTAGTGACACTGGAGAGCTAACAAGGTATAGGAAAGATCTTTTCCTGATACAGAGAATCTGAGTTATGTGTGAACAAATAAGGGTAAAAAATGTTCACTTTAGGAATCTGATCTGGTGAACAAAATTATCTGAACACAGTGAGCACATGCAATATTTCAGAATTAGCCCATTTCATTTTGTAGCATGCCATGTTACAGTGTGAAGCCACCTGGCAGCTGGAGTTCAAGCAGCCTTTGATGTGCTTGGGAAAGACATCACTATTCTTTCACATCGGTGTTTGACCAGGCTGAATTAACCCAGTGGCATTCAAATGAGCTCACTTCTGTCTTGAATAAAGAGATGAATGCATAAGCACATCATTGTCCTTTTGTATGTGGCAAAGTGGGCCAGCAAAATATTGGTGATAAAATGCTAAAATATGAGTGTCATTGTCCTCCTTCAGTACATCATATCCAGGAGTTTGTTTGCAGCTGGATTTGGGAAGAGTCAATTTGTCAACAATTAAACCTAGGTGAGCTGGGAAATTCCAGGATCTGGGCATGAACAAGAAAGTGCAAATTACATGTATTAATCAATGGCAGTTTTTAAAAAAACACTAAAAGCAAAACTAAAAAAAACCCCACAATGCCATCATAATTACAGATAAAATCAGAATTAACAGTGGATAAAGCTGTTAAAATACATTATCAAACAAAGGTCATTTGTGTAGTGGGTTTGTGTGGCAAAGTTTTGGTAGTGGGAGGGCTACAGGGGTGGCTTTTGTGAGAAGCTGCCAAACACTTCCCCTATGTCCAATGGAGCCAATGCCAGCCGGCTCCAAGATGGATCTGCTGCTGGCCAAGGCCAAGCCCATCAGCGACAGTGGTAGCACCTGTGGGATAACATATTTAAGAAGGAGGAAAAAACCCTGCACATTTTGAAGCCAGAAGGAGGAGTGAGAACACGTGAGAGCCGCAGCTCTGCAGACCCCCAGGCCACTGCAGAAGGAGGGGGAGCAACAAAATACGGCGGTTCCCCTGCAGCCCGTGGAGGTTAACAGTGGAGCAGGTATCTACCTGCAGCCCTTCACGCCAGAGCAGGTGGATGCCTGAAGGAGACTGACCCTGTGGAAAGCCCAGGCAGGAGCAGGTTTGCTGGCAGAACTTGCAACCCTGTGGTGGACCCACGCTGGAGCAGTCTGTTGCTGAGGGACTGCACCCCATGGAAGGGACCCATGCTGGAGCAGTTCATGAAGAACTGCAGCCCATGGGAAGGACTCATGTTGGAAAAGTTCATGGAGAACTGTCTCCCATGGGAGGGACCCCAGGCTGGAGCAGGTGAAGAGCATGAGGAGGAAGGAGCAGCAGAAACATGTGATGAACTGACTGAAACCCCCATTCCCCATCCCCCTGCACTGCCTGGGGGGAGGAAGTAATGAAATGGAGAGTGAAGTTGAGCCTGGGAAGAAGGGAGGGGTGGGGGGAAGGTGTTTTTAAGTTTTGATTTTAGTTCTCATTAACCTACTCTGTTTGGAATAGTAATAAATTTAACTAATTTCCCCAAGCTGAGTCTGTTTTGCCCATGATGGTAATTACTGAGTGATCTCCCTGTCCTGATCTTGACCCACAAACTTTTTGTTATATTTTTTCTCCCCTGTCTGGTTGACAAGGGGAGTGATAGAGCAGCTTTGATGGGCACCTCATGTCCAGCCAGGGTCAACCCACCACAGTCCTTCATTACAAAGCAAAACACAAACCAGGACACGGGCAAAAGAGCACAGGCAAATCCAGACTCAGCAGGTAGAGCTGAGGACAGCCAAAAAAAAGAAAAGGACTGATCTAGACCAGGGACAGGAATGAAGAAGCAGCTTCCTTGCTGGGTAAACACAGCTTATTCAGAGAACAGGAGGATCCTTACCAAGAGGATAGCAGCAACTAAACAATACAATAGCTTCAGCATTGTCATAACCTCAAAAAAATCCCCATGCTATCCTACAACAGGAATGTATGGCTAACAAACCAGAAGCAATTTTTATTCTTGAAATTGATGTTAAAAAGGACAAACCCCAATTGTTTTTTCTTAAGAACATTAAAGCAATGGCATTTCCTGGCTTGCAGTGCTTTGTGGTGGTGTTTCTTTGTAGTGGGAGGCTACAAGTTAAGATCAGGAGAGAACGTTAACATTGCAAGGAACACAAGAGAAAAAACCCATGATGCTTGTCTGTACTCATTAAATGACTTCTTCAAAGGAATCAGGATGAAAACAAAATAAAGATTGCCAGCCATGCATGAGTAACAATATTGAGCGCTCTGGATGTTTTTCAAGGGAGCTGGGTTAAACTCTGACACAAGCAGTTCACTCTCATGCAGGTGTTTTCATTCTCTAGAATGCATCTCCCTGTTCTGCTCCAGATGAAAACAATGATTAATTTTTGCATTACATTTCTATGAAATTTGTCACCCCCTAACACCACTCACAGCTGTCCTTAGGCAGGGAAATACTTGACAGGTCTGAGGGCATGCCAGAGAAAAAAACAAAACATCCGTGGTAGTGTAAGCATCATGTTAGGACTAAAAAGATAGAAAATGAACAGTCCTTTTCAGCACCGTCAGTCTGAGCAGGCACAGCAGTGGGACAGTATCTAACCACTTTGGTGTGCTCTTTCATTTACATTACAAAGGAATGTTTTTGGCAGAAAGTCGGTGTAAGCAGCATTCATGATTCCTTTAAGGGGCTTGATAATTCAGTATGTTAATATGCTGCAGGCTATCAATGCTGCCAAACATCCAGGAAGATATAAATGAAACCTTCTTCCAGCATCAGTGTTTCTGTATGCAACCCTGAGATTTAATGGGATTGGAGCTCGGATCACAGGGTGAAAACTAGTGATGATTGATACGTTTGTGAGACATTTTGGGCCAGGCAGAGAACACCAGGAACTGAATAAAACTTGTGAAAAAAAAGTCACCATTAGCACACTGGATATGAAAACGACAGAAAATGAGATAAGTGATTCAATGTGACAAAAAAACCCACAAACCCAGCCCTCAAGAGCAATCCTCAAGTACATCTCTGAAGTCTGATCAGATATGGAAAATAGCAGTAGGCTTCTCATGCAGCTTTGGACATCTAAGGCACGGGTGTCTCAGAATAGTTGCCAGGAGTCCCCTTACAGTCAGTGGAGAAAAACTGGAACTTTTAGGTCATTTAATCCTGATACAGACATGTAAACTATGCCTGATGAAGTGCCTCTTTGTCTTCTTTATAAAGGGAGAGCAACTGACTTAGCTGCATGTAGACATCTACACTGCAGATACCTAAGTTACCCAGAAAAGATTAGTCTTCAGTACTTAGACACATTTTAATTTACTAGGCAGAGCTTGTTCTGCTTGGCCATCTGATGAACGACTGACAAACTCAGCTGGCTTCAAGGACCGCTGCAAAGCTTGGTCCTGCCAGGAGGGCAGCTCCACACTGCAGCGGTGTCACATAGGAGTCACAGCACAACTCTCAGCACCCAACTTTGCTGCAATGAAGTAGCTAGCAAGTCTCCACAGACTTGCGCTATGGAGAACGAAGAAAGAAGGAGACCTGCCAGAGCAAGAGATTAAGAACTGGAATCTGATTTTGATGCTTTGATGCTGCATCTATATTAGTGTTTCAGGCTGGATCAGAAGACAGCTTTTAAGGCTAAGTTCCCAGTCCTTCCACCTACTGGGCTTTGGTTCACATTATTCATTCACAAAGTCTCAGAGAACCTGAACTTCATTTTTTTAGATCAAACCAGAAGATGAAGTACCGGAGTGTACCCAATAGACTCCAGGTGCAATGAGCATTCACCCACAATTTTATAGTGTGGGTGTCAGGTCCTCAGCACTGACTGTTTTGCTCTTCAGGTCTGCTATTGGTTTGCACTACAAGCTAATGTAACATAAAATGAATAGGGCTCTGGAAGAGTCCCTCACTCCATTAATCATTGGAGGAGTTTAGGAAGATGAGCTAGATAAGTTAGCATACTCCGAAGTGAATGAAATCAATAACCACCAAAGGGACTGTTGGCTACTTTCCCAAAATCCAGCATTTAAACAAAGGAAACATCCATTAAACAAAGACAGAAACAAGTCCTGCACAAGGCATGAGGTAATGAATTTACCGAGGTTGCAAAATACCTGCTGATTACTGATATCTGTCTGAGATGGCTAGTAAATTCAAAATACAGCTACTCATGAGATTTGTTTATAGCAGTACAGCTTCAGGACTTCATCCAAGCATAAACTGCAGTAAACTAACTATGACATTATTACATATCAGTTAACATGGCTGCAAAAGAACAATAAAAACTGCTAAACAAAGCACAAAGACCATTTCTAGCACTACTGACTTAGCTGAATTCACCAGTTATTCCAGTGTTGTGGTTTAACCCCAGCCAGCAACTAAGCACCACACAGCCACTTGCTCACTCCTCACCTGTGGCACAGGGGAGAGAACTGGAAGAGTAAATCTAAGAAAATTCCTGGGTTGAGATAAAGACAGTTTAACAGGCAAAGCAAAAGCCACACAGAAGTAAAGCAAAACAAGGAGTTCATTCACCACTTCCCATGGGCAGGCAGGTGTTCAGCCAGCCCCAGGAAATCCGGGCTCCATCGCATGTAACGGTTACTTGGGACGACAAACGCCATCACTCCAAACGTCCTCCCCTTCCTTCTTCTTCCTCCAGCTTTATATGTTGAGCATGACCTCCTACGGCATGGAATATCCCTTTGGTCAGTTGGGGTCAGCTGTCCCAGCTGTGTCCCCTCCCAACTGCTTGTGCACCCCCAGCCTCCTCACTGGTGGGATGGGGTGAGGAGCAGAAAAGGCCTTGGCTCTGTGTAAGCACTGCTCAGCAATATTGAAAACATCTCTGCATTATCGACACGGTTTCCAGCACAAATCCAAAACATAGCCCCATACTAGCTACTGTGAAGAAAATTAACCCTACCCCAGCCAAAATGAGCACACGCAGCGAGAAGTGATATTGCACACCTCATAATAAAGTAGTATTATCTCTACTGGCTTCCCAATGCAAAAGAAAATACTTCAGGTTAAATCTTTTAATTATGAGATGGCATTACAGAGATGTTCAAGAAACTGACTGGTCATTGCAATAAGGCTGGAAACATCTACCTTGGAGAAGTGGGGTACCATTCTTCACTCTCCCCACAAAGCAGCTCCTTGAGAAGAGGACAAAGGCGTAACTGCTGCTGTCTCCATAAAATGGTTCTCCAGCCACTGGGAGGACAGTGATGCAAGGGCCAAGTACCAGACTGAGATCAAGGCCAGTACTTTTATCAGAGGTCCCAGGCAAGGCAAAACAAAGTGATAAACAACACAAAAAACAGAAAAAGGTGAAAGAAGCCATTAACAAGCCCTGGAATTCAATATAGAGCGAGAAAGGAAGCAAATAAGGGAACTAAGGGAGCAAATAAGCCATCACTGGGACCAGCAACAGCAAGTACTGGCCTGCCAAGTAACAGCTAAATATCTGCAACAGCTGTAAACTCAGTCTAGCACACTCTGATCAATCTGTCATTATCTTGAACCCCTTCAGCTCTATGTTGGATGCCAAACAGGACTGCAGTGGGTTGACCCTGGCCAGCAGCCGAGCACCCGCATAGCTGCTTACTCACTCTGCCACTCCAGTGGAACAGAGGGAGAAAATAGGAAGAACAAAACTGAGACAATCTGTGGGTTGAGATAAAGACAGTCTAAAGGTAAAGGAAAAATTAAAAAAACCCAAGTGAACCAAAGGAAGTCTCTCATCGCTTGCCATGGGGAGATTGATGCCCACCCAGTCTCTGAATGCTGGCCACCTAGGAAGCCACCCCCTGTCATTTCTTCTTCCTCTACCTCAGTTTTTATTGCTGAGAATGGTGTTATATGGTATGGAACATCCCTTTGGCCAATTTGTGTCAGCTGTCCTGGCTGTGTCCCCTTCCAACAGGCTGCGCACCACCAGCTTACTTGCTGGGGACAGAGTGGGAAAAAGAAATCCTTGGCGCTGCATAAGCACTGCTTATCAGTGGCCCATTGGTGTGTTACCAACATTCCTTTAGCCACAAGTCCAAAACATAGCACCATGTGGGGTGCTATGAATTAAATTATTTCCATCCCAGCCAGATCACCACACCTTGGAGCTACTGCTCCAAGTGATCATAACAGGAATTGCTTCATATTACATTATCTATGAGTGCCTTCATTGCTTCATAAGCTTTAAGGTCTTCCTCATGCAATGTATTTGCATACTGTCAGGGAAGTTACAAAACCTTTTATATTTCCTGCAAATGGACACTTCGATTCTCAGGAAGAAAAAAATTACATACTTTGCATATTTTGTTCTTCAAGCATCTTTGTTCAAGCATTGGACAGGCTGTCCAGGAAGGTGGTTGAGACACCATCCCTGGAGATATTTAAAAGATGTGTAGATGTGGCACTTAGGGACATGGTTTAGTGGCGAACTTAGCAATGCTAGGTTAATGGTTGGACTCAATGTTCTTAAAGGTCTAAATAATTACATGATTCTATGATTATAATAATTATGACTAAAAAAAATAGATTTGGCAGGTTTCCATAGTTACTTTTTTTAAAGACTAGTAAACTGTTTCAACCCTTCATAGCTTAATCTGAGCATGTGGTTAAAATTGAGTTTTCTGAAGAAGGCTACTCCAAGTTAAATTTTAGCAAAGCTGCTACAAAAGTATCAGAATATATTTTACTTTAAAAAAAAACCCTATGCCAACCTTTTTGAAGTATATTGGAACAAGGATATGTCATCAGTTGCTTACTCTGTAAAATAGATGTATTAAGGAAAAAAATATCTATAGAACTACTTTAACTCTACATCTGTAAAATTCAAACTTTCTTGCACTGATTTTCTAAGATAGCATAAAAAAACCCCAGAAAGGCTAAATGTAATGTTCTACAAGGAACCACATCATTATAATTTTTGCATACTATATACAATACTAAAGGGACACAATTCAATACATCTCCTAACAGCTAGTGGTCTTTAAAAACAAAAATTTAAAATCAATCTTTGTGATCTTTATTCAAAAGTATTCTACTTCCACTCAAATGAAAGCAGCTTCTCTGCATGGCAACAAAACACAGGTAATTCTAGTTCCCTGTGGGTATTTCTGCGTATAACACAGTTTCACACACTGATATAATGCTGCTCCTTCATTCTCTAACCCTTCCCATTCTCTTGCAAAGGAGGTGTACTTTAAAATAACCAAGAATTCTTCTATTGCAAGCATTTACTTCCTCCAGGAATGAACACAGTTAGGAAAGCTAAGTGATAAAACAATTTAGAAGAAATCACACAGCTTCAGCTGTGAACGAAAGGTTACATCCTTCCTTATGCCTACCTTTCATAACAGCAGCATCACCCCTTTTCTCCTTGTAAATGAACCTCTTATTGCTTGTATTAAACTAACATCCTGTGGCCCTAATCAAGGGCTTATTGTGCCATGCTCCTGTACAAAGCCATAGCAAGTTACTCCCCTGACCCTGAGTAACTCACTGGAGGATCTCAGCTCATGTAAGCACTGCTGTAAAAGTCATATAGCATGTGGCAGTACAGCAGCACTGTTCACCTGCAAAACTAGCTCTAAATTAAGATAAAACGCAACCAAGTCATGCGAAAACTGAACACAGAGAGCGTGGGAGGGTGGAAGAGACAGGTAACACTGAGAAAGTGGTGTGTCTTCACTTTGGGGGGCTATAAGCAAAAGGTGCAGGACCTGGGGATGGATCACTTGGTTTCTTGGCCCCGGGGTTTACCTTGGGTTCCTGCCAGGCATCAGCAAATGGGAGATGCCATTGCCCAGCCTATGCAGTGCTATTCCCCTACAACAGGTGAAGCACACATCAGCACCAGAGCCCTGCCCTGAGGGCACAGACCACAGAGTCTGGCAACAGAGATGATTTCTGCTTCTCCAGGTGCAAGCAGGTTTGCTTGCTGCCAAGGTAGGCTGGTTGCACCCAGGCTGACACCAGCACAGGCTGCAGAAATGCTCACACCACTGTCCCCTGATGGGTAGCTCCTGCTGTATTCATTCCCTGCAAAGCCGAGTCACCGAGTACAAAGTGCAAAGACAGTGTTCGGTTGATGTGACATGCGTGACAAGGCATTCGAAACAAGAATACAGCATTGACAAGGTATTGTGGTAAACGGTAACCTAACAAATTTAACTGAGAACATGCTGTGTAGGATCAGTAACCCAGCTAGTGAAAATCAGCTTTCTTCCACTCCCATACTGAATCCTTTGTCCCTAGTGCAATGTAACTCTGCATATACCTAGGCTGAGCATTCCTCCAATCCTAGGCAAAAGCTAGTTATCAAGACATGCTTTCAGCTGCTGTTCTTACACCAACACTTGAGGTCACCCAAATGAAGATGTACACCATGTTCACGGGCCCTGAGCAGACTCCCCCAGTGTTACGTGTGTAAGATACTTAGTTGCCCAAGCACAGGTGTCTGGTAACATCTGAGATGTCCACGGAAATCAGAGATGACCAGTATAGCAAGATATGACACAGGGCTTCCGACAGACTTACACCCTAAAAGCAACATCTGTTGGCCAAGCAGGACACCTGAGGACATCTCAGTTGGCAGACACATTTGCATGGACAATTTAAGAGACAGCACAGCATAGGACTGTGGTTGGAAATTTAGATGTTAAGTGTTTGTTTACTTCTGTGCTGTGTCTCCAAGCTCCGGAACAGTTAGTGGGAAATCTAACCAATAAGGTCTACTGTAGTCAACGACAACATAACCAACACAGCTCAGGAAGCCTAAAAATGATTTGCCTTATTGCTGAGTAGACATGTGATGGCTAGTTAGCTGAGGTGCTCTGCTGTCGCTGAAATCAGAGTATACAGCAGCAGCAAGGCTGTAGAAACCTGCACCAAGGCATCAGTCTCAAGTAGGATCCTTCTCGCCTCGCCAGAGCATTTTTGACAACTATGTTCTGTAAGACAAAAAAGCAAAAAGCTTCATTACCTACTTTTTATTTTCATGGCAGTGCACTGGTTTGGTGGTGGCTTGTGGCAACTACAGCAGTGAGTTGTTCACACAAGAACATTACAAACAGGTATCACAAAAAACCAAACAAACAAACAAAAAAAAGGATAAAGAAAAAAGAAGCCTTTCCTTACTTACTAGAAATGTTACAAAATATGTTCCTCCTTTTCTTTTATGACAGTACAATGACAGTCATGTTTATGTCTTATCTCTACATTGAAATGGTCCGAAGTCATAAAGCCTCAAAAATTCAACTGAAGTTAGACAGTTGCTAAGCTAAGACTGGCATCATCCTGACCCAGGCTGACTGTATTCCCCCATGCATCTATATCCATCTGCTATTTTCCTTCTGTTATGCCAAGATTATCCATCATTTGGGGCAGGGGAATGCCTTTTATTTTGTGGCTGTTCAAGACTAAGGAATAGGTGCTACAAGAATACAAATCAGCAGTACCACAGTGCCTGTGATGATTTATTGTCCCCTGCTAGCTTTCATCTTCTGCAGGAGACCTGAAATCCTTGCATGCTTTTTATGAAGAGCATTTTTTTAACACTTGCACCTCCAATAGCTGGTGAAAACAATTCAGGATAATCAATCTTTTAAGATTTACTGCTGAGCATCAACATAGGCAGCAGAAGCCAGGACCACTGGTTATTTATTCTTTAGATTAGCAGCAGGTGGTGTCAGGTGCTCCTGTCAACCAAAACCAGTAAGGGGGTGACAGGTATTCAAAGGGAGAGCTGAGCATGGAGAAAACCAGGGGCAGATTTTGTTCATGGGTCGAGCAGTTAGGCCAGGAAACAGGCTGAAGCCAGTGGAAGAGACTAGACTTCCACTGCAGAAGTTTTCTGCTGGCATTTGTAAAGTAATTGCATTAGTAATTTTACAAGAAGGAATCTCTGAGAAATCTGCTCCCACTAAGGGAAGTGCAGTAGCTATGGTTACCAAGCAAACAGGGAGAGGAAGCAAAGCTGAACCACCGCTCTGGGCACTGTGCACCATTTTTAACAGAAAAAGCCACTTTTAGCTTTCCAAAATACAGCTATAAGAACAGCCACCCACGCCACGCTCCCCATTACAGTATGTCTATGTGTATATATGTCTGTAGGATACAGCAGGATAAGGGCATGACAAAGAGAACAAAAAAAGGCGTCAGCTTTTAGACCATTGCACAACCGATGAAGTTCATCATGTACTCACAGGCAACAATCTTGTATGCTTGGTTACGCAGCCCAGGGCCAGCACCACGGGACTTTCCCCAGGGAACTTCTGCTGCCACGAAGAGGAAATGGGTGTCTTCATTTGCCTATGAGGATTTCTCAAGAGGTACAAGCAGTTTCCTGCAAAGAAACTATGTCTACACTGCAGGCTTGGCGCAACCCTTACAGGAAAGCTCCAACTAGCCTTAGGGCGAGCGAGCGAGCCTAATACTGTAGTGTAGCAGCAGCACTATGGAACTTGGCATGTGCCATAAACCCTCCTGAGAAACTGAGTAAATATTTAAGCAATTAATCCACATTGAGTTTCACATAAAATGGTTTCACATAGTCACCAAGCTCATTAACTGCTGTTTTTGAAACAGGATGGGGATAGTTTAGTGGGCTGTAGCCCTGCCCATACGGTGGTTTCCCCAGGAATGAATCTGGACCCGGGTATACCTGCATAGCTACCTTCACGTCTTTGATGGCAATGTCTTAAAGCTGTACCTATGCTCCCAATATGAGTCCTCTCCCAAGGGGCCATGAGCACGTCCTGTTCCAGCTCCTTCCTGCACTGCTGTCTCACAGACAGTCCCAGATGCTTGCTGCAGCACAGTGCCTAGCACATGGCCACACAAAGCACCCTGCACACTTGAGTTCCTGGGCTATCTGGACAGTATGCCTGGCTGTGCCTTAGCGCACACCTGCAGTCCAATCACGGTTTATTTAGCATACCATGTAGACATACACTGAGGCTGCAGTTCAAATTAGTCATCTAGGTTTCCCCTTCAGTCACAAGGAAGAAGCAGGCACCATCATCTTACTCACCTCCTCAGCACAAAACCCTTTCAAGGTGTTTATATCACTAAGCTAGTTATCTAGACTCCCTCTGGAGAAAGAGTTCGGTCTCTAAAGTTAGGTGAAATGAATCCCATCCCTTACCAGATACAGTTTCCTGAAGGTGGAGTGGGCTGCTACCAGTATGTCCCTTTGAATTTCTTCTCCAAAAGGACAATAGGACAACAGTGGCTGACACCAACTTCTAGATGAAACACTGTCTAGTACCACTAAGACACTCTCAAGTATCTGAGATGCGCAGGCAGGGCTGGCAGATACGACATGAGACTTTTGTGAGACTGGCGTCCTCTTGGAGCAGTAGCTAGGAATCAGGAGGATGGCACAAGGGCATGTTGGCTCCACAGGACGCCTAATCATGTCTACCTGAGGGCTGGGTGTGTGACTTACCTGTAAAGCCAAGGCAGACATAGTCAAAAGACCCCGAAAATTGATTCAGCTTGACCCAACCAGAACACCCCCACAAGGTTGGTAGATAGGACACAGGATTTAACAGAAACTCACAGACTTCTGGAGCAGCTGCTGGAGGCCAGGAAGGATATTTAGTAAATAACTGTAGATGCCTGTGCTTGGGGTGTACAGGCAATGAACTCAGTTCATTGATTGTTGTTGCTTCTGTGGATTGTCACTGGAAAGTGAAAGCATTTTACAAGAAAAAAAATGAGAAGATGTATCAGTTTTCATCTGCCTGTCCCCGAGAAATGGCAAAATTTAGTCTTCTGTTTTTTTTCTTCTAGAAAACGTCTTTCTAGACATCAGAAATGGTCTTCAGTGTAGTTACATCTACACAGGGCTGGCGCGTGTGACGCTAGAGTCATGAGATACCAGTGCCCTTTTGGACCAGAAGCAAGGAGCCAGACAGATCAAGGGCAGCAGTTGCTTGTACTGGACAAGCAAGCCACATTTATGTCATGGGCAAGATGCACATAGTTTTAGTATTTATTTTAAAGACATATGGATTAAATCACTTGATTTAGTCTTGAAAATGAAGATAAAACAACATACATTTAGTTTTACAGCAGTAGGTTTTCATGGAGGCCTTCAGTTTCTAGCTTCTTTCAGTGTGATCACAGGCTGCACTCAGTTGTAATACAAACAAAATTAACGGGAATTCAAATCCAATTTCTTTCCAACAATGAAAAGAATAAGGCTTCCTTTATTCAAACCACTATACAGACCTCCTGCACTCATACAGAAAGGAAACTGTTTTTTATGCTAGAGTATTAAATCAAATTCAAGATTTAAGAAAAGAATTCAGAGTAAAAACGACACTACAGACAGTGGTAAAGAGTTTCATCTTAACCAACAGAGCCCAAGAAAAATGAATCACAGAAACTCTCTCATCTTGAGAAATTTATGCATCCTATAATTCCCAAAGGGAACAATTGCATCTGATAAAAATCTTTAGACCAAAATTAAAAAGTAACAATAAAGCTGACAGAACTGCCTGAAATACATATTTTAGCGGAGAGTTATTAGAAAGTCAGCATAAAGTGCCTCTTAATCATACTCATCATGTATCTATTGGCAGTAAATCCAAGCAACTCTAGTTTTATATACCTCTGTAGACTTTATTTTATTGCTTACTTTCTTAGTCAATTTAAACTAGGTACATTGGCAATGTGTCTATAGTGTCACCTGGAAAAGGTAAATTTCCATCACTCATTATAAGCCTGTTTCAAAATATTCCAGTGCTTGGAGCCAAAGGCATGAGTTCGCAAAGCTCGAATTATTGGTCAACCCATTAAAAAGATCCATCTTCAGAGTATTTTTTAGTCTTGGTGCAGTCGTCTGAGTAACCGCCTTGAAGTGCGCTTGGAAGTTTTAACCAGTAGTAGTCAAGATTTTAGAGAGGAAGCAGTGATAAACCTCCAATCCTCATCATTTCCACATTTCATTTCAACAGAGTATCTACAAATCTGAGCTAAACAGAAGTTCTATGACTTAGCAATATTGTCTGTAAAAATTATAGTGAACAAATCAAATAGGCAGTGATGTATAATTGAGCGAAGAGCTAATTTCTGTCAAATTCTAGTCTTTACATCTTTGTTAACTTACACATGACTTTTCCAGGAGAGAGTGCCTACTAAAAAGCTTACTGCAGGATACCATTTGGTATACAAATCGTAATTAAGAGGCTCCGCAAATATATTTAGTATCTTAAACTTTTCAGTTACTAGCAATTCAAACAAATGCTGCAGAAGTTAAGAATCTCCGAATCCCATAATCTCCTGGATCTTCCGGTTCCCCCAGGAAAAGACAGATAAACCTGAACTTCTTCCCAGTCCCACTTGCTAAAGAATGAATAGCATTAACATTGCCAGAGCAGGATGTAAGGAAAACATGCAGTGCTTTCCATCAGGCACCATGAAGTCCCATGTCAGATATCACAAGAGTTTCCAAGGTATTTCACAGTGTTTTAACAAGCAAAAGGAAAAATTAATTCAGTGTTTAAAAATTAAACATTCAAGTTCTCATTGTAATTGGGATTAAAACAGGATGGAACATTTATGTAAAGTCTGACAATAGGCTTTTACATGCCAGTAACATGCAGTAAATTATTTTCAAAAGCCAGTTATTATTTCAAATGTTAAAAAACTTCCGACAAGGGACTGATTGATAATATTGGATTATTGGTCTCAGCAAGATGGACACTGTTGTCTCCAAAAGCCTAAATGATTGTGAAATCTTGTATGCATTACATTTCTGCTTTCAACTATATTTAACACTGCTTTATTATTGAAAAATAAAATTTTGAAAGTAAGATAACAACTAAATTTATTTGCCCTAAAGGGAGAAGAACTAAAGGAAACAGCTAGATAACTATATAAATATTCACAGAAAAAAAACAGTGAAAGGAAGAGAAATATTTCCACTGGGATTAGCTGTAACAGTGTAAAGGGTTAAAGCTGGAAAAAAATACCAATTTAAGCTCTGTGTCAGGCAAAGGTGTTTTTGAAGACACTAAGGTTGGCTGGACAAAGAGGAAACTGACTGCTTTTCAAGTGAATCAACTGATCTCTTTCCTTTCCTCCCTCTTAGGCAACCAGAAGGGTTCTTTGGCCCTTTCAGGCCTAATTTGTTGGGTTTTGCCATCTGATTCCCAAAGTCAAAGAGAAACACTTGGCGCTTATCTTTTCATGAGTCACTAGAATTGTTTGAATCGTTGAAAGATTACAGAATTACAAACTCTCAGGAGCTGCTCTCCTCCACTTTCACTCACTTCATGGATACCACTAACCAATGCAGACAACACCTTAGCTTCTAGATAACTTGCAGGAAGGGGTGCAGAGGGATGAGGACGGTAAGGAAAACACTGTGGTACCTACCAACATACTTGGGCAGTGCAGGAGTCTGAACCTACATGAGAGGAGGTATATGGTATCCTGCACATCATGGGTGTTAAGGTACTTCTGTAGGAGCTTTTGAGAAAACAGATAAACACTGAACATGACTATCAACTCAGCCCCTAGGTTATGGGTATTCAAGATGGCATGATATCCTAAAGAATTATGCTTTAGCTTATAGAGAAACATCTGCAGTTAGTTCTCACGGCATTTGTTTTCATTTTGTGAGATGAACAGAATTGTACCTGCATATATGGCTAAAAATTAATAATTCGGTCATTCTCTCCTAAAAACAACACAGCAAAATCTGTTGTTCTGTTATTAACCTCAGAAAAAGCAATGTAATTCCCTTCCCCAACACAACTGCCACAAGTATAGTGCCCCCTCTACTGCATTTATGAATAAAAAAATGTCATGCAATGAACTACAAGCACAAAGGCTTGGCTTCTTTGGTTAGATAAATCTGTAACATCCATATACCTCCCTCCAAAAACCACATGAAGAGATCAATGCTGCCCTGTAAAAGACAAAGTGAGAGGTCATGTACAGTTCCTATTGAAATGAATGGAAAAATTCTCAGACTCATGAAAGGAAAAATAGTTCGTGTTTGTTGGAAAGAAATAAAACCTAAACATATATTTTAAAAAAAGCAAAAATACATTAATCTAGACAATAGTCACCAGGCTTTACAGTAGGGCAGACTGTTTCTGACATGGATAAAATTCATGTCTTTGTTTTGACTGAATATCAGATTACTAGAATGTCCATGGAAAAACAAGAAAATCCTGTATACATAATTGTTTGACTTTTTCCTCTCTTTTCTGAGAGTCTCCTGATTTCAGGTTGAAAAAGAGAATGGAAAAGAGAAACTGCAACTCCATGAAAACATTGCCTCTAACTTGCACCTTTTGGCACAATTTTGTTAAAATGTTATGTTAGCTCTTAGGTAGACTTTAGGTCTTCCCTTAAGTCTGGCTTCAGCTGTGGTCAGATGCCTGCTGCAGAGCAACTGGCACACATTTTGTTGCTGCTGTTGGTAGTGTTTGGGATATTATTTTTTGAAAAAGTTGTTATGGTGACACCGGCCTCACCCTGGCTGGAGGTTAGCACCTGGCACCAGTGGCCTGGCAGCACACTCCCGAGCACCCATTATTCTTGCATTCCCTTCACTGCCTTGCACAAGCATTCAGATCTATCATAAATACCATTGAAGTCTGCTTAAAAGTAGAGGGTGCCTTATAAAATCTGCTGTGCTGGCCGAGTGACTGGCAGTAGTAACCTCCAGCAGCAAACTAGTAACAAATGACAAGTAGGCAAGGTGAATCTCAGCATCACAGCAATTTTCATGTTGATTTAGATCACCAGAGTCCCCATGTCTGGAGGTCTGTACTGCTTTCAGAAATCAGACTTGGAGCCTCATGCAGTTAATTAGCCAAGCTTCTGTACATGGGCAGAGACCAAATCCACAATGAGTGTCTGGGGATTTTATGCTCTTCTTCTCCTGCTTAAATACTCTAAGTATGGCTTTTTGCTTGGTATTTTTGTTTGTTTCTTAAATAGCTTGTGCTTGCCAGTAAGCAGAGATGAGGTCAGTGCAGCAAGTTGTTGCCTGCTCACAGGACAGAACATCAGGGCCTTTTCAATAAAAAGTGAAATTTAAACCCAATTCCGTTTCTCCACCACAGTTACTTAGTAAAATATTTGTTCTGAACTGTGACCTCTGACAATGGAGGAATAAAAACATCTTTCTTAATGGAAACAGCTAAAACACAGTTAAATGGGGGTTGAGATACAACAGTAAACATATATTAAAGCAGTAAACCAGTTTGCATTAAAAATTCATCCCAGCTCTCTGTCCTGCCTCTTGTAACAGCTAGATCCCAACTGCACACTGAAATCAGTGTGCATTTTACATATTCTCTGAAGACTCTGGAAGCCAAAAATCTAATCACCACCAAGCTTCCTTCATAACGAATATGCTTTTTGGGGGCATGCTTGGAAGCTGGTTAGAATCACCAGAAATTCACTAATTTCCATGGACTGTGGATCAGGCCAAGAATACCTTGGCCAAGATGTAACACCAAATGACTTGTCTCCCAACACAGCCTTACAGTGAGTACCAGCAACAAGAATTTGCATCTAAACCCACACAGATTTCTGCAGCATGTGATGTGAATTGCTCCCGCAGGAAGATGCTACTTCCAAGTTGCGTTATCAAGAAATATTCCCTGCCTTTGGCATAATTGTTCAGTAATATGCATTTTGTGTATGGAATAAAACAGAAATGCTGACAGGCCAGCTTTTATGGCTGCTGACACAAACTTTTCTGAGCATAGCTGTGTAAGATCTGCTGACACAAACCTTCTCCTTGAGAACAGCTGCGATTGCCTGCTGCTTTGGGGAGGGTATGAGGGGGTGTCTTTTCCTCCTTTTTCTGCCTCCTGCAGAGAACTCCAAAGTGCTGGCTGCACTGGTAGGGCTGAAGTATCTGCCAACGTCTGGTTATGATACAGATGTGAACATATAAAAACCAGAATCTGTTCCCCTCCTGGCTTCATCCTCAATTTGTCTTTCAGATTATTTAATAATCCCACTCTCAGCAGTATTTGGATAAGATGGCCAGCTATCAAAAGTGCTCCAGTTAAAGCTGAGTACAGCATTATGCCTGTTCTTCTAAACTGATAAGCACTTGGGACAGGCAAAATTCCCACAAAGAATCAGATGTAAGGCACTATCTACTTGAAGGTTAGTAAGCATATTCACAGAAAGCAAGTACAGCTAGAGGGTAAGGCAGCAGTTTCTTGGGTTCTGCATTTCAGGGCACAGCTAGCATTTAAGTGTTCTAAAAGATATTCAAGGAGCCTCCCAGCTTACTGTTCAGCACAGATAATTAAGAGCTTATGTCTCCCCTTCATCAACAACAAAGTGCTTAAGGATATGCTTAAAAGTGTTTTGCTGATTTAGGGCCTCAGTAATTTGCCTGCAAGGATGTGAATGCCCACAACTCCTGCTTGAAAGGAAAAGTGCATTTGCGTCCTGGAGGAATTGATGCGCATTGCAGTCTTTCCTAATAGTTGCCACAATAGAAACTTAATTGCTTAATTTAGATACCCTACAGCAATTACTGCCAAGTCATGCCTGGGTTGACACAGTAGGCATCTTAAAATTCCAGATTTTCTTGAATTGTGAATGCTCATTTTATTGGTCCTACAGTTGCCTTAACATAGCACAAGGTTAATCTTCTGACTTTCTAACCACCACGTTACTTGCAAGTACCTCAACCTCACAGATTTTGTCATCAGAGCTGGTCACTTCCTCAATATGACCATACTCAGGTGTGAAGGCTTAAAGTGCAGCACTTACCAGAAACGTGTGATTATTTATCCAGAGCAAAAGCTTAGAGCTACTCAAAGAGCAATTGATAAAAGTCAAACTAACAGCTTTGCATAATTACAAGTTACAATTAAAAAAAAAAAATTAAATATCGGTATTTGTGCTGTAGGATGCAGTATGACCAGGGTGCTAAGCCTAAGTCAAGCATGCTTTCCCACTGGTTGGAGCCGAAGTTGTGTGTCAGCAGATGTCAGGCACACACTCGGAATTACACTTCCCACCCCACCTCCCCCTTCAGGTCATAAAGATGATTAGACCTTGAATAGTGTAACATCTGCCCAGTGAACACCCCTGTGTGGCAGAGAGAAATCAAACACAGCGATGTTGCTCAACTCAGTCAGATGCAGAGAGAAAGCCTGGGCAGAAGGATGAAATAACTGCAGTGACGGACAAGGCAGTACACTGGGCCTTCTTGTAACGGAAATTAACAAACCTCGCTTGTTCTTGATCTTAACATTTCCCTTTCCTGCACCAAAGGAATGATTTGGACTTGCACACCATCCTTAAAAAGCCATCTCAGATGGTATAATGTTACCATCTTGTCCTTTGCTGTCTTTCCTCAAAGATTTGTTCCAGAATATAGCAGGACAGAGAAGATAGTACTCAGGGGTGACAAACACATATTGAAAAGAGCCAGCAAGATGTAAGATTCAATCATAGCTGGTCTCTGTCAACTGTGCAGCTTGGAGCTGGAGCTTCATCTGAAAATGCAAACAAAGAGCTTTATGCTTCTGATAGGCTTGAAGGTCTTCTCTCCACCTCCAGAAACAGGGGACATGACAAGCAAGCAAAAAAAAAGTTTCTGAAACCTACAGACTGGTTAGCAGTGAGACTGAGGTACCCAGATGCTGGCACATTAAAGAGAACTTCACAAAAGTCCTGCTGTCCTTTCTGCAAGCTGTTGTCAACATCTCTGCCTCAAAACCCTTCAAAAATAGGCCTGAACTGCTAGAACTCATGGACTAGCTATCTGCAAAAATATTTCAGACTGTCTTAACTACCTGTTGCCTAAATCCTAAATGAGCAGGGAGACAAAGCAGAGTACAGCATTCACCTGGAGTTAAAGCAGAAAAATCACATTCCCTGTCCTGCAACAGAAAACAGGAGTTAGTAAGCTAGGCTATGTCCTCAGTCATTAAGATCCGACCTTTATTCCTACTTCATTGCCTCAAATTATTCCCAGTTTCTCCTCGAGGCAGTGTGAGACAGTCACCCCACGTACCTGAGGCGGAGGCCGCGGCCCTGGCACAGCCAGGCCGGCCGCAGCAGGGGAGGCTGCCCGGCCCAGCCACCCCCACCCGGCACGGCTCCGGCCAGCGGGCCCCACGGAGGGCTGAGGAAATTATTTTATTTCTTTTAATTCTGCCGGAAAAAACCCCAATTCTTCGATTGGTTTTTTGGCTGGACGGAAAACAGTGCTGAGAAGAACAGCAAATTTGTGTTGTGCCAAACCAGCAGCAATGCTGATGACATGATTTATTACTTTTTCTTAACGTTTCAGAGGCAGCAGGGGCAGCAACACCCCCCCCACCCCCCACCAGCCTCACAGCCTTCAGCGACAAAAAAGTGCCCAAACATAAATCCACATTATCAAACTTATTTTCTACTCCGTTCTCACAGCCCTGCATCTGCTCCCCTTGCACAGCCACCCCAGGGACCGGCAGAGAACGGGCAGCTCCCATTTTGTACCGCAGTGCTTCTTGCAACTTACAGACATGGCAGAGCTGCCTCCAAAACGCTGCTTCGGACGAGGACAACGTTTAAAGGAGGCATTCCAAAATCACTTGTTGATAGGAGACAAGCTCTCAGAGTAGCTTGATTTGGTGCAGGTGGTTTGGGTAACATATATTTAAATCTTTGGCTGCTTTATATGTTGCTTTTTGTTCAGGCTGCTGAAGAATATAATTTTGTCGTGAATTAACTCTCCCTCTCAGGATCAGGCTGTATTCCCTGCTGCCCCCGTCATCTTCCTTTGATGGTGCAGAGGCTTGGGCTACAGGTGACTGGAGCAAAAGTCTTCCCCTTCCAGGGGGACATGACACCACAGACCAGGCTCTTAGTAGATGACCTTGCCCTCTCAAGGCTGAGCAACAGCTGGTTATCACTGGACTGGTGTGGGAGGACCAGTCCTTCCTTCATCAAAGGAGAAGCTCACATAATAGGGCTTGCAACAGGTATAGATGGTCTTTTCCAAACAATTACAAGTCCTCCCTGCATCAGCTGGACACAAGCCTGTTTCAGGCTAAAGATCTATCAAGTGTCCCCCTCAAGAAAAGGTTCAATGTGCTCTCCTGGTACAGTATTGCCAGTTTCTCCCTCGCAAGCCTGCACAGGCAGAGTGGTCTTATTTTGCTGCTTTTTTATGTTATACACACACATTGCCCACCTTTTGCGTTTTATGCCCTCTTGTGCAGGATTCCATGCCATCTCCTCTCCTGTAAAATCAGTGCTGAGGCTCTGTATCAAGTACCAAGCTCTGTCCTTCCCCAGGTTTGCTCTTCTCTTTGTTTCCCAAGACTTCTCTCTACTCAAGACATCCTCAGATCGCTTCTGCTAAGCCTTTCTGCAGCCCTGTTTCTAGGTCTCTTTCTGCTGGCAATCATACTAACTTCAGCCCCACTTGAACCTTCATGGGCAGCTCCCTCTTCTCAGCCCAATTTCTCTCAGTTTCTTAGCTATGAAACGCAAAATGTGGGAGACAGATCAGGTGAGAGTAGGTCCTCAATCCCCATTAGGGGGATCAGGCAAGTTCCACGGAGCAGACAGGTGAGCGGGAGCGATGCTGAGCAGGAGGTATGGTAAAAGGCAAGGCACAATCTCAGAAGGGTACAGCCCCATTTGCTGAATGTTGATGTCCACAGGACTGTCAGCATCAACAAAGATTAAGTCAGACCATTTGGCCCTTTGAAAAATGCTTCTCTACTTTCTTCTGTGTGCACAATCAGTTCTCAATTGACTGTCTCTTTCCTCCACCTCCTCTCTCCACAAGAAAATTTTATCCCAAATGTAAATGGATGCTTCTGAATTTAAGAAACGAGAAATTAAAATGACTTAATTTGGAAAATATACTCTCAAGCAGGCTGCATGTCAAGGTCTTCAGAGTATATTCCATGTTTTCCATAAACAAACAGTGGAGTAAAGTTGGTCAGAATATGAGAACATGGGAAGTTGCGGGGGACATATGCAGGCTAGGGTGCTTTTTTGGTTTTGCAAGTGTTGTCAAGATTTCAATACTTGCTTTCATTTTTTAATCGGGTAGAAGAGAGGTGTGTGTTTCAGTCTCCCACATCGCACTTGAGTCACAGTGCCTCTGTTGCAGGTTTGCCCTCACTGTTCACACACAAACCACACGCTGGATCCAAGCACATTTCTCAGAAATTTTTTCGAAGCAGAGAATTGTGGAAATATGGAAAACAAAAAGGTTTTGTTTTCAATGAATTGTCAAAAACTTGTCTATGCCCCAAACCTGCCTGTTACTATTAAAGCACAGTGTGCATTTCAAATGCAATGCGTGATTCAAAACCCAAATTATTTCTGGAAGCTCCTGTTCTATTCACAGAGGCATCAGGGAGATCTGTCCAGAACAAGTCCATGTATAGGCAAATCCCCAGAGCCAGGTAACAAAAATGCCAATGTTCCTGCTTGAAAAAAGTGAAGCTTTCTCCCCCTACCCATATCTTTTGGTGTCTTAGGTCAAATTATCTTCAGAAGAGCAGACATTAAAAAAACCCTTCAATTGCTAAGTCATGTGAACAAGCCCTACTGGTGACACCCATATGCATTTCTCCCCCTTTCAGGTTAATCTGAAGAGAAATTAAAGTGGACAGACCTGTGAAGTTTCTTTAAAGTTCAGCAGGGAAGTTGGAGGGGATGTCTCCAAGGACACAGAGGCCCAGGCTGCTGCCCCTGCTCTTCCAGGATCTTGCACTGTACAAGCCTCAGAGCACACAGTCCGTGACGCACTCTCTCACATCCCTACAGAACTAATGGATGGTACAAAACCAGCAATATGAAAAAGCCTGTGAAGGCCTCACCAAAAATCTTTGCACAGCACAGGAATCTTAACCCAAATGGACCAAAGCAAAATACTTACTTCTCCCTCCTTTACTACATACAAATACAGATTAGAGAAAGAACAAGGAAAGGGAGTAAAACCAACTTAATGCTGCCTCAGACAGTTCCAGCAACATCAAATAGATCAAAAGAACAGCATGATCTACTAAAAAACCCAGAAACCCCCAAACAACACCTCCAACAGCAATTAAGAACTCATTGTGAACTTTTATTCAGCTAAAATCCATATGTATTCTTCAGACTGCTCAGACTGGGAGATGATGACAGAATGAACTACCTTACCTTTCCTTTCCTTTTATATTAAAATGTGAAATAGAAATCAAATTTTTGTTAATTAAGTGACAGACCACAATCTGAAGCAGGAACTTCTATATTCCTTTATAGGTAATTACCTTACTTGCTGTAAACAATGCATTTGGCAGATGTTCAGACATCATTCCATCCCGCAAATATACTCAAAGAAACAAATTAGAGGCATCCATATTTTCAAGCCCTAACCAATACTTTTCATTTGCCACCTCTGCATTTCTAAAAATTTTTTCTATTGTAAATATGAAAACCTTATATTTTTCCCTGAAAGACCTTAAATCAACTCATTTCAAATCTTTAAACCAAATCTCTTTCTTTTCCTGCCAAGAAACGAGAGTTTCTTTTCTGGTTGCCAATAATTATTCTGTTCCTGTAGACAAAGACGTAAATCTGTACTGTTCTCCATTTAGATTTGTCTTTAACAATTCCATGGGGACTTCAGGGGAAAAATTTCCATTCAGTTTGTCTCTGGAGTTTTCTGAACTGACAGTTCAGACATCAATTTGTCTTTACTATTCTTCATTTTCAATCCTTTTCCTCCCCCACTTGGATGAGCTCAGCAGTTCATAGAAAAATCTTACCAGATATTTTCCATTCAACCTCTTTTGTCCTCCAAGTTTCAGTCCGGCTCCTTTCTTAGCCTAACCAAGCCATATGTGGTGAGTTCACACAGCTCCAACCAAATCTCTGAGCTAAAGAGCAGCCAAGCCCCACTGAGGAGCATTTGGGCTGACACACACACTTCTCTGCAGAGAAGAAAAACATTAAGTACAGGTGAACACATACTGTCAGAATAAAATTTGCCACTGGAAGTATCAGAAAATAGATCTTCGTTAGCATAGAGCTGGTCTCCCAAGGTGTAGTATCACCAAGCACCCCTCAGTCTGGGTAGTTGCTGAAACTTTTAGAGCATGCAAACTTCAGCAAGGCTGACCAAAAAAGGCAGCTGATACTTTTCACTTCCGACAGGGAAAGTAGGTGATAAATATCCACAGGAGAGCCCTTCCCTGGGGTCAGAAGGGTGGCACTGCAATGGTGATCAGAAGGCCCAGGGTCCCCATAAGTCAACGCGACAGACTTCTAGCCATGAACATGAGTGGCTGTGGAACTTTTCATGAGTGTCAGGACTTTTCAGCGAGAAGTAGACAAGTTTGGTCACTCCTGTTTTTGCAAACCTATATGTTATGACACACACCTAATCTGAGTGGCAACAGAGACAACTGGTTTTGTCACTTCTAATTTCAAAGGCTGTATGCTACGCACAATTACCCCAAGGCAATAAAACATGATCTATTTCAATTTAGATTTGATCTGCTCTTCCATGCAGGCAGCACAAAGCATATTGTAGCATTTCATCAATTAGAATAATAGAATTAATGAATCATTTAGGTTGGAAAAGACTTCTAAGATCATCGAGTACAACCGTAAATGTAACACCGCGAAGTCTACCACTAAACCATATCCCTAAGTGCCACATCTACATGTCTTTTAAACACCTCACATTAAATCGCACAGTCAGGCTGCAATATCTTAATTAGCAGTTCCATTAATATCTATGCAGTGAGTATGGCTACTGCTAAGAAAAAAAAATCTACCACTGTACATATTTCATCTGTACTTTGTGAACTAAAGCATAATCTAGTGGCAACTCAACATCCTTACCAAAACTGTTTCTAAGCTAAGCAAGTTGCACAAAGTTCAACTACTTACAAAGTTCATAGCTATACAGGGCCATCTATTTCTAGCCAAGAAACAGAACATTAATTTTATAGATCCTGGAACCATTTCATTTGTCAACATTAACCTATCCCTTGCCCATCACGGCTGAGTTATTTTAGCAGCAGTTTTTTAGAACACCTGAGCCAGCAAGTGCTTTAGGCTATGCAGAAACAACTGGAGAAAGGCAGCTTTCAAATGATGCAAAGCCCAGAAGTCCTTAGTTGATGGCAACGGTCAGTGTATTTCTCCTGAACTCAAGTAATGAAACAGTCAGCTGGACCCTCCCATAGCCTAAGAATATACCCAGCAGCTCAGAAAGGGGGTGAGACTGGCTTGGAGCCGATTTCCGTGCTGCCACAGCTGGGCAGCTCTCAATACCCCAGCTGCCTGGGTATGCCTGTACAAACTGTGGGCTCCCTGTAAGTGCACACCTGAAGCCACCATTAGCAGAGGTGCTCTATGCCCGCTTGGCACCCGTGGGAGGATGGCATCACAACAAAAGCACGAGAAGGAGCTCTTAGCAGCCTTTACGATAACCCTGCACTAGGTCTTGTAATAAGCACATCCTTTCTGCTTGCCCAGCAGCGCAAGCAAGCAGTGTAATCTATCTAAATCATAGTGAAAGGCTGGAACACAATGAGACGAACTAGCTTGTGATGGTATGATTTTGAGAAACATGCTTCACTGCAAAGAGAGACACACCTAAACAACACGGGGTTCTGTGTTTACAAAGGAAGTGTCATCTTTCACGAAGGAGAAAATGAAGCACAGAGAGTCTGTCCAAAGCTAGGATTACAGCCCATCTTTCTGTGGTATTTATTTAACAGCTTAATAGCAGGACCAAGGCAGCAACAAAAATCCCCTATTAACTGTAGCACGAACAAAACTGAATCCTCTTTTGGAATGGAGTCAGTGTTGCAAATGTAAGGCTTACACAAGCCAGCCTCACTCTGCTCTCCTTTTTGGAGAGTTAAATAAGGTGTAATTTAATGATCACATTACACTATTTAAAATAAGCAAGCCCTCAGCTTCTCTTCCGAGGTACTTTGTAGTTATAGGCTGCAATGCTTAGTTGAAGTTTGCTTATTGTATAAAATGGTTGTGTCCTGCTTCCAGCTGGGATAGAGTTGATTTTCTTCTTGGTAGCTGGTGCAGTGCTGTGTTTCGGATTTAGTATGAAAACAATGTTGATAACACACTGATGTTTTAGTTGTTGCTAAGTAGTGCTTGCTCTAAATCAAGGACTTTTCCAGTTTCCCATGCTCTGCCAGTGAGCAGGTGCACAGGCAGCTGTGGGGGGAGCACAGCCAAGACAGCTGACCTGAACTAGTCAAATGGATATTCCATACCATAGAATGTCATGCTCAGCCTATAAAGCTGGGGGAAGGAGGAACATTTGGAGTGATGTCCTTTGTCTTTCCATTTGTGATCATTACACCTGATGGAGCCCTGCTTTCCTGGAGATGGCTGAACACCTGCCTGCCGATGGAAAATGGTAAACGAGTTCCTTGTTTTGCTTTGCCTGTACACGTGGCTTTTACTTTACCTATTAAACTGTTTATTTCAACCCACAATTCTGTCTCACTTTTCTAATTTTCTCCCCCACCCCACCACGGGGGAGCAAGCAAGTGGCTGTGTGTGGTGCTTAGTTGCCAGCCAGCGTTAAACCATGACAGGTTGCTACAAAAGCTTATTTCCATCTAATTCACATTAACATCCTTAAAACCAAAGGTCAAAAATAAGGAGACAAAAGCCTAACTCTAGCTAAGTAGGTCTGGGATGGAGCCCAGAGCTGACAAGGACCAGAAGTTTCACTCAAGAACAAAAGAAGGTTCAGCTTTTGTATTCTATTTAATCAAATGTGCTTTTTACGAGAAGTAGTTTACAAAAAAAAAAAGTTTTTTTTAAACAATAGAACCTGATTTTGAAGAAAACCTGAATCAAAGAAGCGTTAGCTCAGATTTTAAGTTAATGTGTTTTTAAGCTTTTAAAAATAATATTTGTATATGAATGTACATTTGCATTGCAGATGCTTCACACCTGTTTGAAGGACAGTTGCTTTTACGTGTTTATCTCAATCATAGCAGAGAAAATTCAAATCTAGAATCCTCCCTCTCATTTCAGGGGCAGTTATGACTGAAGTCCATATAACATGTTTTCTTCTCTTTCATTCAGACCAAACTCTTTTTTGCTTCTTCAATTTAGATACAGGTCTTCAAAGCAGAACAGCTTGTCATAGACCTTTAAATTCTCCGGCACTCAATTAAAATCAGTGACAGTGAGATTTACTGCATAAAAAAAGAACTCTTCTTTATTGCATAAGCATCAAGGACAATTGCTGCTCTCTTCCACTGTATTTGCATTTATGTGTTTGCATTTAAGATCAGCGGTATTTTTTTTTCCGCCCTTTGGAGGACAAGTCACTTCTTTTTCCCCTTCACCTCTCCCTTCCCTTGTTAGCAGCTCTTTGAAACTTTTAATACTATGTTTTTCTAATATTTCACTTGTAAACCTCAAGGTCTAGTTGCAGCCTCCAAACAAGCAACAGCTCTGCCCAAGGACTCCCACACATTCTTCCCACAGTTGCTCACTGCATTACCAAAACTGGATGTTAGGCAATTACCTAGAGGGACTATGTAATCAAAAATGTAGCAGGGGGGAGGAAAAAAATACTGCTTCATATCTGTGTTAAGCATTTAGAGGAAGAAAATTCTAATACCTACACTTAAGTTTACCAGGTTTCCTTATTTTTAATAAGACCTATCCTCTTCTTCCTCATTCAAAAATTAAAACATAATCAATGCCACATGTTGGTCCTAACATGCAAGAGTGATAGTGTTCCAGGTGGTGCCAAAACATACTTGGAGCAAGACACTTCTGCATCTTGGCAGAACTGCCCTTCAAAAATAAATAAAAAAAAGCACCCATGCCTACAATCAGCAATTTCCCACAGATGACTTGCTGTGGTAGCTATTCAGATTACCTCTTCATGGACCCAATCCAAAGCTCATTACTGGCAAGAGCTTTTGAAACAGCCCTGTTGTTGTTGGTTTTTTTTTTTTTTTCCACAATGGGAAAGCTCTATATTTAATTGATAGACTGGAAAGAATCTTAAACTCTTTGAAGCCTGAGATTAACAAAAGAAAAGGACATAACATTTGCCTTTGGCTTGGCAAGTGATACCTGGGGGGGAGGAACAACCCTCTGTGATCTAGAAATAATGCAATTTATACAGTGCTCAGTATGGTGCAAATACATCAGAGGATACCTTTACAATTTACAAAGCTACTGGTTGCTCCCTATTACCAACACAATTTAGTTATTAGACTTCATAAAAAAAATCTTTCAAAGAGAAGCATGAATGGCATTCAAAAAATGAGAAATTTTTATCCAAACAATTTTACCTGAATTTATTTTAGCACCATGCTTGCAACTGTGCTCAAACAGCATTAACAGAAGAATTTAATATCAAATAAAATAAAAAAAATTATAAAAAATCCTGTAATTTCACCATTTTATTGGTTTAGGATTTCATAACCTACTTAGAATAAACTCTGTTCTAGCTCTTCAGAAAAGTGACCATATCTGAAGGAATCAGCATTTTCAGTAGCATTTTAGGCCACAGCACAGTGGTGGAGTAAGCTGATCCACATAAAAGCTGTTTTGCTTATTTAGTTTTCAGCAGCGTCAAGCCACTGAATTAGCTCATGTCAGCACAAGTGAAAGGGCAGGAAACTGTGGCCAAAGAAGAATGTACAAGAAAGACTCCAACAGTCCTAACTTACAATAATGAAACTGAAGATGGAATTTCACTATTAAATGCACAACAGAGAAGTTTTCCAATTCACATAAAATAACGATTCCAAACCTAAATCAAATCTAGATAATAATATAAAAAACCCAAAGCCCACCAATTCAGGATGTTGTATCCTTTCAGAGGTTGTCTTTCCTTGACAACATAGCGTACAATCAATATTGTCATGCAGCGGAGGATGTAACTGTGTGTTCCATCACCCTCAAATAGCTCTCTGCCAAGGGAACCATGTGTATTAGCAAATGCTACCCTCTAGCTGTTCAGACTAGTCAAACAATAATGTCTCCTTAAAACAATCATTTCAGGAGGCTAACTCTGATTTTCTTCGAAATTAACACCACAAAACGCGAGTTACAACTCCACAAACCTGAAGCACTGGTGTTTGTTACCGCACAACCAGACCTCAATCTGCTTTTTACTCATCAACTTACTCCTTGGCTACAGCACTAACAGCCCCTGTGACTCTGGCTTCCCCTCCAATTCCTTTTTCCAAAAGGAAGACAAGCCAGAGACTGAAAAGTAATCATTGCTTCAAATAACTGACTTTTAGCTCTGCCTAACAGTTTGAATTCTTTTTTGTCCATTTCGTAGAAGTACTACTACTGATCCTTACACAATCTTTTACCATTCTCCCATGTTCTTCCCACTCCCATCACTTTCCAGACTCTGATATTTAAATGCTTAGAACAGCCCCTGTTTCAAAGATTTTGCATTTAAATGTCTTTGCTAAAAAGCTGAACCAGCAGGAAGACATAAGAATGGTATTGCAAAAGAAGCTAGAAGGTGATCTTTGAATTCAACTGTATTGGGAAAAATTTCTTAGCACAAAAGGTATCCCCTCCCAGAACTAAGAAAAGAGAGGGAACAATATTCTTTCTGCCAAAGTCACTGCTTTAGAAGAGCTGCAAAAGTACATTTCATGAGGATTTAGACATGCCAGCAGGACATCAGATTTTAAAGGAAATATATTTTTTTCAGCTTATTTTACATTTGAAATGAGACGCTCTACTTGGGTTACAGCAAATAGAATGAAAGAAACATAAGGAGGAAGAGGAAGATTGCCAGGACAAAGCACAAAGAATAATACAGTCTGGGAGGCAAGTGACAGGGAACACTAAGCTGAAAACATAAAAGGTAAATACCTCTGTATCTTTAATTCAATTACTTCAGAGATAGAGTTAATCTGGGTTGACACCTCTGAATTTCTTTGAAAAGAAACTGAAATTTGAAGTCCCCTAGAACCTTTTCTGCCTTGTGACCTCTGTTTCTAGCCCTATTGGGTAGGAAATGAGAACTGAGTGAATCTTAGAAAACAAGAACCAAACATTTAGGGATGATTTGATTAAATATACTACTGACGTGTCAACCTGAGGATGTCTACACTGTAACTTGTATATACCGCTACCTATAAATAAACAGCGTGACAACTCCATTTTAGTTACTGATTAAAGATGAAAGTATTGTAATGTATTATTGCTACTATTTAAGTTTCCCTCAAGCCAGCAGCGCAGCTAAAAGCATACTGTAAGGCCCTCCTGACCTCGGTCAGAACATGAGACACTGATGACATGATATAATGCTATTATTTGTTTACTGACACCATGACGTAAAATATGAAATACAGGTTGTCAGAAATACAATAAACACAGACCTCACAATATTCCATCCTTGTCCTCTGGGTGATTTCTAAGGCAGGGAGAGTAAACAGCCTTCTCCCAGCTTTCTTAGTTTCCACAGCTGAGAGTGTAGGATGTTTACAGTACCTGTCACTCAGAGCTCTTGAAAACAGACCCAAGTGTCAGCAGACCCAGTACAGACTTCATCATTGATTGCTGGAAACATGCAGGTGTCAAGTGAAGGGAGAAAGAACCCCCATACTCATGACTGTTTTACACCATACGAATCCCAATCAATGTTAAGTCCTTTGTGCACAAGTTGGGAGGTATAAGAAAGAAGTTCAAAACAGCAGAGCTTCAGCATCTCCAGAGGACAGCCATGCTATTGCCACCACGGTACTGCAAGGCTTACTGTCAGTTCACTCCAAAGTACTCCTTACTATCTTCAAGTTGTGCCTGCAGAAAAGAGAGAATTCACCATTTTAATAAGTGAACATAAATACACTAACAATCCTGCAGAACAATTGTATTTGCATTCCACAAGTAAAAGCTGTCATGTAATTTTTCCAAAGGACTGGAAGCTTTTAATACAATTTAAAAGCAATATCCTAGAGTGCCGGCTTAGAGGAATGCCTACAATATCTGGCTTATTTTTAATTATCAGAGGAATGATGGTTCTAAGACACCTTTGAATACTGTGAGGAAAAGCATACTTTTAAACACACGACTTGGTAAATTTAAGAGTTCAGTTAGCAGCAGTCTAGGTACATTTGAGATTATATTTTCCTCTCACAAATAGATTAAGCATTCAGTTTCCTTAAATGTATAACCTCTAAGGAAAAAACAAAATAAAAAACAATCTATTAATGAAAACCAGAAAGTTTTTCTCGTGTAGACTAAAAGACAAAACCCTCAAAAGAGAAAATAATAAAAAAAATGCATGTACAAAAAAACCCAACCCTGTGCAAGTGACTGGGAGCCTGAGTCATCTTACAGAATCACAGCAACCTACTTTAAGAAAACTTATTTTGCTATTGAAAAGTCAGAGGAGCTTTATCCGAGAGCTTAACCCATAAAAGGGCTGCTCCAACACTGGTAACTGTTCTCACTGTTACATGAACACCGTTTATTGCAGAGAATATTCACCAGCTTTCTGAAGAAACAGCTTTCCTTTGGTAATAAAGTATGTTTCAGTTGGACCAAAGTGTACAATTTTCTCCTCTACCACTACTTCTGAAAAAATCAAGCCACCTATCTAAAAGCCCAGTTCTTGCAGTCACAAAATCCCCTGGTGGGGATCCCTTAGGTCAACACAAAGAACTACAGCAGCAGGAGAGGGAAAGAGGGGGACTATGCCCCACTTCACCATACATAAGAAGGCCTAGAGAGCCTGAAAAATTGAAATAAATCTGAAGGTACAGCTTACCTTCACCTTCCAGTCTGCTACACAGTTAACATGAACTGCAAGGGCAAAGGTAAAACTTGCAAGAATTAAGAGGTTTCCTTCTCCAGCTGTCTGTCCTGAATAAACGAGCTCTCTGGTCAGCAACTAAACCACCTATGCTAGTTCTGCCCTCAGAAAATGCATTTCTCCTGAAAAACTCCACCAGTTTTTACATTTTGACTGTGGCTATGGTTTGTACCTCCAAGACATATAGTAGAAGAGGGAAATCCCTGTCCTTTAATCAAGGAACCAAGCCAGTCAGTGCCAGCTGATCCTCCAAGAAACACAATATCCTGGTGCTGGCTCAACAATGAATCCAGCAGTAGAAATAAAAGCATAAAGTGCAGAAAGAAAATCATGGAGCTGCACCCTCAGAGCATGAAAAAGCAGTAGATCTTAGAATGATGCAGGTGTGAATGTATCTCAGGAGAACACCTAGTCCCAGCCCCTGCTGGAGGCAGGGCCAGCTTCAAAGACCCACATGAATAGCTGCTTAACACCTGGTATTTCTCATTCAAGGTTTTCCTGATTAAGCACAAATTTGCAGAATGCACTTCAACCCTTTAAAAGAGGGAGCAGAAAAATAATATTGTGGCAGTCTGACTGAATTTACCACAGTACTCTCAACCTTTGGCAGACAGGCATCTGATATTTCTATTGTTAACGATCCTATTTTGATTCTCTACGAGCTACGATGAATATTATTTTTTTTTAATATTCAAGTGATCAGTCATGATATCTTCTTGATTTGCACCTTTTATTACTGTTGGTTAGAACTTCTATTTACTATTATTTTATTTTCCCTGTGTAATTCAGACTTCAGGGCTTAAAATCAGACAGTTTGAAAATGTTAACCTATGTTAGAACCTCTAACATTAAAAGAGTTTTCCCAAGTTTAATATATGGAAAAATAAACAGAAGTTAAAAAATTACTTCTCACCCAATAATCCAGTATGTCCCTAAAGCACACCCACCCCCCCCAACTATGTAGCTTCAGAGGGTATACTATATTTTCTAAAAAAGTAAGTAGCAGGAGAAAATAAATGTGTCTGCTTTGGCTTTTTTTCTGTAGCAAGAGAGAATTCTGCTTTCAAAATAAGCCTATGAACTATTGGTGCTGTTGGCCTCATATCTAAGAAAATTTATGAGAGCTAGCGTAGTAACAGGCAACATATTGTCAGCACACAAAAGAAGAGAACTTGTCAAGGCAAATGATGCAGCGACAAGGAAAACTCAAACAGATGAAGGAAAAACAATCCAGAAATTCAGAACAAGAAAAATCAGAATGAAAACTAAGCACTATATTATTGCCTCATACTATTACAGAATCACAAACACGTTTTGAGATTTACCATATATTCTTTGGCTTCAGCATTTCAACGAATGACACAAGTGACTCAGGACTTTAGTCAGGTTTGCACATATATTACATGTATGCTTCCCATCAGATAGTCATAACAACTTCAGGAAATCTTCTGTTAAGAACTACATTTATACTCATAGTAATTCCTATTCTGAAGGGCCTGCCCAACTGAAGCACTGCCCTGCCGTCACCTGGAAGGAAGAGATTCTGAATTGCACAATACAAGCCAATAAAAAGACTGCAGTCGTTCACTCACTTTCATTTCAAAACGAAGCATAAAAGGGAAGGACTGAAAAGAAAACATTTTATCTTCCCTTTTTAGCAACTTAAGGATTTCTTGTGATGACAAGAAGTTGGGTACCAACATACGCAAATCACTAGCTGCTCACTTTACAGAGTATCTGTTATAGTCAAGAAGCACTCGATTATATCACCCAACAGCAGATGACTGGAAAATAAAGGAAAATGACTCCCAGTTTGTAAACATGGAGAAAATCATTCATAGTGTGAGGTGTAACTCCTTTACAGCCTGGTCAGATGAATTGACATCCTGCTACTTTCCTTGTACTCGTGGCCCTCTAAAAAAGCTTATCTTTTTGCTACTTCTGCAACAGACACCATTTATATGGAGGAACGTACCACTGAACATTATGGATATTATGGCACTAGCTAAACTAATCAGGCACTATTTACATGGTAAGCCCTCTTATACTGCCTTTTACAAATGAAAAAAGTTCAAAACCATCTCCAAAACCTTCCTCAAAATGAATTTATAATGCACAGAGGGAAGGCTAATCTGCCTACAGAGCGGCTACCTGATCCACCTGGAGTGAGCCACTTGAGGGGCAAAATACTTGTGCTGTACCCCCGTCCTGAATACAGGCTGCTTACGAAGCAACAGGCCCAGGGAAGACTTCAGGGTATTTAAAACACTTCCTTTCTTGCCTGGTGGAATCCTGGAGTAAAGGCTGTGCGTTCTTTACATGTGGAAAGATATACCAAATTACCTCTTTCACTGACCTGCCACCCCTCAAAAAGCAACTAGTAACATCTAAAGTACAACAGCCATGTCAATTTGAAGTGAGAACTGAGATCTGGATTTGGGAAGGAGCATGCAACGTGGCTGGCGTCCTTAGAGCTTAGGTAGAGTCTGGGGGATCCCCCTTCATATGTCTCCACCCTTATGTGGCAGCTGCAAAGACCACAAACCATTCACTTCTGCTGTTCTCCTACTGCAGTGGAGCAGCATTTCCCTCAAAATTACCAAGTTTTTCTCCTCACCTGTCTGCTCCGGGAAGAGCACCCAGCTTCAGTGAAAAAATTCTTGTCCTGGTAACAATGATTTGTTACCAATTTTCTCCAAAAAACCCTGGCATGATTATAAGACGACTTCAAGCCCATACCAATGAATTCTATGCTTCTTCCTGCCCTGCTCATTCCGTGTTACATTTTTGATACATGCACTTATGTATCTGGGTATGTGAGGAGGAGCCCCAGGGTCTCCGTCTGATGGGGAAGACCTAAAAATGGAGGTGGATCTCGGGGCTCTCCTTTAACAACTGTATGTGCCTTCATTTTGAAAAAAAAGAAGAACACCCCATTAATTTCCTTCATGAGCCCTGCAGCTCTTTGAAGGGAGGGGAAAAAACACAAACTAACAAAAATGTTTCCTTTTCCATGTAACTGCTGTAAGACGCACCCAGAATAAAAAAATTAAATAAATCTGAAATTAAAGTCCTTAGAACATTTTTAAATTTAAAAAAAAAATATTAAACTAGCTAAAAGACACATTAGTTTCAGCAGTTTTAAACTTTCCTCCCCCTGTGAGTCAGAAGCAAAACAGTGGGAGAAGAAAGGCTACCACATAGAAGCCACAAAATACAGTGAAACGGCCCAAAATACAAAAGCAGGCAGACTATAGATAACTAATTGTCCCACGTTTGAACGAAAAACATTTCAAAAACTATATAAACTGCCACCAGATGTCAGTACAGCCTAGAGAATTGCTAGTTCAACCCTCCACTCCAGGCTGATAACGGTTATTTAACACACACCCCCCCCTCCCAACTATCCAGGCACACAAATCCAGCCCTGCCATCAGTCCCGAGTGGGAAGAGTCACACAAAACAGATGTCTCGCTTTTATATAGAGAAACAGCCCTTGGGGTCTGCCATAGGATCTCAACTGCTTGTTATAAACATGACAGGAGAAAAAAAAAAAAAAAAAGCCGAACACATAGGGACAAGTTTTTACTGCCACAGGACATCAAGAACCAGCTTGACATTAAATAATCTCTAATTAAGGTTCTACGCCCTCCTTCCTCACACTTATTCGACTCCCCATCTATGGCACGCATCTTTACCCCACGTTTGCACTCCCTCCATTCCTAAATAGCTTTGGTCTCCTCAGATTATGCTGCAAAGTGCTGGGGAATATTTAGCTACAAGGTTGCTAAACTAAACAAAGCTTTTCTGCAAAACAAGCACTACCAGGATTGTCCTTGTACTACAGCAGAGGCTCCCTCCACCTTCCCCCCGTATCTTTGATTTTTAAGTCAAGTGTCTCCAGACCATCTCCAGCTGAGGTGATTTTACTTAGAAAATTCTAACAGCAACATTTATCTCATTTTCTTCACGCAAATAAATACCAAAATTTACTACGTCTCAGAGGTAGAAATTAGTTTCAGCAAGATAGACACGGCACAAAAACATTTTTGCTGGTCACATACAGTTACACGCTTTGTTACTAAAGCTATTAACTAGAAAAGTTTCAAAGGCTACATAAAGGGCAGGACTACCTTTAGACCATTAGTGCATAGACTAAAAACAATCAAGCAAGGAATGACACCCCACCCCCCCCCCAAACATAACCTATATCATTTAGTCTTAGCAAGACTTTTCAGCTTTGCTAGTTTAGAGACCAAGATTTCTGTCCTACCACATTCAACAAGTCTTACTCTGAGACGCAATGTATTAAAAGGACATATTAAGCAAACACCAGAATTTGTAGAAACCAAGAAAAAAAGCATCAAGTGATTAAGAAATCCAACTATGTAATTTTTGCTTGGCACAGAAGCACTGGATGTTGGTGACATCCTGATTGCTATTTTGTGAGAAATTTGCAGGTAAGCAAAGCAACAAACATACATTGACCTACAGAATTTTACATTACAGACCTTTGTTTTTAATTAATTTCTTAGGTATAACAGTAACAGAAGAAAGCAGGTTTACTGTTTTGATACTGGCTTCTTGCACAACCTTAAAAAACCTCTTCAATTTTCTTACCAAATGCAGTCAACTCAGCGCACATGAATTCTTACAGTCCAACGGAAATAACTTTGAAAACTGTGTAATTAAAGGAAACTTTATGTTAAGTTAAAAACCACGAACAGAAAATGAACTTTTGGCTGACAGTTAAGAAGAGAATTTACCAAAACATCTCTGTCATGCCTTACAGGGTGATTTTAGCAGTTTTGAGGTTTAAACTTAAGTATTAAACCCACCTCAATCTCAGACTTCCTTTGCATGAATTTCATATCTCCAGTTGAGTAAAACTGGAAAAGCAGCAAAAATACAGACACACCGAGGCTTTTTTGTAGCATTTATGTTTTCTCAGTATAGATGCTGGACAACTTGGATATTAATATGAAAAAGAGAAACAAAAAGCAGACAGACAGACAGACAGACAGCATCCTGTAAGATTTACCTTGTATAATTCTGAAGGGATGATGGAGTACAAACTACCTAGTAGTTGAACCGAAGCAACTGTAAAAAGTGAATCTGAAGTAAATTGCTTCACAGGAAACCCCCAAGCCACTGAAGATGGTATCAAAATTATGTCCAAAGACAGAGCGCCTCTAATTTTATACCTAAACTAGGCCCTGAAACCTCCCTCCAATTCAGTTGAGCTACACAGTCTCATACATTTCTCTTGGAGGAGTTTGATCACAGACTCAAGAGGGAAGGCAAGTTTTGCTGCAAAACTGACTAAGTGCTTAATTAAAAACCTACAAACACGTTTCACCTTGCTTTTGAGTTTCATCAGGAAACCTTTGCACAATTCCTATTTTGTTTCATAAAACGGCAAGTCTTTGTCAGGTTAAAACAAGAGGTAATTTATGTGCACTCTCTAAACCGGAATTCTTAATTCATGAGTCTTGGCTCTAGTTGTAACAAAGACCCTTGAGGCTCATAGTTTCTCTCTGTTAACTTATCTCCCTCAAATTCTCTACACGTAAACACTTGTTTCTGCAAGCCATTTTTTGCACAGTCAAAACACACAAAACCCAACCCCAAGTGCCTCAGCTTTACGTGTGCCACTTGCTTGGTCCGAGTTCGGTACGGTCAGGTAGCGAGTACTATTCCAGTCACTCTCTTCAGGAAATCTCAAGGACATTACTAGCATCAAAAGTACATGACTCAACAGCCAGCTTGCACACTATGCCAGAATAATAGAGTAGCTGGCCCCTTTTCCCCAGGAAATCTAACTTCTTTAAAATCAGAGTTTTAAGGTAAAGAAGAATTTCAGACTCTGCTGGAGCAATACTGCAAAGCTGCACTTAAATTAAGATTTCACATCAGCAGCAAAATTTGAATAGAAAGAAGCTTACAGTTACTATTCAGCACAACTTAGTTTCCTAAAATCTTTAAATTAAAAGTTCACCACTGAGCGTCAAAGGGGTTTAAGAAGGGTTTTTGCATCCTTCTCTAAATTACCTAAACTGTGTTCAGCTAGCCTCTAACATTTCCTCTACACCCACCAGAGAGCTAGCTCAGCTGCTGAATGAACTGCGGCAAATGGCATTCAAGCTGTGAGACTCTGATAGAGGCTGGCATTTCAATAGTTACAAGGCAGTATTTGCATGACCAAGCAGATGGAGTATGGTGGATGCATGTTTTATCCTCTATTGAAGAAAGTTCTAGATAAAGATCCTTTCAAGAAAGGGAAATTGCCAACCTAAAATGTCATTTTTACGCAGACAAGTAGGAATGGGGTTTGGCACAATGCTTGAAAGACTTGTACAGTTAATTTTTCTTGCTGCTGTTGGGTTTAAGAGTGCTATTAAATTCACAGAGCAAGAATTAAGCAACGCAGGAAGCATTTCCTATTGCTAATGCTTATGGTTACTATAACCATGTTAAAATAGTTTAGTTGGTTCATTTGTTTCTAATTATATCCCTTTCTTATGGATTTACAAATAAGTTTTCTGTAGAAGTGTGCATTATTAGGGTATTTCTGTCCTTCAGCAATTTTCCCCATCTTAGATCCTTCAATCTCCTCACCTCTTCATTCACTACACAGATTTTCATTTAATCTCTAAGCATAGTACTTGCCTCAAGTTTCACTTTTCTATTTCCATCCTAGACCTCTTTCAGGTTAACTTAGCTAACAGTGTTCTTGTCAAAGATATTTGCACTATTCCATACCCATGCATTTTGAGTTGTCAATCATTTCTGTGACAGTCCAGACCTAGCTCTCTTATTCAGCTACCTTCCCCCTCCACCCACAGAAAGATCTTCCACTTGTTTATAAAGTGGAGATCCTGAAAAGCTCTTCTGGGCATCACGTCTCTGGATGATCTACTTGGCAATTTTAAAATAAATTGCCACTTTACTGAACGTGGTCAGGAAAGCTGCCTCTACTCCAGATCTGTGTCCAGTGGTACATATGAAGTCTTTCTTCATCCGTCCATCACTTCAAGAAAAATACGCCTGCCAACTCAAAACACATCATTAATGCTTGCAACTCCACAAACCCAGCCAAACACACAGTCTTGCAGATTCTCTATGCATAAAATCTAAATTGCAGTCCTTTCAACTGATCCTTACATTCCTCCCCCATCAGGGACTCTTCCAGGTTTACTTTTAGACAACATTCTTCATTAAAGTAAAGGCAAAAAAAATCTTGCTGTGACTGTAACAGTCACATTCTGTGACTACTGCCAGAAAGACGAAATCATCCCCTTACATCCTCTTATAGCTACCCCTTCTCAGACGGGCTGAATCAAACAGCAACTACTGTCATAGTCTAGGCTTATCAAAGTCAACAAACATCTTCCTTCTCCCCATTAAACCACCTTCTCTACCTCCAGTTACCACACAATGGCAGCCTCTGTGCCCCACATCACAGTTTCTAAAAAGCCTCGTTTGTGCTTTCCTCTAAGTTGCATCTTAAGAGAAATGCAATTTCCAGCTCCACAGTCTCCCTAACAGTCCTCCTTCCTCCTCTCTTCTTCACACTGCCTACAAAAAAAGATTTAAGCAACTGACTGGTGTAACTGGCTTACCAGCCCCACCAGTGAGTGCTGCCTTGCCTCACGCTCCCTCCAGCGCATTCACCCGTTGCGATCCAGAACTACATCAGGGATCTCACAGAAACCACCGTGCTCAGCACCACTGTGTGCTACAGTCACACCAAACATCTAACTGACAACTTATAAAGTAATTTAATCCATTTTAGGCTCAGGCTGCCAAATTAGCAACAGCAAAAAAAACACCTGAGAGCAGTAATAGTTATTACTTGAAGCAGCAACCCTCAAACCAAAAAATGGATTTAAACTCACCATGAAGGTAGCAACAAAACTCACCTGAACATACTTTCTTTTCTCCTAAATAGGCAGTAAACTTAAAACTTCTTTATTAGTATTTTGGTGAGGCTCATCACTATGGTATGTGAGCAACCCAAGAAGATCAAGTTGCTCATCTGTATTAAACAACAGTTGCTTCGGGATGAAAACAAGCAGGGCTTCAGTTTTAAAGAAACTCGGATGAGGTTTCTGTTTGGCAAAGATGATGTATTTGAAACAAGGCATGGATCCAGATCCCACTTGATCTGGTTCCTCCCGATGCATAGATTTCAGGTAAACTCAATAGTTCCCCTCCCTCCCCTCCACAAAACACAAAGCTTTTCCCTCTGTGTGCTAACAGGATTAAGTGTCACATTTAATTTCATCAAACTCCACTTTGTTTTCTCACCCCTTCCCCGAATTAGCAGATTACTGCTCAAGCAGGCAACAAACACACTGTTTCTCCCACTCGTTAACATCACGGACACGCTGTGGCAGGAATCCAAGCTCTGTTTTTCTGCAGAGGATATAGCTTCTGTGGATGTGAACAATCTCCAGCGAAAGCTTAATGCATCAGCCCATTTCCTCCGTTGGAAGGGAGTCTCCCAACTCACGCTCTGAACAAACAGAGTCCTGGAGCCAGCCCATGGACAGTGTTTACAGAAACAGCCATGTCACTATAGGAGAGTTTTGGGTACTTTGGAACAAAAATAGTTCAAAGAAAAAAAATAAAAGACAGCAGTATTTTTCATGAAAAAGTATTACATTAAGCATTAGTCAAATGTTGATATATTTTGTTAGCTCTTTTATACAGAGGCTTCTTGGAAAACCAGGTTTATTTTACCGTGGTTAAAGTAAACCTAAAGTAAATCTCATGCTGAACAAAGGAACTGAAAGGTAACAATTCAGCAACAGTTCTGTATTTCAATTCCCACCTCTCCTCTTGCTGCCCAACTTACACATGCACGAATGAGGGGCCCAAGTAGTGCCAATATAAAAGGAACACTTTTTTGTCTTGTTCTTTAATTTTGCTTTATAATGCACTGAAAAACTTTGTATTTTCACAGCATTTGGGCAGCCTAAAGGCAGGGGTAGCTGAAGTATTTACAAAGGTTCTGCACCATCCCTAAATTCTTCATACATGCACTTTAACAGTCCTATTTAATTAACATCAACCTTTCACCACTCAGCATGCTACTAAGTATTAGTCTATTTTTATTTTATTTATTTTAAGGAAGTGGAACAATACAGTGATCATCAAAAATAGTACATCAAAATAGTACATGCTGTACCCCATACTTACACAAATAAACACACACAACTATAATCCAAGAGTAAGATATACAATATAAACTCTAAGCTTCCAAGTTCATGAGAATTAACACTCAGCCCATCTGGTAATTGAAGTGTTTTCAACCTCTCAGTTACTAATACAGGAACGAAGCAGAAAGCTATTCTCTACATGTATTTTGCCTACAAATCAAACTTGTAACATCATATAGTCCATGTGTAAGACACGGCAAACAGGCATAAGACAAAAACACATCAGGTTTTTTCTTGTTTCCACCTCGCTTCCAGCCCTATAACCTGCCTGATGGATATGACAGACACAGCTGGTAGGAAGCAGGAGGCAAAGAAGCATCAGTCAGAGGCAACGTGAATATCCAGGCTCCATCTGAGAAGCAGGAAGGAAGAAACTTGAGGGTCAGCAGCAGAAGATAAGGGCAGAGACAGGCTCCAGCATAAGAATTTTCGTAAGTAAATGGCCTGGCAATGGAAATAGTATTTTAAAAAGTTTCCGTGCCTCCTCCCCCATTGAGGCTGCTAAATTGCATCCTGTTGCCCTGCTCAGGGCTGTGAATCATTGTGCTAACCTGGAATGGTGCCACTTACCTTCAGAGCTTCTCCCTGCTACAAAAATTAGCAGGCTACTTCTCACAGAAAGTAATTTGCAAGGAACTCCTTTTAGACCCAACCATCAAACAGTGGATAGAGGTTTCATTTTCTTTCCCAAGTCTTACACCACCAGGACATCTTAGAAGCAGCACAGGAAAAAAGTAAAATAAAATTTAAAATAAATAAATAAATCAAGAAAGAAATCAAGTGACTGCCTGTGCCCTTCCTGGCTAAAGATGAGAGCAGGCAGCTAGTATTTCAGATTGCTCGATGCAAGTGACCTCTCCAACTACCACCCGGTATTAACTTCCTGACCAAGCTACGTGAAAGCCTGCCAAGTATTAAAGGGAGAAGAAAGCGATGTAAGCAGCTCGGGTACTTCCTTTCTGGAGGTATTTTTGACCAGCCCTGCAATTCTATGGGTCTTATTTGAAGAACTGACATGTTAGGTAGGATTCAACAATGTCCCCATTTTACCTTCCATGCTAAACACAAACCCGAAGAGAGGGCTGATGGCAAGTGCCACACAGGCTGTTTGTTAGGAGGCTATGCAAAATAATCACAGCGCCTTGTGATGAGATGAAAAAGCCATTGTGTCTACCTTCTTTCCTATCCTGACTTAATGCTTCCAGCTAGAAATTCCCTACTCTTTCCTTGAAGTTGCAGCAAATGCCATCTGCCTGCTCAGAGCCCCAGCAGGCTGCACACACTGCACTGAAGCTACTGTAGGACAGTATCAGAAAATTCTGCCGTCACCGTTAGCCGCTTCAGCAGAGGTCAAAGAACAGATTTAAGAAGCATGGTAACATATAAACCTTCTTCATAGCTGAAAATCTGCCCTGGTGCTGTTCAAGCCAGTGCCAGTAAACCTTTTTCTCAAAAGCCCAGCAATATGACACCTCCCGCCAACACAACAGTAATGTCAAGAGATGCTAAAACGGGAACCAAAGAGGAAGTTGAAAATCAAGTTAGGTTCAGATTTTATTTTTTTAAACAGTAAAATCCTTCATTCTGAAGTGATAAATGTGGAACTGAAGATTGAATGATGTTCAGTTTTACATCATGTGTCTTCTGATTCTGTAGACAGAGTTGACACAAATTTTCTGCAACAGAATTTACTGCAACAATTGTAATTTCTCTGGCCAGATTTGGAAGCATATACTCTATTTTCTAAAATGCAAATAGTTTACTAAGTTTTAAGTGACTGGAAACTTAAAATGAAGTCTGACACAAATCATAGTAGAAAAATTTAACACATACTAGCCTACAAGAATTACTGCATTAGTTAATTTTCTGGTCAGCTCAAAGATACTTTCTTCCCACCAGCTGATAGCTCTCTCCTAAAACGAAAAACCTGTTACCAGAAAATCGTTCCAGCCAACTAAAGCAGAATATTAGCAACATAAGACAAACCACAATTAAATCTGAGAAATGATTTATTGCTTACAATGAAAACTAAAGGATTAATACATTCAGTCGTCCTTTGCAGTAAGCAACAAATTCAATGCAAACTATTTCTCAATATATGATGTATGTCACAACCCTGATTTAGTTCATGATGCAATTTTTAGCACATGCTGTTTCCACTCACATACTTCACATGACAGAACAGATTTGCTGCAGCCGTGGAAACATCTTTAGAAAGTTAAAACTGACTTCCTTTTAAAGCAAAAATGTTGTATCTGCACATTAGAACTTGAAATATGAAAGTTTTATTAGGAGCTACTGAATCTCTAGGAACAAAGATACTTCACCAGCACCTAAACCAGACAGCAGATGCGCTACAGATATGGTTTGTGGAGCATTTGCTTGTTTTGTAGCTTTCATGGAGAATGCATATCTGCATATAACGCTATCTTGTAATTCAGTACACCTATCAAGTGCCTGAACACTGGTTTAGAAAACTCTGCGAGAGAAGCACTGACAATTAGATGATCGAGTCTAGTCACCTATGTCCCAAGACATCAGATAACAAGCGCCAGAAGTCTGAGGGACTTAAAGCATTGATACCCTTCCTAGAAACATTTTAAATCTATTTTTGCTACAATGAATGAGTACACTTAAACAGTCAAGAGAAGTTATGAGCAATAAGCACTTTTGAACACAAAGCAGCCAGGCAGGAATAAGTAAGCTTCAGCCACACTGTGCAAGCACCTTCACGAACATCAAACAGTTGGCAGTGGACAAAAACCATATATAACCACAGAAAAATAGTAGACAAGCTTAGAGCTGGGTCCAGCTGATGCTACTGCAAGGAAGATGCTTTCCATACCTTTATTTTATGCTTGCAGCTTTTTGTCTGTGTCCTAATAAGAAACAGTTGCCCCTTCTTCCCCTCAACATACATCCACTTGGCAGTATAAGGGCTAAACCAGTCTCAAATCAGCGATATTGACAAAAGACCCAAACCATTCCAAAATTACACCGTCCTCATAAGTTGCAACTGCAAAATGCCTGAGGCAAAAATGTGTTCAGTTCCAAACTGAAGCAAAAATGCGTTCAGTTCCAAATTTTAATTATTCACACTCTGTACTGAAACAATCACATTCTCCTTTTCCTAAAGCTACCAATTTCATTCTGTTGAACTAACATGTGAAAAACCTGCAGATCTTCCTGTTGAGGAGAAGAAATGGTCTGATTAGAAAACCTGAATGTTATTTTCCAGTATGAGCACACAGCTCCTTCACAATTGGATTCTCAACTCGGCACACTGACATGGAAGGAAGCATAACAGAAAAATAAGATCTTCTATCAAAGCTGGTATCCGCAGTCAGTTCCTCCCAGGAATGAAACACCCAGCTTTCCAAGACAGTCCCAGATATGTTCATATGATAACACATCTTTGTGATAGAAATGCAAAGAACAACAAACAAGGCTTCTCTACAGATTTCCTCATATAAGACATGGATGGAATCCTTCTGTGTAGATAGTTGCTACGGTGCAGACTTAAAGGGAAAAAGAGGGGAGATCAGAATTCTTGTTTACAGGTTTCCAATATGCTCCCTTGATCCATCTTGAAATTGAAACCCTTTAGCTTCCTGTCTTTAGGCTGTCAAGATGGTAGAGGACAAACACAGCGTTTTACAAAGCTCCCACATGTTCTGCATAGATCTAGAGAAACACATTCATGTGGATTAGACGACAGACAGGAGGGACAATATCGTTTCAAAAAGAATAAAAGCCATACTAAATCCTGGGAGACTTAGTCAGGGGAAATGAGACTTACTCTGGGAATGAAATGCCAGATTATCTTTGAACACTGACAACACTTCACCACAGTGTAATACTGCATGAACCTATAAAAATACGCTGTTCTGACATTCTCAGGCAAAATCCTAATTATTCTGAGAGCGTGTTACACAGGTTTTTACCCAAACAGGTATGCCTGGCTATTTACAGATTTAAGACATGTAGGGTAGGATTCAACTCGTTATAAGACATCTAAAGCATATAAAGACACACAAACTTCCCCTACAGTCAAAAAAGCCTGCAGAAAGATCCAGCTTACCCTACAGCAGATACTTTGGGTGTAATTCAGGTACCTAGACATAAGTGTCTGCTGTCAGTTTAAACATCCTGGGAGTTACATCTCACTTCCAGTCGCCTCTGTTGTAAACCTTGCGGGTCCCAGGTTGTATCCATCAGCATTACACAATCTTCATCAATGCTTCAGAGATCCTGATAGCACTAGGTTTAGGCAGGTGACCAGAGGGCTGCTATCCAGGCTCCAATGACTCTACCAACTAAATTTTCACCGACTACAAAGACAGCAAGCAAGTATAGAAACTTGGTGAAGAAGTACAGAACTTAAATGCTTTTCAACAGCCACGAACATAACACATTCCTTATTCTTTCATCCATTGACAAGACAACTATCACTTGTATAGTAGTCTTAGTCTATTCATTATTGGGGTTTTGGTGCTATATAAGAGACTGGGCCTTTGCAGTCACTTCTTTAGGATCTCATCTTCCCAAGAAGCCAGAAAATGTAATTTCTTTCATAGAGCCATTATTCACGTGCCAGAAGATTAGACTAGAAGCTTTCTGCCAAAGTCTACATAACCTGCCTGCATGAACTGCCTTAAATCAACTTTAATACGGTACGTAAAACCCACTCATAAAGAACAGGTTAGTTCTCAGTGGCCAGTCTGGTTCTGCCATATATTGTGTTTTTACTAAACATGCAGGGTGGGACAGAAGCAACTAGAGTATCCACGATAATTCCAAGGTTTAGAAATTTAATGATGCACTCTTCCTCAAGTACAAAGTTCTTTGCACAGAGATGCCTTTAAAGACCTCCAGAGGGAGATGCTGTCTAATTTTTGGCATCTAAATTTCTTCGAACATCCATCTTAGGCATCATCATTGGGCACACCAGCATCTCGCCACAGCCTGAATACTCCACTCTGTCAGGTCAGGAATCCAAAAATAAAAAGATACAAGACCTATGACAGTTTTCAAATTCCATGGCAGTCTTCTTGCGCTCTTTAGACTGCAATTTATTCATATGTCCCCCTGCCCCGCTATTGTTTGCCATCATCTATTTCTGTTTCTTTACCTGCTTACTGTTTGAACCAAGTGTAAAAATGCTATTTTCCATATTGTCACATATGCCTGGAAAGCTTAACTAATGTCCCAAGCCATTTGCTCCCTACTGCTAGTAAACAGCCTAAACTGAAACAGCAGCATCTAATCTGTATTTGTACTACTACAAGCACCACAAGAAATTTGAAGGAGAAAACCCAAACAAACAAAAAACACACTGGAGGGTATTAGCATAGACTCCGTTCCATTATTCTTTGGTTCTTCCATCTCCTGGGATTTGTTTCCAAGAGAAGATCATTAATCTCCTGGCTGTTAAACCAGAAGCCCTCCTGACGGCATTCTGTCTACAGAAATCAGACCTTCACCAAGGCCAGACTTGGACAGAACAACTACTAACTTTTAAACACTGGAGACACTATTGTCCCTTCACTGTAACGTTTACAAGCACACATGGTTCTCCTTTCCCATTTATTTAACAAGCATCTGAATGATTGTGATAATGCAGCCATAACCCAGCTCTCACAGCTTAGAGACGAGCAATGCTGTGCAAGGAAACCACTCTGCTCAGTGCTTCTGTAGCTATACTCATTACACACAATCCACCTCATAGTAGGAATATTTAAGAGAGTCACAAGGTTCCCATAGAGAGCTGAGATCTTGTCTGATTTCATTCCAAATCTACTAAAAACAGAGAAGAGCTTTTGCCAAGGCAATTTTGGCAAGTATTTCCAGCAGCACCCTGCCTTGCCAAACTGCATTTGGATTTTGCTGGACTTACTTACTTGTTCAGTATGCTCCGAGAAGTAGAAACATTTGTTGCTGTAGAGAATTTGGCTTACTTTGAAGACCTGGAACAACACTTAAAAGATGAATCACAGACTGAATGACTTGGGAATTTGATCTATTAACCTCAGCTCATAGTGATAATGTACCCTGAAGTGTTACAAGTAATCCATGGCTCAGCTACTTCAGGTCTGAGACTAGATCACTCTCTGAAGTCTTAAATGACACTTTAAGCATGTTATTTTTATATAACCAAGTTCTACCCCCCCTTCAAAAATACCATCCAACGCATGCTGTAAGATGATCCTGAAGATCCTCTTTAGGAGTCAAAACATCACAACCGTGTTTTATGACAAAACCAGCATCCTATGCTGACTGTGTGGAGATAGATCCCAAAGTCCTGATTTTCAGAAGACATTAAGCATCCAGTGTCTCTTTCAAAAACAAAGTTACAGGCCTTTAGGACACCTTCAGTTAAAGGCTCATCTCTCCCTCACTGGTGTCCCCACCCTCACTCCCCACAGGGCTGGTAAGTGCTCTGCTTCCACCCTGTCACTGGGGCACGCAGGAATGCTTTTGATCAGATGCGTCAGAGGCACAAGGGTGACATATTTTGCTTGTCAGAGTCATGCTCAACTGCTCGACTCAAAACCTGGAGAAAAAAAAAAAATCAATACTATTTGAAAAGCATTATTTGCAGTGCTTGTTCTCAAGGTTTCAACTGTTTCTCCCATGTTTGTCCATTCCACATTTTCAGCTTTACTAGCTTGCTTTTTCTCATTTTCCCTTTTTTTGCTGAGCAAGACATTCCTTCTTCATGCCTCCCTCTATTCTCCTATCTCCTAACACCACCCACTGCCTTGCAATAGGCCAACAACCTTGCCTTCCCTTTTCTAACACAGAAGCTACTTACAAGGTCATAGCCACAGTCCAGCTACTCTCAAAGCTCATACTGCTACAGAAAAGTACAAAATACTACCCAGGCTTACATACTGTAATTTTTGTAACTCCTCACTGTTATAATATATATTCATCCTGGAGGCATAGCATTTCATATAATTATTTATTTTGCCTTTTAAAAGCACATATTCTTACAACTGCTTCAATCATTATTGAGTAGGCACCTAAAATGCATTTTTCACAAACAGAAAAACCAAGTATAAACATACCCTAATCTTCCATTTTCTAAATGTGTATCTCTATATTTCCGTTACATTCAAGATGAACGGAACCAACTTGCTTCCTAAGAGATACAAATAGACTGCTATGTGACCTGCTCCATCTTCATTGTACCTTTCCAGTATTTAATTCACTTGTAAGCTAACAAGAATACCACTGTTTTCTTCTAGATAAGCCACACCACCAACAACAAAAAACAAGATTAAAAGAAGATAAAGAATCAATGCCTACCCCTCTCCATCCCAGGGAAACATACCACTCAATGACAATTCTTCATTGATGATTATAGTTTTAAATCTGTTCACCAGTTTTTAATCTCTCTGATACATCATATCCAGACTTTTTGCTATTTCAATTTTTCCCATCAGTATGTTTGGGTTACCAAATCCAATATCCCGAAATACATCCTAAAGGCTAGTGTTTGTGAAACTACTAACCTGCCTGACTTAAGATGAAACAAAATAAAAAGGTGACACAGTAGATGCATTCCATTTCCCATTATGATTTACTCTACATACGTACTTTGGTCCAAGTCCTATTCCAGTACTTCTGTCCAAAACCACGTCAGGCTGACAGTCTATAAGCAGTCATGTACCTTACCTACTCAGTTAAGCCTCAGTACAATTATCTGTAAATCTGGAGTATTATGATTTTAGATTAGCAGTCCACAGCATTTCTCATATTACTCGTCTCTAACTCCTTGATGAAGTTATTGACATCTTGTAAATTATGTCATATTTTAATAGCTGTTGTTAAACATCCTTCTGGCTTGCTAAAGTGGCAAGAATGCCATCAACATTTGTATCTGACTAAAATCTAGCTGTTTAACCAGACACTTGACAAATCTATCTAGTATTGTTTTCTTTAGGCACTGCTCCATGACTTTGACTTCTACCTGGTCACGGAGCACCAACATTAAAGTTACTTTTGTTTCTAATAAAAATCTCTCTTTCTCTGACCGTCCAGCTATCCTCCCTCCCTCCAATATTTTTTTTAACTAATTTTATATATTCCTTCATTATCTTCTAATTTATATTCATGGAATAAAAGCTAGCAGCCATCTATTTAGGAATTTCTGGTAGCAGGAAGAAGGGAAAGCGTATTTTTAAGATCCATTTCCACCTCTATTCTTAGACATTTTATCTTTGCCGTCTCCCTTGACTGTGGATTCTTCCACAACTAGTAAGATTTTTTTGTAAGCCATTCCAAAGCGCTCCGCTTTGTGTTCATATTTCATCTTTCACCTTGTGTTATTCAAGTTTCCTACCTTTTGAATTTCCTCCTTTGAGAGAAAAAGATTGTATTCATCTGACCACATATGGACTTCTATAAGCCAGAATACCCACACCTGAGTTAGTTATCTTGACTTTGAAGATAAAGGAGAGAAATAAGCAGGGCAACTGGGGACAAGTTATCCCACTCCTAAAAACATATCTAAAAGAAATCATATAAATTGTCCTGTAAAAGGGCCTCTCCTTCTTCATTAATGTAAGCCTAAAACAGTCCAGCTCAGACATATTTAACTGCAGCACAGCTTAAGTTCAGCAAAATGAATCCTTTTCATAGGCATTTCCTCCTGACTTTCATGTTCATAAAAGATCCTCACAGAGTATTCAAAGGTAGTGATAACCCACTGTGGGACAGAGAAGTCACATTTTTAGTGTTTCTTCCACCTTGAGACAACACCACATTTAGTTTTAGAATGTTAATTCCCATTTGTTTCTTTATGAAGAAGCTTAACTGCTCAGAAAACAAGCAAGTAACCATGTCTGAGGTACTTAGCTGATTCACAGATACCTGTATTTATGTGACCTGCCAAACGACTGCTATACCATTTCCAGGGCCATCTTTGGTCAGAGCTGTACATCCGCGGGGTCACAGCCCTGGCTCTCATCCAACAGGCTCTGCAGAATATGTACAGCCATTTAAAAAGGGTCTGACCTGTGCCTGAGATATTTGCGAAGGTGCTGCTATGTGGGCAAACTTCTTAGAGAAGAGCTAGAGAAGGTTTAGCAGACAGGACAATGTGCCAGCCCTGAAGAGCCATTTGAGCGTTGCTTTATACTCTTTTCACCACTGCTCCTAGTTGGGTCTTGCCCTGTAAGTCTAGGACCTAAGCTAGTTGCCTTCCTTTCACTGCTTTCTATGCATTACATAGAAGCTCCAATTACTGGCTAGAGTGTCTCAAGGCACATCACTATTCATACAAAATACCAAAAATCCTCATAGCAGGTAGTTTCAAGGAGATAAGTACTGTTGCAAATGCGTCTCACACAAGCCTTCTGTCATTTCACCACTGTTTAAGCTGTTAAAAACGCCACCATGTTTTGAAAACATTTCATGACGTAGATGACAAGCATTTATAGCTATAGAATTAATCACTGCTATGAATCCCAGAATCACATCAGATATGCAGAAAGGCTTTAAGGTTACATAGCTTTCAACAATTAAAACAGAGGAACCCCACAGCTATTCTAGCCTCCATACATTAAATTGCTGACACACTAATAAGATCTTTGCTCTAAAGGAAAAGCAGCATTTTTTCCTTAATGTAAACAGACTAATATTCAGTTGTTTTATTTTTTTTTTTAAACAAATACATTTCAAGCAAGAACTTCAGATTCAGATTCACATTTCATGGAATAACGTCATAAATAAAACACAGCTAGAATGTTTGAAATTAATTATATTAAGACATTCTAGAACACAAGCCTGGTTTACTCTGCTCAGCATGCACATCTAAGGCAATGGGTGGTAAAAGCTAACTGCACAGTCCTCTTTCTTCTCCTTCTTCCCCAGTACATGTATGCACGTATGTGTGTATACACACATGTTCACACACAAATAAAAATACAAGGCAGAATATATCAGTGTTGCATAGTAGAATTGCTTAATACAATTAGTTTCAAGCTTTATACATACATAAAGAAACGTATATAAAAGGAACATAAAGGATATACATGTTGCTATGCAGAATGGTGAAAAACTTCCCAGAGAAAATAAAATGGTTTCACCGTTCGGCACAAGGATGAAGCAGACAGTTTCCCCAGAAATGGCAGCACACATCAGAAATGCAGCTGTCAACTCTGCAAAGTCAACACTACAATAAGAAAATATTAATCCTAGTCTCAAAGTATACAGAAGGTGATGAGGGCAAGGGGAAAAGAAAAAAAAAGTACTATAAACATTATTGTAAGAAGATCTCTTAACAGCCTATGGCCTTCAGAAGAGCACACAAACTCTTCCCAAAGCTTTTACTACAACGAAGTAGTTAGAAAGGTTGTTGACTGATTAGCCTTTTATTTGTGAAATGGAGCAAAAAAGTTTGAAAAGTTTGAAAAAGGTAGAAAAAGTTCAAGCCAGTAATGGAGAATAGCATTACAGGACAACTGGATGTGGGAGTTAATACATGTATAGGCTGTGATGGCCTTGAAGACAAAAGCAAGCAGTTTAAGTTGCATCTAATGAATAAAGGTGTCAGGGGAAGGCAAAGAGATAAGTGATCTGGTGAAAGCAAAAAGACAAGAGATCTCTGCACAGCAACATAGAAAGCTAAAAGCAAATCCTCTGCCCTTACACAGACAAGAATTTTTAAAAAAATAAAATTCAATGAAGAGGACAGAACAGCTCAGAGCCCCTTCAGACAGGTGCTGAAAGACCAGCTATTGACTGAAATACTCCTGGATGCCCAGGAGAGACTGGGGGGTGGGGTGGGGGGGTGGAATGCTCTGAGCAATATCCCTCTCTTCCACTGATATTCTTGTCTTGCTATAGGCAGAAGCTCTGTAGTTAATTTTCTGTGCTCTGCATTATCAGAGGTGGTATGTATTTAATCAAACGGCATACAAGGGAGGGAGGGAAGAAAAAAAAATCTTCAAACAAGACAAAGTTACTAAAAATATCTCCGATTTACTCACAAGAAAAATCAAGAGCCAATGACAGGAAGTCTGAATCAGAGCAAAATGCTGGCTATCCATATTAAATCAAGAGAAGCATTGTTAAATAAAAGAAGCTACATTTACATCCACAGCTAAAAAGATGCCTCAAGCCATCATATGGAAAACCACTATGTCACTGCATGGCACGTGGCTTCCTTCTCATATCCTTTGTTCATTTACTTGTTTCACAATAACTGTTTGAAGCTTTAGGAAAGGAAGAGAACAGTCTGTCTACATCATTACAAAAAAAAAAAAAAAAAAAGAGAGATTTCATGCATCTTTGTCTATAAATTACTGCTTAAAGGCAAAAAAAATTATATGCCCAATTCAAGTCAAAAGAATCATCCTCTCCAGATATGCTGTAGAGTTATATTAGTTCATTATCTTTTACTGTGTTTTTAAATAAAACTAGCACATTGCGTAACGCCTATTTCACATATCATTACCATAGAAAACTCCCCAAGAAGCGTGGCTACTAAACACTGTCGCTTTTCAAGCAAAGAGTTAAAGCACATATCTGAACTATTTACAATTTTGAGTGTGGCTTGAGTAGGAACAGCAGCTTAGTACTGAAAGCTTTCCATTCACATCATCAACTGTATTCTCTTCATAACAAGTGCATATGTAGGCAGATGGATTGTGCCTTACCCAACAGCTGCCCCGTCATTTAAAAAATGTTTTCCATAAACAGCACATGTGGGTAAGTAGCACTGGTTGTCTTTCCTCTTTTCCTTCCCTCCTTCCTGGTCAGCAGACGGAACTTCTGTAGAGTCAAACCCAGGACCCCTCAGACAAGAGCTGCTCTTCCCTTTAAAACAAGGCCAGGGAGGGAAGCAGCTTTTTTAAGAATGCATCCATTAATTCAGTAGAGGGATGAAGAGAGCTTGACTTGACCTACCCAAACCTGGAAGTCAGGGCCTGAAAGCAAGGCCCTGCCTTCCAAGTGAGGCCGTGACCTCAACAAGTACCAGGTAAGGCAACACAGACCAGCATTTGGGGTAACACAAAGCTAGCATCCAGCTTCCACCGCAGACAGAAATTAAGGACCACTGCCTTAATACTCGTGTGAAGTTTAGCCCTAGCAGGTTTTTAGAGGTAGCTGGCAGAAGAGCATGTTACGTGTCTGAAGCCATTTTTCTGGAAGACAACTCCTTGTGTGCACGTACTGAGATTAGAGGCTGAAGAAAACAGTCCCAACATACTATTACATTTTCCAAGAGGAAACACGCTGAACTTTGAGACAGTACGTAATTCAGGAAGAAGAGTAATAGAATGGGTATTGAAAGAATTTCCTGCCAAAGCACAAATATTATCAATATGTAAATCTTCACAGGAGGTACTTAATGCTTTTGATATTAAATACTCTGCCTATGCAAGTCCTCTCCTATTGCTCAGTCCTCTTCTTCAAATACATAGTGAAGCTTTCCAGATGAGGAGATTATGTCAAGAATCCTCTGCCTAGATGGTGTTTCTCAAGTGCATCCAAGTTTCATGAATTTCATTACAAGGTCACTTAGGAAGTTCTCTAGGGTGCCAATAAAGCCAGTTTTAAGCCCAAAAGGCTGCAGAAGCACTCACCTAAAAACTCATTATTTGTGTAACCACAGCTCTCTTCATTACCGTCCTGCTTCGTCAACAGAAATACCCATCTCTATCATTCATATAACTGTTATATATATGTTATATATAACAGTATACCAACTGTTGTCAGTAATTCCCACTTCTCTTTTGCCAGATACTCAAAGAAAATTCAGCTACTTCTACAATGAATGTAAGCACTACCTGTGACATCTGCCTTGGCCCTGAACTTGGTCAGTATGTCGCTAAGTTGGCAATACTTTCAAGTCAAATGTTGTATTCATATTGATGACTTCTTCCGAGTTCACTACGAGTTTTCCAGAGTTCCTTAGATTTGCAAGAAAAGGCTTTTGGAAACTTCTACCCATTTCACCAGCTCTCTCTGCTGTCCTTATAAAAAAAGATCAACCTAAAAACACAGCTTCATCAGTGTCTGTCCTAACTTCAAATCCACACACCACCCAAACAAACCATCATCTTTCAAGGTATTTATAGCCAGACAAAAAGATATGTCTTGTGTCTTCCTCGATTTTAATTAAGCAAACAGCTCAAAGCCACCTGCGCACACAGAGACAGCTACTCCTAAGCCCATCGCTATGTTTCCCTGGTTTTCCTCTCACTCTTCCTGTTTGCCCCCTGCCCACATCACCTAGATTCCACTAGATTCCACTTTGATGCCACTGATCTTGAATTAGATTGTAATGCCTTGTTGGGAGACCTTGTACCTTACTACTGACAGTGAAGCATGCAGGATGATGATAGTGCTAATCCTAACAGGAGCCTTCAAGCACTACTGAAATTCAATATAATCTGAAATTACGGCAAGTGTAAGAATCTACACCGAAAGCTATTTGCAAAGCATGGATTAGTGAAGTTTCCTCAAATACAGAGCATGTTTTATTGAAACTGCAGATACCGCTTTCGCTACCTACATGTCAATACTGTTTTATAAGAATTAGCTCCTTTAAAAAACCAAACAAACCAGCCCAGAAACTCCAGTGTCTTAGGTTATCTGTATCTATGTGAAATGTAAAGGGAAAGACTAATGTTTAGATTATGCCCCCTCATACTTTTATATGAACATGGCTACATAGCTGAGAAACAAGGATAGTGATGACAAGAAAAATAACCAAGTTAAAAACAAAACTCTCTTTATCAAAGGCGCAGATATTTAACATACATAGCAATAAGATATATATCTTCTCTCAAGGGTGAATACACTAGTGCTTTCAGTATCAGCCTAAGTCAGTTAATGTGCTACAAACTTGCCACCCTTTCTGGTCTGATAGCAATCATGAAATACCATCCAATCACATAAACTGCTCTCTATGTCCTGGGGTCATATTTAAGCACAGGGGTCCACCCACACATAAAACTCGTTGGCAGGACCACAGTATTGAAGTTGTCTCAGATTTCTAGAAAAGTATGAATCAGCTTTCAGTACTTCCCTGTCTTGTCGTCTTCTTTTTTTTTTTTTTTTTTTGGAAAGGGAGGAGGGAAGGAGAATGAAAGGAAAGGGAGAAGGGGGAGGATCACTAAACCTCAAACAGCTGAGATGCTGTGGTACGTCATAAGTGAACTTGGTCACACAAAATCTTGCTGACCTTCCCATCATTTTGCAGGGTTGGGCCTCTTCCAGGAAAATATTTTTTTTTAATATACTTTTTTTTCCACAGTTGCGCTAACTGGTTCATTTCTAGTTTCTAGAACTCCTGCAAATGACTGCTTCCTACAGGGCTTAGGATTCCATATTCTAAATGAACCACTGCAGAGATGCTAAACATGCAAAATAATCTTGTAAAAACTTTGCAGTGGAGTCTAGAAATGAAGCCAAGCAACCTGTACAGCCAAGCAAGCTGCACAAACACCTCTAAAAACTTACAACTGAGTTTGCAGATAAAAATATAAGCAAAATGATTTCATTTTTTCTTTTTTTCCTACCACAGACTGAATTACTTTAGATATTCAGATACAGACATCACAAGAAAGATTAAGCAGTACACGGAAAAGTTTGGCCTAAATTCATATGTCTGTGATAAACCAAATAGAATAGAAGTTTTAAACAGACAACTATGTTTTAGGTGTCAAACATTTCTTGACGTCTGTGGCAGTTGGCAGCTGCAAACATCCGACTGAAAGCCCCATCTGCTGCTTCACAGCTTCCAGTCGAGGATGTTTACAGTCGCTCACTGTCAACAGCAATACACATTCCTCAGCTGTTTACTTTACATTATTAACATGCAGAGACCTCCAAGCAGGTTAGTTAAGATCACTACAACTTCTGTTGCTGTGTTGCTACCTGCAGACGCACACAGGACTGTTTTTGTAAGTATTTCAAAATGAAATAGAAGTATGACTTCCAAAGGAACATTTGCCAACAGCCTGGCATATTTTCTGTTCAAGCGTTACACTTCTAGAATTATGTTGCCTAGTTTACATCCGGTAAGAATTAAAATAAAGATGTATGAAAGAGAGACTTGCTTTACACTATTATATTTGTTTTGTCCTCCGTCACATTCATTACAAGAACTGCACTACTCTACAACTTGAGTTCGCTTATCAGCACAGTGACTAAAGATAGCAACCAACACGAAAATAGAACCAAACCCTTTCTAAGGGTGTTTCACTGCAGCGTCTGCGATGGCTTCCTTCCCCGCGGAACAGTGGATGCAAGGGAATTACGTGATACTAGAAGTTAGTTCATGCAACATTTGCTTCCAAATACAACTGTGGAAAAAACCCACCCAACCCACAGGGGACTGTGCGGAAGAGGGAGGAAGTGGTGTAGCAAGCTCTGCAAAGGCTTCAATAAAGTTCAAACCTGCTAGAAGATTTCTACAAATTATCTGAGCTAACCAGTTGCTGCTGTACTTCACATAGTTGGCAGAATGGCATTTCTCACCAAATGAAAAAGCCAAAAAAATCTGGCATAATAATGTCCTGGTTGTACAGTTCTGCTGTTTGTTTTTCATTCTATCTGCCATTTCTTTATTAAGTTAATGATGGGGAAAATTAAAGATTAATCACTCAACTATTTTCCTGAAGTCATATGAAACCACAGCAGGCAAGCAGAGTGATTATATCACTCTAATTAGAAGGGTTTTTTTCCTTGAAACTTTCTTGCCCCCAAATGAAATTATCGTACTGTAAACCGAGTAGGTTATGAAAAGACCGTAGCTGGAACGCAGAAGCCTGTGGTGTATTTACTCAAACTGATAAGTGTGAAGGATCTCTATAAATCAGTTTCAAAACTCAGGGTTATATTTTCTATACTAAGGTTAAGAAAATTAATCTTTCAGGCAGCAGGTGAAAACAAGCAGAATTATATTGGGGCCTTTCCTTTTATTCAATACCAACTTTGAGCTATTAAAGCTTCCTAGGGAACCACATTTTCTCAATGGGTCAAGTCACTAAGGAAACAAAGCAAACTTTATCAGTGCTGCACAACTCTACATTCCAGAAATTCCTAGCATTTGGCATCTATATACCATGCCAGAGCCACAGGATCCACTCGCTCTCTCCTTAGCCGAACTCCATGAAACTCTCAGTAAGGTGCCCAACTTGACAAAGTTGCCAATACAAGGAAGCACTGACGTCCCTGCGTGAGCTCTACTGAAGGACAAGAGGGTAAGGAAATATATTTCCTATAACAATACCTTTGGGGAGGGGAGGGAAAAAAAAAAAGAAAAGAAAAAAAAAAAGGAGTGTTCCTCTTCCAGCAAGTTTCATCTTATTTATCACAAGCCAGCTAAAAAACCCACAAATAATCACCTTGCAAAACAATATATATGGACTGTAAAAACAAAGGCTAAAAAAAAAATAAAAAATCTTTAAATGCAAATCACTGATTGCAGCATGAAAAGATTTCAGCTTCATTATACCTAGTCATGAAACAGATTAGCCTTTCATTTGTAAATGTATCCGCCTAATATCTACAACTTAAAGGGGGAAAAAGTAGGGAGACTATAAAATGCCGCTACTTTGAATTAATTAGATGAAGGACATTATGTCAGCAACAACGTGCAATTCCACTCCATGTATGGCTTCCTTTCCACTTTTAAAAGACATCAAACAGATTTATATCTGTACGAAAGTCAAGGCAAGGTCAACCTAAAACTGTGAGGCATTTTATCAGTATGGACTGTTAGGCAAGAGAATGCAATCAGTTATCTTTACTGCTCTGTTTTTTAATTTGTACAGTATTCTTATAAAGGTGTTTAGGCAGAAAGTGTCCAAGACTCAACAATTAAAAGGGCTTGATACATGCTGGTCTTGATAAGGTTTTGAACAAACATAAGTTAAGACAAAAGGAGCAACATTCTAACTTTTCAATGTCTTCCTGAATTTACACTCCATGTCACAGAAGGAGAAAGGGGCACACTAGTCGCACTTAAGCACCTTTCAGTTCAAAAACAGTGGAACTGTTTTTTCTCTCACCCCTCTGAAATTTCCAAGCCAGAAGAATGCATTATTGGTGATAAAGGGAGAAAAAAAACAAACTAACAAAGAAAAACCAACCAATACCCCCCACCCCCTCCCCATAAAAAAGCAACTAAACCAAAATTTTCCAAGTGCTGCTAGAATCCAAACACAGGACCTCTACATTTCCCATCACCCTCCATACAGATGAGATAATACGTAAACTCAGACAGGCAAATTAGTTTTTAATCATATCAGACCTTACACTGGAATACTAACAGATAAAAATGCAAATTCAAAGTGGCACAGAGCTTGAAAAAAACCTTAACTTGTGACAATTGTTTTCTAACTTGCTTTGTAGGACACATTCTCAAACTTCCTGGTCAAAAACCTGAAGATCATCATTAAATATGGGAAAAAAATTATTCCTCCTCTTCCTGTCACTGACAGCACAGGAAGATTAAGCACACGTTACTTACATTAACTCAAGTTCACAGCTGCTATGATACAGCACAAGTATATCCAACTGTTGCTGATGAATCCAATTCTCCCAACTGCATTTGAACTCACTCTAAAATGCCTCAAGAAGCAGGCTTCCCCTGTGCTGAGCATGCAGTTGCAGACAAGTAGTTGAAATTACGCACCAAATGAGATACAGAACATCCAAACACTGGGAAAGAGATGCTAAAGCTATTGGTAAAAGTATGTACAACACATAGCGCATTTTCTTGGGCCTCTTCCCAAGACCCTCTCCTCAATGTGTCTAATAATTTGGAATTTTAACCATCTTTTAATCCATCCAGGCGAATGAATGCTATGGTGTACCTCAGTAGAAAAAGTGGAGAAAAAGAACTTACTACTCGGATACCAGCTGATCCTACTTCAGTTCGCTTCATGCAAGATACCCACAACTCCAGGGAGAATTGCATTCTTTGGCCACTGAAAACTTCTCCTCAGATTTCCAGTAATCTGTATCACACACATGAACAGAAGTTATTGTCATTCCAGAAGTTCAGCAGTTCAGATCACATAGTTCTCATTATTAGGACTGTCTGCAAGAAGCCAGATCGTCTTTAACAACCATTATTAAAACCCTGTCCTTTTCTGGTATAGGCATTTAAAACTTAGAATGTGTCTAAAGTGACACATTACTCCTGAATGCAGCTGTGTCTCAATTAGGGGAGATAAAGGTTAACCGCTAAGGCAGCATAAGTACTCAGAACCTATACTGAAGTAGTTAAATTTCCCACCAGAGGTAGGCATAATGACTTCTCTTATTTATTATCTTAAGAAACGTACAGATTACACAGCCAAAACCAATCACACAATAAATCTGAGATCGAGCATCACTTCAGAAAGGCAAAATCCCTGGAGTCCTCCTAGTTAAGCCTTTAAGGTGGAGAAGGGAATTTATTCACACAATTCTGGAGGAAAAGGGACATACAGAACCCCCTGCAGATGGATGGATGGATGGACAGATACACAAGACAGAATCAGATTATCAGGAGAAAACCAAAGAAATACAGAAATAGAGACTGAGAAGAGCATGGAAAGAACACAATAAGGGGGACTAAAGTAAACCAGCCTGTAGATGGAGAAGAATACACATGAGACTTCTGAAATCTCAGTTATGAGCACACAACAAAAGCAAAAGAAATGCAGTAAAGTAGGGCTTATTAATGGAAAGGTATATACTCAAAATATATTATTTATCAATTTGCACTCCTGACACCTTTTGAAGGTACCTGAACCAGTTCTGTATGTGACTGCATGAAATGAGGATGGCCTTTGATAAACACATCGTCTGTGCCAATCAACCAACTCCAGCAACAAGTGAAGACAAAGGAGGGATATCAGCGCTATTTATGCTCTGCTAGAGAATCAGCGAACAGTACAGTGTTCTCCACACTTCACTGTCACAAGGGCATCACTGTGAAGCCCACAAACCTTAAGTATTGTCCAGAAAAGAAGGTGCAATAGGCTTAACTGTCCTTTTGTATCAGCTGGCAGAAGCAGATGATACCTAGATGGTTCAGAGCACTACCCTACTTATTGGCAGAGCGAAGCATCGTACAATTGCTGTTCTACTGTGGAGCAGAGCAGGCAACCAGCCTGAAGCTGTGCGTAAGTGTGCACTACTGTGTCAGTTCCCAATGCAGAACGCTTGAGCTGGCGGTTTTCTATTTCAGATAAATACAAAGACCACGTACTGGGTCAATACAAGAATATAAAGAGTGCATACTGGACAAGAAAACAGCCCCTAATGGCAATAACTTTTTCCTCATGGTTATCTGGGAAAAGCATTACCCAAGAGAGCGTAATATATCAGATCCCAAGCTTAGCAAAGAACATTTACTTAGATTTAACAGCATGAACAAACTACCTATAGCACACAACATATTCAGCCTCGTTGTCCATATTCAAAGGGAAGGTGAAATACAGCTGCAGTGAGAACAAGCACAGGGGACGTGCTATAGGCAGCAGGTGGTCCATATCAGAGATCCCTGCACACAGGAGCAAACATACATTTGGGCTGACCAGAACCATCTTCAAACACAAAACTTTGCCCCAACATCCTCCAACAATTTTTAGAATGCTTTCGTCCTCTATTTTGCAAACTGAACTGTCTCCTAACTTAGATCTCATGTCCTTTATTCAGGTAATTTGCTCTAAAGTCACCTCTCTGGGGAAATGTATTTTATAACCTGCTGTACTCGAAGAAAAGCAAAGACTTGAACTCTGATCCTTGCACTGGTCCAGTGACCCACAGCTCGTACGCTACAAGTTTACCCTCATATTTCTGACTTCAGCACCAGGAAATTAATGCAGGAATCTGTTCTGCTTGCCCATAGCCAGGACACAGCACCCATCCCAACTCCCTCGCAAATACGGCAAAGGCAATTTTTCTCCTCCCATCACTCCCTCACTCATACAGAGCTCAAACAAGCAACTGGGACATAAAGACTCTTAGAATAATTAGCACAATCATCATGTTTGTCCTTCATCTCAGTAGATCAAAACAAATACTGCCTCCGACCACAAGACAAATTTAATTAACGTGCTCCATAGTGAACTGCACAAGCCCCAGGTGCTGCAGAGGAGTCTGCAATGCTTCAGCTTACACTTTTTTACCTACAAGTTTATGCAATGCATTGATTACTCTTGTCCCAGAGGTACTTAAACATTACCAGAAATTAGTGCTAGATGCAAGAGAACTTCTGGGTACTATGTTAAGTAATACATCCACTAAAAGTGTATATAATGTGACTTTGTTACCACCACTGTGTGCTAACGTAATTTAGAAAACTCTTTGTTTATTCATAGCACTATGCAAGTAAAATATAACAGCAACATTTAAGAACAAAAATAGAGTTCATGTGCAGCAAATGCATTAACCTTTGCACACACACAGACGGGGCAATACACCTACTCAAGTCCCATTCTTCATTCATTTCCAACAGCCTCCCCTTTCCCTGGGTACGACCAGGCTTGTGGCATGAGGAAACAGAATGAGGCCTCAAGGTAGTTAAACACTTGCTTGTTCCCACAGTTTGTAATTAAATACTCTGACCTATGGGATAAAATGGTTACATCATACTGACAGGGCCATGGACCTGAACCCTGTTAATGTTACACTTTCAAATTTCTCTTAAACTGTATTCTCACCAGTGTGAAAAGGTCTTTCCTCCCAGCCTTCCAGAAGCAGAAGCTACAAGAGACTAAATGTGCACATGGAGAAAAACATCCATGAAGTTGAAGAGAGAAACAATCCAGCCCTACAAAGAGAAGAGAGAGGAGAAAGCATTAGATTGACCATCTAAGGAAGAGGCGAGGGCTTACCAGTGTAAGTGTCCTAACTAAGCCACTGTAGAAGCATCAAACTGCTCGAGAAACAACTACGCAGAAATCAACACTGACATGCCAAAAGGCACACACACTACAAAGTCCCACAAGAGGAAAAGTCAGAGCAAGCCTCCTCTTGGAACAGCTAAAACAGAGCTGCATGCAAGAGATGGAGACAGGAAGATGGCACAAAGAGAGAAGAAATCCTACTGTTAGCTTCAGGTGTTGGGAGCTTAAAATTATCCTCCTTCCTCACCTTCACCCAAAAATTTCCAGTATGTCACAGAAAGTTACTCTAAGTGCTACCCCCACTCAACACAGATCCAAACAGGTGACATAACTGCATTTTGCTCCTGATAGCAGAAATAATTGCACAGAAGTTACAAAAAAGGAACAGAAAAGGGGACAGAAGGACACCTATAAAACAGTTTCCTATCCAAAAAAATTGTCTGATATTTATTATCAAAGAAAACCCCCAGGGATAAATGTAGCTTTTGTAGTCAGCTAAAAATTCCAGCAATTAGAACATATTTTGACAGCTCCAAGAACAGCTCGGTTGCTTAGACTCATAGAAAGTTTATAATCAACTTGCCACAAAAGCTTTAATTTAGAACACGTGACATTGAAGGGAAGAAAAAAAAAAACCAACAAACAACTACACTGAAGCAAGACCAGACTTTATTTTTCAAATGTATTAATAACTAATCCTCTTGGGATTATGTCAAGCATGTCACATTAGGATGGCTTGGGCTCACCTTGACCGGCAAGTATGTTAAAATGCAACTAAACCCATCTACATTTGCACTCCAGCTCGTGCTTCTTTTAAATTTCAAATGGTTACAAAGGAAAGGCATCTGTGGGACGAACGCTAATCAAGACCACACTATCATCCTGTTTTATTCAACATTAAGTGTCACAGGAAAAAGTAGTCTTAGAGAATAATGTCAAACTTATCTTCTACACACCTGAATTTAAGAGAGAAGGGGGAACTTTTCTCTGCCAAATCTACTTGCTGTGGTAGGTTCTGTTATTATAAAAGGTACATTTATACAGCACAAGTTTTAGGTGCAAAAGGTTATATATGTAAATGGTTGGATTAACAAACCAGAGCTGAGAATGAGCTTTGCCTGTTTCTGTTCACGTGTGGCTGATGTTACATTCCTTTCATGCAATGCCATAATCTTCAGTAAATGACTTCACATTATCCTCCTCAGAGTAATCTAGGAATGCAGATAGGAAGAACACCAACCACCACCCTCATATGACTCTCCCTCTTAACCCTCAAGGGTTTAGTTGCCTGACAGAGTTTTAGATACAAGTAAAACTTTATAGACATCTGTGCTCAGCTGCTACCACCCTCCAAGCACACAACCTTCTGCCAGCCGGTACATGTACCAACGCTGAAGCCTTCGTAACATCGCTTTAACCAGTACTGCGTGGCCAAGCCTTCACGTGGCCTTCAAATCCCCTGCTTGCCCTGTCACTCCTAACCACCAAAATGCAGGAATGTACTTTTCAAAGTGCAACTTCCAGATCTGTCCTTTAATCCAAGAATAAGATCAGGAGTTTGGGAACGGACCGGCTGCACCAGAAAACTTTTTGTACAATACAAACACTAGGACAAGAAGCATTCTGGTTTAAATCCCCCCTACGTCTGTCTCAGTCACAAACCAAACTGTGGCTTTCATCACCCCGCTGAATGTGCTTATGTCTTTGTGATGATGCCATCCATGCTTTGTCCAGCAATTTCAAGAGGAGAGGCTCAGCCCAGGAGGTGCTCCTGCCACCCAGGAGAGCAACACATTCAAATTACTCCTCCAAATCAGCAAGATGACCTAAAGAAGAGCCTTTGGAAAAGGGGACCTTGCTCAGGCATCTCATTCCAGGACAGTGTTTCCAACTGCAAATAACACAAATGGATCTACACCTTCACCCAGCTAGACTCAAGACCCAAGCCTCTACAAAAGCTGACCTGCATGGTGGATCTCTATCTACACATCCGCTGGCCAGCTGAGGCGCTCCGCTTGTCCTCCAAGGTGGCCAGAAGACACCTTGCATGGCCTTTCCCTGCAGCTCCTACAGACCGAACAGGTGCCAACTCTGGGCTACTGGGCATCAGAGCAGCTGCAGCTCAGGCATCTGCACACTCCAGCCCTTAAGCTACCTTGGATTTTTTTGCCTCCTCCGTCTGTCAACTCTACAGAAAGTACGGACATGGTGTTGGCATATTTATCTTCACTCGGCTTTCTGAAGATTCAGTGAAATGAGTCACGTGCAGCGCTTGTATCTATTGTACTAAAATAAACAAAACTCAACCACAGGATCTCTTCTTAGTATTCAAAGCACTTGCACATGGGTGGACACAGCCCTGATGAAAACACTCCCTCAGATGCTCCCCCCCAGCTCTGGATTTAACAGCTCCTAACCCTACAGAGCGGCAGGGCAGTTACTGGGCTGCAAATGCAGCTTCAACATCATATCTGACTGCACGGTTAGGGAAGAGGATTTCAGCTACATAACCAGCATTGAAAAAATAGCTTAGAAAAGTACAGGAGCACTGCCAGGGCTCTAACTTTATAAGTAGATTTATAATTAAGAGTAAGAGCTATTAATAAGTTTTCAACGGTAACAGCAAGGAGCTAATAACCTATTAGGAATCACAGACACTGCATTTAACATTTAGTATTTCCCTCACTTCCCACGAGAAAATTGATCGACTTATAAATTCAACATATGACATGAGGTCTCAACACATGAAAAATATTGCTGGCAACATTAACCTCACTGGGAAACCCATCCTTCAGAAAGTGAACACAGCAGAAATTAATCTTTACCCAGATCTTTTGACAGCAACCTCGTAAGTAATGCTTCCACTCTCAGTACCTACATGAGTTTTGGTATCTATACAAGCTATGGACAACAGCCCTAAAGCAGGTAGTACGCATTTTAACACAGATGTACTAGGTTTGACTTTAAGAGCCAAAGTTGGGGTCTTTTTTTTTTTTTTTTTTTTTTGGGGGGGGGGGGGGGGGGGGGGGGGGGGGGAGGGGGGCATGTTATCTTCTGTGATCAACCCATTTCAATTGAGCCTTCTCCATCCAAACAGCTGGAGTTTAGAAGAGCTTAAAACAAAAAAAAAAAAAAAGTGAGCCATTGCATTTTGACTCGCAGGAGACACAGAGGTAACCTTCAAGGTTACCTTGCCTTATGCAGGGCCTCAGGAAGGAGAAAAAACACAGTTTCAGCAAAGGAATTTCTTGCCTGGCTGGGGGCCACACCCGCCACAACAACTGATGGCAGGAAAGCATTTGGATTCACAGTTTTACCCCTAGCACCCGGCCGGAGGCGAATCAAAACTTTCTCATTTTTGGAGAAGAAAAGAAACTCTTGCTCAATAAGTAGCAATTATGCTGCAGAATTTATATGCTGAGCACGGCTGAACGTAGGAACACCAGATCAGTCAACCATAGCTTTAGCGCTTTGAGTATGATTAACAGAATGAACTTTCAAAGGTCAATTAAATGTCAACACATTTTAAAGAGATATTCTTCTTAAGTTGGGGCGATGTGTAACAGTACCTTCCAAAGCTGCTGTGCCACTTTCACCTTAAAATTCTACCTATCCTATACATACATGTGCAGATATAAAGATGATACCTAATTAACCTTTGATAAAAAATAATAGCTATTTATGCTCCCAGCTTTCCTATCGCTGTCTTACTTGTGTCTCACCAAGTACAGGGAGACACTCTCCTCTCCCCTAAATTTCATTTCAGCTGTTCAGGGTGTGAGTGAAGGGAGAAGAAAAAGAGCAAGAACACTTTGAAAGCCTAATAATTTACTACATGAAAATGAGAAAAGGCTTTTGATACGCAGCTGAGCTCTTCTGCCTGGATGTAAATCTGGAGGGGGGGGGGGTGTGTGTGCGGTGGACAGCAACACACAGAGTGTAGCATAATTCATTATGAACACATTAATCATTGTTTTAGTCAGCCCAAAGATATATCTTTTCACTTCTAAACATTTCTGGAAATCCAAATTTCAGGTAACTAGCTCAAGCCATCTTAAAACTAACACTGAAAAGCTGGCACTCTGTACAGATCCATTTAAATCACCTCTCGAACTGGACACTCAAATCACTAACGCATTTAAAAAAATATAGAAATCTCCATCTGGGTACAAAGTGAAAGGACCAAAATCCTGACCAAGGCCCGACAACACTGCTATAATCACTCTGACACGGGCGAGATGTGCTCAAGAGCAGAGCTGAAGAATTACGTAGGAGTTGAGAGAAAACAGCGGAGAGTCGCACTTTGTGCGGATGCGAGTAAAAAAACGGGCTGGAGAGTTCTCCTCCTGCCAGGGCAGCAGTGCCCGCCCCGCAGGTGTCTCGGCCGCCCCGCGCAGCAGGAGCGGAGTGCGGGGAGGTGCCCGGCCCGGCAGCCGGGGCAGTGCCAGCCGGCCTGAGGCCGGTGCCCCGGGCAGCAGCACGCCGCCGGCCGCCCCGCAGGCGGGACCAGGGCAGGCAACCTGCAAACTTTGCGGGAAGTTCCCGGCCGCGGGGACCGCTTAACGCCCGCCGGGCTGCCCGCGGCCCGCCAGGCACGGCCGGCCGCCCAGCGCTGCCGCGGCTCCGTCCCGTCCCGTCCCGCCGCACCTGCGGCCCCGGCCGGCGCCCGCCTCGCCCACGACAGCCGCCCGGCAGCGCAGCCCGGCCCGGCGCGGCTCCCGCAGGTGCCCCGGCCCGTCCGCGCTGCCCCGGCCCGCCGCCCCCGCTCCTCACCTGGCCGGGTCCCGCCGGGCCGCGGCGCCGCGCCCAACTTTGCCGCTCCGGGCGAAACTTGCGGCAGGCAGCGGCCCCGCTCCCGGCCGCCGCCTACCAGCCCGTCCCGTCCCGCGGGGCGGGGGCCGGGCCCGGTCCCCCGCCGGGCCCTGCCACAGGGGCGGGGAAGGGGGCGGAGGGAGGCGAGCCGCCCCCAGGCGCCGACGCGGCTGGGGCGGGCCGGGCCGGGCATTGTACGCCCCCGGGGCGCCCTTCCCGGCGGGGGAGGGGGCGCAGGCTCCTCCTCCCCTCGCCATGTTCTTTGTTTCTCCCGCCTTTCCCGGCCGTTCCCCCTCACGGGCGCGGGCCCCGCGGCGCCGCCGGCCCCCGGTGCCCCCCCCCCGCTCCCACTGCTGCGGGGCCGGAGGAGCGGGGCCGCCCCGGCCGCAGGTGACCGCCCGGCTGCCCCCGCCCAGCGCCCGAGCACCGCCCCTCCCGCCGGAGGGGATCCCGTACCGCTCCGCCAATTAGCTTAGGGGGAAAGGGGCAGCCCCGGCCAATGAGGCGCCGGGGATCTCGGAGTGTCCCCCCAGGGTGAGCCAATGGGGCGGGGAGCAGCGGGCAGGCGGCCCGCCTCCCCAGCGCGCGGCGCGCAGACCCGGGGCGGCCGCCGGCCGGCAGCGTAGCGGGGTGGGCGCAGCAGCCGCGGGCCTGGCTCGCGGCTCCGGTGCCGGGAGGGGCGGAGGCGGCTCGCAGGGCTCGGGCGTGCGGAGCGGGAAGAAGCGGGGCCGCCGCGGCGCGTCCCTGCCAGGCCCCGCCGGCCCGCGGCGCGCCTCGGCCGATGTCCCCTCAGCGGCGCGGCCGGGCGGTGGGTGCCCGGGCCCGCGGGGCCTGCTGGCCCCTTGCCAGCGCTCCGGCCTGCAGCGGCGCCTCGCCTGTCTCCCCGGGTGCCTTCTTAGTGAGGAGGGAGGGGTAGGCGGCAAAAAGGGCTTGGGGGAAAGCGGAGTGACATCCCTCCCGGGGTGCAGAGAGAAGGTGGCGCGGCCCGGAGCAGCCCCCACCGCGCACTCAGCGGTGTCTCTGCCACGGACACAGGCCTCCTCTGACGAGCACCTTCCGTCGGCTTCGGACTGTAAGGAACTCAACGTCCCTTACATACCCAGGGAGTGAGCAGAAGAAATAACGGTAATTCGGTGATGAATCCACCATCTTGGCATCTCGTTGCCTTTCCCATGCCGATGTTACACTCCTTTGGTGACCCACAAATACACTCCACTCAATCCTACCCAGTAAGTCACAGTTATACACCGCAAAACTGTATTTATTGTTTAATCTCAAAATATGTAACCTTGTTGCTTGGACTTCTGTTGTGTAATTCCAGTCCTCAAGTTCTGGCAAATTTTTCTGGGGTGATCATCCTTTTTTCTCCTGGCTGTCCTGCCCAGACCCACCATCAGGAAATTTAACCAGTATACCTCATAATTTAGTGCCAAGATCAGGGATGAACCTGTTAAACTTTAGAGACATGTAATGCCAGCTCCTGGATCTTCCTTCTGCGGGGGAGTGTTCCCTTGTGGCACCTCCCTTCAGCCAGCTTCTCACCCACCCTGCAGCACCTCACCAACTTTCCATGAAATCGTGTACCAAATGCTGACTGAGGTCTAGTGATGCTGGATCTTCTGTCTTCTCTTTATTCAAGAACATCACTTCTCAGAGAAGGTGATGGGATTGCCTGGCAAAATTTACCTTTGGCAAAGCCCTGTTGCGTTTTATTCCACTTTCCACTTAATTTCCACCAGTTTCATTACATATTCCTTAAATGTTTCCTCTCAATCCTTAGTGTCTAACAGTGGCAGACAAGTAGTCTGCGGTTGCTTGTCGCTAGTTTGAACACTGGCAGTAAGAGCACTCTGGTGGCTAGCCCATGTGGGCTTCCTCCTGCCTGGGAAGAACATCTCTGACTCTTGCCTTTTAATGGGAATTGCCATAGGAGTCGTCCCATGCCATAGATATAGGAGTAACAGAGGCTAATTCCAGCTTGTATGCCATATACTGTGTCTTGTGGCTGTGGGAGAGTCATCAGTATTACAATGAACAAAACCAGATTTGGCTGAACTTGGATTTTTCTCCCGTACATGGCACGGAGGTCCTTCTTTCTCAGCCTTTTCCCTTGAGAGCTGGGTATTACTGCGTAAGCACATGGTACCAGCATCCTCTCCTGTGTATCTCAAAACATCGCCTTAACTTAATTTTTTTGCTGCATTTCTGTTTCTCAATTAAGATCTGACCCACTGAGCCAACGTGGTATGGTGTGGGGGGCTTTTAGCCCCGAAGTTCAGGCGTTATTATTGTCTGCAAGGCTTGTATTGCTGTCACAGCCAGGTACAAGTCTGGAGATGGAGCCTGGGCACACCATTTTGGTACAAACATCTTGCTCAGGACAGTCCTGCTCCCACCAACCTACAACTCGAGTTGGACAAATTGTAAAAGGTGCTGAAGGAACAACGACATCTAGTATTTATACCTGGAATAGTTATCTAAGGATTCAGCCACATCTGAGCAGCAGAGCAGAGCAAAAGTTTTGGAGTCACTCAGATCCATACCCCAGAAATCAACTCCTCCTGCAAAAGTTATGTCCCACTTCCCAATATGTGAGTCAAATAAGATGTCCATTGGTCACAGGAGATACATACGTGATTTGCAATGCCTTTATGAGCTGCCACTCATTGGCCACATTCCTGCTCATAAACGGTTTCAAAAATGAGAAAAAGCGTTACCTAAGCTGCTTTCACAGGCAGAGCATTACATCTCACATTTGCCACAGGCCTAAAAGCAGGGATGGGACCGCTGGCTCAGCTGACATCTGTTAACTCCATCCATGGTGAGCTCTCAGCGGGCTTTAACACCCAGATGGATCAATCAGGAGGCTGGGTTTAGCCCAATCTTGCTGACCTTTGAAGAGCTGAACATTACTGTTTTACACTTAAAATAGCTTGGTAAACATGTAAAGTTCAATCGTATATTTAAGATGTGTCGGGTTATATTTACTAACTTTTTTTCAGTCACAGTTTATTACTGTAATACCTGTGAGGCAAAGCTATTAGACTCTGCCAAATGAAATGGTCTTTGAGTTAGAAAAAAAATGGTGTCTACTTTGTTACAGGCATGTTTCTCACAAACACGGTAAGTCAATGGTGTCCTTGTAGTGATTAATAGAGAAGCTATTCAGAGTCCTTGGGGTGGTTTGGGTTTTTTTTTTAATTACCAGGATAACTTCCTCATCAAATCCATTACTCAAAGACAAAACAACTGTGTTTTACTCACTTTCACTGCTGTAGTGAGATGAAAAAGTGTTGATATATTCTCCCCAGACGTCATCAGAACTACAAACAAGGTTGTGGACCTAGTGTATACACACAGACTGGTGGACAAAGCCTGGGGTTTATTGTACTGTAAGAGAAGCTGAACAGAAGGGAAGGAGGAGATTAAACAAGTCATTTGGAAAGAAGAGGTACCTACCCTACATGGCATCCGATTTCCAGCAGAGCTGCTGTGTGGGAGGTTGGGAGGAAGAAAAAGCACAGTCATTTTAATTTAGTTTTTAAGGAAGGACAAACACACTACAATATTAAGGGCAAAACCAGTGATATTTTCTTGCCTCTTCTGATCCAAACTCAAGAAATGTGGTTCAAATCCCTTTTGAGCGAGTGCTTATGGCCTCACAGAAAACATTACAAAACAAAAAAAAGTCAAGGGTAGAGTTGGGAGTGTCACTGAAAAAGCTTTGCTTCCTTGTAGAAGAACATAGCTTCTTCAGTACTTATTCAGTACTCCTAGCTTACTTCCAGTCTGTTTTCTACCAGAAAGATTAATCATGTTTCTTTCAGGCAGTATTTTCCACCCTTCCCTTGCAGCTGCGGCTGCTTGTCTCTGCCTCTTTTCTGGCTCTTTCCAGTCCCAGACAAGCAACACGTTCTCGCTGATGTTCTTTTTCTGAGTAGCGTGGACCTATATAGTCTGAGCTTTTGGGTGAAATTAATATTAGGCTATTTTTCTTACTGCAAAATTGTTTGTACTAAAAAAGTTACAAAGTTAGGCACTCCTCCAAGCAACACATTTCAGCGGTACAAAATGATTTTCTGCATAGTCCAACTTTCAGAACAGCTCTTGGTTTTATCATGTCTAGCACAAGAGGATCTGATGTGGTTTGGCTGATAGATAGAACCATAATGAACCTGCTTAATGAATAATACTAAGATGGGGCAGTTCTGCGACTTCATTTCTGATGGAAACAATAATTCAGAAAAATACACTGTTCCAAAATTCATTTTCTTCTTAATTGTAATGATGGTTTCTCATCTGCAGGAGATGTAGTGTGAATATATAACATTTGGGCAAGCGAGGTTATATCTTTTCCCTCCCCTATTGTCTTCAGTGCTGGAACATAGTGATGGGTTTCTCTGAAAGCACAGCAGACAGCTTTATAAAGTGGCCTCGCTGTTAAAGAGGAGAGCAGCAGATGTCCAGTGTGGTACTTCTACTATGCACACAGTGAGTTACAGTTAGGGAGCAGTATGTAATGTTTAACCTTCAAAGAAAATGATCAGAGTAACTGGAATATTGTCTTGCATTTTTTGCTGCACTGAATTTCAAAGTAAAATTAACACATCTTAGAAAATACTATTTTGCAATTTACTCAAAAGTGATTTTTAGACTTTTAGACTTTTGTTATCTCAACTATAACAAAATATTCTTCTTGACTGATACGGTTCCTTTTATTGTCTCACAAGGATGCCCATAACATCCCCGGTATTACTAGTTATCCTCTTCCGTCTCCATAATTAGTAATACCATAGTTTAACTCTGTACAGCATAGTAAAAGGAGTATATGCAAACAAAAAAAGACCTGAGCTCCCTAACAAAATGACTAGTTATAATGTATTGACCAGGACAGCATATGCTTACTATCTGTGGTGAGCTTCACTGGACAGTACAACGGTTAATTCCAGAGAAATACTGTGGTTGTAAAAAAAAAAAAAAAAAAGACCATAGCCTATTCTCAAAAGATGCAGAAGCTCTGTTTGTTTTCAGGTAATGTTATCAAACAATTTGCAACTTACATTTGAAACAACAAACCCCTAAATGAGTAGTGAGCAAACTGATGTATGAGTATAGGCCTGATAGCTTCAATGCCTGCGTTTGCTTCACAGAGGGTATTACAGCTCTTCTTTTGTCCCAACCTAGCAGCTTTTGAAGAGGCTAGGGATTTTTCCAGTGGTTGTTTTGAATTGCTTTCTGCTATTGTCTGATAGCATCATTAGCTGAAACCTTAGCCATGAAGTCAAAGTGAAGCCAGGCATGAGGAAAATCTTTAGTACTGAAGGCCAATAAGGGCAATGTGACTTTGAATCATTGTTTAAAGAACGAAGGGCCTAATTTTGCCAATCTGGTATCAGAGGAATTTTTTCCTTAAGTTGTCTTGCTAAAGGCAACAGGACAATTAAGTTAGTACCCCTCGATATTAGTAAAAAACCAAATCTAATATTCAGAGGCAAACAATTAGGTTATAACTGCAAATATTTCTAATTAATGTCTTTGAAGACACAGCAGTTCTCCTGGTACAAGATCTTACATATTTATTTAAATTTAAAACATGTTTGTAATATTGTAATAGAATAGTAAATGTCTGTAGCTCTTTGCACCTTCTACCAGAACAGAGCAGAAAATATTTAACATATAATGTCCTAACAAATTAAAATTGGCATTAGGGGTGAATACAGAAACAAAAGAGGGGAGAACATGGGATACCATACTGCAAGAATTGGGATTTACTCATATTTGTATGGTCTTGTGCTGGTAAATGTATATAATGTTAACAGACACGCTGTGCGTGAGCTTTTAAGAATTGGGGCCCTGTGTATGTTGCGGAGGTGCCATCAAACAGCATGAAGTAACAATTCTGGTTTGCAATACAAGCTGCTTAGTTCACACTTACCATAGGGTTTCATAAAGCTTCTCTTCTCTAGCTGAATATCTGGGACAAGAAAGCAAAGTAATTAGTCCACAGCATTTGCTTCTCTCTGAGATAACTTCTCTCACCAACTAGAAGTCTTTTTTTTTTTTTTGCCAAAAGATGCTTTCAAGCTCCAGGCTTTCCATGCTGTTCACTAAAATGTTTGTACAGTAAGTGCAGTATGAGGAGCAAATAAATAACACTGCAATATTTTATCACTTTATTAGTTTGGTACTATTAAATCACTGAACATGTAATTCATGTTTAGCATATATAAATTACCAGTAAAAGTAAGCAGTAACATTTTTCTTACAAGTTTAGCTCGTGGAGTGTGATTAAAGATTGTATCACGCACAGACAAAAAAGCGTTGAATTAAAGAGTGTAACTAATTCTTGTATTTCATAAAATGTGAGCGCTTGATTTTGTGGCTTTCTTTTAATGTAGCTTTTACAAGTAATTTTCTTTACAAATTGGAGAAGGAAACCCCAAAGCATTGTAGCAATACCCATATGACATTGGCAGATCCAGCTTGAAATGTTTTGGTTCCCCATAGAAACCACAGCCACCTGAAGCACCGTGTGTTTGCTTGTAGCAGTAGCTTACTCTCTGTAGGTGGACCAGCACAAGAACAGGTCTGCTTGGTGGGTTTCAGCAGTAGTGTCAGCTACAGAGGATACAGGGGGCTTGAGTATCACTTCAGGACCTGCATCACTGTGTTGTCACATGAGAGCTCTTCCACCTGCTCCTCCCAAGGATGATTCATTGATCCACAGTGCTTCCCTAACTTCCCACCCCTGCCAACTGCCCCAAATCTGCCTCATTCCTTCCATTTATTTTCATTTTGTGAAGTTCTTGGGAGATCTGGTGTTGCAAAGTGGTGCTGGAGAGGTAGGTGCTCTTCCCAAACACTGCCTGTGGGACAGATCGGAACAAAGGAAGAATGAACCAGAAATGGGAATGAACCTGCCTGATCACGCGATGAGTACCAAGAACAAGTGAAACCAAAGATACGGGATCTATATCCTCTTGTTACAGCTGTAGAACTGGTAATGAACCTGTTTTTCAGGTGTCAGTAGTTGCAGTAGCAGAGATGCTGAATTTCTGTGTCCTTCAGCTGTTCACAACAGAAAATATGTTTTATGGGCAATTGCATGTTTTCAGGTTATCATCAGGAAAGTTCTGGAGCACGCTGTTGTTTTCCTGCAGAGATGTCTCTCAGACACTAAAAGGCCTAGAGGTCCCCTGTGAAGAGGCAAGGTTGTGTGTCTGTGCCGAGAGGAAGGATGCGGCCGGTGTCTGGTGAAAGACCTCCTTCACCTGAGCTGTGTGTCCACACCGGCCCTTATCCCACCTTCACCTTTGCCATCCCACCCTAGTCTCTGCATCCCACCCTCACCTCTGCATCCTGCCCTTGTTCTCAGCCATGGAATGTTTCCTTTTGCAGGGGGTTTCACCTAAAGCAGCTGCTCCAAATCCAGAACAATCTGCTTGGTTCTCATTACTTTCACAGTGGGTTTCAAAAGTGCACTAAACTGACAGCACTGTTGTACTGGAATAGCTGGAAAATTTCTGTACGAAGGCATATAGCACTGCCTTAGCTTGCACAATAAGGCAGAGTTTTGTTAAAACACACTATGCAAAAGCTGAAGTCTAGAAACATCATAGTATATCGATTTGAACAGAATCTGCATTTTTTTCCATCATCTGAATGATTTAGTGCCTGTGTTCATTCAGCAAGGTTGGGAACGAGCTGCTGTGGCAGTAACTTAACGATGACAAGCTAACTGCCAGGCAGTGCTGTTTATAGTAGGTCATTGCTCTCCTCAGTGCTTGAGACAAATATTGGATTCATTGTGGGATCTTTCAGCAGAAGGATAATATGTTGAAAAGCAGCTCTGTCAAAGTGACTTTGCTGTTGGACATTTTCTAGGAGTCACAGAATCTGCAATCTGATTTATTAATTAAGTCCTATCAGGACATGCTCTGAAGAAACCAGCATGGCTAAACTATGTCCCTGTTAAGAGAGATTAAAGGACACGACAAAAGTTTGTATAGTATGCCTTAACCCACATTTCCTGTAAAGGATACAGCTTGTTATTTTTCAAAATATGCTGAATATATTTTCTTTATGTCTTGGTTTATTATGACCCATGGGAGCAATTGTAAAACTGAATCATGCAAGAACTAACGAAAAAAAATGACTGGACTATGCAGGAGGAGATGGCATATCCTGACCGTATTATCTCTCCTATGAAGGAACGGGTCGGAAGATACTTGGCCAGATTTTCTCCAAAAGGAACACATGCTTGGAAAGAATCTTTGCTTAAACATTTGTCAAGTAATTTTTCAAATTGATTTATCGACCTAAATGACACATAATAATAATTTTTAAAAAGAAATTTATAAAAGAATAAAATAAGAAATAAAGCCTGTCTTCACATGAACAAAGGAAAATGGAATTAAAAAAATATTAATTAGCAACATGTGGCTGAGGGTGTCATCCTATGACACTTCTATGGCATTGCTGGAAATAGTGCCTAGTCCCACAGCACGTGACACACATCTTGCAGTCTGCTCTGTGTTGGGCAATTATAATGCACTCAGCCTGTACATTAATATTAGTCCTTGATATGAAAACGATTCCCTGAGCCCCAGCAATTAATGCTGTAGCCAGACGTGGAGAGCTTGGTGCCAGTCCCCCTTGCCATCTCTGCTCCTCCAAGACTCCTAGCCCCCGGCATACCCCTCTTGTCTTTCACATTTTGTTGCTGCTGTTGGTTTTTGCACCGGTGTGTGCTTCCTTCTGGAATGTGGGTTCATTAGCGCCCAGTGCTGCCTCCCCACCGGGAACTGGTCCCCATGGCCAGCCCACTGCAGACCCCTAGCCTTTGAAATGCATTTGAACACTTCATGCTCTAGGAGAACCTGCTTTAGCAGGGATTTGATCAGGTGATCTCCAGAGATCCTTCCAACCCTGACCATTCTGTGGTTCTGTGATGTGCTGACATCAAGACACATGGATGGTAGTGGGCCAGCAGTGTCTGAGGGAGCTGGAGCGTTGGCCAAAGCTGCTTTTTCCCCTTGCTGATGTGTACCTCCCTAAATCACCAGCCTGGCCCCAGAGACATCCTCCAGTGTGGAGCAGGCTGGGAGCTGGAGGACCTCTGCTTTGCTCTGATCCTGCTGGGAGGGGGACACCTTTCCTGAGCCCCATGCTGTCCCACAGCTCCCAGGAACCCTGTCCCCAGGAACCTCACCTTGCGCACCTCCATCCCAGCACCCCCAGTACCTTTCCGGTCTCTCAGAGCCAGTGGCAGCCCTGGCCCCCTGGCCTCCCACAGGCCCCATGCACGATGCGGGGATTGGAAAGTGCTGCCCACAGAGCAGCAACATGGAGATAGCTGAACAAATCCCGAATTACTCATTCAGGCGCTGGCATATAATAAAATCAGCATTGCTCGTACTGCAGTAGTTCACTAGTTATTACTCTGGTGCCAGGTGCTGCCTAGCTCGACTCTGATCCAGCCTATACAGCTCCTGTCGGAGGGGGAGTTGTGGGCAGCCTGTTGCCATCTTTTGTCTGCTGGAGAGCATTTTCTGGGCTGCTCCTACACCTTTTTGATCCTTTTTTGCCCCCCCAGAAAAAAAGGCAGGAGCCTTTTTCCGAGTCCTTTCTTACGCCAAGTCACTGTATAAAGAGCACTCCATTGTCTTTGGCTTCACAGCCGTTCCAGGTCTGTACTTCACACAGCCTGTGTAATGTGGTACTTGAGGCTTACGGAATCACTTCCTAAGCTTCCTGATGGCAGAAAGCCCACCTCCACGTTGCGCCATGCAAAAGAAGTGGTGCTGCTGCAGCCGTGACCTGGCCACTGCTCACTGCTCACTCGCTCCTCCAGAGGAAGCACTGTCCGGTTTCTCCGACTCCTCATGCCCTGTGCAGGGCGGATGTCTTGTGTCTGGGAAGACTCAAGGCAATTGTTCAGTGTTGTGTCTGGTTTACTTCACCTTCCCTGTTTCAAAAGCCTGCCTTTTGGCTTTGAGAGTGTAATGAGAAAGTGGTTTGAATGCCATCCCCTTGGGCACTGAATTAGCGGCAGAGGCTGCTACTGCGCACCAAGTCTCCCAGCCACAAGAACAGCCCATCCACATCCTTCCCCAAGCATCCTTGTGGCAGTCCACTTTCAGAAGTCACATGAATATTGCACCGCGATCACGTAGCTCCTGGCATTAAACGTGAACATGCTTGGTATGACATTTTGCCAAGAGTGGGCTGGGATTTCTTACAACAACTCACCGCAGGTACTTACACACTCTGTTGGACATGAATGCTTGGCTAGACAATAACTTTTGCCTTGGTGTAACTGGCACAAAGCACTGATGCCCAGCACCTGTGGGAGCAGATGGCTTGCCTATTTTCCTCCAGACGTCAAGGCTCCGAACCCAAGCCACATCCCTTCCCTGGATTCACAGAAAGCTGCAGAGGAACTGTCTCCTGTCAGATTTCTTCTCCTGCTTGATGGGACTGGCTCCAAACTCAGCTACCCGCATTGCACCGTTTATTTCTGAAAATTTCTGCTCCTCTAGAGTTTAAAACCAAATGCTGAAATTGGGGGGAAAAAACCCCAAAGCAAACGACAGCATGTGTGACTAAAAGCATGATAATCAGTGGTCCCTGAGAACTGGAGAATCCCTTCTCTGTTAATTACCGGGTATTTGAGTGGAGGCCCCATGGGTGGGCAGGAAGGCAGGTAGCAAGGGGCTGTGTGCAGGTGGCCCAGAAACAATGAGGCTGGGGAGAACTGTAACACCAGACCTTTCCTTGAGTTTCTGGAATCCAAGCCTGTTTCTCACGTGCTGCAATACAGAAAGGATGCTGAACAACCGTTTCCAGCTTCAACAGGAATTTTCTCTGCGCTTTTTGACAACTACCTGCTGTATCGCCTCCCCAGCTGGAGAAATGGAAAGAATATTTCCCTAACTCAATAGAAAGCTCAGGTTTAAATTTAGTAGCTGCTTTTAGAAAATACTTCAGGATTCTTGGACAGGCAACTTTGTGTAAGTACTTCTGGCTATCGTTGCTGTCTCATTAGGGATGAGGAAAGGCTGTACCAAATATTCAGGATAAGAATAGTAACAGAGGACTGATACTGCACTAGTGCACAGGATGGGTGAGATGAATGTCATCTTCCTCTTATTTGCCTTCATAAAGCATCTCCCTCTCTCTCTTTTTTTTTTTTTTTTTTTTTCCCTTAAGAGTTTTCGTAAGGAGTGGTGATTTTCATCTTCTATGCAATGGGCAAAATGTCATCAGGGAGGTCAAGCTGTTAAGAGTTTTCATGCACTTATTTCCTCTGGACAGAAAGGACTTTGGATTTTATGCATAACAAAAGTTTTGGTGCACAATGGCAAGAAAATTACTCAGCAAGAAAATTACTTATCTTCTATATATTTGTTTCTATGGCATCAGGCAATTTTGCTTTCAGGAAACACCGTGTTGCACACATAAATGCACCAAATTCCTAGTGAAGAACATCTAAAGAGAAATATAATTTTACCTTAACAAAAAGGTAAGATATGTTGGCCCTTTGGCAGATCTTTGCCCAGCGGTGCAGGGACACTGCGGGTGCTTGGAATTCACTCCTATTGTCCCCAGGCTGAATTGCTTTGAAAAAGGTCACATGAGGAGGAAAGGAAGTTTTGACTTTCACATGCCTGTTATTGCTAAGGAAACCACTTCCTTGGTATTCACATATTCAGCATGTCTCCAGTTTTGGTGCTCTGACAAATGACATCGTGCTCCTGCATCGAGTAACAAAGAAGGGTGGAGAAGGCTGTTAGATAACTTGATGTATCTGAAACACCAGTACAGCTTTTGCAGGACTGCCAAACTTCAGGTAGGCTCTATAAGAGTGAGGGGGGTCCTTTGTTACCCGGAGTTCAGAAATGTGGAAGAAAGGTTCTGGTCCACACCTCAGCAAGCTCAGGTAGTTTGGAGGTTTCCTGGGTTGTAGCAATGGCAGTACTCTCACACCACTGTAGATATGGGGAGACAAGTTTTCTAATACAAATATACCTGAACTATTCTGTGTAGAATTTATTTCAGCTTTCAAGTACATACTTCCCTTTTCTTTGGCATTTGGGTATCAGAAACCAAGCATCCTCAGGTGATATTCGGTGATTTCATTAAAAGCACTTGGATTTAAACTTGGGGTCTGTGGGACTTTTGCCGTTTTTCTGACTTCTTACTCAAATAAGAAATCAGAAAGAGTGACAAGCTACGGTTGGTTAGGACTGAGAATCTCCACCAATATGTTTTGGGGTTTTTTTAAAGCGGATTGAAGCAGAATTTCTTTGAAGTAATGTATTTGCAGATCTTAATCTGGCAAGAAGAAAATGTATCATAATTAGGCTTATTTCTACTCTAAAAGGCTAGAACAAGTCTAGTATGCTTCAGGATACAAGTGGTTTTCATTGTAAATATAGAATAGCTACTGAGATTACTGGGACCAAGTGTGAGGCACGCACAAATCACAGGAATTGAACAGTTAAAGCCTGCTCAATTTACTGAGAGGCTACTGAGCTTTTGATATGTCAAGATCTATTTGTCTAAATGTTATCTGTAAAAACAACATAATGTAGTGAACTGAGCCTGGGACGGTGGAGGCCAGAAATCAATATTCTAATCTTGGTCCTGCCTCCGATGCATTTGGTGGCTCCAGAGTAGTTGTTTAATCTCCCTGCGTGCTCGCCAGAGATAAAACAGTTCAAATATAATAAGCTCCACTGAAGAGCTGCGCAGATCAGTTCACAGCTTCTGTATACTTCTCTGAAGACCTGAATTATTATATAAATATTACCATACTTCTGGAGGTTTGTCTCCAGGAAAATATATACTGTGTATCTTCGGATCTGAAATTTCAGGTCTATTTTCTAGCAGATACCCTCACCCCATGGAGACTTCAAGCACAGCCTGGTGGCAGCACAGAAGCCACCAGGGTATCTGCCACGATAACATTTTTTTTTTCTTAAATGTGTTAAAACAGAATTATTTAAAAAGTAGTTCTCGTGTTTTCTCCCAGACAGCATCCTCATTTTCATTCTGCCTGTGGCAAGAGTAGACCATACTTCAACAGAAATTATTTGCTTAATGGAGAAATAACAGAGAGAAGGACCTATGGCCTGTTTATTTAGGAAGTAAGACTAGATAATAATTGTGATTCCTTCTGGGTTAAAATACTTGAAAACGTGCTGAGTTTCATGTTCCACTCATTTTCCCTAATATTATAATTTCTGAGTGATTATCTTACTAGAGGCTTGGCTGAGCCACGCTCACTCCCAAGGATCTCAGAAGAGCTACCTGAGGTAAGACAAAAGATAGATAAAAACACCTCAGTAAAGCCACAAGAGCCTTTTTTGGCTTTTAAAAGACAAAATCAATGGGGGGGGAAAAATAACCAACCAATACCACCACAAATTATCTTCTGTAATACAGGGAAGGAGAAAAATACTGGCTGTATCCTTCTTCCAATGCAGCAAAGGAGTTCCACATATAGAGGATGAGAGGACCCACGTCCCAGCAAACTGCACTTTTCCAGCTGGAAAGAGAAGCAGTTTGTGAATTCTTCTAGAAGCTGCTAATAAGTGAACATTTAGAAATTGCTTAGAAAAAGCAAGTGCTAAAACAACAGGATTTACACTTGCTGGTATGTGTATTTGCTTGGCAGTCATTAGTATTTGCAGAAATGAGTCCAGCACCTCTGACTGCCCTGGGTTTTGTCTCCTGTATTAGCCAGCATGGCACTCTCGTAGTACAGTCGTTAGCACAGGCTGCGATTGGCAGGTGGCAACTACACCTGGACTCAGACAAGGCTTCGTACACCATCAGAAAAAGCTGGAAATATTTGCTATATTCAGCAGGGAGGGTGGTTAATGGGGGCGATGCACTCCCGGCAGCCTGGGTTGCTAAGCGTGCAGCCTGCTATGCCGCTAAGCAGGCAGGACTGGGCAGACCCATTAAGGCTGGAAGCAGCTGAGTATTTAATAAGCTGCACGCTACCATGCATTTACATAGCTGAAGTTTTAGTAAAGCCCTAGCAGTAAAGGGGCAAAAGTGCAGGGCTGGAGGGCTAAAGCCCACGCAGACCACATCATAACCCATCCTGTCCTCAGCAGAAAAGGACTTGGGGAAGAACCGCGAGAAAACAAGTTATTGCTCCAACCAAGGAGAATTTTAAAGGCCAAAGGGCAAGAACATTCCAAATAACTGAAATTAAAGCACATGTGACCAGGTCTGGCAAAGCTCGTTTACACAATGTTGCAGGGTATCTATCTGCCCCCAGTAAACCAAGTGTAAGGAGCACAGTAGAAAGGAAAATTATTCCCCTCCTTTGTGGTTTACATGTCTAAAACAAAATGACTTTTAGCTCGCCTTGTCTGTGTGATCTTAAGATTCTTTTATGTGACTCACTTGAGACTTAATAATTTCCCAGTGTGCATATTTAACTATTTCCCTGGGCATCATCTTTACCCCGACGCTGCCGGAGACTGGAGTCCTGCCTCACGCAGTGCCCCCCCGCAGCAGGCTTGCCGTCCTCTCTCTTTTCTACTCCCTCATTAGCAAAAGCTGTTTCAGTACTCACAGAGCTACCAGCTTTGGACAGGCGAGCCTGTGTCTCATTTCACTTTCTCTAGCGCAATCATGGACTTCAGTGACTGTGCTTTTCATTTATACTGATGTAACCAAGACTGAAATCTGTCCCACAGCAAATATTTATCAGAGCATATCAAAGGAAAAGCAGACCAGAAGAGAAAGCAAAACAGCAAGTGCCATTAAAGTTTGCCAAGATAGATTTCAAAGTCAATGAAAAACACCCCGGAGACACAGAGCTAAAATGTAGGACAAAGTAGAACACTGAAAAAAATAACCCCAAATTTCCAAAGACTGATGTCCTACAGAACAATTTTAAATTACTTATAACGTGCAAAGATTAAGAAGGAAAAGCTGCACAGAACGAACAATATATGAGCAACATCAATGCCACTCTGCTGCTTTTGTTAACGTCTTGGCTTTGATATGTATGCCCTGCTCCGGTCAGGGACCCTTTCTACAGAGTAGTAAAAAAGAAACAGGACAACATTCACAACTGGCTTTCTAAATGATAGAAAATAATGGGATGCCACACTTTAATTAGATAATTAAAACTCTTGTTGCTGCTTTGCTACATGCCAAGGACACTCAGTTTCTTGGCAACGGACCTCCAACTTTCCTCCTTTGATATCCAGGTCACAGCCATTTGGGTTAGAGGCTCATTTCCAGCAGCAGCACATGGCAGCGGCACACAACTGCGCAATCCTGCTGTTGGTATCCCCCTAAAGTTCAGCGTCTTTCAACTACATCTATAAAAGCTGTTAAAAGACTTATAAAGGGTAGTTTTTCAACGTTCACAATGGTCAGAGGACATGCATGCATATTAAAAAGAGGTAGCCCTGCACAGCATCGGCAGCTTCTTACATCATCAGCAACAAAATCTCATCATGTTCCAGCTGAAGAACACAACTGAAAGAGTAGAGAGAGAAAACAACTGTTCCACCCTCAGCTCTCCAGCTCCCTTGAAAGTTAGGTCTACCCCACCCCCGACCATTTGCTGTCATCCCCCTTGTCCTGGTTTCAGCTGGGATAGAGTTAATTTTCTTCTCGGTAGCTGGTGCAGTGCTGGGTTTTGGCTCTGATGTGAAAGCAATGTTGACAGCACAGGGACGGGTTTGGTTGTTGCTGGGTGATGTTTATACCAAGTCAAGGACTTTGCAGCTTCTCAGGCCCTGCCAGCGAGAGGGCTGGAGGGGCACGGGAAACTGGGAGGGGACACAGCCAGGACAGCTGACCCAAACTGGCCAAAGGGGTGTTCCATACCATGGGATGTCACGCTGGGTATATAAACTGGGGCAAGAAAGAAGGAAGGGGGGGGGGACGACGACATCTGGCATTATGGCGTTTGTCTTCCCAAGTAACTGTTAGGCGTGACGGAGCCCTCCTGTCCTGGGGCTGGCTGAACACCTGCCTGCCCGTGGGAAGTGGTGAATGAATTCCTTGTTTCGCTTTGCTTGCGTGTGCAGCTTTTGCTTTCCCCTTTTCCCCCATCTTTCTATTTTGTTATTATTGTTATTATTATTATTGTTGTTCTTACCTCTTTATTCTGTTTAAATTATTAAATTGTTCCTATCTCAACCCTTGACTTTTACATTCCTTTCAGATTCTCCTCCCCATCCCTCTGAGTGAGTAACTGGCTGCGTGGTGCTTGGCTGCCGGCCGGGGTTAAACCACGACACCCCTCTTGTAAGAATGGGGAACACTGTCCTAGAAGAGGTCTACCTGCTGTCCAGATTAGATGGGGAAATCACATACATTTCTGAGGAGCACCGACGCAGCCAGCTAGCTGGAATAAAAGCACGTGGGCCTGACTGCTGGTACCAGTGCTTTGTCTGAGCTGCCAGCATTTGAACTGCGGAGCAAGCTCCAGCCTAAGGATGATCAAATGTCATCAATCCATATGCAAGGCACACTTCTTCATTCCCAGCTCCACAGGAACTGGAAAGGCGTAGCAGCACATGCATATTTTTGAAAACCAGATACTTTTTCATGAGAACGGAATACAAAGCACACTACCAAGGAGCGGGTGAAACAGAACAAATCATACAGACCAGATGGTAGTCGCAGTGCTTAATGCACTGTTGGAAGGTGCCCAGCTAGTCTGGTGATGAGCGATATAAGAACCTATATAGGATAAAGCTCCTTGTAAGTGCCAGCAATTTATTACATTATATTCCTGAGAACAGCTGAGGTGAATTAAGCACAGTAACCATTTACTATTCCTTCTGACAGCCCTGAGATCCTATCTGTACTGCTGCTATGGTTGATGGTACTTTCTGGGCAGCTGTGAACTTGTTCAAAGCTAACCAAAAGCCAACTATCCAGGTTAGTGGCGTGCCAAACCCTAGCCAATAAACCATCCACTGAGGGCATTAGCTTATGCTTGCTGCCATACTAACCATCACTTGGGTTTTGGTCAACTTGGAGCATGACAAGAACAGGCTTACAAGCAATCAGAAAACATAACAAAAACAAGAGCTTGACCAAGATGATACACCAGGTGTTGTGGTAGCAGTGGGTTAAATGCTCCTCCCTCCTGCTACTGCAAGCGAAGGAATGGTTACTAGCAACATGCCCTCTACCTCTATCTGATAAAACAGATACAAGACACGGTATTTGTATTATTCTTCTCCTGTGTGCAGCCTGCATCCATTCCTATGTATCACCATCTAGCTCTAAGAAACATCCTTCAAAAGTGATCCTTTTTCATTAGTAAAACTGAGTAATTTCATGAAAACAATGCTGCAAAGTGAAATTTGGTGGAACTTACGGAGATCACATTTTCTATTGCCTGTCCTGAATCTGATCTGACACCACCTGAATCAGGGACAGGTGACATGATCAAAGCAGATCCTTGACCGCAAAAATCTCATAGCCTTGATATTCTGGAAATGAAGCTAAGACAATACCGCCTTCCCTGCCCCCCCCACCCCCACCCCCCACCCCTTCCCCATCCCGAGAACAGCCTGGCCCTGTAAGACTGGTATCTCATGCACAGAAAGGGAAATTAATTAATTCTTACTCAGAAGAAGACCACGTCTCTCTACAGATCAGCGCATCTTACATACTGTTACTGTTCCATGAACTTTTGATGATCAGATAGTAGCCATTTTCTACATGATCTCCTGTGGAACAAAGTACACAGTTATCCTTTGCATGAGCCGTCTACTCCTGAACCATTGCTGCCCACACCCCGTCAGCTGCAATGTCTTAATAAACCATGGATCAAACTAGAGAGCAGGTTAGACAGCTTTGACAACCTCACCATTCTGTACGAGCCAAGTCAGCAACATGGCTTATTGTAGTTGAGACACAGGTATGGTTCGTTTCAAACTATGATTTAAGAATTTTGCTGTTTATTTGTGTTATCTTGTAAAGGGAACATTCCACAGTATGATGACAGGCAATTATAACATACAAATCTGTCCACAGAGGAAACCTAGTGACCAGCTAAAAACCATAAAATTATTACACAGGTTTAGCCCCAAAAGTTATGTAGTTAAGTCAGAAAAAAGGAAAAAGAAATTTTGCTTTCTTTTAAAAATACGAAATCTTAATGAAGAAACTGTATTAGAGGTAATGCAGAACAGCAATTATTTTTTAACAAGAAAACCTCTCCAGAAAATGATTGACTTCACACAAGAAGCTTGTTAAGGGGCAGTTTTGTTTTAGTATAGCTTGCTTTTATCACTTGATTGTAGATAATTATTTTTTCCAGTTAATCATCATCTGTCTCACGTTTAGACTTAAAAGGTGCCTATCACCTTTGTATTCGAGTAGCAAAATTTGCTGGTTTATTTATATTTATTGAAATCATGACCTTCTTTATTATTACCCTAGATATCAAGTCAGTAATATCTTTGCTGTTCACTACTGTAGCCTACTTCGTTGCGATCTGTTTTTTAATTGTAAGTCTCACGTCAATGAATGGAATAAAAAGAACTCCTTTGAAAGCATCACGTTTCCCATCTCTGGAGACAAGTTATTTTCTTTACTTCATTACTATTTCCCCTGATGGTTATCTCAAGCCTGTGACAGTGATGTAGTCTTAACTCTTCACTGCCGCTCGGTGGTATTTCACTGACAGCACTCATTATCATGGGTGACTGCTCAGAAGACTCTGGAGAGTGATGCAATTTTCAAAATTCAGTTTTTAGTTAATAGGTATTCATGTCTCAAATCATCCTGGCAGCAGTCTCTGAGAATGGGCACAGAAAGGAGTTCATCTAATACTGAAACTCCGGCTCCCTTTAATGTAGGACAAAGGCATGCTAACCAAGAAACCCACTGACCATTCTCTTTCTTATCTAGAAAGAGAGGCTCTCCTGACTTCCTGAAGGTCTTAAACACTATACAAGTATCCATGGCCACTGGAGATCTATGTCCATATTTCATTTTGACTGTAAATGTGGCAATGCCTGTGAACCAATCAAAAGTACAGATTTTTCAGAAAGATGAAATCAACTGTCACTGTCCTCCAACAAAAACTGGAGATCACTTTTCCTCAGTTGATGTTTCTTCATTCTCAGAATCCCTCACTTTCAGACGTAAGTGCTTCGTCAACAGATTTTGTATGCCTCTCTCCAGCATAAATCCCGTAATGCAGCAGGTCATCCTTTACAGTAGCCCAGGACATCTGCTTAGTGGAGAACCTTGCTGCCCACTCTCCTGAACTGTTAACAACAATGACACCTCCTAGTCCCCCAACTCGCATCTTCATGTAGTCTAATGCAGTGTCAGCAGCCATCTCTGGTGACATTCCTGAAAAGAAGAACAAGATAACTTCATGGTACCTGTCTCGAAATAAGTTTTAAAACTCCCTTCAAGTTTCACCCTTCCCCACAGAGCCAGCCAAATCTAATTCCTCCTTCAACTAAACTAGCAAGAAACTTCCAGCATAGCAAAGGAACCGTTTACAGGAAGGCTCTGGACAGTTGCTAGTAGTTGCTATGATATGGTGCTGCTACAAAGACAGGATTTAAATAGATTTAGATTGTAATTCAGTTTCAGTGTTTGATATAGACTAACTCATCAACCCTATGCTAAAGGCACAACATTTCTCATGCCATCATTTGAAGTGAAAAATGCCAACCTGCAAGCTTCCGTCAAAGGTTTATCGGAAGGCAGGTCTAAAGCATTTACAATTTGAAAAAAAACCAACACAAAACCCCACATGAAAACAATCAAAAATCTCAGTCATCTTCTACGTTCCAAATCCAGTGGCTGCAGTGGAGCTCAAAGCACGTACTTCACGTTGTCATAATTTATCAAAAGCAGACAGTGGCATTACCCTTCCTGAAACTTTTGAAACTATCAGGCAAGATGAGGACTCAACATACTAGACATCAGAGAACCGACCAGCAAAGCAACTTGATATTTTCATTAAATTTAATCTGTATTAAAGGAGTATTTTCTAAATAAATCAAAGTTAATGCATACATCATACACACATGCCTGTGATAGCTGCAGAATGTTTGTTCACTACAAGTAGGAATATATATTCAGGAATGCAGTGGGCTCAGCCTAATTGTTCTAAGACATATACCATTGGTAACATCGTGCAGCTTAGGTGGCAGAACAAAAACTGACCTTCATGCCTTCATTGCCTCCCTGCAAATTTTTAGTTAAAACCAAACAAAACCAGCAGAGTCAGAATTATTCACAGCACTGGTGACTGACAGGATAAAGCTCCTTTCTCTGACGTTACGGGTGACACTGTGACTATTCAAGTCAGTGGCACTAACTTCAAAGGGTCAGTATTTCACTGTTTGATTTTTCATCAAGACAACAGCTGCCACCATAAGACAGAGATTCCAACAGCTGTTAAGACTGGCAAAGCAATTCACTCCTGAAATATGAAAGTAAATTTTGCAGCATTGGTCCAAAAGAAGATATTTACTATGTGAATTACTGAAGAGCTAAACAGCATTATGAAAGAGCTCTATAGCTGTTCTTAAATACGCAACTGTTCAAAGACTCAAAAAGTTGTTATAACTTGAGGGTTTGTTTTCAGCGCCTTCATGGAAACGTGGGGTGGGGGTGGAAGTCTATTGCTGACGCATTTTCCTGGCATCTAAGTTATACTTCTGGGTAGGATGAATGAAGGTAGAGCAAGCACAGGCAGGGTGAACAAGTGCAAACCAATTAAACATGCATACACGTTCATTTTCTTTTTTCTTTTTCTCTTTTTTTTTTTTTAAAAAAAAACACTTTTTGAGACTCATTTGCCTTTCATGCTCATTTATGACAAGCCAGATAACAGCTATCAATGCATCAGTTTTGCAATGCAGTTAACTTCAAGCCAGAGAAGAAACTGGCTTACACAGTTTAGACTAAATAGAGCTTAGAAGGCTATTCACAGATGTAATAGCTAGGGACATAATATACAGAGTAAGGGGGGATCATAATGTCTTAGAGCTTTGGGGAATAATCTGTAGGTTGTATTTTATGCTGAAACTATCACATTAGCCAAGAGATTTACAGAGAAATGCACCCATTATATGCCAACAGCTCTGTAAAGCACAACAAAAGTATTCTCAGCTGTTACTTGTCTCTCTACTTACTGCCTCTCCAGTGAAAATGTAAATTGAAAGTTTTCCAACTATTTCCAGTTCAGTTGATCTCAAAGCAAGTTACTGTACTGTACAAAAGCTATGGCTTTCTAAAAATAATGGTGATACGTATATTAATGGTTCTTCAACTGCATGCAATACAAGTGTGTGTCTGGCTATGTTTACAGGCTGTAATATAATCAAGGGTTTAGATGACAAACTAACTCATGAAGATAAAGCTCCAAAGGGTCATCCCACAGTCAGATTATATTACAGTCACATAAGACATACTGTGTCAGCTGTTTATCACATACTCACCCAGTCAATTTAGTATATTTTCCAAAACAAAATGAAAATTTAAATCACACTTAAAACATCTTTAAAGCATTTCTGTTGCTATAATCAGAGTTGTTAAAATAAAGACCTTTACAGTTTATTAGAAAGGTGATACCCTATGCTTTCTCATTTGAGCTCTGATTATCTGTCTCTAGCCCTTCCCTATTGCTTCCCTAAATATATCTTGCTTTTACTTGTTTTCTATTTCTTTGTTCACAAAATTTTAGTTCAAAATTGGGAAAAAATTATTAAAGAAAACTTCAGTTAAATTAGACAAGAATGTCTTTCAATGTACGTTGATCTAAAGCATGATTAAACATCAAACAGCATAGGTATTTCTGTCCACTATTTTTTAAGGCTATTTTAACTTTATTAATACTTCAGTGCTTTGTTTTGTTTTAAAGAGAGGTGATTCATCCACATACCCCTGGGAGCAACTCTTCTGACAAATGCTCTAGGATAATAGTACATAAACTGAAACCCATCATTAGGCAACGTTTCCTATCCTCATTATTTCAGCTTACAGGAAGTTTGGAATATACCTTGCTCCATGTGATAGAGGATCAGTCGGGCTAAGACCACTTTCATAATGCTCTCCCCATGTCCTGTGGTTGAAGTGGCACCAGAACGGTTATCAGCATAACCTCCACTTCCTTTTCCGAGGGGGGAAAAGAAAAAAACAACCAAAAGGCAATAATCTGTAATACAATTTACAAGCTTTGTATTGTTTAAAATAGGTACCAAACATTTCTTCCTAAAGTTTTGGCAGTTCTGTGCACTTCTGGGAGCAAAGTGTCAGTAACAAACTTTTTTCTCCTTTCTGCCTCAGTTTCAAAAGTAAAATATATGAAAGAGATCAACAACAGCTGGATGAAGTCAGTTGCCAAGTTGAGAGAGCTAGAAGACTAGTGATCTGCTTGTGGTACAAGAAGCAGAAGCAGGCCAACAATTCACAGGGATGGGCAAAAATATTTTCCAGAACAGCAAGGGACGGCATACTGAGGATCAGCAAGATAATGATGGGATGCAGAATGCCAGGTCACACAACATTATGAACTGAGAAGATAGGAAAGAAGATCTTATGAGGACATTAGTCAATTGAGCAAAGTACGAGGGCAACTTATCTACAAGAGCAAAAGCAGGTAAGAGATTTGAAGAGCCTGGGCTCTAGTGAAACATTACTACGCGCCCCTGCAGAATCCTGTAAGTCCTCACCACAAGCAGAGTGTTTCTACTCCTGAACTCCCACCACCACCTTTATTTTTTCCTCCCATCCTTTTTTTTTGCGGGCACATTCCACACCCTGTTCTCCACCAAGCTTCCTCTTGCTCAACACCCATGTTTCTAGCACATCACCTAAGAAAAATATTTCCCAGGAGCTAGGAAGGAGCATACCACAGCATTGTAAACAAGGTACTGGAGGAGGGGAAAAATGCACAGAAGAGCAATGAAAGTTTCTTCCCTTCTGTACTTCCCTGATCAGATCAGACTCTTTCAATGGACCCTGATTTACACAGGGAAAAACACTGCCACGATCTGTCTGTAAAGGCCCCCCTTCAATAGGCTATAATATTTAAAAGGACAGCTAGCATTTCTGTATCCAATCCCGCAGATGTTTAGTAAGAGCAAAAGCTGCAAGCAAAACGCACAACAGTGCTCGGTTTCACTTGTCCTGCACAGACCTGCGTCCCGTACCATAGGAGCCCTGAACATGACTTACACAAAAGAAGGGTATTTGCAGTCAGAAGGCTGCAGTCAGAAATGAAGCTGAAAACCACAGTCAGAATGCAGAGGGTACCAAAGTATTAGCAACTCAGGGTGCAAGACCAAGTTAGTATTAGTTTTATGATAATCATATACTGCCAACAGCAGTGCTATTTGATTTTGGAACATGTTTTACTAAAAATAATTATTTTCTAAATCCCAATTGAATGGTAGAACCCTGAAGCAATCAAATGGCAAGTTTGTCCCATGAGAGGAAGAAGTCTGGGGAAAGGATTTCAAGGGTCTCTTTATACTTGGATAAGAGATCTCTTAAAACATTTCCTTTATTCCAACTGCATCTATTAGGCTCTCATGCAGTCTTATCAGGGCTCTCTAAGAACAGGATTTTACTCAAAATTACCAGTCATTTTCCAATTCTGGCTCACTGATATAACAAACAGTAATTACACCTACTTCCTTAAGTATCAAGCAAACAGCATCTTAGTATGGAACAGGCTACATTTTTTAACTTAGCTGTAATCATGGATGTACAAAAGCAGAGATTCATCACAAAGAACAGAAAGGAAACAGGAAAAAAAAAAAGTCGGCATTCAGGAAAGGACAGAAAAAAAGAAATTCCCATCCCCATTTTCCAGATAGAAAAGTGCTGGATGATGATAATGACAGCACCATACCTCTACTCCCAATCCTTACTGGCAATCTCCATGTTGTGTTAAGGAGCTTGAGCTTTGATACACTTGAATGTTAGACCTCCATTTCGGCTGTACTGGAATGTGTAGTACTTTTTTTTTTTTTTTTTTTTTTTCCTTTAAATGAGATACCTCCAAAAAATGAGAAGCAAGACCCTGTACCTATGCATGCTGTGTCACCAACACGGCCAATCAGCTTATTAGAGAGTCCTCCAGTGGATGTTGCACAAGCTACATTTCCTTCATGGTCTACAGCAACGGCTCCAACTGTTCCAAGGTCTCTGCCAAGAAAAACAGTTCACAAAATTAGGTAGAATTAAAGCGTACCTGTCAAAGCATGTTGCATTTATTCTCCAGATAGCCTTAAAAAAAAAAAGATTACTGCAAAAACATTGCTCATCATAAAACTACTTTTAACATGCTTCTCATTACAAAAGTAACAAGCAATATGCAACAATTCTCATAGCTTTATATTTTAATAGAGTAGAAAACACTCAATTATTTTTTTCATTCCCCCTCCCCCTGACTTGTTTACCTTCATAGCATTGAAACTTTGACTTGGGGAGGAAAAACCCAGCAAAGCAAAAGCACACAGGGCAGAAATATTTCTAGCCATCACAATTCTGGAGTAGTTTTTTTGGCTGTGACACACCAGACACAACTTTCCCCTAAAGAGAACTCAAAAGATGCAAGAATTGTCTCCACTGTCTTAACAGGAGGTTAACCGGAATTCTTAATGACAATGCACGTAAACAAGCAAATACAAAAAGGACAGTAATGTTATGTATGCACTGAATCATTTCCTTCCTGTTCCTCCTCTTTCCTCTTCCTTATTCCCCTAAATGTTTGAATGCTACACACACAACAACAGAAAGTTATTTATATGCCTTTCAACTAGTATTGTTCACAACACATCATTAATACATATTTTCATCTTTGTACTCTGCAGCTATGCAATCTTGAGATTTAAATCACTTGGCCAGTTGAATCTGTTGAAACCACACATCAGCTTAAAAATCTTCATGCGCTGAAGAATACAGAGGTCTCAACTACTGCTTTATTTTTTCAGCACAGCAAAGTCATATATAATAGGCTGCTTAAAATATACATGTGTATTCATACTCAGAGAAAAAAAAAGGCTGTTGTAACTTACTGTAATAGTTGCTGCACTGAGAAGCAACACATTACTGACAAGCAACAGTTTAGAGTGTCCACATATTCTGATCTTGGCAGTTCATGTAGAAACATGAAACAATATCTGGCTAGAAGAGGCATACCAAAAAAATCTACATCCCTCCACAGAGGAAAAGAATTTTTGACAAACCTTCAAGGAACTGCCCAACAGGTGGCTGGAACAGGAATACCTTTGGAAGTTGCCTGGGCACTGATGAGGGTCTCTCTATAGCCCCACAAAAATCTAAGCTAATTAAGTCAGACAGTCTTTGTGTACCCTGAAACCCACAGTCAACTTCTCAGAGAACCAACTTCCTGTTCCCTCCTGCTTATGTAAAATATCAGACTGTCAGTCCCTACACTTCATTCACAGCAATTCAAAGTTGACTGATGAATCACAGGCCTTACAAACTGCTCTGACATTTATGTGGAGACGGACCTCATCTCAAACTGATATGACGGTGCAGATGGGCTTCCCACCCATCCATCTGTTACAAATGATTCGCTGAAAAGAATATTAGTAAATTCAGTACTCCTTTGCAGACTTATGTGGCACCCTTCAACCAACTAAAGTTAGATCCTCCTGAGAAATTAAGAAAGGTCCATCCACATCTACATTTTCCTAGGTACGTATCTACCTTAAGCAACTGTGAGAATAATGAAAGTACACAGATCACATACGCAGCAGCTATCTGTTTTGGTGCAAGAGCTCAACTGGCAATAAATAACAAAGTGAATGTGTCTGACATACCTTATCTGCGGTGGAGCAAACGGACAACTACACTCTATTTCCTACTGTCCCTTTAAACTTCTTTATTGCTTCAGCGACACGTTTCCTTTGTTCAACTTCAGAACAAAGGCAAAGAAGATATAAACAACCTGTTGCATCGCTAGGTGACCCAGAAACATTACTAAGGCAGGCAAAACTGTCCAAGTAGAGATAACATATTATAATCACCTCTCTGTTGTTAGTCAGTGACAGCAGCAAGAACCTCAATGAATACCTGTAGTATACCAAGGATGCTACTAGTAGTAATGATTTTGTTCAATCAAGACTTATTCTTATGTACTGCATATACTGTGATACAGAATGGATGTGGGATTTGTTCATTCCATTTTGTCTCTTTCATTATCCAGTACTCATGAAGCTACCTGCAGTTATTCTATCCCCATTCAACTAATGAGGCATCTGCTATTTTGTCTCTTAGCCCTACATCAGTAGTAGGAGTTTCTGTCAATTGCTGTCAGGGTCCTCATTAATTCATACCTCCTCGAGTTACGCTTGCACTGTGATTCACAGGGGGGGCTAGTAGCCCCTCTGCTGCCTTGGCCAGACTTAACTCCCTTTCTCTGGTGTTCTCAGGAAATCTCCAGCAATTCTTGACAAAGGTATGGTCAGAATCTTTGGAGTGAGACACTGAAGATTAAACAAACCACATCTTATTCTCAGTAAAAGGCATACAAGATGCCATGTTGTACATGCAATGGCATCATAAGCTTTTAGCGTAAACGAATGCAGGCTTCTAACCAGCAGGAGTGAAAGGTCTCTCTTGTGGAGACACAAAGCTTCGCTCAGAAAGCTGTAAACCCCCAAGGTTTCCAACACTGTTAGGACCAGAGGACTGGAAGTAAATTACACACCAACCTTCCAATTCCCAGTATGATCTGGTATTATGTTGCCAGTGACTAATACTACTTTGCCTTCTGTCTGTCTGCCTCAGGCAAGTTTCTGCATAATCACTGCAGACATAACATGGAAAAAGAACATTCCACATGTGATACAGGAACAAATGGGCTTGCATTAAAAAAAAAAAAAAAAAAAAGACCTGTTTTCAGCTTTGTGAAGTCGTGCTGATGTTTTGGGCACTGGCTGTCAAAAAAGGAATAGTGTGGCTAAGAAAACAAGAAGCCTTGAGTCCTCCAGAAACACACAAGCCTTCTACTATGAGATATTCCAGAACAAGACAATGCTGAAACTGAAGATGCCTAACACTATTGTAAAGGAAAAAAATGTATCATTAATCTGTTAGAAAGAAGGAATGGAGACTCAGACGCCATGCCATTCCAACTTACATAGTCAGGAGACCAACTGGCAGTAGGAGCTACGCCATCCTCAAAATTCTTCAGAATTAATTATAATACCACACAGTCCTTGGACAGACCAGAGAACAAAAGAAAACTTCTGTTGGATATAAGATGAACTACAATTGAGACTTTATGGTCAAGGAACAACTTCACTTTGTTTACAAGACCATATTTACACTTGCCTCATGAATTTGTTTTTCCCTCTAGCAATTTACTGAAAGTAACATATAGCTTGTAGTTTATAGCCTCATTTCATGGACTTTAATTAACGTGCCCACAGAAGAAACTTCCTCCTTCTGATCTACAATTCCTTCAGCTCTGCTTCTCCTGTTACTACTTTTCACTGAACAGAGAAACAACATATAATAAAGCACTTATGTAATGTAATACAGTGTTTTTCTATGCCACAACCATTGACATACAAATGGTAGCTCAAAACAATTTAGTATTTATGCCTACCTCACAGGCATAAAAAACATTTCTGACATCTGATGATTTTAATTCCTTTCTTATCCACCTCATCTACTTCTCTCTATGAGACTTGCTTATTTTTCCAGTGACTTCCATTTTGCTGTTATGCAATACCATCCAGCAGCATCTCTTTTCACACCCACCACCACACTGAAATTCTTCATCAATTTTTTCATTCCTATCTACAATAACCAACAGACACAGTCAACGCAGAAAGACTTATGGTCAAAATCTGATGTTTAACTACCTAATCCAGTTTAAAGACAAACCTGATCATCTACCTAACCAAGATCAACTTTTTTTTTTTTTCATGGACTTGTTTAAAAATGTGAACTGGAGTTTTTTTACAATCACAGTTCTTCCATGGAAAAGAACTAAGCAATACCTGCTGTTTGTAAAAGCTGCTCTATGTACTTCTATAACCAGTAATTTCAAGACCAATAACAAGTTCTAGCTTTGGGCTCCATTAAAGCCACAAAACCTATACTATGGCAAAGTGACTGACAATCTTCTTAAGCATCAACATGTTTGTTGAAGTTTGTTCCAGTCACCTACACTTAAGCAAATTCACTGAAAGCTTCATTTTTTCATTACTTTCACTGAGGACATACTGTGAAGACTGTATCAGACCATCTTTGATTTGTTTGTTTGGTTGTTTTTTTCCTGTGGTTTTGTTTTTGTTGTTGCTTTGTGTGTTTGTTTTTTTAACTGACAGCACAAATTAAATTACCTGAATTTAAAAAGAAAAAATATTTCACAAAAATCCTACTTCTGAAACTCTTCAGGGTTGGAATCTGGCTCAAGGTTCTTCTTCCATCTATCCCGGGATCTCTCAGTTATGAGTTTCTCCCCTGGAGTCTCAGGAATACCCATGGCCTGAGCAAACAGGTGTGCACCATGGTCAGTCAGGAGCATGTGCTTCGTCTGCAGAAGACAGACAAGAGATTCATTGACAGTTCTTGTTTTGCCTTCTACTGAGCAGCTTTGTATAATCACTTTTTTATTTTTAGAAGTATCCACACAGAGAAAATTCCAAATTTTGTTCTATTTCTAAACTTTCTAGATTTTTATGCCTATATCCTCTTCCACTAGTTGAAAAATTTTTCAGCTGTCCAAAACACAGATACAAATTTCATCATTAGTAGAAAAGAACTGCATTTATCTATTTAATGCTTATTATAACAGGGGAAGAAAAACTGGTATATTTCCTCTTTTGCTAGATTACATGCAACTTCTTTGTACTGTTTCTAGTCAATCATCAAATCACAACCGTTTTGTCCAGCTAACTGAAAGATCTACAAGGATTTTACTCACAAGGAAAGAATGGTAAATAAATTCCTGTTCTATTTGAGTCTTACACCTTGTAAAAAAAAAAAAAAGCTGAATATCATATGCTAAGGTGTTTCTTAACATCAGCTGAACCATTTTATTTTAAATATTTCTTTCAGCTAGCTGGTACTCTTACAGACCCAGATGTTTAAATTTAAGAACAGAATACTGTTCTAACAGGTTTGACTAAAAAATGTTTGCCCTTGTCTAACAACATTTGCAGAAGCTCTATTTTGATTCCTTTATTTAGCAAAACACTTAGATCAGATTTTAAGTCAACAACCTTAGTTAAATCCATGCTGCAAAGCCTGTACAGCTTGGTTAATTCATATTTTAGCAAAAGTTGCCAAATAAATTTGTTTCATTAATCCCTATACTTTATTAGAAGCTCTAAAATCTCATTTTTCTTTTTTAAAATATCTATCTAAAAACAAGCATCAACTTCTTGGACCACTAACACAGCTGTTAATTGCTTATCAGGGGACAGGAAGGATTTAGAGGAATGGTGGTCTGACTATACAGTATTGGAGTCATTTCAGAGCACAGAACTTAACTTCAAACAAGCTTTTAAGTCCATGCACCAGCACAGCACACAGATACCACCTAAGGTCCAAAAAGTAGAACCACATGATGCTAGAGGCAGCAGGCCTGTAGAGCCTTGCAGGGCACTGAAATGACACATACTCTGCTACTCTCTGTGTTAGGCCAGAGGCTGGGCATTTCTGTGCCATGCTGCATTCCACAGGACACTTACAGTCTCAAAGCTTCGAACTTTCAAGATGTGGCAGCCCATCAACTTCTGTTGATTTCTAAAGCAACAACAAGGTATCACTACCATGACCAACCCATAGCACTGCATTGTTTTAAAGGATTCCAGTCGAACACCTTCCCAAGCCACAGACACCATTCTCTGCTTAAGCCTATTACGGCCTCTGCACTAACCCCTTCAGATAGTTACAGAAGCAGGAACTGTGACTAGCCTTTAGAAACATTCCTGATGACGTGGCCCTAACATCAAACCTTTTTGAAAATTAAATGCCTTTTTATCAACAAATTAAGTCCTCAATTCACAAGAGCATTGCTTTAGGTTACAAGAATAAGGGTACAAGGAAGAAGTGCTTTGTATATGTGGAACAGTGGGCAACAGGCTTACATGCCGAGTGATGTTACCAGACGATAAAACCCCCGCATTTCTAACAAAGCTGGTGTTCTTCGACTTGGAAGCCAACTTCTTTGTGCTACACTGCCCCCCTCTGCCGCTGCCACTAAACCACCAGAAGCACAGCATCCAACAATTCAAACTGGTTTGGGGCAGAGGGGTAGGTGGGTGCGGGGGGTGGGTGTTGGTGGGCTTTTTTGTGTGTGGGTTTTTTGGGGGGTTTTGTTGCGGTTGTTGTTAGGAAATACATCGAACTTTTCTTTTGACGTTATCTGTATCAGAAGGTTATGTGCTCCATCACTTGCTTTTCTTCAGCAATTAGGACTCTATCCTTTAAATAAGTTTAAAATAAAAAATGAAGTTTTATTGTAGAAATGGAAGTTATTTCTTAAAACCTTTTCAAAGGTTTCTCTCCCATATGCAGATTCTGATAATATACCCATCTTCCTGAGCTGCATAAACAAATCCTTGCATACAGAGGAATAAGCTTCTAAAATAGGGTGGGGTTTTTTTGCAGTCCACTCTGAAATGAAGGTATTTCAAGGATAATTTGTTATTTCTCTTAAAAATACCTTGTCAATCAGAAGAGCTGGGAGAACATTGCCAAATAACCCAAAAGCACATTTTGCTGTCTCATCCTTCTTCTACAGTTTCACGAATATGTTTGCTTAAAGTGCCTAATTTATCTGGGACACATTTATACAAACTAATCCAAAATGACAAATAAATTAAAAAAAGGGGGTAGGGTGGGGGTGTTCCAGAGATCTTGGTAACAAATAACAAATTTTGACAAGTTTAGTTAATTTTATGCGAAACAGGGCATCCCCCAAATTTCTGCAGCTGGCCTGAAATTCAGACCATCACTGTTTGTTATTTAACAATCCTGCCAGTGTGCAGAGCACAGAAACAATCTGTACCTTTGCCTTGAGAAGTCTATGTTCTAACCTAAATTCTCCTTTCTCTCATGTAAAGGGCCGTATGATATAGTAGGGGAAAACATATACACAGTTCACATACACCAATGAATCAGTGCTCTAACGTTCGAGAGATGCACATCTAGTGATGTGCTGGAGCTGAGGGGGATTACATGCCTCATTTAAAAAACACAAAACCAAAAAACCCCACAAAAAATCCCCCAACCATTTCGATGTATCATTTTATTTTTGTTCACTACAAACAGGAATATTCAACAGGACTTCAACTGCTTTCTCAAGGATTTGTTGAATTAGTTAACATGCTAAAAGCCTTCCATGTCTAGAGGCTGCCATGTTCAATGGCGTATCACAAATGGAAGTTATTTTGGTGCCCTCCTTTCTTCTACCCCATGAATTTGGGCAAGTTTGAGCACGGTGAGAATATGACAGCACACAGGATGTGTGCAACAACCTAGAAGAGCTACTCTGGCCACCAGATGGAGCCCATATTGTTCCATAATAGTAATGGAAATAAACTACAAGCAGATGGGGAGGGTTTTATTTGTTTGGTTTTGGGAGCTGTGTGTTTCAAAATTCCTTAAGGCAGTGAGGCATCTCAAAACCACGGGGAAATAAGCATCCTAACATGCTCAGGATACCAAGAAAACTATAGTCTTATTACCCATGGGTTACAGAGTTAAAAATATTTTTAATTTTGCACAGTAAACCAAAACCAAAATGCTCTGAATGTACTGTGAAATAGCATGGGTTGGTGTCCCAAAATTCCTGCCCAAGATGAACAGGAGAGTAACATCAGTTGCCTACAGGAAAGCTGTAGAGGGACTTTTTACAAGGACATGTAGTAATAGGACAAGGGGGAATGGCTTTAAACTGAAAGAGGGTAGATTTAAATTAGGTATTAGTAAGAAATTCTTCACTGTGAGGGTGACGAGGCACTGGCACGGGTTGCCCAGAGCAGCTGTGGATGCCCCATCCCTGGGAGTGCTCAAGGCCAGGCTGGATGGGGCTTGGAGCAGCCTGGTCTGGTGGAAGGTGTCCCTGCCCATGGCAGGGGGCTGGAACTAGATTATCTTTAGGGTGCCTTCCAACCCAAAGCATTCTACGATCAGTTGGTATTCCCATTTACCATACTGGACAGAGAAGCAGCAGAAACTCACCTCAAGATATATCAAGTAATTGAGGCCAACATTTACATTTGAACTCTGTCCAAATTCAAAAACTTCTGTGTAGATGACAAACAGTAATATACTTTACCACAAAATTTCATGATTTAGGGCTACACAATTATACTTTGTCTTGCACAGTTTAACTTTTTGATTTCCTTTCAAATTTAGCCTAAATATTTTTGAACACCAGAAGCACCACACAATGACGAGAAAGACCTTGTAATAGACAGACAGAAAAAGGAGAGGTTTTTTGTTTTGCAGAGGGGTGGGTTTTTTTGTTTTAAAAAAACACTTTGGAAAATTATGCTCTGAACAACCAACCATGTTGTTTTGACTTTACTCTTGTGGACTTAAATGGGATTTTGTCGTGGAGAAGACAACAAGAACAAAAAACAAATAATAATAATCAGTGATTCTGGAATACGAACTGGGCATTAAGAGAAGTTATCTACACAAAAAAAACCAATAAAAAACCCCAGTAAACTAAACCTACAACAATTCCCCCAACATGCCAGAAGATGTCTTCACCCCAACCCTCCCACCTACATTCTCAAACTTTGAAAAATCTGGTCTTGTGAAGCTACAGGTATTTATTTGTTCTAGCTAAATGACAGGATAAAACCCATATGAAGGAACAAAAAGCTTATTCATCACAAGTTTTAAGATTGTCTCCTGGTAGACATACATTTCACTGAAGTATTTATATTAAGTATCTCAGTAATATTACTTTAAAAGTGATACTTTAAAAAAGCAGAACTACCCTCCAGTTAAAGGCAAAAATAATTCTTATTTTCTTTGGAGGCTGTTGAGGACAAATTACATTTCAATCATCTTTATAGATCACCAAAAGCACTTTCATTTCCTCAGAAGTCACTTTGAAAGGTCAAAGAAACATAAATCCTCTTTGTTAATAAGTGTTTTTGCAAATATGAACCCTTTTCAACAATGGGGCAGCTACACTAGTGGGACAAAAAATGTAAACTCCAAAGACAGTGCAAACTTTTTGAATGGTAAAACAGATAAAACATATCACACAAATGACCTGAACCATACCAGTTGCACCATTTCTGAAAGACCAGAGTGGTCTGCTGTGGCAGATATTAGAGGGACTTAGTGCAGAAAGGTAGATCGATTTTGCTGCCCTGGTAAGTTTAACTCTCTTGGAAAAATCTGTCACCATCACACGGTGCTAAAGTTATCTTCCATGCGTGGAAGACCACAGCTTTGCACTAAGGCTACCATCTGATCAGGGCACAAAGGAAAAGGCTACCTAGAACATGTGTTACATGGCCAAACATGTTATTAGGCCACTTAATTCGGCTCCATATAGTTGCAAAGTAAACAGTATACTGTCCAGCTTTAATCTTGCAAGATCAAGCAGAAGACACAGTGATAGAAAAAGCAAATGAACAAATAGCCCTCTAAAATCTTTTAACATCAGCAGTGCAGCTACAGGAGATTGACATGTATAGGTCAATTACTCCTTGAGCTTCCAATTACATGGCAGAACTTATGTTTCCTTAGAATGCTATTTTTAATAAATATCTCTCAAAACCACTTGAAATAAAAGTTCTTCATGGTCATGACCATAGTTTCCAAACACTACCATTCATTTCTCCCTTCTTTCCTGCTTTAAAGCACTACACAAAATTAATCATTGAGGTCTATCAGTATACCAGATGAAGTTCTAAGGGAAAAAACGCTTCACCCTGAAGTGCATACTCAGCATACCTTTTCCATGACAAGTCGAGCAAGTTTTATTGGGTTTGCTATGCATTTAACTGCAGATACTGCTCCAGAGTCTAAATTTTTTCCATCCATGATAATGGCATCCATTTCTACTTCACCTTTTTCATTTAGAACAGATCCACAGCCTAAAAACAAAAACACAAAAGAGCAAACAACAACAAAAAAAAATAATCGGAGGAAGGGAAAAAGAAGAATGTCATTAAGAGCTAAACATCCAGTGATTCAGTTACTAGATCTCATCAAGCAAGCTTTCTCTTTCCCAGTTTGTTCTCTGACTTATTGAAAGTATCTCCGGAAGACTAACAAAACAGCAGAAACAATGCTGAGTATAACCACAAAATCCAACCGTTAACAGAGATCTCACAGGGTACAACATCTACTTTAAAACTTATTTTCGTACGATTAAAACCACACTTCCAATCCCACCCAAATTGATATAATAGGTATGAAAGTTAAAACGAAAATCATGAACAGAATACTTTATCCCTCAGATAACTTCAAGTACACATAGAACTATTTTATTCTTACAATCCTTCCAATGGAGGACACAACATAGCCCAACAAAATAGTATAGTGCTTGATTCTATCAACAGATTAACATCACACAGTGCTCCAAGAAACTGCCAAAATTGATGGAGCAGAATAAAAGTGTGCACTCATTACTGTAACAAAAGCTTGAAATAAGAAGTTCTTCCTTACCAAATAAACACACTAGATGAAGGAATTGAAAAAAAAAAATTAAGTAATAAAATGTTGGGTAGTTTTCTTCTATAATTATCAGTGCTATCACTAACCTAATTGAAAATTAATGACATACAAAATGAGACAATGCAAATAGGTTGTTTTTTTTAAAAAAAATAAAGCCGCTAACTGTATCACAAGGGAATAATCTGTTGTAAGACATCAAGTGCACAAGCCTTGCTAATAAGGATGGAGAAGATTAAACCCAGAAAGAAGTAAAAATAACCAAAACAAAACATGGCAGACTTGCACAGTAGCTCAGGTAGAAAGACCTGAGCATTGTGCACAGCTAAAACATGGGTTTTTTTATTTCTGTTAAACCAACACTAAACCAGGTCAGAAACCACTGTTAGCAACTGTTGACATAAGACTTCCATACCAATGTACTTCAGACCTGAATATATGAAGTTAAATTCCCTGTTACAGGAAGTAACAAAACCCTGTAATCCTCCTCCTGTAATCTCCAAAGCCCTTCCTGCCACACAGACACACACCCAAAAAGTTATTTTTTGTCCCTCTTGATCGCATAAACTATTCCAGAGTTCAGTCCTGCATCATACATGACATTATTATTTCTAGACTATACTGACTATAAAAAGTTTACAGGTAACTGCCTTATGCCACCTGTGTTAACACATTCTTCCAGCTTTTCATTTAACTGGTGTAAGAAGTCTTTTTTTTTTTTTTTTTTTTCTTAAATAAACCCTGCCATACTCTTTTAACTTCCTTTGACAAGGCAGGCTCTCTAGCCCATGATCATAACATTCCCATTGGAACTAGGGTACCCCCTTCTCAAGTATCAATGACCAGAACCATGGTTCCAGGGGAAGCTCTACCAGTCCCCTTCATCACTGCCTTAATAATATCCTATGTCTACTGGACATCTCTCATGGGATACATTTTAGGATTTCCTAGAATTTCCTGAGCAGAAAACCTGCTTCCTACAAAAGCCTCCTTTTACAGCTGGTGAAAAGAGACAGGTGCCCTCTTAAGAGCATCCCACTTGCCTTAGAGAGCTCTATAGCCACTCCTTCTCATACCGCTGACCGCCACCAAAGTCTGTACACCATGGCAAGCGAGACACTAAACTGAACTTCAGGTTATCTGAGGTAGGATGAATCCTTCCTTCTGTGGTTACAGGCTGCCTTTTCACCTGCCTTCCAGCACAACGGGTAGGGACTACCTGCCTCTGAGACTGAAAAAGCAAGAAAGCTTGGCTCACTTGTGGAGCAAAGGGCAGGGGAAAAAAAACCAAAGAGACAACAGAAGACAGAAAATCTAAGAGACACAAATAACAACAATGTCTGACATTAGGCAAATCACAGTAGGGGTACTGATTTCCTCTATCTACAGATAGATAAATCTGTCCTCTGTCCTGCAAAGGCTGAGGAGGAAAGAGCGTGAAAGGATCGCTATAATGACAGTTCCTAGATCTGGAGCACTCATACCAAACCAGTTAATACTGCTAGCCAAAGATATGTGATAAAGGAAATATAACCAAGGCTGCTTCCTTATCACAAGAGCAGAACTTGATGACTTCATTGTGCTGCACAATCACTAAAATGGTAGTTTTAGGCAAGAGTATAGCTTCTGACCCCCTCCATCAAGCCTACATTAAGATGCATCTCCACAGCATGGCTAAACCTCACTCAAAAAAGGACACGATTTAATCTTTAGGCCCATTCTTCCCATTCTTTATTGCTGCGTCTTAACAACGTCTGTGTTTTCCTAGAAAGTACTACAGTAAAACTGATGTATCTTTTACAAAGCTAAATACCACACAGTGAGTTTTAAACCGCCACTCCAATCAGGGCGCTCTCCTCATTTTTGCTAGCTACTGAGAGTAGCTGTATGTAATGAGATGTATGTATGTATCTAACTAGATATATCTGTAAGTGATTACCAGGCTACTTGCCATTTAGATCAGCATAGTCAAACCTGAACAAGGGTGTTAGGCTCAAGCCAAGTTAAGTAGAAGTTAAATGAGAGAATGCCACTCTGATGTTAATTATATAATAGTACACACCATACTGCTAAGTCTGCTTCATGATTTCAGCATGAATCCTCTAAGAAAACAAACAACCATGTTCAACCCAAGTCAGTAATAAAGCAACAAAAGTTCCAGGTGAAGTACAAGCTCCCCCCTGCTTTCAACTACAAGGTGAGAAGGAACAACAGAATCTCTGCAAACTAAGTGTGCACATAACTAATAGCTACATTATCTAAAACACTGAACACTAACAAGTCAGACTTTCCGTGGTCATTCCTGACATACCTTGGTGGGGGCAGGTAAATATTGTCACTGAAATTCATCAAGATAATAAAATTGAGGTCATACAAAGAGAAGAAAAATATTCTACTGTTGACATTAACTATAATCATTAGGAAATCCAGTTATGAACCCTTACTGTATAAATTCATGACTCATATACCATTACTGCATTAATCTGTAATGTTATTTACAAATGCACTAATTGCAAGCATTAAGAGAAATCCACCTAAAATCCCCAAGAACAGTATTCCTCTGGCAACAGGTACACATTAAGACTTAAACGTTGCTGCAAGCTGTATTCAAGGGCCTTAAACATGAACATTAACTAAGCATATATGCCAATAAAGAGTCCATGTCTTACAACTGAACACGTGGCACAGTAACGGGAGAAGATTTACAGAAGATACGGCACCACAAGAATGAAACGGCAGGTATAAAACACTGAGAAATGAGAAAAGAGTAACTCATCTACCTAAGTGTACTCATCAGAAACCATAGTACATACTATGCTATCTTATTACACAGAGAAATAAACTATTTTGTGACATCAGCATTTACCCCATGCAACGTGCAAAAATAAAAAAAAAAATGCAAGCCAGCATTTTTAGAGGCATGAAGGCAAAACACTTGAAAGAAATGATGATTCTAAACCTACTTCATTCTTGAATAATTACCTGCATTAAAATGAGGATCATCTTCCATTGATCGTACTGCCTCCTCAACAGCATCTAAGGCACTGCCTCCCTGTTTCAGGACGCCATAACCTCGCAGTGCAGCCCTGACAACACCGGCACGACTTCCCTCTTCTCGTTCTTTAAAAATCCGGCCAGCTCCACCATGCACCACAATGACAGGCTTCATCCTGCCAAATTCGTCCCAAGGCTTTCAGCTGTGCACACAGATTACTGGTAATTAGCCTGTTTTGGAAAGAAGAGTCTTTAGCATGTGATCCCTTCTACACGGAGAGGGACTTGCAGTTTAGTTAACAGATAACGCGCAGTCTGACTGCAACCATTTTACCTTTCAGGAAGCTCAGTACTCACGTGATGAAACTCCCAATTCAAGTCTGGACTGGAGGATGCCCCAGGCAACTTGATGCAACTTTGAAGCCAGTCAGGCTTTGGGTAGGGAGCTGGGCCTGGTGGCCTCTGAAGGCCCCTGAGTTACTCTACAGCCCGAGTTACTCAACAATCTGACGATTTACTGTGATCCCTGTCCGGTATTCCAAGTTACACAGAGACGAGCACCTGAGTAACCCTTGATCCTGCTAACTGCGCTTCACGTTTGACGGACAGCCCCACTGTTTGAGTACAATAATATAACCAGCAATAATAATAAAAAAAAAGCACCTCACCTGACCTGCATTAACAGCTCAACCAGCCCTTCTGCCTGGACTTCAAACCTCTGACCTCCTGCAAGATTTTGTACTTCACACAGGAGAACAAGGCATTCAAACCTGGCAGTCTACAGTCTGTTACTGTTCGCAGCCTCCCATGAGCAAAAGAACATCGCCACACACCTGCGGCAGTGGCAAACGTGCTTCTGCTTCCAGAAAAAGGCAAAGGAGAAGGAGCCTCATCTCCCACCAAAATCTAGGGCACCTCACAGAGGAAACTCTCCATGTGAAAACAGTTTCTCAGGGCTAGATATTTTTGGAGGCCGTAAAGAACAAAATCCAACAGCCTTTCCCTCATCCCTCACACAAGCCCTTCAAGCAGCGACCCCCCGCAGCCCGGCCGCGGGCACCCCGTTGTCAGGAGCGGCGACCGCTCCCCGGGCAGGCGGCAGCGGGAACGCACCGGAGGCACCACCAGCCCGGGCCGTCCGGGCGTTGCGGCCTGCGGGGGTTAGAAACGTCTCCATTTTCACCGAGGATCCCGTAAGCGACGCCTTACAAGTTTTTATTTCAATCGGTTGCAACGCTCTTCCCTCCGCAAGGGTCAAGGGAGAAGGGACCAGCAGGGGCTCTCCTCAACCGCGGATAACCCCTACCGGGGCACCGCGGCGGCTCCTCAGCTCGGGGGCGGGCCTGGACCGCGCCCCGCCGGGCCGCCTGCCTGTCTGTCTTATCTGTCGGCCTGCCGGGCCGCCTGCCTGTCTGTCTGTCTGCCGGCCTGCCGGCCTGCCTGCCCGCCCGCCCGCCGCCCTGCCCGCCGGGCCGCCGGCTCCCGGCGCTCCCGCGCTCATTCAGCCTCGCCCGCCCTCACGGAGAGCGAGAGCGCGGACGCGGAGCCCACCTGCAGCGCCCCGTCCCCCACGGCAGCCCGCGGCAGCCGAGCGCTGGGCGCGCTCCCGGGCGGGTACTGGCGGCAGCACCGAGCGGCCCCAGCCGCAGGGGACGCGCAGCGCGGCGGGGGGCTGGCAGCCTTTTCCCCAGCGGCGCCGCTACAGGCAGCCGCCCTCCGCAGGCATGGCGCCACCCGCCCGCGCTGAGATGCCCACAGTTAAAATGGCGGACTCCGACCATTCCTACCTCGGCAGGGGGCCGGGCGCCGCGGCTTCGGGGCTGGCGGGGGCGGGCCGACGCCCGGCTGCTTGGCTGAGGGCGCCGCCGCGTCGTGCCCTGCGCGGCCGCTTGGCTCCCTCAGCCGCAGGCGGGCGGGAGGGAGTTGTCGGGCTGCTGCCACCGTGCTGTGGAAAGCAGTAGCTGCGACGTGACACCACCTTGTCACCCACCACCACGTCATCTCCCCTCGCGTTTAAGTAGAAAAATGGCACCGAAACCGCGTGGCCTGTCCCGTGTGCCCACCCTTCCCCTCCTCTCACCGGGGCGGGAGGCTGCGGGGTGCCGGCCGGGGCCTGCGGCCGCGGGCAGCGGGGCCTGGGGGGGCCTGGCCCGCCCCGGCCTGCCCTGGGGGCACGGCCCCGCCGGGGGTGAGCTCGAGGTGGCCGCTTAGATCGATGCCAAACCGACAGTACCGGCAAGAAAACAAGCTTGCTGTTCATTAGTATTTTTTTAAATTGTAGGCTGCTGGTGGAACAAATGTTCACTATAAAAAGAGCTACAAAAAACCAATGTTCTTCCTGAACAGGAAAAATACTTGTAAAACAGAGCTCATTTTGAAAAAAAAAATAATTCAAAGTTTCTTACCATTGTAGTAAAAAATACCAACGAAAATTTCTCAAAACTTACACCACCTCTACCCTGCAAGCAGCCAGCCTTCTTCCTCGACCGTTCCTACTTGGCTCACCGCTGCTTCCCATCTTTTTCCGCCGTTTTGCCGCTCTAGGCCACAGGGAGACCAGCAGATGCCGTCTGCCGTGGCTGCCCGGAGAGCCACGGTGACACAGCTGTGCAAAAAGACAAGGATTTATGGCAATGTGCAGTCACTCAATTTTAAGATCTGTTTTAATCCTGAAGGTTGGTTTAAAATGAATTAGTGTGTTTTAATTAAAAGGAACTACCCTGGATGGTTTTTCATTGTCACTGATAGGATTAGCAAAGAGGAATTTAAATTTTGTATGTGAGTTATTTGAGAGTATCGCTTGCTTTTACAGAGTATTTATCTTGCTTTGAAAGGTAGTATCGAAACAGCAAATGGATACTGGTTAGATTAAATAGTTTAGAATAGTTATTTCAATTGTTTGCATTGACAGCTGAACACTAGATTTATATAGTAACCTTAAGTTGAAATGTTACTATTAGTCTAACATTGTTAAGATTCAACAAAGTGTGTCTCTTGACAGAACCGGAACAATCTGTTGCTATATCAGTTTTCCACCGTAAGCCCTCTTTGGCTGCTGCCTTTGCCTTTGTGGTCAAATCATTTAATATTCTTTTAAAAATGCTGTAAAGCTTTTCAGAACTTACTGGGAAGTATTATTTTTAGGTTTATAACTGTTATGTAGTGTGGGAAAATTGCTTTGGGGGGAATTGGAGAAAACTGGGACCTAACAGAAGCATAGTATTACAGAAAGCTTTTTAGGGTAAAATGCAGTTATCGCTTTCAGGACGGCTGACGTACACGAAATCTGCTTTACCACAGGTCCTTAAGCAACACACCCTGCCATCTCAGCACCTGCAGATAGGAGTAACATAGGGTGGAGCAGAGCAGAGACACCACAGCCATGCTCTTTTGTACTCCCTGTAAGAATGGGAACTTGGTGGTACCACACAGCTGATAAGATGAAAAGATGTCTGCTGCTGAGCAAGTAATTGTGGCAAAATTGCTTTCCTCAGATGAGATGATCTCATTGTAATACTAATGCACACCTCCGTCCCAAAGTTATCTGCCTCTGAGGTACTACCACACCTCACTGGGCACCCGATACCAATCAGTAACAAAAATATGTTTGACTAGAGTCACTGAAGCTCCACCTAAATGTAAAGAAAATGAACTGTTCTTGAACTGAAATAAGTCCAAAAGGGGGGGAATTGTTATCTACACTCCTGAATTACCAAACTGATTTAGTGTTTAACTGTATGTTAAATATTTATGCGCACAAAGTTTAGGTTGAGCTGACCCACCCTCTAAACTTGTCAAAATTGATGAACGAAAGGACTTCTTTATCAAGGGAGTCAACCTTGGGGGACAAAGAACAGGTGGGGAAAAGGACACTGTTACATAAATTGTGCAGAGAGAAGCCTCCAAGTGAGAAAGTTCTGGCCAAGCTGATAAGGCGAAAGGACAAAAGTAACTGTGGTAGAAGATCATGACCTCCAACTCAAATAGCCCTCCCGAAAGAGGGCAAAACCCTGCTAGGAGAGCATGTGTAGTTAGTGAAAAACTTCAATAGTGCTGAGGTTGTGTACTAATTTGCATGAAAAGTGAGAAACTTTTAACCAATCCTGTGTTTCATAATATGAAGTAAAAAAGTAAGCAAAGTAGGGAAAAAGTTAGGGAAGACTCCATTGTAACTTCTGGGATCAGTTGACGGACTGAACCTGCCTTCCCCTTAGGGACACCTACTGGGTAAGAACTTTATGACTAACTCATGGTAGCTGTTATTAAGTGTGTTGTTTTAAGCTTGCTTTGCAGTCAGTTTATTATCACTGGCAATCTTTGAACCTTATTGTGTCACAAACTTGTATTTTGTGTAACAAAAATCTTCGGCTGAAGTTCATTTTGTATAGATCTCCAGAGATTTGAGTAGTTGTTATAAGGGATTTGAGTAGTAGTTATTAGGGATTTGAGGAGTTGTTATAAAGGATTTGACTCAGTGACGCTGTCAGTGAGGGTCCCTGAATAGGAATCAAATCACCCTTGAATACAGTGGGCTGTCAAAACCCAGCTAGCAGACAGGCTGGTCAGACACGAGGGTTTTCGTCTTTCTTGGGAAAATGACAGGCTGATCAAATATAAAGGGTCTGAGGACACCCCCCCTTCCTAACATGACTTGTATTTTTTTTAAATCAACAAATTGAATTGCATATCAAGAGTCTGTCCTAAAGCTATGTAAACAGGCTAAGTTTTAAATAATTACTGTAGAAACCTATTGATTTCATTCTTGTTAATTTTCTTAAGACACCTTTGCATATTTTAATTGCCAGAGAAGCAAATCTAAAAATATATGGAATAAATTAGTTCTTCTGCATGTGCAGCATCGCGGAGATTAGCTTTCCTGCTTGTAAACTGAATGTGCTATACTTGAAAGAGGTGGGAATGTGTTACCATAGGTGGGCAAGGGCTAGAGGGCTGGAGCGGGGGAGTAAGCATTCTCACCAGGTGTGGTTAGGGAACATGAGTGTGAGAATAGCCTGATTTCATACAGTGTATTCTGTATCTCAGATGACTAAAATACACTATGATTTTGCCTTGTATTTTCCTGCAGAACCCCTATAATTAAGGGCATGCCCTCCTGCTTCTACAGAAAGAATTCCCCTAGAATCTTCTTGAAAATTTAATTTTAGGAACCAGCAAAGAAAGTAAAATACATTGTAAAAGTAACTCTTCTAATGCATATGCATAATAAATATTTTCTTTTTTATTGATTTTTTTTCTGCTATCCATAAACTGTTTCAAAATCTTCAAAACAATGTAGAACAGAAAGCAGCGTTTTGTATCTTATTACTTGGATTGCAGGAGCATGCAGAGTTGATCAAGGCTAAGGCTGCTTGAGAAAGTGTCATAAGCATGCAAAAACACAACGGTAATTAAAAAAGTCTGCAAACTTGGATCTTTTTATATATATTAGGCAGAACTGTCATGTGGAGATAACTGTGGCATTAGGATGCTCAGGTCATGCTCTGCAAAAACTTGTGCATATTGAATAACTTTGTGTGCATGATTAAGTCTGTAAACCACTTCTTACCATATTCTTGTTGCAAAGAGTATGCTATTATTTAGATAAGATGGAAAACCCAGTTCCTCTGAGAATCACTTTAAATTTTTAATGTAAATTGCAAAATTTCTTAACTTTCAGGTAAGATCAGCAGTTAAATCTGTAGCAGCAAGACAGAAAATGGTAGATGTGGTATTCACTAAAATACAAATGTGACTAACTCAAATTCATTAACTAGTTGTGTGGTGAATAGGTAGCTGGAAGTATCTTCTTGGGTGGAGGGTCTAGATCACCAACGGCAATGATGTTTTCTCTCCTTCTGTCCAGAAGTGAGATTAAATTTGAGACGGGTTCATTTTCCTGCTTTGAGATTTTAACCCTTGAACTCAGATGTTCTTCACACAGCGGATTGTCCCAGACAAGAAGTTAACAGCATCTTACTGCTCCCAGTGTTGAAGTATTTCGTACGCAGTGGCATGGTCCTACCAGGGACAAGGAGGTGGCTCTCTGAGAAACCTGTGTGCTGGGGGAGATGGTGGAGCAGCATATGATGCAGTACTGGTCATGGGGAATCCCAGTTCAGATCCTAGTTTCAACTTGAGCTCAGAGTGGGTTTAGACCAGTTTTCAAAGCTAACGTTTAAAAAAATGGCCCTCGTGGTTCCTGTCTCTGTCCTGTCTATTTACTGATAATTTATCAGTATTTATCAGCCTTGTGCTCTGCTGAAGGTGCATTCGAGGTGAGTGCCCTAAGCACAAGGCAATCAAACTGCAACAGACTGGCAGAGGCTAAAATTTGAACTTTTTGTTTTCCTTTTCTCCCTGTTGTTATAAGAGCCCTGAAACCATGTTGCATTTTTATCACTGCACGTCTGAAAAAACATGTTCATCTGTCACCTCTGTGCTTTTGAAGTCCCTCCCACAGCCTGTGAAATCTATAAATCCCAGCCTGCTCCATTCTAATCACTTTAACTTCAAAGAAGGCAGATCAAGTTCAGTTTTCTGAGATTGTTTTCAATTCGCTGTTTATTCCAAGCTTTACATTCCCTCTGTAAAACTCTTTCAGACATTCTTGTTTTGGCTAATCTGCATCGTACATGTGTGCATCATGTGGGAAAACCTGTCTGTATGTCTGACAGAAGCTTACAGCTTCCCAGCAAGTGCAGGGAACTCCGGGATCACTGTGTTCAGAGAAGATGGCAGTCTCAGAGCTGGCAAGAGTTGTACTTGCTTTGGGTCAACCCCACGACCGTAGCCAACAACACTGCAAACTTTGGAGCTATCACAACAACTGCAGCACTTAACCCCCCCAAGATTTAGGAAGTACTCCTCTCACATGCTTATCGCATTTATTTTGTCTTTACATTTTGATTACATTAGGAAAAAATGCAGTTCTCTTTGTTCTTAATGATATACAATTAACATGCTACAGGGTATAATTAAAAGAGCTTTTAGCTTGGCCCATGTTTTAGGCAAGACCATCACTACTTTTAAAAATACATTAGAACATGTTTGCGTAAATATTGCTTGTGATAAGGCCTCAGACTTGCTGTGGTGGTGTGCTCGCCGGCCCCTGCCTAAGCCGTAACTACCAGTGGGGTTGTGATGGCTTCGTCCAGCTTACTCTGGACTTCAGGAGACAGGTGGCGACGTGGTAGCCAAGGGCTGTCTGGAACAGTGACGCAGACCTCTTGCTGGTATGTCAATGTGACTATAAGTCAATCATCTTACTTTAGAAATAGTGGACAGCCAGGGCCTGTTGAGCTGTCGTGCACAGCAGCAGGCTGCACACCAGGATCTCTCCTCGAGGCTGAGAGATTCCTTGCCCCAACAGATCCTCGGTAAGTGATTAATAGCATGCTAAACTTTGAAATCTTAGCTAAGTGGTATAAAGGATTGATTCTGCACGTATAATCCTTTAGATGTAAACTGCTGACCAAGTCTGGGACTAGGATTGGATCCAGCCGCACCTAGGCTCCCCTCTGAGAAGGAGTTTAGAAAGCAAGGGGATTCTTGCTGAACCTCATGACTCAGCAGGAGGGTCTCCCTGTCAGTTTTGTCTGACCCTGTCCTCCATGCAGTAAATAGCAAGGGTACCTTGCCACTGAATCTTGTTAAGCTGCTGTTGCATTTACCATTGAACTTTGTTAACTCACTGTTTTATATCAATAAGGTATGTTGTTGCTTCTCTCTTAGGAATGAAGTGCATGACTCCATTTCCAGGGAAATTTATAATACATCTTAGCTGTAACTAAGGCTCAGTTCTAAGTATTTTGTCATGTTTATAATCTTACTGAGGGTGATAGAAGTTTCCACAGTAAAGATTTTAGGTGGCCTTGTCGATACATAAATCACCTTCAGGAGAAAAGTTAGGACACAATGGTTCAAAATAATTCATAGAGGATTTTCCTGTCTCTCAGTTGGAGCAAAATAAAAATTAATAAAATTACTAATGCAAATCTGTTGAAGTTCTTTTTTTCTGTGCAACTTTTTGTTACTCAAATGTATGGACGTGTAGTGACATTAAACACAGTATATCACAGAATGCAGGAAATGAAAGAGCATCAGCATAGCAGATACGTACCAAGTGTACATATGATAGTTGAGATACTCCTCATACTTGAGAGGTGAAATGGGAATAAAAAGAAACTAAATTGAGGCACAGTCATGGAAGAAAATAATTCATTTTTAGCAATTTAAAGGCTTAACCAAATTGCCAAGCATTGGAGAAAATCATGGGGCTCCTGTATGAGTTTGGAGATTCACTCTCATAATTTGAAATGGGGTTCAAATCATAAAAACTTAGTAAATGCAGCTCCAGGGGATCATCATCCTTACCTGCAGCTGACCCTGTGGAGATGGTTTAATTTTGCAGAAAGGTGGGTAGGGAAAAATTAAGCTTTAGAAGTTTGCTGGGCGTAAGTGCGTTACATCGCAGGTAGGCTTATATATAGCACCTACTCTGTCACCTGGAGGATTGTAATGACCATGTGTGGCCAATAGAAAGGAAAATAAAGGCCTGATAGTTCAAATGTTTGTCATATTTGTTAGAATTTTTTTTGGTGTGTAATTAATTACAAAGCTGTGATGTAACAGTAGCAGAATCATGAAAATTTAAGTGATTAAGTTAAATGAAAATTATTTATGTAGCCAATAAAAGTATATCTTAATGTAGTAATTAATGTTAAGAAATGCTTAGAAAATATATATGCAATGTACATAAAACAATATTCAAAAGGCATGTTTAAAAAGGTGATTTTCCAGTTTTTCTCCAGTTTATTTCTTAAGAAAATATCAGTTTTTTCCATATGCCTTTGCTGCTGCCAGGCTGTTTTTGAGCAAACACTGGGTTTTGTTTTTTAATAATAAGGAATTACATTTCTCCCTCTTCATTTCCATCTAAGTATAAACTAATACAGTATCTGTAATACTGTAATAACAATTGATCAAAAATAAACCTGGAAAAACTTACCGTTAAGACATTGTTGTGGTTGTACTTTTTAATGTGGAAAATAACTACAAGGGAAACATCAGGAACTAAGGGGTTTTATTTTGGCAACTTGACCTTTTATTTTTCTTCTATCCCTGTGTCAGAACCCCAATTCTAGTGAAGTAACTAAAGACCATGTTGTTGCATATCAATCTAAAAGTCTGATTTAAGGTTGGATTTTTTAGGATGTTGACTAAGTTATTTACAAAATGCAAGAATTACTATACAGAGTAGGCCATGAATAGTATGCTAACAGAAAATTCTCCAGTATAAATCAAAAAAGTCAGTCATAAGGCTGGTGGCGGGGAAAACAAATCAAGTGGGGAAAAGAGAACAGGTATATTTTATAATAAGAATGCTAAATGAGATAGCTAATTGATGTCTGCCTTGTAGGCATAGATTTCTTACAGAGAGGATGTCAGATTGCAGAAAGATGATGCTGTAAATGCAGTGTAACAGGTGATGAGATTTGTAGGACACCTTGGAGTAAGCCATGTAATGATTCTAGAATCAAAAAGCACTTTTAAATTGATTGTGATATGAACGGGGGACCAGTGGAACTGGCTGAAAGCGGGAGCAGTACAGTGACCTTCTCCTCAATCATGGAAATAAAGCAGCAATGTTTGCTCCCAACTGCCATACAGAAAGTGATTGTTTCATGACAGCTTGGAGAACACTTCCATGTCCAGAGAATTCCATAGTGCTGATCATAGGTGGGGAATATTGTTTATTTTAGTACCATTATCTGGGCAGCTTCCTAAAGTTGCTGAAGGAGCAGACTTCATTTGCCTTCTAGTAAGCAAAAATCCAGCTTACACATGCACGCTAGACTGCTACATGCCTGCAAATCTAGATGTCTTCCTGAAGATTTGATGACGTTGCTGGTGGTAGCAAATTTCAAAATAAGCTCATGTGAAAAGAAAACTCAGGATTAAATGTTATTCTAAAGTTCCAAAAGGAGGCAATTCATCAACTGATCTTTAAGGGAAGATAAATGAATGGGAGCAGATTCATGGTCTGTTTTACTGAAGAGGCTAAAGCTATTGCAGTACTAACAGCACGTGAACAAGCGAATGAACAAATGTAATTAGGACTGGTTTAAAAGTGTAGGACTCATATTGAGTATAGAAAAGAGCATTTCTAAGGATCAAAATGTTGGTGCCGTTCTACTATTTTCAGCACTGAAATACGTGTTAAGAAATGTGGTGAACACAAACATGATACCTTGGCTTAAAGCTTTTTTGGCTGGATTTGGGTGGAGTTATAAACTGCAGATCAAATCTTTTATGAACCACAAATTCTTCTTTTTTCTTACTTCACACACTTGTGAACAGTCTTGGATATTATCTGCTAAGTCCCTATTTTAATACTATTTCATAATATAGTCTCAATTTAAAATGTTATTAAGGAAATTTTGAGATAAATAATTATGCATATCTTTACATTCGGTAGCCACCTTCGGTTGGGTATTAATCGGCCCAATCTGAAACAGATCTGTCAAAGGCATCCACATGTTGAAGTTATATTGAGGGTTTTGCTGGTTTATGTAGGAAAGAAAGATTTATTTCTTCATCCAAATGTTTGCACATCTAATAAACAACTTACTTGGCTTGGCATGTGTTTGTGAAAACAGCAAAACTTTGGAGACTATCAGATGATATTTTTTCAAGGGCAAGGTTTCAACATGATACTAAAAACTTTATTCTGAGTGTCATGTTTGTCCAGAGAACTGGAACAGGCTTTGTGATCAATGTGCCGAGGCAAGACAAAACAAAACGGATCTGATTTTGAGTATCAGATAGTTTCTGGTGTTACAGGCAAGGAGAGGAGACTCCTACAAAATGCGGTCTTCTGCCGCTACTGGATGTTTTGTACAGGGGAGCTGAAGTCAGACCATTATATGGAAAGGATGAGATTTGTGGCAAGGACCTAAGAGAGCACAGTGGTGAGCCTTGAGAGTGCATGGGAATCTCAGTAATGGTGATGGAGGTTATTTTCCTTCTTTAAGGTGCCACGGGTAGATTGTGATCTATATTTTTGTAACTAAATTTTCTGTTTGGTAATGCAAAGTTGTCTTCCGCTGTAATCAGAAGGCATCGGCAATTCCAAGACAACTGCCATCCCTGCCTTTTTCCTTCTACCTTTTTTACCTTTCTCTTACATCCCTTCCCTCCCCCTCCAAGTTTCCTTTTTTGTACAGTGGGCTTCATGAAGAAACTAGCAATGAAAAATTAGTATTTCAAGTTGATGTTAAATTCAAGAACATAAGATGATACTGATTTCATCATGTTTGGTGAGCTATTTCTGCAGAGGAATTCCTTAGACAAACCCTACTGAAGACAGAATTTGAAGGAAAAGTAATTAACATCTGGACATCAGTATTCCTAAAATTTTGAGGGCATGTAGTAAGATTTATTCTCTTTCTGCTGTTTCTGTTCCTTCTCTATCTTTTGCATTTTTAAAGAAAATATATACAATACCATTTATTCATAAGTCATTGGAAGTTCCATTGTTTCCCACTTCAAAAAAACCTAAAGGTTTTATGGTTACAATATTGTGGATGAATGATGTCTATAACCAGTAGAAATGCTTCAAAGCAGGTTAAAAGGAGGACAATAATCTTTCTGCAATGCTTTTGGATTGAATATGAGATATGGGAGCATCCAACTTGTTTTAACAATGAAACCTTTTTTTTTTTTTCCCCTCCTGTGTAAAAATAGATGGCAGTGCAGTGACCCCAGAGGGAGAGAAAGAATGAAAAAGATGTGTGTTTCTCTAAAACTCCTGACTGTATTGTTACAATCTGTGTCAAAGGATGAAAAAACCAAATTGCACTGCTTCCTGTGTTCTTTGAATTAGAGCTTGGTGTGTGTTACTCTATTTTGACCTCTTCAAAATGTAATTTAATTAGCAGATTTCTTTTTCCCTATCCAGCCCATTTTGAAGGGGAAAAAAGAATAGACATATACCACTGTGATACCGCTTCATTCTTTTCTGAATCTAATTGCATATTTTTAATGCAATTTGTATGGAAGCATTCTTGTATGAATATAAATCAGAAGGATATAAACCCAATAAGCAGTATTAACCAATGGGAATTAAAGACTACCTGAACTGGCTAGAAAAAATTTACTCCCTAGTCACTAATTTACGGGCTTGGTGCTTGCTAGGGTATTTGCCCAGCTGCACCTGCCTTATCAACATGTTCAAATGTGAATTAGTTAGCACAAAAAGTTGGCAGAGAAACAGGGAATTTTTCACCTCAAGGTCAGAAACAAGGCAGGTTTGATTTAATGCTGTTATGGTCTGAGAGTTTGGCATGAACATTCTATATTGCCATCAGTTGGCACGTGACTACGTTCGAAGAAACACTCTTTTCTAACTGACATCCTTTCTGCAAGAACACTGAGTAGCAGGCACCTGCCTTAGCTGGCAAAAAGTTAGGTGTCCTGGCTAAGCTAGTTGCCTGGGCTTCCTCTGTAAGCCGTGGGGAGCGGGATTTTCAGAGTGATTCATACTGTTCTAAGACATGTGTCTAAAATAGACGAGATGACTCATCCTCTGGAAGTACCTGCCACTCTATTGACGACAGAGGGAGACCTAGATGACTAACTTACCCTAGATAGCTAAATTCTGGACTGTTAAGTAATATGAGAGAGAGCTTAGCACCAATGTCTTTCAATGAAAAGAGGCTCAAGTATGCAGTCACTATGAAAAAGTCTGTTAAGACCATTGGTCATGCAGTATATGCTGAAAAAAAAGTGGACCTGCATTGCTGGCCTGCTGTATCTTCCACAAATACATTGATTTTATTTTTTGCTGAAATAATCTGTATCAAGGTGAGGAAAAGAACATGTTTCTTCACCTTAAAAATCCCACTGGAAAGGGGTAAGTGTTATTTACATTACACAGACATATGAAGCAATGGGCATGATATTTATTCTGCATCAGTTTCCATTACTGAAATCGCTTTGTATTGAAATTGCTTTGTGTTTATGCTGATGGAATTAGATGTAAAATCCATTATGCTTGGTGTAAGGTTGTTACCACGTGTCTGCTTAAGTACAGCATGAACTTTGAAGACCATGAGGACTTTGCAGTCTGTGGGGGAGTGTGTATGACATGAACTTCACTGCCCACTGGTTATGTTTCAGGTATGCTTTTTTGCAGAATTTACAAAATTTAAGCCTCAAATTCATCAACAAAAACCCGTCACTTGGCCAATTTGAAAACTGTGAGGTCTCAGTGAATATTCAGGAAGTATTCATCACATCTGATTTTAGATACCAAATTAGGTTTCTAAACGAGGAGCCTAGGCACCTTCTGTAATCGGCAAGGAAGAGTTGGCACCTCCAGGGAGCAATTCAGAGCAACTAAGGTAAGCAGGACGTTGGTGCTCTGGTTGCCCTCCAGAGGACTTAGGTTGCTGCCTGGCTTGGATCCTCTGAAATAACCTCTGAGATACCGACCCTCTATATCTACTGTGGAGGAAGACTAGCTGCGTTTTGTAGGCTGTTAGTGGGCAACACAAATACTTCCCTTATTGTTTCCTGTCATAATTTTTAGATCAGTAATAAGCTGTCAACTCAGAGCAGAATATTTTTCTGAATATATTTTGAATATATTTCTGAATGTCAGGCTTAGCTTTCATTAGAAGTGGCTGCGGCATGGTTAATGTATGTTATATGCTCAGTATGTAGTGCAATGTAGTAGTAGTAGTAGTAGTAGTATGTGTATATGTAATGTAATTTATGTAATTTATGTAGTATGCTCAGTTTAAAACTTTTTTTTCCTCTTGTAAGTCAATTAACTGAGCACCCCCACATGCCCAGTATAGTCAGCAAAATCCGTTTGGTTTTCTCAGAAAGCTTGCCTTCATTTTTGGGTGCTCTCTGGTTGAATCATAACAATTCTAATCTCTCCTGTGTCTGCGAGGCCTTGATTACTGAGCTGCTGGCTGGCACAGATGCTGTGAGGCCCTCTTCATTTACCATTGCATTCAGAGCTTTAGAATTCAATGCTCTGGATCAAACACCCTCTGATTTTTTGTATTCTTCTGGTGGTCAACAGCTGCTTTACCTAAAGCATTACACTTCTGCTGCAGCTCTGAAAGTACCGTAACTGGCTATATATAGCTTTATGCAGATTGTGCAGAGCTTAAAAATTCAGAGAATTGAACCAATTTGCTGTGGTTTGAAGAATCGTCTACAGAGTTTAGGAACACATTGTCATGGTAAGTTGAGATCTATGGATTTTCCTTTGCTTTAGTAGGGAAGTCCAAATTTATAGGTAAAACACAAAATCAGGGAAGGGTGAAGAGAAGTCATGAACAAAGACCAGCTGTGATCAATCTTCATTGCACACAGAGAGAAAACAGCACGATATAGGATATTACGTTATCACATGGGGGAGGAGGAGTTTCCAGACTTGCAGGGAGGAAAGGAGGCATGTTACAAAAGAAACAACTATAAGTGTTGTATACCAGGCGTTGTCTTACAGTGAAGGAGTTTAGATGACAAAATTACTTTATTATGGTAACCATAAGATATATTGAATGTGTTCAATGAAGACAGTAAACAACCTTGAATCTGCTGGGTAGGTTCAAATTCTACTCTTCGATGATTCTTGTTTTAAAGGCAAAGGAAGGTAAAATTGCAAAGGACACAAGAGTGTATCCAGGGGAACAAGAACATTATTTATAGTCACCGGAATTGTTTGATGAGGCTCACTTGCTAGATACCTGATAACAGGGAAGACCAATCTGTCATTGTATGGTTCCATAAAGAAGATTTGTCTGTAATAGGGAGCAGTGAACAGGGTAATGGAAATTACTTGAGCAGCTACTGAATTAATTTTCATTTTAAACATACTCTTATTTAAAGATAACAGCTGGCTGGGCAGCCTGGTAAGTTTTGTATCAGATTGCATCTGTTGAAAAAGGACTGTGAGAAGTTTGCTGGTTTTGACTGTGCTGTCAGCTAACATCTCCCTTACCTAGGGCAAGACTTTATGTGATGCATAGTACAGGTAGGACTCTGTTGTAGCCTTCTGAAATTATTACCTTATACAAACAGCTGCTATTTAATAGAGAAGTGTAATTGTTTCTCCAGAGGGTGCTGAATGTGATTTGTTATATTTGATCTTTTTTGTACCAGCTGTTGCTAGCTCTGAATACTTTTCCACAAATCAAAAGGAGACTGCTAGTTTGGAGCATTTCTCTGTCAGTTTGAAATCTCCAAGCTGTAGCTTCAAGCTCGGCAGTGAGTGCTCAGCAGTAGTACCAAGAGAGCTGAAATAATCAACAACAGAAACCTTTTATCTCATGTCTGAAATCCATAGATAGAAAGAGAATGTATATATAAATATTTCTCTTTAATATTTCACATCATGCTTCCACTTAAGAAGTTTGAAGTTCTTTCACTGAGTGGACATAAGCCAAACCAAAGCCACAGGATTAATCATAAATAATTTACACGAAATCCCTCTACTAAGATACCCCGCAATTTCATAAAGAATGAACACATGTTCTGAGAATACATAAAGATTGCTAAAATTAGCTTGCTGTAACACGCCTGGGAACAACACATGAAGCTGCTGTTGCAGTTTTTCTGACATAGCTGATCATGTTTCTCACTGTTCACAACAATTAAATGCTCTTTTTCTGGTTTGGGGTTTGGTTTTTTTTTTTTTTCTTCCCTTTTTCTTAGAACTGCTTCCAGATTAAGAAAAAAAAAATCTGCTAAAAATTCTGAACAATGTTGACTGGTAAAGGCTGTAGAACAACTATTGCTGCAATAAACAGGATTAGTTTTGGATTACTTTCTCTACAAAGACTCTGCAGCAGTGCCTTACTCCTCCTTGCTGAGAAACGTCAACCCTTTCAGGTCTCCATGGTTATCTCACAGAATGAAAAATAAAAGCATTCTGGGATGATTATATAAAAACTTGTAAAGGGTGAGTGCAAACTGAAAAACAGTGTTTGAGGACTAAACAGTGCATTTTCAGATGGCTGAGTCTGTGTGTCTGTACGGTTGGAGAGATGGATACAAGTCTTAAGCTGTGCAGCATGGGATGGACCTTGGTTTGGGGAAGATACAGAACAGGCCTTAGTGATTTATTAGTGTATCTCTTGAACTGGTACCTACCAATTCGATTAAGCAACAAGAAATGATAATTATCTGGATTGTATTTGGAAACTACACCACTGGCTTAATTATTAAATTTAAACATCAATAAAGTACAAAGTATTCAATATCCCTAAAACACCTGCACAAAAGAGATTTAAGAACATAATTAAGGCTAGGCTTGCATATGGATGTGCATACCATTAAATCTGGGTAAGTGTGGATTTCTGCCATGTTCTGTAAATGTAAGATACATAAATTAGAATTGCTTAGGGATAGTGTTCCTTACATGAATTGCTTCTCCAGTGTTTTTCATTTATGAGTAAATGTGCTTGGTGTGACTACTCCTGTCTCACAGTAATCTCAAACATCAGAAAATATGCTGTATGCAATGGCTTGCAGATATATGATGTCTGTAAGCTATGTTTCTCAGTATTGATTAAGGTGCTTTATGTTTACAGACAATTCAAAGCTGGGAGGACTGAAATACCTTGTGGCGATCTAGTCTAAGAAGAAAGCTGCTTGGTGGAAAAGGAGCTGGGGATGCTGATAGACAGCCAGCTGAACACGAGCCAGCAGTGTGCCCAGGTGGCCAAGAAGGCCAACAGCATCCTGGCTTGTATCAGAAACAGTGTGGCCAGCAGGACCAGGGCAGTGATTGTCCCCCTGTACTGGGCACTGGTGAGGCCGCACCTCAAATACTGGGTTCAGGTTTGGGCCTTTCACTTCAAGAAAGACACTGAGGTGCTGGAGTGTGTCCAAAGAGGGGCAGCGGGGCTGGTAAAGGGTCTGGAGCACAAGTCTTACAAGGAGCAGCTGTGGGAACTGGGGTTATTTAGGCTGGAGAAAGGGAGACTTAGGGGAGACCTTATCGCTCTCTACAACTACCTGAAAGGAGGCTGTAGGCAGGTGTGTGTCAGTCTCTTCTCCCAGATAACAAGCAACAGGACCAGAGAAAATGGCCTCAAATTATGCCAGGCGAGGTTTAGATTGGATATTAGGAAAAAATCCTTCATGGAAAGGGTGGTCATGCATTGGAACAGGCTGCTCAGGGAGGTGATGGAATCACCATCCTAGGAGGTGTCTAAAAAATGTGTAGGTGCGGTGCTTAGTGGCTTGGTTTAGTGATGGACTTGGTAGTGCTGGGTTAATGTTGGACTTGATCTCAAAGGTCTTTTCAAACCCAAATGATTTTATGATTCTATGACTCAAAGTACTGCTCTATTTAGATGGTGTTTCTTATCTAAAATGTAGTATGAGGAATGGATAGTGGTGCTTAGGTTAAACATGAGTCAACAGTGCTGTGTTACTATGAAAAAGTAAACATGCTGGGGAGACATGACAAATATCAAATATTTAAAATACTTGCATATGGAAAGAGAATAAGCTGTCCTGTGGGCTGATGGGAGTAGGAAAATATAGAATGAGCTTAAATCATTGGAAAAATTCAGGCTAAATACTATCGCCACATTGGTTTTGCTAGGCATATTGAAAGCTCTGGGACTGTGGAGGCTTCTCTGCCTGCTTGTTTATGAGCTGGTCAGACAAATATCTGTCAGATATAATAGATACTGCCTTGGGACTAGATATGTCTTTTGGTTCCTACCGGCTCTGGACTCTATTATTCAATATGGTAATAAAACTTCCAAAGTAGTTTCATGCAAATATGCATAGAGATACAATTCATAAGGGAGTATAAAGCCTTCAACACTAAGCACTGTATGGATATGCAATTTTCCTCCAACATAAAATTTACTTCTTTTTTGGTGAAGTAAATGGTCAGGCTTCTAATTTAGCTTTGATTTCATATTGTTATCTCAGTGGCACTCCTCCTTCACAATATCTCATCCAACCCACAGATCCCTGTATCAGAATAATACCTTGGCTGCCTTCTTCCTCTGTAGGTTGAGACAACACAGAAAAGGAAACAGAAACCACTGTGGATGGCAAACTCAATTCAAGCTGACAATATGATGCTGCTGTTGAAAAGGCAGAGCTTATTCTGTGGTGTATTAAATAAACATCATACATAAAGCACTAGGTGTAGTTGATCTACTCTATTTGTCATCAGCTGGGCTACCACAGGGCAACACACTATTAGAGAGAATCCAGAGGACAACAACAAATACAAACATCTTAGAAAATATGACCTGTAAGAGACAGCAGCATGCAGAGTACAAATGGGGAGTGGGGAACTCTCCCTTTCGTTTAGGTGTCTGACTCACACTTTAACTATATGTGTCTAGTGAAGAGCATTGTTTAATGAGATGTATATGTATATATCTGTGTATATAAGGAACGTTCTTAAGGGAAGCACATTCACTCTTCCAGTCTGTAAAAGGCTCTTGCAAAGGCAGGAGCTGTCACTTGAGCAAGAAGATAGCAATTTAATATTTTATCAAAGCCTATATTCAAGCAGAGCTTCTGTCTAAAGTGAGACAAACTCTATTATGTCGCTGCTTCTTTAACATTTCTGTGGGAAAATTTTAGAAATAGGTTACCAAAATATCTTTCAGGGTTGGTCTTGATATGATAAATTTTGTTCTCAACAGGTCCATCCCCATTTTTGGGACATTTCCAAACCTAAAATTCTGTGATTTCTGTTATTTGATAGAGTTTGCTCCTGGTATTTCTAATCAACATTTTTCCCTGCCCTGTTATTATTCTGTCATTGTGCCCAGAATATCTAAGGCAGTGGAAGAGAGAAGCCTCCAGAAGGTCAGTGCTGATGCTGCTGTGTAGTGCTCTTGTACCTGATTGCTATCAGAAAACATAGCAGAGTACCACACAGACAAGTTCTGTGGAAGAGTTTTCCTGACAGAACACCACATGCTGGTATGGTTAGGTCTGGTTGGACACATACAGCGTTTTCTTTAAGTGGGACTCGGTGAAGGGTGGTTGCCCTCACTACACACAAACCAGCAGGTTTCATAAAGCAGTTCGTGCTTTGCATTCTTCCATTTATGGCCCCAAAGTCCCTATGATTAGACTGCAAAATGAGAGTATGCATAAATTATTTTACACTGGCTCACTGATCCAGAGTACTTCTACCAATCCACAATCTAGATGAAAAAGAACTTAAGAGACAATATAAAAAGAGACTGTTTAAGGAAGATCAAATGTGGTTAATTTTATACATATATATATATATGTATATTTTTATATTGATGAAGCTTTGATCAGGATAAGCTGCATTTTGCTGGGTGTCATACAAACACATAAGTCTTAATTTCCATCTCATAGTGCTTGAGTTTAACTCCAGCCTCTACTTATCTGATGATAATGTTTTGCTAAAATGAAAGACACTGAGAAATGCCTATTTCATGTCATACACCTACATAAATCTGGAGGTGTCACAGCGTAGAAGATGTCTCCAAACAAAAAGGAATAGAACTGATCTCATGTGATGGCTCTCAGATGTAATGTTTTCAGATACCTCACACCACTAATATTACCTTAATCCACTGGGTAAAGATCTTTCCAGACTGAAATGACTCAGGATTTTGCACAGCTATGCAGTGAAATCAAAGGACTCTTGAGCGCGTTGTAAACCACTGCAGAAAGGAAGTTTTAGGTAATCAGCATTATATAGTTTGGGGAGGAAGTTTTGAGGGTTGCTTTTTCCTGTTTTTTTGTTTGTTTGTTTGTTTGTTTTCCCCTGATAAGCTCTATTTTCTAACACCTACTAATTTTTTTTTAAGTTCATTTTGCCAGCATATATGTAATACAGGCTATTAAAAGGGTTGAAAATGAATAGCAGCCTTTATTAAGACTTTGACTTACAAACTGTTACCATTTAAGTGACCCTTGTCTATTTTAAACAGTGCAGAGATTGTTTCTGTTTGCCCAGCAGTATCCCAAGTAACTCTTTTGTACAAGGAATAAATATCTGAATTAAAAGCTGAAGCATGTGCAGTCAGTAATGTCTGTGAAGCAGTATTGGAAACCTGTAATTAGTGAAAAGTTTTCAAATTTGAGAAATTTCATTGCTTTTCTCAATTTCCTGTGAGACAAAAAGAAAAATCTAAATGACAGCAGACTCATCTGTTAAAATAATCATCAATTTCCTCATTAGAAGTTCTTACCTGGATTCTTATAGAATTCTTCTAAAATATCATTTATCTTTTATTGAACAGTACATTCCTCAAAATAATTACATTCTGCTAGAACATATTTGCATCTTTCTTACCTAATCTATCAAGAAGCATATTTCCGTTCTTCTTCTTACTCTCAATTTCATCTGGCTTTTAGTTTCAGGGGGGGAAAAAATCACTCTTATTGTTAACTTTAAGTAACTGTTTTCTAATACCTGAAGATACAACAAAGCATCTGCAGGTAAATTTGTAAATCTGGTTTCTGGAATTTATTCCTTTTTATTTTGTGGCCCGTCAATGGCTATGTTTAAAAGAACATAAACAGCATAGAAATGTTAAATATCTATTACAGTCCATTACCTTAACTTAAATTTTAATTTGGAAAGCTTAGTATGATTAACTATTGGTGAAGAAATATCGGCAATCTCACTGAGATGTGGTTTAAAGCAACTTATTTTGTGCAGAATGCTTGCTAATACTTGAGAGACCAAGTAAGGGAAGCTGTAGAGGATCTAGTGATTTGTAAACTGTGATTTGTGATTTGTAAACTGTGAGGAAATTAGGCTTTGATCGCGCATAGCTTTATAAACCTCTATTCAAGATGCTTTCCAAAGGAAAATGAGTTTTATGTTTTTTCTGTGTCCTTCTCTGAGCATTCTTTTTCTGTTCTCTGCCTCATGCCTACTCCTTCAGAAACTTTTGAACCTAGTGCCCCACTTCAGCCAAATTTGAGAAGGAAGAATACTTTGAGGTAGTTTTCTACAAGTTTCAGGAATGAAGATGTTCAGGGAGGGGAGGTGCCTTGAGCAGCTTTGGAGGAAGGGCTGTGTATAAGAGTATCCTTTATTGAAAAGCTGCCAGAGAAGCCATATTGGAACTCAAACCTGAGATACCGGGTACAGGATACTGGACTTCACGGATTCCAATGAATTTCATGGTATGGTTATTTATTTCAGTGGAATTATTCAAATGTTTGAAAGTCAAAACTCCAATTAATATACAAGTGAGAACAGTGTAAAATATTACGAAACTATGGAAAGGTCTTTGACAAAGATTTTGATGCAAGTTGTAAGTCATCTATCATTTATGTATTATATTGAACTAGTGTACTAATACTAAAAGGACAGTAGCAGTAAACAAGGATAATGTCATCAGTGGCTTACAGAGGTGGAAATTTAATGGAAATGTGAAGTGCTGAGTCATAGTTAAAATCTGCAATAGTGGAATATGGGATCCTATCATTCTCGCAAATTTTAAGTATATCTGGTGAGTTTTGAAAGAGATATTACAATAGTCTCATTAAATCATTTCATGGATAAGAAAAAATATGTCAGTTATTCTAAGTGCATTCACCTACAGAGCACCTTTAAATACCAGATTTTAGGAGTTCCTTATTCATGGCCTGGAGCCACAAAATGTAATGTAAATATTTTATCTCTTCATTTATGAGGATGGGAGTATTGATCCAAGATGGAAATCCTTGTGACATACAGCCAGATTTGGTGAAAGTTGTTGCAGGGAATTGGAAATTTCCTGCTGAATATGAAGAAACAACACGGAGCAGCAGAGGAGTTCCATAGGACAGGTGATAGAGCTGGATGTTATATAGTGTGTTTAGGTCTGAATGAGTCAGTTTCCTGAAGGTCTGACAGGTTGGAGCATTCACAACAAGTGCAATAGAAATGGCTTGGAAATGGAAGAGACAAAGTAGAAGACTAAAGTGGTACAGCTTGGCTACATGACAGCCAAAACTCTACAAGGGAATGATAACAATTTATAAATACTTCAATGGTGTACAGAAAAAGAGGAGTATTATCTAGTTCAATGAACAGGATATAGAATTGAAGACGAAATGAAGAAAAATTAAATTGATCAGTTCTAGGATTCAGTTCTTGTGACATTAGATTTCCTCCCTGCAACAGTTGCCTTCAAGGGAAGAGGAAGAAGCCTCCTTTTTTTGGAAAAACACTAGTAAATAGCCATTAGCGAACAATCCTGTACAGATGTAAGGTGTAACTCATAACAAATTCCTAGTGTTACCAACATATAACCCTGACAGAACTAATGTGACCATACTGTTTGACCTACCCTGTAGTGGACAGGGCAATCTTGAAGAAGCTCCTGACTGTATGATGTCTCCTTCTTGTCCATTACATACAGTTGCAGCCTCGGTGTCTGGGTCATTATGCAATTTCTTTTTTCCAGTTCTTCACCTGAAATATTCTTTAAGCAGTGAACCAAAGCTCGAAGATAGATGGTCTGAGAGCATGGATGTGAGCCCTGTACTTGTAAGGGAGGAAAGGGAGGGGGAGCACAAGAATTTGGAAAATTACATGTTCAGCATATCTTTTCTTTCTGCTTGTTTGCTCTCTCTGTACAGTTTGTTTTGGTGCTGAAGACATCATATAAGAAAAATCAATATGTATTTTTATCTTAGGACTAGTGGAAGATGGGTATTCTCTCACCACTGGACAGAAAGAGCTTAAAGGATTTCCATACATCTTGATGTATACATTTTCAGAATGAAAAAATTAAGGAAAGATTTCTAATTTCTATGTAGTCAAAAGAAAACAAGGAATTTAATGAGAATTCTCTGTTGATAAATGCTTAGCATAATAAGTCAACCAGGTGAATTCCCTAGTAGAATTACTTGGAGAGTACAATGAGCTTTCTGGCCCTGTGGTCCTGGGGCACCCAGCTAATGCGAACAAGTGGTGAGGATGGAGCACTGGATGGTAATCTGCCTCCTTCTAGTCAGTCTGTGGTACACATTTAAAGAATACATGAATCTCACAGTCTGGCAAATATGAGGCGCAGGACTGTCCCTTCTGTAGGCTATTGCTTGGTATGTTGAAAAGAAGCATTCATAGTCAAGAGAGTTCCCCTACTGTCTCTGATGGCCCTGTCCCACAGAGCTGGCCATGGTAGCAGCTGAATGAGAAGCAAACCCAGAGCAGACCTTCTGTGATACAGAACTCAGATTTCTTCTATGATGTGAATTTTTTGTGAAGAGTGAACTCACAGACAGGTTAACGTGGTGTTTTCTCTCCAAATATGTTCTCTCCATCCTAACTGTAATTCACTTTCATGTCTCAGTAACCTAATGTGGAGCTGCATCTGCCTAGACCTTGGTGCTCGATTCCACTGTATTTGTGATACATACATTTTCTTCAACCCAGACTGCATCTTTCCCTCCTTTACAGAAGACTCTGAAGAGGAACACCACTGTAGTACCTATGAAAAATTGTTCAAGTGATAATAGCTATGTTGTGTAACAATAGATGCAGATGCACCCTTTAAAAATCTTTCAAACTGTTCACAAACTGTCCACTTGATGTACATGTATTATTTTAGCCATTTTCACCCCATGTCAATTTACTGGTTACACACACCTGTGGCTCCTGTTTCAAACTAGGCTCCATCATTGAAGTTTACATGCATAAAGATGCAAAGCCCTGCAGCAGTGCTTACACGTAGACTGTGAATGCTGAGGCCTGACTGGGAAGCTCTCTCAAGTCCTAGGAGAAAATTGTAAAAAAAAGATTTCAGGATTGAAAACAGAGATAATAAATTATTTGAAGCAAAGTCTCCAAGCGCCATGTGTTTGTGCAGCATCCATCATGATATTGCCTTGATTATGCTCAGAGCTCTTGCGTCCTGTTATTGTACGTGAGAACCCCAGGTTGTATTATTTTAGTTATAAACTAAATAATTTTCCCCTTTTTCCTTTTCTTGCCATCAACATTTTTATCTTCCCTCAACCTAGGTAAAGATTTTTTCCCCTTTTATGAATATTTATCTTCCTTTCTATCATATATTAATTTGGAAAGCAAAAAGATAATTTTGAAGAGTTAAATAAACAATAGGCCCTACTTTAAACCCACAAAGTCATAATACTCAGCATTCCAGGGCTGAACCCAACAATTCATCCTCTGTGGCTCACAGGACTTACACCAGCTCTAAAATAAATGGGCACAGTCCCAAATACTGAGGCTGACTTGTTATCTCTATATGTACTTCTCAGATAACAGACATTAAATAATTAACTATACAAAGTCTTATTTCAATTAAAATGGTAAAACTGATAAAGAAGTTTTCTTTACTTTTGGGAACAGATCTCTGGCTTGTAATTGCATTAATTACAAATACACACAGTTGAAAAGTTATTCAAATGCAAATTTTCTTAATGAGAAGAAAGCAACTGGGAGTATAATTTTTAGTTGTTGCAGTTAATGAAAGTATTTGATTTTGGTTTAATTCCACTTTTAATAAAATAAAGTGCTCTCACAGTGATGAGATTTCACTAATACAGCAGCATCTAACAGCAGATGCTGGAACTTCCAAAGGCTGCTGATGGTGAATAGATCAGCCAGCACTGGGCCCTCAGTGGTGACAGGTGAAGAAAACACCACCCCTGTGCAGAGCTGTACATGGTCAGACGCTGATCTCTGGCTAACAGCAGCGTACTAAAGGATGTCGCCAAAGTAAAGCACTGGGCAGACAATTTATGCCTTACAAGTACAAGGGGAGGAGTAGGGTGATGTCTGGGCCCCACTGTTTTCATAACTTTGAATCACGGAGGACGGAGTTGGGAGAGCCCTCTGGAGAATGTCTGGTCCACTGTGTCTCCACTGTTTTCGGTGCAAGAACACAAGCTCCTGCAAGTGTGCCCAAGTTTTAATTAAAAACCAAATGTAAATGAAGTTTAAGTTGGAATAAACTATTTATTTCGTTTTGTTTGCTTGCTTGTTTTGAACTGTGTTTGTGCATTGCAAGGAAATAATTTCACAGAGAGTGGCGTGCTCTCTTATGAGCAGCTAGTGTTTACAGATCACGTGTTGAAGAATACTGACCTGGTCCACCCATCTGTGCATGAGGCAGGGTCAGCTACACCTAAGCCCTTCCTTACAGAAGTTTGTCTCACCTTATTTTTAGAAACCTTCAGTGATGATGGCTTTCCAGGCATGGGATGAAGCTTGGTGCACTCCCATTCTCAAATGAAGGCACCATGGTGCAAGAAACAAGGAAAATGAATACCTTCTAAAATTCTTTTCAACCTTATGGAAAAAATACATGTCTTGTAGGCTATGTTAACTGAAGCCAAAGACTTTTTCTTTTTTAAAAAATGTTGTTTTGATTTTTGTTTTAACCTTCAAGTAGTTCATATTACAAAAAGGCTTGGACTTCCCTAAAGATTCCCTAGTATTTTATTGAACACTGGTAAGGAATTGCAGTAACTTCTCTTCAAAAGGACTGATGTCAAAATGGATTACCCACCTTCCCCAAACTTCAATTTTGTTTCTATTTAAAATTATTGTTAAAAATAACGAAGTATATACATATTAGTGGATTACTCTTATACCCTTCAATCTTGCATGTGAGATGGTATCTCTGAGAGAGAGCAATCACTTGGGAAAACAGGAAGCAACAGCCTGGTGACTCAGTGTCCTGCCCCTCTTCACCCTTCAGTCCAGGAGGGATGGAGGAAAAAGGATGGCTTGTGTCTGGTAAGTCCCGTCACTGGACAAGCATCCAAGTACCATAAGGGGCTGTATCTAAACTCCAGTGGGTTACATTTCCTCACCTGTGAATCCAGGATGCCAAGCTTTCAAACTGTTTTTGCAATTTAAAGCAAGAGTGAGTTCCAGAAAGGCTTGGTCCATTTGCAGACAATTTAGGAACACCAAAAAGGTAAAATGAATCAAATAAATAGGAATGTTTTCATTTAACTCTAATTAACAAAGTTGAAGGTGTGATAAAAGAGTCCCATAGTAAATCTTAGCTGTTTGCATCATATATAATGAAAAGATCTATTTATTTTTAACATTTTAACAGAATATAATTTGGTATAGAGACAGAGTGTTAATTTTACAATTATTCTTCTTCAAGGAAGCAAGTATTTCAGTGGTACATACATGGCAAATTAATTTTTCATGGATACTATGCATAAATGAAATTTAGAGAAAAATATGCATATCTGAAATTGAATAGATTCACCATAGAATCCTGATAAGCTTTCACCTGCTGTTAATTTTCCTCTCAGATGAAAACACTACAGAGCAACACAAACAGATATCTAAGCACATCTTCTCAGGGTGGAAAAGAGTTTTAAGATTAAAACTTCTAAGAGATTTTGACCCCAGGCAACAGCCTATAGAAGCCCATGGGGAGATCCCAGATAAATTTAACAGAATTCAACATATAAGGCCACTGACAGGACAATCTCCCTGTTTTACAAAGGAAAGATAAGAGTTACAGGAGTGAAGTAAAGGGTGAAGCAAGAGGAGGAAGGAAAGGACTCCATTCTGGGAAAGGACAGAGTATATTGGAGTTCGGGTCAGAGAGGAATGAAAGGCTAGAGCAGCAAGAGGTATAGGGCACAGCAGGTGTGGGGTCTTTCCCAGTTTTCCTTTTCCCTTGTGTGGAATGGGGGACATCTCCTAGTCAGCTCTAAGCATTTCACCTTTCTCCCACAGAAGCTAAGGGGCGAACTGTGACCTCCTCCACCCACCTTGGGGGACACGGCCACGGTCGGGTTTTTCAGGTTGTTTCTGCTTCAGGTGTACCTACACTGATTTGAAAGTATTGGGATGAATGACCTAGAGAAACTTTTCATGTGCAAAAGATAGCTAGTCTAAGTGCTGTAAAATCTGCATGTTTACTAATTTGGAGTGCATTGTAATGATGAGGTGCAGAGATATGCTTTGGGGAATTTGTGATCTGGGGTTCTCCAGAGGCAGCCTTTGAAAGAAGCAATAGCAAGCTTACTTTACAACTGTCAGATTCCATGAATGTTTTTTGCTTCTTGAATACTATTGTGGTAATGGGATGAAAAAAAGGAACAGGATTTGGATGGCCAGGATGGTGGGAGTAGCTTGTACACTGTGAAATGAGAAGGAGATAATGACAGAGGGAGACATCAATTTGCTTTTAAATGCTTACTATTACTGTAACTGTCATGTCATGAAATGTCATTGGCATCTTGAGCCATAGAGCCAAGTTTCTTTTCTCTTTTTAAATACAATATTTTGGACACAACCATGATGTCCATTGTGCTATAAAAAAACAGAAGCTTGGGGATGGGAACTGGGTATTTCTAGCATTCCTGCAGCTAGTGGAGAGAATAGTGATGTGGGATGCTGTGGTCTTGGAGGGACACTTGTGACCATGCCCTTTGAGCTGACCCTTTCCTTCTCTGTACAATATTGACAGTGGTGTTTCCCCCTCCAGTATAGTGCTAAGGAAAAACGTTGTCTGGTTTTGCATACTTGAATTACATCACTACAGCTACATCTTCAATGGATGTCTGCAACTGCTAAAAAGCCCATTCGCATGTACAAAGCCAAATGTAAACGCATTCTCTTCAGGAAAGAAAGAAACTCACTACCGGAAAACTCTGCTAAGACAGTAAACACATCCCGGGCATATCTTGTGCCCTTTTAGAATGGGAAAGTCAACAAATATTAGGCTTCTAGAAAACAATTAAATGATGGGTTATTTTAAGTTCTCAGATAACCTTAATTCTACCTTATTTGAACAATTTCCCAATAAACACACAACTTCTCATTTTCTGTCTCGAAGACCGTACTGAAAGAGAAGCTGCTTATGTTTTCTCTGTGCTCGGACTTGCCCTAGTCCAAAAAAGTACACCCCACCTGCTAAATTTTACAGGTACCTCACCCCACTCTTCCCACCCCTTTATTCTGATGCAAATGTGCAATGTAACACTTTTTTTTCTTCATTTTTCCATTAGTCAACAAATTGTGTTAATTTCTGGCTTCAGCACTGACAGGCTCTACAACAAAAAGACCTGTAAGGTGACCCTTCTCCATGCAAGTGCTAAAATGTAGTATATTGTATCTCTTAAGACACTAGCACATCTCTTTTCTCTTTGATCACGTGCAAGGTCTGATAGAGAGGCTCCTGTTCCTCCTGTGCAGAACATCCCCTGTTGCCTCCCCTTGGACCCACAGCTCAGCCATGCTGCTCTTGTTACGTGCTGCAGTTACTCCAACTAAGAGCAGGACACTGGGAATTCTCCCAGCCTTCCCAGGGCTACTGTCCCCAAGGGAAGAGGAGGCAGGACAGAGTTCAACTTGTCTGTATTTCTTAAGCTTTCTTACAAGTCTGTGTTCTGCTGAATTTGAAATTATACAAAGGTGCGGTCAGGCAGCCGTAAGTATTCTCAGTAAATTTTTAAGTAAACACATGTTAAATTACTTGTCACTATATACAGAGAAGGAATAAAACCTCAGTTTTAGTCTTTTGCAATGTTTATCTAAATATCTCACTTGCCTAGCTCCAGTTCCTGTTGGTTTTTCATCTTATACTCTGTAGTAACTTTGGATTTACAACACCCTTTGTGGGTGGTAGATGCTCAGGTTTTGCACAGTGTGAAATTCCAGCTGTAATCAGTGAGAGTGAATTGCCTCAAATGTTGGGGCCAAACCTGTGACCCAGAAATGTGAGGGTTAGGAGATGCCTCCAGAGATCATGCAGTCGATTTTCCTATTAAGAGGCAAGACTAAATATACACAGGTCATCATGGTCCACAGCACCAGCAAAAAGGCTCAGTACAGCTGAGTGATCCATCCAGCCCAGCATCTACTGCTGTGACCTTGTATGCAAGGGTGAGAACAGCCATCCCCGGCCACATGTGAAGGCCTGGAGTGGCTGGAAGGGTCCTGGTCATTTCCATATGCCCGTGCACGCATTCTTCCAATCTGCTGACCTGCTGATCAAGGAGGAGGGCACTGGTCTCCTGTGACTGTGGGGAGAGGATCATTATAATTCTGTTTGTGACCTACAGAGCTACCCCAGACCATAATTTGGACCAAAGAGCTGAACAAAGGGGACCACACTGGCACAGCCCATTGCTGCGGGGTATGTATGTGCATAATATAGTCTTGCACTGGGATGGCAGGGATTTCACCAACTCCCCATCTAACCTCTTTTAAGGCTTATAATTAGAAGGCAAACTGTTGATAAATATTCCCTTAAGCATGATTGAAAAATCATGCTTACTGAAAAGTAATTGTATAGTATTTTCATCTTTTCAATAGAAAGGAGTCATCTTGCCTAGGGGTAAACATCTGAAAGTTGGTTGTCGATGTCTAGACTCATCAACCTAGATTCCCTTTATAGCCAGCTGAAAGAAACAGGCACCTCCAGGGTGTGATTCATCTGTCTGTCTTAGAAGAGATGTTAAGTGGAGAAGGATTGCTTTCTGAAATATATGCCGCAAAAATTATTAGACTTGTACAGGAAATGGTATTCATATTCTGTGGGAAATGGATTTAAAAAACTTGTTTTCTTCAATACTAGAGTGAAGAAAAAAATGTTCAGAATTTCAGGGAAATTAAATATTAAAATTTTTCCTCTTGCTTAGTTAAATGAAGTTTTTTTCTGATGTTTTCTTCTTATTTTATGTCTTAATGTCTTAATGGAAAAAAGTACATTTAGAGAGGAAAAGAGGTTTTAATAAGAAAAACTGAAACATGATGGGGTCAAACTGGAGTATTTTGATCTCATTGGGATGTTTCAACTTGGACTGGTTTTGTCTTATGAAAGGTCACCAAAACTGGCCCATTCCTATAGAAATGACATTTTTATAGAAAAATGTGAAGGCAGAATATTTTCAACCAGCTATAGTAGTTATATGTGAGTAGACAGACCTGTGTAAAATTCACATTTTCAATTTCAAGACCCTCTTTATAAAAGCATTCTGCTTCCAATTAACAGTAATTTTAACTTTCCTTAGGCTAACAAGTAGCTCTCACTTAAGAAAGGGCTAACTGCGGCATAATTTTGAGATACGTCTTATAAAGGCAAGCTCCTAACAGAAGTAAAATAACAAGGCATGTAAGATTACTTTGTGCTAATTTGTTGTCACAATTTTCTTGAAGGACATGACCAATAAACTGAAGTATCATATAGTCCTTACTTTCATGTGACCAAGTGCTAAGAAAGAAAATAAACAGAATGATGCTGTAATAAGGAGAATTTGTTTTGGTCCCTCTATAAAAAACTAGCCAGGGATTTGAATTTTATATTATAAATGAATGATGGATATCAAGCTATCTAAGGCTGCAAAGCTAATACATTGAGCCACAGTATGACAATAACGAGCTCTGACAGTCTAACTGAGTAAGGGAAAGTTTCACAGAGCTGGGTGTCTGGAAGGAAGACATCAAAGTTGACAAATGACTTCTAGCTAACTTGCTTCCTTCTCCAAGGCATGTTCTAGTGATGCTGAGGGACAGATGTTAAATAGAGCTAGACAGAACTGAACACACTTCAATAAATATCTTGCTGATAGAAGGGTTTGCACACCAGGAAGAGATGAGAAAAAAATTTTAGGAAAATCTGAACGATAGCTTAGACTTTCAGACGTACAGTGTGGGATTCACCTCATCTAATGGTGAATTGTCTACTACACAGTATTTACACTGGAGATTGGCAAACACACTTCATAGTCATTGGGGAGAAGTACATATTTCTAGGGCACATTTTAGATACATGCTTTAGGATGAACACACCTAAGAAGCATTTATTTGTCTTGCCAGATTAAAAAGGCAGTTTAGGGTAACTAGCTTAGATGGCAGTGCATCCAATGGACCTGTCACAAATCTTCAGTGCAGTCTTAAGATTTGATAAACTAAACCACTGCTTACAGAATATTTTATAATTAATTTTCCATTTTTACTATATTGATTTTTTTTTCATCAGCCACTTGGATTTAATTCAGTGCCAGATGCTTTCTATAGACTAATTAGCCAATTGTTTGAGGGAGTAATGAATGCTGAAAATTATAGTTAGGAAGAATCTGACTGCTACACATCTAGACTGACCAGAAGAGGAAAAAATGTTATTTGCTTGTAAGCTCTATTAACTTTTTGCCAGGATAAAAGCAAATTGACTTAAAGAACGTAATAATTAAATAAAAAATATTTTGGCTTATAGCTCCTAGCATAACACAGTATTGTTCTTCCCCCTATGGCATCTCAGTTTTCTGTGTGTGGTACTGTGATATTCAGTGGGTACGAGGTTGACTCAGTGCCTGTGGTGATCTGTAGTTCCAGGGCCCCATGTGCAAGGACAGGCCTGAATGTCCCAGCTCGGCCTCTCCTGGTGCCCAGCACCCCTGTTACAGCCCATCTCAGGGCCACCAGTCCCTGCCCCAGCTCCGTCACTGGGCAGGGGGTGTCTCCCGTCCTGTCTCTGCCCTGCTTGGATCCCCCGGGTGGACCCTGCACCAGGTGCTTTGCTTGCTGTGCCTGGGGCTGTTGATGGATGCTGGTGCCAGCGTCGCCGCTGCCTTTGTGGGATGGCACCCCAATGGCAAGGGCATGGCCCGCGCTGGGGTCACCCTCCCTCAGTTCCTTCCCTGAGGGATCAGTCAGCCCCTCGCTGCTCCCCAACACATCGCCTTCTTCAGTGGCCTCCAAGAGGCTAAAAGGCAGCTAGTCACTGCTCACCATCAGTACGTGTAGGCTGCGTAAGCAAGGCCCGCTTCCTTTCGGGACAAGCGCACAGACCAAGTATTTTCACCTGAAATGGCAAAAGAGCTTTTGCAAGGTCAGGCCAGGGCATGCTCTGATCTTCCTTGGATATTCAAAACCTCTCTTCACTGAAATGACATCAGAGAGGCCTGGAAAATGTGGACAAAGAGCTTAGATAAGCACTGGGTGCGAAGGCGTATGTGAGTTTGGGAAGAGTGGTGGGCCTGCAGGTACAAGTCAGATCCAGGCCTTATCCAAACCCCTTCAGCCTCCAGAGGGGACAGAGATGGTCACGCGGGGCACCACTGAGGTTTCAGAGAGGCACAATGTCCAACATAGGAAGATTGTACAGTGAAGATAATAAAGGCATTTGTATATTTTGAAAATGCTAGGGAATGGGTTCATGTTTTGGCAACTGCAATGCAAAAGCAAAGACAACATGGCAGAAACCTCTGTGGCACAACTGTGTTAGAAGCAGCAATGTTAATGAGCGAGTAACTAAAATACACGGAAACACTGAATCAACACCAAAAATGCTGAGTAGCTGTCATAGACAGCCAGGTGGGACAAGGTATTAATCTAATGCTCTCAGAAAGAACTGTACAAACTGGTTTATGTTTTTCCAGACCTGTGCCTAGAAGGTTTAAATGATGAGAGCATATGGTAGCGTTTTGGGGTCTGCAGCGGGTCTGCAGGTAAGTTAGTTGACCTCAAAGACTTGGCCGTGTACCTTTAAGACAGCCACAAATTGTCAGGTATGTAAACAGGGTGTGAAGAATCGGAACTTAGAACCGCAGCATACGGGCACCTACAGCTACAGCAAACAGCAAGCAAGAAGAAGGACACAAAAACCTATCAGGGTCTAACACCTGCACTGTCTAAGATATAAAAATATTTTGTATAAACAATAAAGGCCATTTTGTCCGAACCCAGCCACGCAGACATAGTGTTTCTTTTAAGTCCGCCCCAACTTGCGTCACCACAGTAGCATGGCAGTAAGAAGCAAGTTTCTCAACTAAGCAGGAAGTGCTTAGACTTAAAGGAACACAAAAAAAAGCATAGTACAACTGACCAAAGCTCACCTTGGCTGCACTTAACGTATCCAACAGTAGCCATAAGCAAATGGAGAAAAACATAAGAACAGGGCAGGTACTTGTACCTCTTACACTACCAGCCTCTGGTCATATTCACCTTGAGGACTTCCTATGCTGCGTATGGTTTCTGATTATTGTAACCTTGGGAGGATTTATCTTCAATTAACTTGTGTAATGGCCCTTTTAATTAACTGAAACATTCAGACCCCTTTGGCAAAGTATTCCTTGCCTGGGGCCATCTTGCACTTAAAAAACACCTACCTTTTATTTTAAACCAAGTTCTTACTGTCTTCATTTAAAGTTCTAGTCTTGTCTTAGAAGACATCTGAACAGTCCATCAGAGATTAAATGAATGGCTGTAGATATGTTTGATCGTTTAATGAGATAAGACTGCTTTCTGAACGGTATTCACTGAAAAGCCAACTTTGTAAGCAGTGGACAGCAAGTTTTAAATGTTTGACCATTTCCATGCTTTGAATGTCAGTCATTGTTCTGCTTTGAAAGTATCTCATTACTCAGTGTTTCAGAAAGAGGATACAGTTGTTAGCATACCTTACTCCAGCCTGGATAAATCCTAAGCATCTATGGCACACAAGAGTTTTCTCAGTCACTTCCATCTTATTTTACCTTTGTTTTTCTTTCCTCTTCCTCTCTTTTTCTTTCTTTTTAATGAGAATCTGGTTTAGACAAGCAAAGTAACTCTTTTTTAGGTAACACTGTTATTGTGCAGCACCATTTGGGTTTCGAGTAATGCATTAATCAATTGACATTTCAGAATGGTCTGAAACCTCAGATGCCATCCCTATTATTTCCCATCAGTGAATTAGACAGTGCCAAGGAGAAGAAGCTGCACTTCCCCTTTCTATGTGCTTTATCTAAAAGACAACATAGTCAATTTTGAATAGCAATCCAAGAACATCTAACCTCTTCTTTCCATGTAAGATGGTAAAATAAATTTAATAATCCAGAAAGTAAACTTGTCGGAATACATCCAACAGGAAAATAAAATGGAAATAATGAAAATGAGGTCTTATTGGTTTACATCAAGTGTATTATTCTTTCTTACTTCTGTATTTAATGACAATTTAAGAACATTAGGTAAAGAGGTCTTTACAACAAAGCTATCCAAAGATAACTTGACAACAGATCTCTTCTGTTTAGCATAACTGAAACAAGCAAATGTGCATCTTGCTTTTGTTGGGCCCGAAATACCCCTCAACAATGGAAGATTTCCAGTTTTGTTTCTATGACAATATGTGTGACTTTTATGAAAGCTCTGGATATTTTTGCTGAAGAGATGTGGCTATACCAGCAACATTTCATTCACCTGTAAGTCTGCTTTTTTTCTCCATCAGTCATGAGAAGACTTTACTCAAGATGTTTATTTCCAAGAAGTTCTTAAACTCCAGTAATTACAAATATTTTGTCTTTTATTTCTCTTCTATCTAATCCTCAGCATCCTCTAAGACTGTCCTCTTCATTAATTTTTTCTATTTCCATTTCTAGAATATTTAATCTAATTGATCTCTGTGTTTTAATCTTAACACTATATACTTTTCCTGTCTACAGCCAGACAAATTTTCTTCCATTTCAACTCCTTTAGTGTTTCATGACATTAATACCATGTACGTTGAAGATTCCCCTCTCTTCTGAGTTACATAAACATGACAGGAGCTGTTTCTTAAAACAATCTTTTGATACTTGGTTTCACTCTCTTATTATCATTCTCTAATTGGGCTGTTCTTGATCAGGTAACAAATACCTTAATTGTATTAAGAACAAATCTTCCTTAATACCAGGTCTTTATCTTCAAGCCTTTTTTTTTTTTTCATACACAGTATTATTACTTTCATCCCTATCTGATTTCTTGAGTAAGAATTTTGAAAAGTATTTGCTCTTCCTATAAACTAACATTAAATTTTCATATAAGTAGACTTTGGTCACATGAAGACCAAATTCACCAAAATGATAATCTATTTACAAATTATTTTAAGCTACTTAATTTTAATTCTTTTTAGTTTCTTTTTCTTTTTTTGTTCTGCACTTTTCATTTTTCCCTTATTCTATCAATAAAATGTTCTTATTGCTTCAGGAAAATATCTTACCAAAGTCTGAAAAATTATAACTTGCCACAATTTGATATTTGTTAGGGAGGACTAAAAGGGAAGCCCATTAATGCACTTTCACATATACATGATTAGCCCACAGAAGTTACTGCTTCAAAACATTGGAATTAGGATCTCACCAGAATTCAAAAACTCTTGACAACTGAACAGAAATCGACTATAAAGTCTAGAAATCTTCACATTCCAGTAGCAAAACCATCTTAACTGCTGTTAAGAAATCCCAAGTGGCCATGTTTTTTTCTTTATATTTGGCCATCCCAGGAACTTTTTTCACCAGCCTCTGAAGCTTTGCCTGTTACGAGTGATTTGTTAAGCCACTCTTCTGACCCAGAAAGGTGATTTTATCTTTGCATTTTTCACAGTTGAATCAAATGTCTACAAAGCTGAGAGGGGAATATTTATATCATAGCTTTTTAAAATTCAAGGCCATCACCCATTTTCAGCTGAAGACTATAAAAGAGGCTAAATTTTATGTCATTTGGTGCATAATATTTATTTCTGCTTATCTAATTCATCCTTGCCTTTTTGAAAAATTAATTAAAATGCATTTTGCATGGCATAAATGAGGTACATATACTTAGGTATTTCTGTATTATTTATGCATCAAGTTTTCTATTGTTGCCTACTCTGTCTCAAAAGGCTAACTTCTTACAGACACATGTACTGGAAAAGATGGAATAAGCGTAAAATGGATTGGGTGTGGTTCAAGTAGAAATGTCAGCTGTGATATAAATGGTGTATCATGAATCAGCAGCAAGTAACTAGGGCTACTGCAATGATACAGTGGAGACCAACAACTGGACCCTTATCTTTTTAAATGATTGACCGATGTGAAAATATTTAATCTAGATATCCCACTATCCTTTCCCACACCTTCGGAACACTGAATACCACAGATCTTATTCTACGGATACACTGATTTGTAGAGGTAGGTCCTGTACCATAAAGACACAGCCTTCCTTTCTAGCAGCCTTTGCTGTGTCTGGCAAAAAAATCAACAATATCTATGAACAGGCAGATGTGATGCCAGGGATTTCAGTTCAAAGTATTTCAGCAAAATAAAGGAAAGTTAATTTCTTTTTTGTGCCGCATCCTGCTCGTAACTACTAATTTTTAGAGTCTTCCAATGCATATCATGATCATGGAGCTGGCTTCCTTTAGGCTTGGCATTTTCTCCTCGTAAAAATGTTCAAGCATTTGACCACCTCAGCCTTGGAGTTTCTGTGAATGGGAGCTCTTTTCTGGTGTTTAATCAAATCTCTATTCCATACACTAAAAAAGTAAGTTTTATTCAGTTGCCATTATTATCCTTTATTATTTGCATTTAGTACACACAGTGCAATATCAAAAACCCCTGAGGAGGGCACCAGCAGCAATCACTTGGGATCCAAAATACATGTAATTGGATGCATTTCTGACTCCTGATCAGGCCAATCTGTACTGGACATCACCCATAACAGCCCCGTTTAGTTTCAAAAGGAGGTGTAGCTATTGTATATATCCTTCTTGTCTACATCTCTGAAAAAAATTTCCACCAACCTTGCTTTCTATGACCTGCAAATATTAATGCAAGTTTAGAATATTTTGGTGTTTTCATGCAGGACACTTTATGCAGGGGTGTTCATCCGTGTTCAGAAGAGATGAACTCAAGCTGGAATGCATTTTTTAAATGGTTAACAGAACAATTAGGGGGATGGAGAGTCTATGGGAGATTGGCTTTCAGTACAGTAAATCAAGACGTGGAAGGAGATATGATCACTGCCTATAAATATAAAGATCAATGTAGGAGTAGAGCTTTTTAAACTAAGGGGCAGCAGTACAGCATAGATGAAGATAATTTGGCATCAATTCATTCTAGGCTTGAAATTCAAAGAAGGATTTTTGTACTCAAAACATTCAAGTTCTGGAACAATCTTCTAACAGTAACAAAGTAGAAAGGTGACAGCTTGGTTCTTGATTGATTTATGAAAGAGATTGTGTTATATGATTGCTTGAAGCAGTTGCAGTTGCATTTGTTACCCAGGAAGTTCTTTTCAGTTTTACTTCCTCTCTCTCTGGTACAATATATGTCTTATCCAACCAGGCCCCCTCCCTTAACAGATTCGAAGTGTGAGAAAGCAGTACCTGTGACAGCTATGTGACTGCAACATGAACAAAGCCACTGATAGTCAGGCATTTTTATAAGAATCTTGTTCTCCTCCAAGGAGAATAATCCAATTCATGGCCTGTTGAACAGCACTTATCACAGACATGCATGTAATTTGTCATCTTGGCTAGTACAAAAAGGGACACACTTAACCAAACAAGGAAACAAATTCAAGTCAATGTTTCCAAACACTAAGTCCTTGTTGAGCAATGGGTAATATCTCACTTTGAAAAGAAGTTGCTGTTTTGCTGCAGACATTTGCTAAGCATACAACTGTCAAGATGTTAGGTCTCCAAAGGATAGTCAGTATCATTCGGACCTGCTGAAGGAGTCCCAGCGAGTTGAAGCATTGCACTGTGAAGAAAGATGGGACTCGTCTCATTTCATCTAACTTCAGATGTCTGCAATGCAGGTATTTACCACTGGGCTAATCACCCTGAGCTCCCTCTTCATCAGTAGGGAGGAAATAAGTATTTATAATATATACACCAAGAAAAAAAAAAAAAAAAAAAGCGTCAAGGCACAGTAAATCCTCTCACTCTGTGGCCTTTATTTTCAAATGGCACTATTCCAAGCATCAGAAATTGGAAAGCAAGTTAGCTGAGTTGTTTAGAATTCCTTTTTAGTTAGATTATTTTTCAACCTGCTTGAAGCAATGGAGTAGACAGCAAGACATAAAAGAACTAGTAATGTTATTGCCACTGAGAAACAAATAAGACAATTAAAATACATACCCATGCAGAGTTATTAAGCTTTACATGGACAGCACTCTGGAAAGTTTACTTTTTCTAGAAGTATTTACACACAAACTTTCTTGTAATACCCCAAGAACTTAAAAATGGAAATTGTGGTTGCCAAGATATCAAGGGTGACTTCAGTCTGTAAAAAAATGCAAGATCACGTGAAAATAACTACCCCTGAGAGCCAAGTAAACCACTTATTTTCTCTTTAAGTTTTAGCTTTTCTTAGGCATTCAGAGCTAAATCCACCCGTGTTATCTTCACATCATGAGATGCCAGTGGTGTGAAGTATTGTTTTAAAGTCAGTTAAGCTAATAGTACAGGATGAAGCCTCTGCAGGTCAAAAAAGGTTCTGGTCTACAGCAGAACACCTGTGCAGCTTGTTTCTACAGGAATTCTTATTTCTTGTATTTTGTCAATCTCAGACAAATCTTTACAATTCAGTTTTTCTAGTGGAAGAATAAGAGACAGAGCAAAATGGTTGTTTTAGTTTTGGGGTTTTTTTTGTGTGTTTTTTTTTTTTTTTTTAACTCTCCTCTGTTAGGGGGAGAAGGAAGACTGTTTGTGAGGAGATTTTGATAGCAGTACTGTTGGGCAAAGGAAGTCCTAAATCTCGGACATGTGGCCTACAGGACTTGCCTATGACGCTTGCTAAAGGCAAAAGACAGTAACTACTGATGAATAGAGAAAAAACCCAATAACACCATTTTGACAACCAACATGCCATTTTCTCCACTAACTTACTAGACAAGATATCTGGCAGAAGTATCAGTAGTGGTACAAACATTTATGATTCTTTTGGACAGTGAGTGTCATGCAGTATACATTACTATCCTGATACTGTTCCTTTTGAAGTCTGTGTAAAACCATCAGTAACCTCAGGGGGGCCAAGGACACAGAAACCCACCAAATGGAGAGATTCTTGACTGGCACGCTGGCTCCTGAAAGAACAGTTCCACATCCTCATGAATCTTCTGTCAGGATTCCTCCAGTAGCATGATAGACATGATTGAGATACTTGTGGGCACTGATTAACCGAGGAAAGAGAAGGATGAAGAGGTGAGTTCTAAGGGATGTAGTGTTAATAATTAGTATGTAGTACATGCAAGACTATTAGTACCAGCCCATGTTTTATGTGCACGGCCACAGTACATGAGGAAGTGGAGCCACACAACTGTACAGCCCCAGTTAATATGACATAACTTTTGTGAGGGACTTTAGTCCTTAGAAAGGGCCTTATGAAATTCTCCTGATAAACCTGAAGGATGGTAAGAATTACTCTAATGATACCTGTAATCAGCAATGAAGCTCACCTGGAAAGAAAAAACAAAAAAAAATAAGCATCTCCTTAAAATCCTGGTCCACCCCACCCTGAATTTGAAATACAGTTTCCACAAAGTCCCAGCCAAATACTTCTCAAAGATTTGAATGTTAAGACACCTTAAAAATTACACTTTTTGCCCATTTTTATAGCTAGTTAGTAGAAGTTTTGCTGTGTTTGTCCCTCAGCGATGAAAATTGATGTTAAATACCTGCCAGCTTTCAAGAATCTGTCTCAGCTCAATTTTCTATTGAACAAAAAGGCAACCTTATCCAGAGAAGAATTGCATTCAATATGTTTTTTAATGGAAAAAAGTTGGTTTGGCAGTGTATGAGTAAGCCAGACTGCAGTAGCTGTGTTTACATACAGTATTGTCTAGCTCAATCTAATTTACAAAGATAGTAGACAGAGAGGTGTGGTGAGGAACATCTTAAATCAAACAAGTGTCAGCTGGGCCTTATTTCCTGACTTAAACAATTACATAGCTGAATAACCTATACTTAAAAACACAAAACCTAATGAATAAGCAATAAGACTACTTGACCTATATTCAAAGCAATTGCTAGCTTCTGTCTTCTGTATTTGAGTTCTGTTCCATTCAGCTTTAGCAGAGGAGGGTGCTTTCTGAAGCAGCCAGCTCTGTTCACAGGGAGTTGCCTCTCCGTCATAACCCCCTTGAGCAGCAGGGGACAGACCATCACCCTTGGCATTTCTGTTCTGCTAGTTTAAGGGATGTATTTTGTACAAAAAAAAATCCTCTAACTTTAACAAATTGAAATAAATTATTAGCAGCAAAATAATATAAAAAAATACTGTTTGCCTTCTCTGTCTGCTGAGGCTTGCTTCCTGACTGGGACAGGTTTTGTCCTACACATGCATGCTTGGACCTGCTTTCAACATGGCCAGTGCCCAAGGGAGCGGCAAAACAGATGCTCAGATGTGGAATACTTGTTTCCTACATTTTTTCCTTCTTTCCTTTCCTTGTTTTTTCTTTCTAAGCACCATCCCCTTGAAAACAAAGGCCCATCAGCTGTACAGTACTTTTGGACAGAATCATGAAAAGACTACTACAGAGTACAATCAGCAAGGAATTAAATGAAGGTGTTTAATTAATGGCAATCAACATGGCTTTGCTGACTGTGTCTTATCAAACATCTGATATTGCTTATAGTTGGAATTAAAGCATGGTTAATAGAAGTAATTGGTGTAATATATTTAGATTTGTGACATTCTGATAAAAATTAAGAATACACAAAATCAATACAACCTACTTCAAGCAAATTAAAAACTAGCCAAGTAATAGATTGCAAAATGTAATTGTGTATGTAAATTGCAAATCATCCACTGGGGTGTTTTCAGTAGGTCCTGCAGAGATCTGCTCTTTGCCTGATGTTGTTCAATGTCTTAATTAAACTGAGGGAAAATATAGTATCAGTCAGTGAGGTGGATTCAATCCCTGCAAGACTGAGGGACTAGATGGATTGAAGGAACCTAAAATATCCCACTAAGTGGAAGACTGTGCTAATGAGTAGACTATTACAGGTTGGGGACTGCCTTTGTTACAATGAACATGAGATTGTGGAACTTAAAATCCTGAGAGAAGTGGGGAAGACAAATGGAAACATAACCCTGGACTTTTGGACAACAGATTTTGGCTTATTCTGGGTTCGTTTTGGCATGATCTGATGGGAAGCTGCCATGGAGGCCACCAGGATACAGGGCAGCTGGTTGAACTTCCTTAAAGAATAAAATCTGATGTTCAGGAAGGTAAGCAAGCATGGCAGATGGTCAGCATGGATGAACAGGGAGCTCCCAAGTGAGCTCAAACACCAAAAAGAAGTACACAAAATGAGGAAGGAGGAATGGACTCCCCAGGAGGAACATAGAGATGGTGCCCAAGCATGCAGGGATGGAGCTGAGAAAGCCAAAGCTCTGCTGGAGCCGAGACCAGCAGGAAATGTGAAGGGCAAAACAAAGCATTTCTCTAAGTACATCAGCAGCAAAATGAAGAGAGAGGGAAATTATTTATGTGGGGTTTAAGTGCATAAATCCCAGCACTGGCAATTTTTAGATGGATCTGGTGATTTTTGGGTGCATCTGGCCCATTTTTTATTATAAATCTTACAGTATTTATAAAGATACAGTAAGCGATATCCTAAGTACTAGAATATTTCTTTCTGTCTTTGGGCAAATAAAGAGCTCAACAGAAAGCAGACAGTCCTGGTAGCTGTTCCCAGGGTACCCAAATGTATGGATGAAATCTGCCTACTGATACATACTTTATGTACTTTGAAAGCACAAAATCCTCCCCGCCCCACCCCCAGCCCCCAGCAGTGCAAAGCACAAGGCCAAATCTAAATTTTTCAGGCATCTTGTTCCTCTTGCTATTGATAAAGCCCAACAAACAACCAGAAAACAGCAACTCATTCCACTAAGGGTAACAGAATAACTACAGTCCTTCTCCACCTTCCACACCTTATAGACAGACAAACACAAAGCAGTGAAACAAATATCAAACTTTAATAATAGGCTGGATTATATAGAAGCCATACTCATAACAGTTACTAAAACTATAATAAATTTTGGCAGGAATATTTTCAGGGGTTTGGGGTTTTGGTTTGGTTTGTTTTGGGGTTTTTGGGGGGTTTTGTTTTGGTTGGTTGGTTTTTTTTCCAAACTAAAATCAACAAAGAATGAACTTTCCAGGTTGCTAGGTCTGGCATAAAAATATTGAAATGCAGTAGCTGCCCCCAGAAGATTACTAGCGGTTTCAGAAATGAAGATAGGATAGCCCAAGAAAATAATAAGATGATTTGTCAAGGCTTATGGACTGTCTAGCTACTATGGAATTTCTGTGTAGACAATCTAACAGGAAAGGGGAATTTCTAGCTCTATAATTCATTTTTTGATTCTTTTTCCATCTTACTCCAGAGCTGACAGGAATCCATAGGAGTCAGGCAATATGTGGTTCAGCTGGAAATAAGGCAAATAAATAAACAATTAAGCATATAGTATTAGACACCCGACTTAGAAATTTTGACTAAACTTTTCCGTTATGAGATCTAAGGGATGGTTATTAGTATGGAAAGGTCAAAATCATCTAAGAGCTAAAATTAGATGAGCAAATAAAAGGCTTGGTTCTAGGGAAGCAGAGACTTTTCCTATTTTGGTGGAAATCAGCATCAGAAATTTCTATCCATTTCAGTCAGAGCTCTGCTTCTTCTGAAGCAGCAGCAAAGGCCATTCCCTTCCTGCTAGCTCCAAGGAGAGGGAAAAGAAGAACTTTATTTTCCTCTCCCAATAGAAAATATTCCATGAGTGAAGAAGTAAATATAGGAGTAACAGACAAAAGCAGTTTGAGTGAGATAGAAAAACCAGAAGTTTTTAAGAAATGATGCAATGGAGGAGGATGGGAGCAGTGAAATGAGATAAATATTAGAAAAGTTAGAACAAACCATTAGAAAAATACCTAAAAACTGTACAAAAATCTAGCATGGAATAAAGAGGAATGAGAAAGATGAGAAAGCAACAAGAACACACACTTTATATTGCAGTACAGACAATCCTGTACCAAATTCTGCCTTCTAATAATCAATAACATTTAACGGGACATTAAGAAAAAACTAAGTGAACAGGAAAGTACTTAGGGTATCTGGTTTTAGATCAGACCTCTATGCTTGATATGCACATGGGACAGCTGGGAGAACACAGTTAGTGATGGTGCTTGTGGGTTTGAGTAATGCTTGCTTTTTTATAAAACTTAACTTGCATATGCAAATTCACAGAAAAATGTCAGAGGAATCTGTTTTTCCAGTTCCAGACTTTAAAATTTTCTAAAAAGCTAGACATTACATCAGAAACTTTTTAACATTCTGGAATTTGTAATTTTACTTTTTTTTTTTTTCATCAGCTCAAGTCCATACTTTTCAGGTGAGTGAAAATAATAATCTCTGTGCACCCATTTTGTCCATTCCATTACCCACAGCACTTTCCATTGTGCATACACCAAGATATCCACTGACCTGGCAAGGGCTTCTTAAGGACAGGTACTCTTTTCCAAAACCTCCTCTTGACTCTCTTCACTCCTGCTATTTGTATTTCTTTCCCTTTGTTTACAACATGATAATAATGCAATGTTAAGAGTAACATTGTAGGTGAAAAACAGAGCAGGTGTAAATTGCTATCTTAATGTTATATGTACATTAAGATTCAGGACACACTGTCCTATGTTCCACCCCTACACACCCCACACCCCCCACACTCCCCCCCAATCTATTGAGGCTGTAATGAGCCTTTTTACACAGGGAAAGTCAAGAACTGCAAAGTTTTGATTAGCTTCTAGCTGCCAGTTTCCCATGTTTCGTTATTGTTGTGTCCCTTCAGTTTGATGCTGTGATTGAAGCTACTTCATGTCAATTTTACTCAAAGCCATCAGCAGGAGGTGGTGTGAAACTCCTAAAGGACTACCATGTAAGGCTCAGATTAAAAACAGAGGCCTTGCATTTCTACGTATCAGCAAAGGGGCAGGAAAGAAAAAATGAAGACTTCTATATTAAAAGGTGAACCTCTTGCTGGAGGAGGAAGTGCAGTTTCTCAGGACTCTGCTATTTGAAGACCTATAATATCTGAAAAGCCCCATGAGTATAAGAATGCAGACTTGTTTACCACAAGTTTCAGTTTATGGACTGAAATACTGAGTAAATCCAAAAGCTGACAAGTGTCAAAGCAAAAAAACTTTTGACATGTCAAACCAAAACAAAGTAAAGAAATACTTTTTTTGTAGAATCCAGTTACTTTCTGTATTTGGTACCTAATTTAAGCAGTGTCATTAAAAACATAGGTACTTTGAGTGAAAAAGAAGGTGATCTCTGCTTAACTGCCTATATTACTGAAACAGTGGAGATTTGAACATCTGAGCTAGGAAGTCTAGTCTTCAACTAAGATTACAGTAAAACGAGTTACTAAAATCTTAAAAATATTAATTTATTTATAATGTTTTTTTGCCAAAGTCTTCACTTTCTAAAGAAACTGATGGACTGACTCCCTTTGAACAAAACCATGCTTCCACAAGAGCTATGCCAATCATCAAAATTTCCCTCTGTCTTTTACTACTGACGATTTAACTATTTACTCACTAAAGTCATGACAGGAAAGTCCAAGCTTTGGCAGGTCAATTTAAAAATAACTTTTTTTTTTTTTTTTTGAGAATGAGAAAGGAGAATGAAAGTGGAGCTGAGGGATGAGAGGAGTCTAGAAATGCATGTTCATTCTCAGGGTAATACTACTAGTGTATTTTTTGACTTGAACATTTCAAGAACCTGGGCTAAGTTTGCTTTCTTACAGCCTATTCACATCTTGTCTCTTAGAGGAACCACTAAGAAACATGAACCCTGCATATTTTTGAAAAGCTGCTCCAGAACTTCAGAACTTCATGTGTTAATGGAGGTACTCAGTGTTCTACCATTATTTTTTTCCCTAAACCTGTCCACTCCCCAACAATCTTTGCACTAAAACAAATTCCTACTAAGAAAATAAGAAAAAACAATTGTACTTTATAAAATAATCTGTAGGAGTGTCTGACAAATGAATGTCTAGGCACAGCTGACTTCTTACATGCTTATTCCTTAAACTCTGAATGGAAACGTGACAGAAATTGCTGTTATATAGAAGTGTTTGGTCCTATTAAGATTTCGTTTTTCTAGTTTGGGCTCAACAGGTTCACTCAGAGACAAAGATATTTAATAGTGTCTGTTAATGGCAGCAGTGATGGAAATCTGGTGATAATGCCCTATGAAGAGATGCCATGTGATTTGACTCCTGCATCTTCCGTGTAGTGGCCAAAATCTGTGCAATCTCAATCTTATAGTAGAACCTATATCTATGGTGTGATATGTTTTTGGTAGAATAAAGCTAGTCTACAATGCTAGACTCTCCTGTTGTAATGACATTAGTTTGGTGTCTTTATGACATAAATTCTGTTTATGAATATTAAAATTATAGTTAATTATTGTTTAATTCAACCACTGCAAACTAAAACACTCAGTTAAACTCATAATATACACCAGAAGCAGAATTTTGAATCCATAATAGAAAAGAGCTGTTTGGTTTTTTTCCCTAAGACACAAGAAACATTGAGACTTTTTAGTTTGCTTAATATGATTTTATTTTGTCTATGAAAAAATAATAGCTGGATACTGAAAAGTTATTTTCATTAGTCTGCTTGTTTGGAAGGAAGTTGATAGACTTGTTAGTAGTCTATTGTCCATGAATATAATGAAGCATATATGGATGTCATTATAAATATGGGTCTGACGTTTATGTTGGTGTTAGTTTGGATTTATGTATCTGAAATTAATGGAGCTGCACCAATATCAATCCCAGACAAATTAGGGCAAAGAAATCTAAAATGGTAAACAGAGCTGCACAAAGCTGGTCTCTCATATGTGAAAAAAGTCTAAAACCAAAGTGGAAATATTAATCTGGCATTTGCAGCTGTGCCAATGCTAGGTTAACCTAGCTAGCACAAGTAATTGTGAAGATATGGTATGGCATCCTGGTTTCAGCTGGGATAGAGGTGATTTTCTTCTTAGTAGCTGGTGCAGTGCTGGGTTTTGGATTTGGTGTGAAGAACAAAGCTGATAGCACACTGATGTTTTTGGTTGTTGCTAGGTAATGTTTATACTAAGTCAAGGACTTCCATACACTCCAGTACCTACAACACACACTCCCTCCAGATCTTGGGTGCATGTTTGAAAGTTTGTGGTGCTGCATGTTCCTTGCAACAGTTAGATTGATCAAACAGAGATTTGCTGCCACATGCTGTAGTCACATCTGTTATCAAGAATACCCATATTCCTTAAGAGGTCTATCTTATCAATGGTGAAAGAGATCTGATTTCCAAATGCTTTGAGTCTTTATAGTTTTTTATGCATTTGAAAATTAGTGAAGTAGCATTCTACATTTTCTTGGCACATCTGCAAGTTATTATCCAATGTACAAAGTAGGGGCAAGTCATTCAAAGAGGACAACAAATGAAGTTTAGTCCCATTCTCATTTAATGTTGGGTGCTTTAAATCTGGAATGAGTCCATAAGACCTTGTGGAACCAAGGTAAATTAAAAGAATGGATTTGTTTTAGTCTCAGACACAGTGAACCAAGTACTCCTTTCTCTAGTCCTTAGGGGGCATTTCCTGCTATTTAAAAAGACTACTGAGGCCCTGCCTAACACATTGACCTCTTCCCAAGCTAGTTTCCTTAGCCCAGATATGACATCATATGTAGGGTATAAATGATAAGGTTTTGGTAGTGGGGGACGTAGCTGGTTCAAGACAGCTCAGCAATGGATCCATTGCATGCCAAAGCTAAGCAAATGAGAAGAATTTGTGGTGGCTCTGTGAGAGCACATTTAAGAAAAGGCAGAAAACACCAAAGACGATGGAACAAATGAACAACAGAGGGAACAACAAGGGCACAGCAGTAGAAGGCACTCCACAGTGGAGCTGGTTACACCTCTGAAAGAACTGTGGTCTATTGAGGACCAATAATGGATCAGGTACTTCCCTGAAGAGACTGTGGCCTGTGGATAAGCTCATGCCAAATTAAGTACTTCTGGAAAGGACTGCAGCCTGTGGAGGACCCACACTGGAACAGATAATTCCATGAAGGGAGTGCAGCTCATGAATAAGCTTGCATTGCAGCAAGTACCTTAGGAGGACTCCACACTGGAGCAAAGGAAACAGTAAGAAGGAAGGGACAGTGGAGGGATAAAGGAACAAAGCAGCAGGAGGAAATAGCTACACAATGACCACTACCTCCTGCACCATCTGTTGCCTCACTGACAGGACTAAGTGTAGCCTGTAGTGATAGGGAGTGGAGACTGGGAACCAGGGAGAAGAGGTGCCTGGAATGAAGTTGAACCTAGGAGTAGGAGAGGAAAAGTGTCTTCCCTAAGTGTTTAAATGTTTGTCATCTTTGTTTCTCAATACTAAAATCAGTAATCAAATGCTTTAAATGAAGTCCCCAAGTTGAGTCTGTTTTGCTGATTGCAGTAACTGGTGAGTGATTTCCTCACATTTGTTCTGTTCCATGAGTTTTCTCATTCTTGTTCTTCCTATTTTGTTCCCATTCCCCTGTGAGGGGGAAAAGGAGGGAAGAGTGAACAAATGGCTCTGTGGGTGCTTCGCTGCTGACTAAGGCCATCCCACCACACATTAGACTTAGAAATGCATCCTGTCAGTGGTGGTTACCAGCAGAACAAGGTTTTCACTTGCACCTTGTTGTCTGCGGTTTGATTGCATTTACTTCCATTTATGCATCTTTAACGATTTCAAAACCCAAGTTTCTCACTTTGCCTGTGATTAATCTGGACTCTTTATAGAAGACGACCAAACCAATCCACAAAATCTTGCAAATAAAGGGGTTTTGTTCCGAGAAGTGTAAGGCCTGTGTAAGGGTTTGGCCATTAACCGTGGAGGAGAAGCCGAGTAGGAGGAGGGTGCTGGCCGTGGTGCTGAACGGGCCAGTCCCGCCGCACGGGCACGCAGTCTTGTAGAAAGGGCACCAGCCTCGACGGGAATAGCCAGAACTGAAAAAAACAAAGACTTTACATAATACTTTTGAAATGTACCGTATACTTAGATGAACAGTAATGCAAGAATCCTTGTATTATCGTCTATGAATAAATGCATTTTTTTTCACTATTTATACTCGCAATCCACATTAATGCCATTACACATGGATATCAGCATCAGCCCGCTCAGTTCAGGGTGATGTAAATATAAACATTTACATTTAATATTTGCAGATTTTCTATATTAACTAATATTTTCACATTTGAAAATGCCAGCGTTTTTTGGAAAGAAATTGTATTAACACTTACCACCATTAAATCTATTTGTGGAACAACCAAATGGAGCTGGAGAAAAAAAAATCATCTATATATCATAGATTCATGGTGTTTAGGATCAGAAAGGGTGCTATATTACTCAGCCTGACATTCTGCCTTTCATAAATCCTCACATTTCACCCACTTAACCCTGCCTTGAACTCAGACAGTTGTGTGGTTAAAACTTTTGAAAGGAAGATAGACCTGAATTGAAGAAATAAAAAATTAATTTTTTCCCTTCCTCCAGTATTACTGCTTTTTCTATTACAGAGGGGAACTTGGTATTTTCTTTATGCAGCGCAACATATCCAAGTCACTTCTTAATGTCTTCCTTGCTAAAATTAAGCACTGAGCTCTTTAAACCTTTCATGATATATTTGCAGTTCTTTCCTGCTCTTTCCTCTAATTTTTCAGCACCAGTTTTAAGACATATATACCACTTCTGGAGGTGGCACACCAGTGTCACCAATGCCACATGCACACGTGCAAACTAAAAAGCATTTCTCTGTTTCTATTCATTACTTCTGTTTGTACATTCACAGTTTGTGTTACCTCTTTATGCCATAGCATCACAATAAGAACTCAGATTTTTGTCCACTGTCATTCCACAATTCATTTTAAAGTCACGATTTTTCAGTTTAGAATTCAGTATTCCATAGGGATAGCTGTATCTTGCTGTATTCAATTACAGTTTGTTTGAATAGACAAGTCTACCAGCTGACCCAAATCACACTGACTTATCTATATTCACTGTTAGTTACCACTCTGCCAACTCTCATGTCATCTGCAGCCTTTATTAAAGCTGATTTTATATTTACTTTTAGGTCACTGAGGAGAATGTTGAATACTGTAAAATTTAGTCATAAGGAAATCCATCAGAGAGACACTACCTAGGGATGATTCCATATTGAAAGACAATGTTGCAAACTATAATTTCTCAGTTCACTTATTATGCACTTCACAGGTATTGTGTGGTCCTAATTGTTTAACAGAATGTCATGAGGTGCTATGTCATACTTTTTACTAAAGCCTACATTAGATCATCTCAGTTCCTTTAGCAAAGGAATTCTTATGTCAAAGAAGTAAAATGACCTACTTTTGTGTTAACTGAAATTTGTATCTTCCTACCTTTTAATTCCCATTAAAGACAGTATATAAAAGATTTCATTGCAAATGTTCTGCAATGCTATTCTGCACTGCTCTCACTCTAAATTGCCATTGTAAAATACTCTTCCAGACTTATTTTCAGTATATGTCCCCATGCTTTAATTCTTCCTTTAAGCAAATATCCTACAATATCCTTTTTATTGTGATGAGCTGTCTTCTACAGCGTATTATTCAGAGCAGCTGAAGCTGACTCACAAAAGATTCATTATTTGTTGTCCCATAACTGCTGCTATTTACATACATTTCCTATGGGATGTTTCCACTCTTCAAACCACAGAGAACTCAGAGCGTGTATGTAAACTGGATACTAAAAGATAAGAGGTGAAATGAGGACTGTAGTGTTACAGCCGTGAAGAAAGTCGCATCTAGAGGTGTGTACTGGTAGGGAATAAAGTGGGAGAAGATTTAGGCAAGGAAGTTGATAATGCTTAGACAGTGATATCAGAATATAACCTTTCTTCATAGCTCCTGAGAATCAAGGAGCTGGTTGTTTTTGACTGGTAGAAATGAAGCTTGGTATTTCAGGCCAAAATTATACATGCTGTAGCATTTTAAAACTGAGCCTGAATGTTTAGAGTTCAGAAGTTCTAATTTAAATGTAAAACATTAAATCAAGGACATTTTGAGAAAAAGCACCCAGTCAATCTTGAATAAGCCCCTGAACTACCAGAGACTTTTGTCAGCACATATGGTTGTCTAACAGGGTGCCTCAGAACAGTGGGTGATATTATGTGCCATATGAGCTGCTATACCAAAGAATGATTGAGTTTCTGGTAATAGCACAACCAAAGACTAAACTCTGAAATTAGCTAACTCTTCTTAATCAATATCAGCATGTTATTATTTCATCTATATTTAATTGCGTTCTTAGTGGGCTAAAATAATGCCTTTTACCTGTCGGGAGAAAATAGGAGGAAGAATGGTTTACCTAAATAAAACAAAACTTTTGAAGAGGATTATTATCTTGCTATTAACTTGATTAACTGAAATACTTTACTGGAACAAAAATCAAAGAAGAGGGACTAATAAAACAAACAATGTGGAGGCTTTGATACTTTGTTTCATGAATTTCATAGAAAGGCATAGAATTTACCTGCAATACCCATAAAGGTGTGATAATATGGCAGGGAATATTTTCCTGACCAGAATTAATTTGGTATCTTATATGTAGAAATTCACACGTTCATATAGCTCAAATTTCCATCAGATCCCTAAATAATCCTTTGTAATAATGAACTTCATTGCTTGTGATGCACTACACATTTAAAACTTTACCTAAAATTTCAGGAAGTGGTTTGCTTTCTGTAGTTAACTCAAAATAACTTGTGGAATCTGATTTCCAAATAGCAAGTTTTCAATCACTGTGAAACCAAAACACATTTGTGGAATCTCAGTTTGAATACTTTATGGTGGAACACCTACACCAACAGTTGCTTTTGATAATTTAGGTGAGGAAGCCTTTACAGGCTAGAGCTAGTACTGCTTAACTCAGTACTTGCTAATTCTATTGTCTTCAGTGTAAGCAGTTTCAGTTATTTTCACTTACAAAGAAGCATTTGCCCCACCTAGTAATTTTCATTACCTCTCTGTACATTTTTATTATTAGGAACTCTGCAGGCACATTTGAACTTCAGCTGTCAGAAGCAGACGAAATTCTACTGGAACCCATAGTTCAGCTAAATATTTGGCTCTACAGCCAAATACAGAAATCAATGAGATTTCCTGGAACGAGTGCAATTTTTGAAGTAATCACGTTAATGTGAGTGTACCATCATACCTGCACTCTCCATCCAGCCTCTGCTTTAAAAAAATAAAATACTATATACACAAATGTGCTTTACAGACTAAGCTCTAAGAACGAGTGGGAAGTTATGTATTTGAAAATGTAACAAAAGGCTCTGAATGTCAGAGGACAGTATAGGGGGGGTCTTTGTAGGTGTTTGTGTACCCTTTGCTGACAATCAGCTCTGCTAGCAAAATGAAGAGGTCACAACCTCACCCCTTTCAGCTGGCACATCAGAAGACTGAAAGAAGAACAGTCTGCGTGAAATGGTCTCACATGAAGAAAAAATGCTATGTTGTCCCTGAGTCTCACTCTCTGACAGGTCCTATCAGATTAGCTTTTCTTCTTACTAATTCCAAGCAGCTGCTGGTGTTCAGTTATTCAAATGCTTTTATTCAAATCCAGCACCAGTTACAATCATAAGCAAGGTAACTTACATCACTTGCTTTTCTAAAAACCTCATTGCAATGTGCAGGCACCGTCACAGAAGTGTCCAGCACCAAGGTTAGATGATTTTGTCGTGAGGTAAGGTCTCTTTCAGGAGTCACCAGCATTCCGTAGGCTTCCTCTATTGTTTTTCTCATTGCACATTACCTTTCAGGAAGTGTATGTGCTTTTGGTTTGGGAGGTAATCTTGTCAAAAGATTTGGTTTACTGCCACTTTTATTGCAAGAAGGATGTTCTACTAGAGCATCACATTAATTAAAATTGCAAATAATTACAAAAACTTGTTAAGTAAGTTCTGTAAACATGGTAAAAACAAAGTAGTCCATACATTTAATGAAAAACTGTGTCACCTCAAGAAAAGTAAGAATAACAATGCTTAAGATTCCTCCTAACAGACATTAGGAACAGGAAATACACTGTATAGTGCATATGCCCTGAGTGCACTGATTAGCTTTGATTGCCCTGAGAACATTTGGGACTTCCACCTATACATCCTTCACCTCCAGCCTCCCAGCTCCATTTAAACTCAGGCCCAGGCCCTACTCCCTGCCTGAGCTACACTGTAGGTAGCTCTGTGTCCAGCTATGTTCCTTGATGATCCTGACTTGCTGACTGGACTTTCTGTCACTTTGCATATGTCTGATCACTGGACTGTTGGCTGAGCCTGTTACTATCACCAACCCTGCTCTGTTTGTCTTGCTTGGATACTGTGGGATTGTGCCCTTCTCAGTGTGGTCATTGCTCCTACCTACTTGCACTGTGGTCAGTTCCTCATCTTCTCTCACAAAGTAGCCCCATGCTTATTCCTCCTTGTGACAGCATGTAGTTTACTAACTAAAGCAGAGGCCTGGAAATCAAGATTTTTAGTCTGTTCATAATTTTGCCATTGGGTCTCAATTTTCAAGCCAATCATGTAATCTCTGAGCTTTCTAGTCTTTGGCTATATAAATAGGTGTCGTAGTTAGCTATTGACATCTTTAACTTCTTTTCAAGGGAGGTTGCGGTTTAGGAAGCCTTAACCCATCTTCTTTCTGGATTAGAGGTCTAAACCACCAAAATGTCTTAATCTGACCTTTAAACTGTTTGAAGTTTAATTCTTCAGTAAGCAGCATACTCTCAAAAGGACTCAGCATTCACACTGGAAAAAAAGATACTGGTAGTCTTCTGTCAAATCTTATCCACAAGCCGATTTTTTCCCATCTGAAATGCCAAAGCAAAATACTGCACAAAGCAGGTTGCTCTCCTTTTTCAGGTCCCCTTTGGTGAACGTTCAAAGTGTTGTCCAAATTAAAAGCAGGCACAATACCTAGGTGCTGAAGGCTAAATAAAGACTGGGTAGAGAAGGTATCTGAGTCTTAATTTTGCTCTTCCTTCTTGTTTTCGTGGCGAAAACATGAAACCTGGAAACACGGAAGGTCTTCCTGAGCCAGGACATATCCTCCAGCAGAGAAAGTAATGGTGCCATTTAAAGACTGGAAAAGGCCTCCTGGGCCTTGTCAGATCAGATGAAGTGCTGCACTTACGAGCTGTTATTGGGAGGACAAGAAGTCATAAGGGTCTCTTTAGGTACCACCTACTCTGTACTGACAGGCTAAACAGGGAGAGGTTCTCTACTGGGACTCTGAGGCCAGACTGAGCAGTTTGGCCCAATCCATACTTCCTAAGCACTTTTAGCCTCCAAACTAGCATGGGATTATTTAAATTCTTTGTAGGAACTGGCTGATTTGTGCTCTCTTGAACGAAGAAAGGGAATTGTTTGAAGAGGTGACAGCTGGTATAGGAAAAAACCTTGCCGCAAACTAAAAAGTAGAGACAACTGACCTCCAATGTCTATGTCCACTCTATGGCACTCTAACTTATTGACGACAAAGCTTATGATGCCGGTCAGATACACTTCACAGTTATACCCTTTGGACCTTCTGGTTTAGTGGGTCAGAATGAGCAAAACCACATCAGGCAAATAAGCAGGCATTCTCTCCTGGGTACCGTCTCACAACACCGAACCGAGGTGCCAATCATAAGCTTGTGCTGAGACCAGTAACGTAAACTTCCAGCTTCTGTCTTTCACAAGCAGTGGAAAGGTTGACAATATAACACTTAGGGCAGAATTCAGATTCAGATGAAACAAATTCATCTAATGTCAATTAGATGTCACAGGATCTGCTTGGGGTCCTGTAAGCCCTTTAGTCATGCCTGTCAAACCCATGCAAGTATCTGCAGCACCTACAAGGTCTGAAAATGGAAAACAGGTACCTCTGTTTAGGTAGGGAATCTGTTTCAATTGGATTAGCACTGTTGATCACCTGAAATAATTCTTATGATGTAAACGGGACTGTTCACACTTCTCAGATCTATGTTCTTGGATCTCTGCAAACAACTCCAGGGATTACCTGGTGTAAGTCTTTTCATTTATCAACAGCTTATTTCAGGACACTGATAGATTCTTAATACAAACTATTCATTGGCTGGAAATGGATAAATCCTTAAAACACACGATCAGCTAAGTAGTTTTGGATGATTATTTATTTTGTGACAGCTATTGCAATTAAATGTATCCTGCTTGGTCGCTAATGGATTTTGTTTTGTTTATGTATAAATACTACTGAACAATTTCAATGATAATGGCTATCTTTACACTGTCATTTAATATTGAAGCATGAATGACAATAGTTTTGTTAACTCAAGACAATGTCAGGCACAACAAAACCTTGCCAATCTGTACAAGTTTAAATTAGTACAAAATCAGGCATGCAATCTCCCCTGACAGCAGTTTGTTGTAATGCTGTGGTTTAGTATTAATTCTTCTCATGTCATGAGGTCTTCCTGTTTTGCTTTTTTTTTTTTTTTTTCTTCTTCCAAATAAGATATTACTAGAAACTGGCTAATTTTGGAGGACTCTGTAGCAGCAAGTTACAGAGCTGTTTGACAGATCATGTAAGCTGACACGTGCAGCTCCTAACACTTAACCGGCTAGCGGATGCCAGCCGAGCTGTAGCAATTCTACAGCAACTCTGTACATATTTGAAGATCTGGATTCATAGGCAAATGGGAGGTTAAATTCCATTGAAATTACTGACTAAGCTTTTTGAGACCTAGGCCAGCAATTTCAAAAGCATTTCCATTTAGTTCGATTATTCTTCCCTGCAAACCAAAACAAGATGTGTTACCTCATATTTACGGAAGGTTAAAACTGCATATTGGTAGTACCTGGTAAGGACAAATGCTTGAATTATGGCGACTCCACTGCTACAGACCTACTGACTATAGGCCTTTGAATTGGACTGAGATACTGCTTTTTAAGGACTGTGATAAGTTCCTTTATTTGCAACTGTTAAGATCAGGCTTTTATTAACATAGACAAGAAATGATAACAGCATGACAACTAGAAAGACAAATGCTATTTTGCAAAATATTTGCTAACATATTAGAAAAATCAGTAATATATATATATATATAAAATATAACTAACACTGTTAAAACCAGATTATTTTTTTTCATATTTTTTCATTGTCCATGTTCACCCTTGCTAATTCACACTACTCACTAGCTTCCACTGGGTCCACCAGTTTTGAGTAAGGTAAACTGAGTTTATTTGTTTACATTTAAAGGTATTTTTGCACTCTCATGCCTCATTTTTTGATTATTTAAAGTTTTTTAAGTACTGCTTAGGAGATACCAGGTCAAACAGCTCCTGCATAGACCTTGTCACACTGTTTTGTCTTTGTCCAGTGGGAATGTTGTCACTGCCATAGGGATCACTAGAAATGGGGCAGGATGTTTCATACTGCCATTCCAAAGAAAGTCTCCTTTGATACAGGTGCTAAAAAAAAAATAAATCCCTGATCCCCAGCCTGACCAGCTTTTGCTTCCCAACCTCTGTTTCCATGGCATTCTCAGCTGGTAGAAGGCAGAGAGCTAGTACAGTAAAAAAGGCAGACCAGCTTGTGCAGTACTTTCCTAGCAACACCTACAGCCTGTAAGATCCTGTTGCGTTAACTTTAACAAGAATAGAAACAGAATCTTTTTCTACCTTTTTTCTTTTTCCCTTTCAAGGATATAAATGGAGGCGAGAGATTGAATGGGGCCCAGCAATCCCTGACCCTTGCATTTGCAGTGCTACAGCACAGTGGTAACCAGCAGCAAGACAGGCTCCTGGTTTAACAAGATGCATTTGTAATCATCACGAGAAATAAATATGTCATCAGAATGCTAGTCTTTCCTAGTTTTGAGTGAAATTCATAACTACCTGACTTTGCTTATGTGTTACTCTAAGATATGATTCTACCACTTTTTTTTAAAGAACTCCTTGTTTTATGTTTAAGAAATTATTTATGCATTATTTTTGTAGGTAATTATTATAACAATATGTTATAACAATTTGTTATCATACTAATTCTTGTAACATTATACTTCATCGATACCTAATTCAGTGGAGCTACGTCAGCTGTAAATCACCTGAAGACTCTGAAATAGATGGTGCAGATAAGTCATTACTACTCCACGAAGTGCTACTAGATTCATCCTAGTTTCATCAACACATATCAGACTGTAATACAAAGGACCTAAAATCTGAACCCACTTCTCCAAATCAAAGTATGCTTAAATTCCATGATGATATTAGGACGCTGAAGCTGTGTTCTAAGAAGTGTGGAGAAACTGGACAGGTACAATTGTTGCATTTCATTTGGTCATGGCTTTTGTCTACCTTTCAGGTGATTCTAAAGAATTGTGTAGACACTTCCCTCATGAGACCATTAAGAATAATATTTACACGCTTTTAGGAAGTAAAGGAGTCAAGAAAGATATTTTCATTCTAGAAGTTTAGTTGTTTGGAAGTCTGAAATTGCCAGGATGGGAACACTGCTGAGGAGAATACTGAGGAAAGATGTGATAGCAGTGTTCAGATGCATTAAAGGCTGCTGCAAAGAGGATGAGAATGTCCCCTGTGTACAAAAAAGGAAGCAATGGGCTATAATTGCAGCTGACTTAGTTTTGACATTAGGAGTAGCTTTCTAAGAGTAAAGATAGCCAGTCTCTGGAATAGTTTAGCTGTCCTGAGGAACAGGGTAGGCAAATGTCTACCAGCAATGGTGACTGATCATAAATGAGTAACTGATCCTCATTGTACTTTGGTACAATGGGTACAATGAGTACTTTGGGTGAGAGGATGAATCAGGTGACCTCCTAAAGCCTCTCGTCACCTGATTTGCTGTGATTCTCTATATTTAAGATACCAAAGGGACTGATATTTATCACACTTAACACTTGACAAAGCCATTTAAAACAGGCAAGACAGAAAACAAATGAGAAGTGGTGACATGTGAATCATTCTCTTTAGGTATTTTGTTCCATCCCTCCCTCTTTCTCACCCTTCTGTTCAGCCACATTAGACACTTTGTCCCCTTATACTGAGTTACCATCTTCTCTTCTCATACACTTGCAAGTCTGATACTCCAATACTTCAATGGAAGACAAGAGGCTTGGCAAAGGAACCTCTGCTTCTCCTCACAGAGTATCATATTTGAATTGCACTTCTGAGATCTCAGAGGATGACTGACAGACTGTGCATTAATGCAATTCTGATCAAATGCACACATCCTTATCCGGTGATTTTCTCTCTCCTCCACTCTTATTCTACCCGATCTCCAGGTAAGTGTAAATCTGCAAAACCAAAATAGCAACACTTCTGCATTTTGAACATTTTGTGAGATAGGACCTGTGTTTTGAAAACATGGAGGCTGATTATTCAACTAGTTTAAAATATCCAGACTGATTAAGAACTTCATCTTTGGTACCTCCAATCTGTTTACTCACAGTTTGGAAGACATCTATTTTTAAGAGCGTCTGATGAACAGATTCACAGATATGTACTCAAACAAGCCCTACTTACATTTTATTGCTAATAGACTTGGTTGGAAGGGAGGAAATCTGCATTAGGTCATTCAGTTCACTGGTCATAGGCTCTGTGAATGCCGTATGGTTGAATAAGAGATAAAAGAAAACTCTGGGGCTTCTTAGCTGCTGGCTACAAGAGTCCCTGGTAGCCAAAGGTGAGCTGTCTTGATATCTTGTCTTATTTGAAACTTTCAGATACAGGAAGATTTCCTGGGAAACCAAATAATGCAAATTGATCCTTTTAATACTCCTTTGCCACACTGGCAGCAGCCCTTGGCTGAGACTATGACCTCTAATGCTGACAGATACTGAGTGCTGTTTCTTGATACATTCCCTCTCCTGGTACCCAGCTGTTCCTTTTGGCTTCAGGCTTAAATGGCACACTCTTCAGGGAAGAAATTAACTCTGAATGGTTCATGGGAGGTGTGGCACTAGCCTTGGTCCAGTGGCAATGCTCAGTGCCGAAAGTCAGTCTTAAGCTTCAAGTAAAGCAAGCTTCTGAGGTCTGAAAAGATGGGAGTCCTTGTAAGCCAAGATGAAGTAAGGGTCTGAACAGAATGACAGGATTTCTGAGCCTGATGGGATGCATGCCAGGGGTATTTCACTTCAAAGAGTGCCAACAGAGAAAAGAGTCAGAACGAAGTGTTTCTGATTTCTGAGGAAACAGGACTAGGAAGTCTAGACAGAGATCTTTACTATACCTTAGTACAGCAATATAGCATTCATCCTTTCTTTGGCTTGTAGTGCAGCTGTTGCAGGGCAGGGACTGCCATTAATGCTGAACTCTCCAGGGTTTTGTGCCACTACCCCTAAAAAGCTGACCTATCCAGGCCAAGAACGACTGGCCCACCAGCTGCAAGCCAGTGCATCAGCTGGAGACAGAGTGCTTGGAAAGCAGCTTGCTACTGTGACTGCCTGCCAGCACGCTGCTTCTAAGGGTGGCATGAAGATGCTCTATCCCTGCAATTCCAAAATCATGTCTCTGGGAAAACTATGGGTCCTGCCAGAAATCCACCAAGCTGCTGATCTGCAAATTGCCACTTCCAACTCCTGGGGTAAGAGCTCTCACAGAACTTCAGGTTAAACTTGTGCTTCCAGGATTTGGCCATAATCACCCTGCAGGAGGTCAGAAGACTTAGCAGGGTGCTCTGAGGACACAAGTCTGTGCAAGAGCAGGTGTGCTGCATCTCTAGGGACGCCGTTTTTGGCAGCAGCACCTCTATAAGAGCTGTTGCCTCTACAGAAACACCTAAGCAAGCAGATTTGCTAGGATGCAGTACTACGAGATGAAAAACCTTTTTCAAAGAAACTCTTATAGTTGAACTGATAAGAGTTCCAACAGATGCAATGCCTGCCCTTTTCTGAAAGGCAAATACATTGCAATAATGTGAATTATATCCTGAGCCAATTTAGTGTATATAAGTGTAAGCTAACATGCACCATGCCTATACATTACATCTCTTCTACAGGTTTGCTCCAGAACAGCTACATAGATTAAGCTATGGTGGTGCATACTTACTAATACTGAGACAGCTTTAGTATAATCTCTATGATTTCCTTGGGCCTCTCTTTTCTGGTTTGCAATGCCTCTGAGACTCGGAAGAATTCCCCAAGGACAGCTGATCCTGTCAACTCTCACAACACAAATGGATTTCCCTTTGCTTTGACAACTATCTCTCGCCCTTAGAAAGAAGTTTATTTTGAAGTCTAATAGCTTTGACTTCTGGTTTCTTGATTTTCCCTTTGTGGTACAGCCACTAGATTGAAAACAACGTGGGTTTTTAAATCAAAGTGGAAAAAATATAGATTCCTTAACACAAGGTGAGAAGGCTGGCAACAATCCTTTCCAAAGAACTGAAATTTGTATTTGCTGTCTCCTTGCTGACCAAAGCTTTTCTCTAATAGAAGTCTCTCATCAGCCTACCTATGTGCTATAGTACCACCAGTTAAAAGACAAACATCTATATATGCCTTTTAACCCTCTTCCATTACAAAGTATGAGGAGCTATTTAGTCTGACATCCATTTTGTTAGTTTCTGCCAGCAGCAGCTGTTAGATTTCTCTGGGGTTTTCTTCAGAGCATCTGGCTTGGGTCAGGTCACTATAAAAAATTTAACAAACATGCTTTACAGGACTGGATTGAGCTTTTTTTTAAATACAGAAATCTCATGTATCCCAAATTTAACAAAGGTTTTGTTTCCATTCTGCCAATGCAGAAGACAGGTTAAGAATTGTGTTTTGTGAGATATTGAACATCACTTTGTTCCTAGTGTATACAGGAGCAGGCTGTGCTTAGAAAACACTTCGCTTGATTTTGTTTTACTCTGTGGTCGGAGTAAAAGTCGTTTTGTTGTGATAAAATATGTATTCCTTCATTTTGGACAGCAATAAAATGGGCTAGACTCTAGGCTGCATCTCAGCTAATAATGGAATGGAGCAAGACAGGCTGGGGAACTGTATAGCACCTGAAATGTGGGGCTAATTTTGAGGACAATTATTAAAAAAATAAATAAATAAAAAAAAAGCACCAAGTAGTAAGAACATAAGAACTGCCACACTGATTCAAAACAAAGGTCCCTTTAGCTGATGTTTTAACAGCGATCCTAAGTTGACATTTATGGAAGAAGAACCATGTAAATATATATGGTTGTTTCCCCTAATACTCTTCCAGCTTCTTACTGTTTTAAGCTTAGAGGATTTTCTAAGTGTTTTATTATTTTGTTTATTTAGCAACTCTTCATGAATCATTTTTCCCAAGTACTTATCCCCCTGTACTTGTATAAACTTCTTCCATTCATAGTGTCTTTTGCAAGGATTTCCACAGGTCTGGTACCTGATGTGTGAGGAACCACCATCATAAGCTTTATTTGATGACTCCTAATGTCCCTGGAAGGGACAGTGAATAGTTGATCCCTATCCACTTCAGTCATGCTACTTATGATTTTGTAGATCTCTATCATAGCCCCACAAATCACCTTTTTTTTTTTTTGCAAAATTCCAGCCCACCAAATAATTCCTTGTACAGGAACCATTCTGTACTATTTGATCATCAAACATATCCTTCTCTGAATCTCCTTTAAGCTCTAACGTATCCTTTCCTAAATGAGACCAGAACTGCAGATGGTATTCAAAGTATAAGAAACATGCATTTATCCAGAGATGTAACTGTGTTTCTGTCTTGTTCTTTAACTCCTTTCCTGGTAGTTCCTCGCATTTGATTTATTTTTTGACTGCTGCTGAGCACTGAGATGGTGCTTTCTTGGAACTATTTATCTTAACGCCGAAGTCTCTCTCACTTCTGAGTGGTAATGGTCAGGTCACAGTGCACTATTTGATATATGAAGCTAAGATTTTTTTTCACCACAGCATTTCACAAAATGTTTTATTGCTCTGTCATGAAGATCCTTCAGCAATTGTACGGTCAACCCTTGTCCTTTATTATGTTGATAACTGCATCATCAGAAAACTTTGAAATCTTACAGCTCATCCCCTTTTCCAGGTCATTTGTGGGTATGCTGAAGCATATGGGTTCCAGCACAGAATTCTGTCAAACTCCTCTTCCTTTATGGAGAACTTTGACTATATAGTTTCTACTGTGTTTTACTTCTAGCTGTGTTTGTTGAGCTCAAAGAGAAGTATAAATGGAAATCTAATTGCTTTGTTTGGCTTCTTAAGATGAGATTACAGAGAACACAGACGTAGACTCTTCTCATAGGTTCACAATGAAGGGAGAAGAGGTGACAGACATAAGTTGCTGCAAGGGAAATTCTGCTTAGGAGTAAGAAAGACTTTCCTCACATTGCAGCAAGACACTCAAATAGCTTGTAGGATTTCCATCCTGCAGGATATTCAAAGCTTGCTTGTTCATGACCCCGAGCCACCTTATCAAAGGTGTAAGCTGACGTTACTTTGAGCAAAAGGCTGGAATATATGACCTCCAGAAGTCCATTCAAACCTAAATTATTACATTATTCTATGCATTTAAGACAGAATTTTCCCTCTTCTTATAGCTGTTTCAGTATTCTTTCTTGAAGGATATTGTCAAAGTCTTTTGGAAATCCCAGTAAACTATATCAACAGGACCACATACTGGTTGACAATTTCAGAGAACTCCAAGAGGTTTACAGGGCAGAACCATGTTTTCTCTTTTCAAGATCATAGTTATCATCAGCTGTGAATACACATTGCCATTAGTAATTCACCTGTTTCCTCTCTAAGTTTTTAGGTGAATACCACTTGGCCCTGGTGATTTTTATTTGTTACTTTTCATTCTATGTCTTTGAATTGTAATCCTTTCTAATGTTGCTTCAGTTTTCAGGCAGATGGTTCGCTGAGTTCTCTTAAAAAATGATGCTTGTGATGTAATGGACCATCTTCTTTATAGCTAACCTGGATGCCAATAACCTATTCAGCTTCTCTGCCATGGCCTTGTCCTCGCTGACTGCTCCTTTTCTACTCCAGTTAAGGAAGTGCTACAAAATGCTTGCCAGATATTTTGCTCCTGATGGCCTGAGAGAGGAATTTAGTACTAAGTTCAGTTCCATTAGGAAGCTACTCCTCTGATTCCTTTTTGGTCTGCTTGACTATATTTTCACATTTCATCTACCAAATTTATGATCCTTTTCATTTTGTTTGAATAAAACTTCAGATTTTTAGATGATGCTTTCTTAATTCTAACAACCCGGCTTAGCCATTCCATCTTCCTTTTGCCAGTTTCCAGGCTTCTCCTAATACACAGAGTGTAATGTTGTTGTGCTTCCACTCTGGTGTCCTTCAGCCTCTACACCACCTGTAACTTAATTATCTGTTGCCCGTGGTGGAGTTTTTGGCTTTTTTTGTGCCATGGATGCTGGATCTCAGTAATGATTATTGTTACAGACTCGTCCTTTTAGAGGAAATTTTGAAACAGCTTTTTGTCATCATCTTGTCAAGGGCTGCATTTCCTCTTGTGGGGTTGGTAGCCAGCTGATCCACTGACAATTTCATCTATGGTTTATGACCCTGAGTGAAGTTTCCCTCTTCTACACAGAGGTAGCTGAAGTGACCTGATACTTTCTGTCCTTACCAACTCTCTGACTTCTTAAATCTTAACTCAGCGTGTCTCTGCTCCTGGTTGGGAGGCTGGTAGTACAGACCCCATTCTATAGTCTTTCTCTTTGCATCTGGCACTTCAATCAGCTTCTGCGCTACTTGTTAAGGTGGTTAGTTTGTTAATTCAGCTTGATCCCAAGCTCTAACTAAACATGTAATTCTACTGTAACAGTAACACAGTATACTTTTCTCATCCCTTTGTATTTTGCACACTACTATTACAGCATCCCATGGGTACCTTTCTTCCCTCAGGAAGAAAGGAAGAAGAAAAACAACTGTAACTGATAGCTGTTCAATCACATCACCAGTAGCTTTTCATCCAATTCTTTTGCTTTCAGGACTGCAGCAGAGGTTTTGCTGCTGTGTTTTGACCTGAAGCCTGCTACTCTCACTCTACTAATATCAACATCTGAGCTCTACTGTTTGTCTACTACTCTGTTGAGCCAAAATGCTTTCACCTGCATTGCAAATTCATTAATTCTCCATTTTCCTTATTCTGATAATCTTCTGTTCTGGCACTTTGATTTGTCTTTAGCCCAGAGGGCAAAAATATTGACTGTAGCTGAACACATTTTTATACTTGTTAAAATTTTTCTCCTCTCTAATTATGCCTTGACTACAAAAAGTGTTTCAGCAGATATAATTCTGACTATTTTTAACAGAAAACTACACTTACTTAGATATCCCTTTCGAAGTTGAATCTCAAGTATTGCCCTGAGACCACACACCTTTCCTTTAGGAGTTCAGTACGTAATCTTATACACCCTGAGATGGGGAAAAAACCTAGGCAGACTTTAATCTTTTCTTCCAGCATTTCAGCTTTTAAAAGTGACTTGCAAAATAATCTAAGAATATAATTATTTGGCAACAAAATGCCTATTGGTAACCACCGAGAAGTAATTTTAAGAAAATAATTTCCAGGCATCAGTGAATTATTTACTTCAAACTTCTTCATAAGTTTTTAATTTAGGAAACATGGAATTTCATATAAACTGTTGTATTGTTAGAATGTTGAAACTAGATTATTCAGGGCAAAAATTTTGACTGGAACACACTGATTTAGCTGCCACAGTGCCACAGTGCTGAATTTTCTCTGTCCTAAAAAAGTATGTGTGTACCTAAAGACTCAGAATAAATAGAGGAGATTGTATATATGAGAGAGGTTTACCTCATAAATGATAATATTGCATCTTTTTGGTAACTAAAATAACATTTTGAAAGAGAAAAGGGAACAGCTGGTTTCCAGATCCATATTGAAACCATACTTTTAATCACCTATTTAAGCTCACCTGTCTTACTCTCTATTGCAGTGGACTACAAGCACTCAGTCTTCGTTGTGACTCAGAGTACAGCAAGCAAGGGAAGACTAAGAGAAGTAACTACTTAGATTATTCAGCTTGATTGTAAGAGCACCCTAAGATGTGGGAGGCAGATGAATAGCTAGCCCACAGGAACTGGATGTGACCCTTTACTATTTTCTCCTCATTTCCAGTGACTCACTTGATGACTTGGGTAGTGTCACTTATTCAATCTGTGCCTCAGCTTCCTGAAATCAGTCTGTGCCTTAGCTTCCCTAATTATAAAGATGGTACAGCTGGTTGAGAACAGGGTTATCTCTGATGTGATTTTTTTTTTCTTTTTTTTTTTTTTCTTTTTTTCTGGGTACTAAATTGGAACGGCAAAAATCCAGATTATTTGCAAAACAAGTATTTCCTAAAATGTTGTGTTGGGATTATCACAGCTTTGTTTTTCAAGCTTTCTCTTTTAATACAGTTGTGCCTCTTACACTGAAGTATTTAACTTCTGAAATACAATATATATGTCACATTTTTTTCATCAGTGGTTGCTCTTTCAAGAATTTAGTGTAATATAATGTTCAAACAAAACGAATCAAAACATTATCAAAATGAAGAAATTCTACAACACAGAGACAAAACAGTTTTTTTCTCCAGTGATACAATGCAGTAAATGCTGACACATTTCTGACGAATGCTTTCATTTTGATGAAACTACATTTCATTTAAAGTCATTAACTCAGTACACATACTGGTTTTATGACATCTGGTTGTTCTTGCATCTCATCTGACATCTTTCTCATTCACAGGTAATAATTATCTTTCTATCCTTCTATTTCCTTCTCTTTTCCACCAATGCATCACTCCTCTTACAAATATCCCCTCTAATCCACATATTTCAATGACTCTTTTCTCTCCGGTGGTCTAACTGATTAAAATACTAAAGTTAAGTTCAAAGCAACTGTTCCAAGGCTGTGCTTAGGTTGAATTTTGCTGTTTCTCTTCAGATCTAAAAGGGGTGCTGTGCCTTAAAGTTCATTCATCTTTTCTGATTTTATCTATTGGATAATTAAAGGTATTTTTTCCTACAGACTTTGTCTCACTACTTCTTAAAGCAAACTGTTCCATCAAAACCCTTGTGCCTGTTTTAGTAATAATACTGACTTTTGAAGTATCTTGCCATTTACAAATAGAAATACATGAGATTGTGATGAGGTTGCAATAGATTGTACATCCTCCACTGCAGGAACAACTCTGAAGAATGACACCATCCTCCCCTCACTGCAGTCCTCTTACCTGCTGCTTCTTTACAGGCTGTCTGGGGAATCAGGTGTTTACTGCCAATTAGGCTTGATAAAACAGCAGGAGTTTCTTGCATTCTCTTGACAAGAGTATTTCTGGGCTGCTGGCAGCTGTTGGAGGGCTTCTGGCTGCATGGACAGCATTAGACCTCAGTGTACTAAGCACTTTGTTTGTTTGGTGATTTAGACCTTACCCTTACTGCACTCTCTCCCGCAGTCATAGCATAAAACATTCAAGACTTTATTGAAGATTTTCTTTTGGAGCAAAAATAATGGTAAGATACTTAAATTGGCAGCAATTAGATTTTTAAAAAAACCCTTATATATTATAACGCAAAGTACATTTTCATTATATCTATAGGCTACTTTACTAATTATATTAGAACCGTCCAGCAAAGCCACTGGGGCAACAATAAATTTATTATTCTAAAAAGATATGGCCCATAATTATAGAAAATGTTGTGTTACTTCAATGCTTGAACTGAATCATTGCTTTTCCAACTGCCAGATTGCTGACTAAGAGTATTTGACTTCAGTTTCTTCTGTCTGAGCTGTAACATTTCTCAGACCTTCTGACAGATGGAAGAAGCTACTACAGACTTGGGGTCTTTCTGGGCAATGGCCATATGCAGGGTTCCCCTCAACTGAATGGGGTTCCATTGTGACTGAATGGTCAGTTCCATCATTTTTGCACTTTTTTTCTAGTTAAAGGAGAAAAAATGGAAACTGATCTCGGTACTTTGGAAAACGATGTACTTAAAACCTTGTTAGTATTTCTATGTTAAAAAATTATTATGAACAAACACATTTGGAAAGTAGTCAGACTGAAATAAGAATAAGCTCATAACAGATTCAAATCAGGAGTTTTCAAACACATTGTTGCGCCTAAAAGGGTGTATGATTTGGAGCTGCACATACAGAAGCATCATGTCATGGAGGAGGAAGGTGACAGTTCCTGTTTATGCATTTTTGGCAAGCAGCACCTGAAGGATGGGATGATTTTCTGGAGTCTGCTACACCAGAAATACACAGCTAAACAGGAAGGAACTGAGAAGAGCAAAGGGAATAATTAGAGACCTATGGGGGTGGGACAGGGTTTCTAGTCTATTTTTTTAAGGAAATCAAGCTATTCAGTCATGCTGTTTTCCTGTCAGTACTCCAGTAATAACATTTGAATCTCTTGACCAATTTCAAATAAGCCTGACAAAAAGAGAGAGGTCTAAAACCACTGAGCTTCTGCAGGTTTTATGAAGACCAGCAGCCAGACAGAGAAGAGTCAGATTAGTGCACTTGCTGAAGACCAGGTGGAAGCGTGAACTTGGCTGCTTTATTTGACACAAGAGAATCCAAAACTGTCATCCAAAACCAGACTTCATAAGGTTTGATGCCAATGGAATGGCTAGTTTGTTGATCAGAGGGATTTTTTTTCCTGGTTTTTAAATAATAAAATAAACTTGAAAGAAGACCAAGACTTCTGGCTGACTGTTTTTAAGACACTAATCACTGCAGGTTGTAGGCACTCATAAAATTATGCATAATAACAGATCTTGTTCAGAACATGCCCTGAAATCCCTACCTGAAATGAACTCCCTTTATGCAAGTGGGTTTTGTCTGCTTTGAAAAGGACTGTTTCCATTTCTTCTCATACTAGAACTAGTTGTGACCTCCTTCTCTCTTAAAATACTGCAGTGCCACCAAACTTAAAGAAATGAAAAATCACGAATCAGATGCCAAAACAAAAACTGTACTTGAAAATCCTGATAATGTTAATAGAAGGTATTTTACTGTGAATTTGGTGTGCCTGAATTTTTTTAATTCCTTCAACTTCTTAGGTGAGAGAGAAGTCAGTGTCCCATTTTTACCAACCTATTGTGAGAAATCACATTGAGCCCTTGATATTACAGAATATTTCATCCTTCATGACTGTCCCTCAGACAGCAAACCCCCTGCTCAGACTGAAAAGTCTTCCACAGCTTTCACTATTCCCAGTGTCCCGTCAGGCTGAGAATGAGCACCACTCCTCTAGGGAAGAGACAACAGGAAAACCCTCTGCATTGTTTGTTTCCAGTTTCTTTCAGTTTGCCTCAAGCAAGAAAACAGACAATCATGACTAGCTAGGCTAATGAAAAGAGCTTGAAAAGGAAATATTGTTGTAATTAAGAAATGTAAAAAGTGGCCTTTGGACAATCTGAAAGGAGGATATAGGGGAGAAGGAAAGTTCCTAAGATTGAGGCAAGTTCTAGAATCATAAAGAAATATGCATCTGTCATGCATGGGGTATTGTCATTATGAACCGAGAAGAAAAGATCACAGATTCTGTTATAATAACTGGCTTCTCAAGTTTAAGGAATTAATTTACCTGATATGTGACAATAGCTATATTGATATTCCATTTCTAGATTTCACAGCAGTCTTCCCTAGATAGGACTTCAGAGAAATGGAGTTAATAGGATGCCTGTCAGTGACAAGACTTTGGATGTTACTAAGCAGGGGGTATTCTTAGTAACCAGGCAATGAAATTCTCTTTAAGGCTCTCCTGTATCGTTGCAGCTTCCGGAAACAATGTATTGAACTAGGCTGGGCTTTCCACACATTGTTCGTTGGAGGACAGTGTCAGATATTTCATCTTTACAAAACAAACGCGGGCAAATCAGAAAATGACCACTGAATGTTTGAAGTTCTGACAGTAAGAGCTCAGTCTCTTCATGTAGCCCTATGAAAAATGAGATTACTTTTATGGTTTCTCTTATATGTCTCTCTAGGAAATTCTACTGCCTTTGTGCAAAAATAATGTAAAATCATTTGTTGTGCCTAAGACTTTGTAGGCACTAGGAAAAGCATTGCCTGAAGGTTGACGGAGGTCAGCCTTCCCAGCTAGTTGGCACTGGTGAAGCCACATCTGGAGTTCATGGCTCCCCAGTACAAGACAGACATTGACATACTTTGAAGAAGGTCAATGAAGATAGTTAAGGGATATGAAGATAGTTAAGGGCTTGAAGCATGTTGTATGGGGAAAGGCAGAGAGATGGGACTGTTTAGCCCAGAGAACAGAAGGCTCAGAGGGGTCTTACCAATGTGAATAAAGAAGCAAGACTAAGTCAGGCTCTTTTCAGTGGTGCTCAGTGATAGGACAAGATGCAACGGGCACAAACTGAAACACGGGAGGTCTGGTCTGCACATGAGAAAACACTTTTACTGTGAGTGAGCACTGGGACAGGTTGCAAAGAGAGGCTGTGCTGTCTCCATCCTTGGAGATAATCAAAAGCTATCTGCATGCAGTCCTGGGCAACCTGCTCTAGCTGACCCTGCTTGACCGGCGAGGCTGGACCAGATGACCTCCACAGGTGCCTTCCACCCTAAATCCTGTGATTCTGTGCTTTCCAGTAACACCGTTTATTCACAATATGGCTTGATGCAAGTTTACACTCCAACCTCTGTAATATTTTTTTTAACCATTACTCTGCAAGAGTAATTTCAGCTTTACTTCTTAAGTTATAAGAAACTATATATATAAAATCCCCTTGTACTATTTGTGTTCATTTTGCATTTCACACACAGCAGTAAGAATTCACATGCTTGACCCTGCATTCAACAATTAATACAATAAAGCAGAACAGACACATACATGACTGTGTCAGTAATTAATAAGCAGAAAGGTGAGTAGGATAACTTAATCTCATGTAATATTTTCTTCATAAAAAATATTTTGGAGACATTTGGGTCTTATGGTCTTAGACCGTTAATATTTTGTTTAGGCTAGGCTTAAAGCAGCAACTCTTCAACACCAGGGCCACTGCTCTAGTGAATTAGTTCTTGTAGTTACTTAAGCTACATCTTTTACATGGCATACACGGGTCTAAATTATCTGAAGGAGTGTGGACTAGGTATGGATATCTATAAGAACATAATCATGGTATTTAGTATTACCATTCATGTCATGTCATGTCATGTCATGTTTTAGTTGTTTCTGATACTAAACATATGGTGGTACCTCACCATCTCTTCATCCTATTCTTTTCAGTCATGCTTCCTTCAGTTTTAAGATAGCTACCATACTTTTTGCCTGTTGGTAATGAACAGATAAATTCTTTAGCATCAGTCTATAACATGAAGGCTATCTTCCCTGCCAGTCACAGATGGTGGGAAGTAATTTTATTGATTTGTTAGTACTTAGCTAGAAGGATTACATCTAGTAGCAATAACATGGCAAGGCCCTGGGACAAATCACCACACGAGTTAGTGGGAGGGTCTGTGTCTTTAACTGTGTGACATTATGATATTTACCAGCCCTTCGTAGTGCTTTGCTTATTAACACCACTGTAATCTCTTCTCAGCCATCTGTCGGTCATTCATGTTTCAGTTTCTTTCATGTGCTGGAAGAGTTGAGAGACTTCACTTTCTGAGCTGGACTTGGACATTACCACTCAAAAGTTCTGGTGGTCACAGTAGCGCTTATTATTTTTTTTCTTTTTAATTTGTGTTATCAAATTGTGTCCTGCGGAAAATCTCTTGGGTGGACACAAGCAGATGGCTACAGTAATTCCTCTCAAACTCAAAGGGTCGCAAAGGTTCATAGCTCTCAGAATTTGTGCAAGAGGTATTAGTGTGGCTGGCTGAAAGCTGGTCCCTCTCCCAATTCCAAACCCGGCAAATTTGGCAGCAAGAAGCATTGCACACTGCCAGCATAGATTTTTTTTTCCCTTTGGTTCCTGCCCATCAGACGATCTCTCTAGAAACCAGAGCTGTTTCCATGCTGTGACCTCGGCAGAAGCATGACTGAAGAGGTCTTCAGTGTCAGCGTGTGTTAGAGGTAGTTCACATTTTATTTGAAAGTGCAGTTTTCTGCGTATTTCAGCTTTGCATTTCTAAGTAGCCTGAACGGTTTCAGTCACTGACAGGCACGCGTTGAGCGAGGGACCCTTCAGAGCCATAGGCGTCAGTTTCTGGCCAGCGGATTACAGGCAGATGATCTCCTGTAGAGAAGGGCCGTGGTGTCTGTTATCAGCTCCCCAAAACCAAGCTGCTCAGAGCTGGTAGATCACAACTTGACAGGGAAGCTCTCTCTGGAAGCGGGGTTTTGTTTCACTGTGCGTGCCCCCTTCAGCTGAACAGTCGGCACCGTGGCACCTTTCGTGGCCAGTTTTGGTGGGTCACGGCGGCGAAGAAAGGGCTCTGATGGGAGAGGAGAGTCAAGAGCGCCCGCCACCCCGCGGGAGGTGTGGGGGGGCCGCGGCATGGGTGCCGCTGAGCGCGGGCAGCCGCGGTATGAAGAAAGCGGTGGAGCGTGGGACGCCAAGGAGGGGACGGCCGTGCGGCGACGATGCCGGCCCAAGGCGAGGGGGCTGCGGCTGCCGCCCGAGCCCCGGGTGCGGGGGCGGGTCCGGCTCACGCCCGCGGGAGCGGCGGCAGCACCGGGAGCCCAGGGCTTCCCCGGCGCCTCGGGCAGCCCGCAGCGCGGCTCCCCCGCTGCTCACCCCTTCGCACGGGCGGCCCCTGCCCGGGGCGAGGCGGCAGCCCCGGCGGGGACGCGGGCCGGCTCCCGGCCCCGAGCTGCGGCGCGGAAGCCTCCGGGAGGAGGCGAGGAGGGCGGGGTGCCGTGGCCCGCGCCGTGACCGTGCGGCCGCGGGACGAGCGAGCGGGCGGCGGGGAGAGGCGCGGCCGGTACGGGCAGGGCAGGGGCCGGGGCCGGCAGCCCGTGAGGCAGCGGCGGCGGCGCGCCCCGGACTCCGCCTCACCGGCCCCGACCCCCCTCCCTCCTCCCAGCGCCAGGCTCGCGGCGGCGGAGCGTTTCGGCGGTGGCGGCGGCGGCAGCACCCGCCCTTCCCGGCCGGCCCGCGGCACGCACCGCCCCCCTCCCGCCTCCCGCACGCAGCCCGCCAGCGGCGGTCGGGAGCCCTCCGCGCCAAGGCACCCCCGCCCCGCACGCCCACCGCCGGGAGGATGGGCTGCGGGCGGCGGCACGGCAGCCCCCGAGCTCCCTGAAGCCGCGGAAACAAAGGGAGCAAAGCGGCAGCAGCCGCCGGGCCGGGGTGGATGCAAGCAACCATGAAAGGCTGGGTCTCCGCCTCCTCCGCTGCTGCCAGAGAGCTGCCGGCTGCTGCTGCTCGGAGGACTACACTGTGAAGGGGCGGAGGAGAGGCTGGCCGGGCTTGCCGTGCAAAGGTAGAAGGTGTAAGGGAGCGGCGGAGAGAAAATGTCTTCTTCGGTGGGGCCCCGCGGCCCTCGCCCGCCCACGGTGCCCCCCCCGATGCATGAGCTGCCCGACCTGAGCCACCTGACAGAGGAGGAGAGGAACATTATCATGGCAGTGATGGACCGGCAGAAAGAAGAGGAAGAGAAAGAAGAGGCCATGCTCAAGTAAGCAGACGCCAGTCATTCATTCATTCGGGCACTCATTCATGCGCCGATCGCCGGCGGGCGGGAGCGGGCGCTGCCACAGAGGGAGCCGGCCGGTGCCCAGGGCCGCCCGGCTTCGCCCTGCCCGGCGGCCGCCCCGCAGGGACCCCTCGCCGCGGCGGGCGCTGCGGAGCCCCGGTCCCGCTCCGCTCCCGACCCATAACTTCCTCTTCCCCGGCCGTCGCCCCCCGCCCCCTCTCCGGGCAGCCCCCTCCCGAGGCGGCGCTGCCGGCGGAGCCCGGCGCGGCGGGACGGAGCGGGACGGCGGCCCCCCCCGCCCCGAGGGAGCCGGCGGCGCAGGGCGGGCGCAGGGCGACATGGGGGAGCCCGTCATGGGGGTGAGGGGCGAGGTGGGATTCCTCTGGGGTCCCCAAAACCCCGCCTCTGCCAGGAGGGGCCGCTGGGTGGGGTTTCCCTGCGTGCGGGAGCCTCCGCGGCCGCCGTGCTGCCCCCGCCTGGCTCGGCCTCCGCTACCGCCCCCCGCGGGGCTGGGGCGGCCGCCCCCACCGCCGCCCCGGCACCCCCCGCCCCGCCCCGCGCCGCTCCGCTCCGTCCTCCCGCCGCCTCCGGGCCGCCGGTCGCCTGCTCCCGGGGGTGGGGGGGGGGCGGCAGCGGCCGGGAGGCGGCTCGCTGTGCGGACAGCGGGGCGTTCGTAATTAGGCAATAAATGCAATTAGTCGCACCGCTCGTTACCGAGGGGAAGCGTGCGTGCGTGCGTGGCGGCGGGACGGAGGGGGCGCGGGGTTATCCCGCTGCCGGCGGCACGGGGAGGGGCGCGGGGTGTGGGTAGGTGCCATGTTTGGAAACCGGGTCCCCACGGCTCCTTTTGAACCTTTTCTCCGTTACACACACCCCACCCCCCCCACCCCCCACCCTTGCCAAACGGTGCATGTGACCACGTTTTCTAGCCTCCAACGTTACCGAATTGCTGCGAGTGATGAAAATAAACAGATTGAAGATGTGGCCTGTGGAGGAGAATCAGGGCTTCTCCTCTTCTGACTACCCGTCAGGCCTCTTTGCTCTGGGGGCGAGATGGCAGGAGAGGTGACTGGAATAGTGCAAACCTCTGACGTTACCCAGACCCTCCCTACCACGGGAGGTGCATCCGTACCTCGCTCTCTTCTGGTTGCAAACACCTGTGCTTGGAAGGGATGCTCTGAAGGTGTGACGTGATCCGGGTGTTTCTTTTGGCAGCATCGGAAATGCCCACTGGGGTGATGCGGGTGCCAGCTCTTCCCTGTGGCTTTCTCAGACCGAGGGAGACACCGTGTCCCCACAGGCTCCTGCCTTCCGCCCCGTGCACCGTGCCTGGCGGAGCTGGGACAGACTCGCCGTGCGTTGCTGTCTCAGTCCCTTCCCGGCGGTGCTGGGTGCTGGATTTTTACAGGGGCTGCTAGGGGTGATTGCAACAGGGAGTTTCAAGGCCCAGCTGCTAGTGTTGCGTATTGCCGAGGAGCCGGCTGGGTACGTGGTGCTTGGGTCTGGGTCCAAGACCAAGAGTTCTGTTTGCTGTTCTCCTCGTGACACTTGGGGTGTGGCTAGCCTCGGAGGTGGGGTGGTTGAGGCCAGAAGTGTTTTGCAAAAACACATTGTGTTAGTCAATGTGGGGAAACCCAAGTGGAGGATCCCCGCTCGGTTTCTATTTATCAGAAGAAAATGGAATAACGGAGTAGCTCAGAGACTCTAAACTACATTTATCCTTCTCCCATTCCTTGTCCTCCAGCACAGCTACTTCCCCATAAATATTTAGCTTTTATTCCATGAAGAAGATTACTGCTTCTGTGATGATGTTGTAGAGCAATACGATAAATCTTACAGTCACTGCAAGAATGAACTTTTGTTGGTAGAGATGGTAATGTCTCATCCCTATTCTTGTTAACATGGGACAGAGCATAAATTTCCCTCCTTCCCCCCCCCCCTCCCCCCCCCCCCCCCCTTTTTTTTTTTCTTCTGCTCTTCTTTTGCTTTGGCAGTTCTGAATTCTGCACTGATACTTCCTTTTTATTTGTGAGATTATGGGAATCTTAATGTTCTGCAGTTTTACTAAATGAATTTAGGACACTTTAAATACAGTTTTAGAAGAGGCCAGAATTGTGCTTTGTGAATTCAAGTTGAAATTACTTATTATCTTGAAAGGTTTGTGATACCCAAGGTTAAAAGTTTTATTTCCTTACACCAGTTCTTTCAAATCATGGGCGTAACGGTCTAGGCTCTCCATTGGTCTGAGTAATTGTGATTTTACTCAAAAACCTGTATATTCCCTTCAGCTATATCGTTGGTTTTCAAAAATTAGGTCACAGGAAATAGTTTTCATATGGATTATGATTTGACTTTTATGGAGAGCCACTAGGTTTTCTGAGATCTTTTGACTTTTCTGTATGCCCAGCACGCATTTCCTTTTTGCGACAAGTTAGACAAGTTAGAAGGACTCATCTTTCCAGAGAGTAACTCTTGTAAGATTGGATTTTGAGACAAGAATTTACTGTTGTGATTCTGTAGAGGTTTGTTACAAATACATAACGGTGCTATCCAGATGACACAGCTATATTATAAGTCATATATCACCATCCCTTCCTATTATCTTCAGTAAAAGTTTTTCTGATTATCCAAATGTCTCAGCAAAACAGCCACCAGTTATCATTTAAAACCACCTGGTGGAGAAATATTTCCATCTGTAACACCCACATACAAATCTGTAATGTCCCCTGGAAGCGAAACTGATCTGTGTTGCAGACTAGGCTCCCTTCAGTCCTGGGCTGATGAGGGGCTGGGGACGCGCTGCCTCATGAATCACAAGGGCTAAGAAGGGTGCAGCAATTCTCTCCTGTTCTGGATGGTCCCGACAGCAGTAAAAGTTCCTGAAACAGTACTTGTAATTTTCCTTTCCAGCACTCCTCATTGCAGGAAACTGTAGGAAGAATTCTTGGTTCAACTACTATATTCCTCACATGATGATCGTAAAATTGTGGATTGGAGGGAATTTGGGGTGTTTCTGTGAGCAGACTATAATGGATTTCAGAAGTGACATCAGTAAAGAGGCTGTGTTCCTCTCCTCTGGCTCTGTACCTCTCTGCCTGAGCCCTGTTTCTGACTCTGAGCTAAAAGCCCTCTGCCAGTTCACGCTGACATCAGCACGTACTGCAGCATGCTAGCCGGGGAGCAGGGCGCTGTTACAGGGAGCAGGGCTGTGGGCACATAATGCTTTCACTGCTTGCACTGGAGAATGATAGAAATGCATGCTTCGGTTTGAAACTACTTGCTCGTCTGTTCCTGAGAGCTTGCCCTCTCTGTCAGCTTCTCTGCCTGCAGAGTCTTCTTCAGTGGTCTGAGGCTAACAGAGCTTGGCACTCCCTTAGAATAAAGGCATGCAACTTGTACTGGCCAGTGTCACTTTCTTTTTCTATAGGTAGATATACCTGGTCAGTGGCAGAGACCTCGTCCTCCCCTCACCCTTCCAATACCACATTTCAAGCCGCTGTGAGTGGTGTTTGTAGCGGGGGAACATGGTGCTGTCCTGTGACCTGTTGAATACCTTGAAGCAATGCATTGAGGAGCTGGGGCTTTTGTGAAGGTTCCTCCTTTTATTTTTTCTATGAACAGGTGTATTGTGGCATGAGGAACACTTCAGCATTAGCTGATTGCCTTGAAATTGCCTTCACCTCCAAAGGTGGGTTTTGCATTCCTGCTGTAAGAGGGGCGGTGTCACTAGGTACTCCTGAGAACATACCTATGACTTTGTGAAGTGGGGTCACAGTGTGGCATAGGGCACTGTGGACTCAAATCCACATAAACACTTCGGTGCTTACCTGGCACTAAGTAGAAACTGAGGCACCTTGACCGCAGTCCACAAAATCTTTCTGTAATAGTGCACCTGAGAAGCTGCATGTGCCTGTGTGTCCAGGGCATACCAGGGCATGTGAGTACCTTGGCTGCTGAATTGCTTGCTGTCTGTCTTACACCTGGGCCTGTTTGGGAGTCACAAACTATGTCATCATATGCATAAGTCCTCGGAAAGACCCGATGCTGATACGGTGCGTCTATAATGCGTATTGATACTCGGTGCTGAACTCAAAGTGCTGTTGTCACAGCAATGGCTGCTTTCCTAACATGCAGGGGACAGGCAGTGATACCGCTTCCAGCTGCTTTAGGTGGAGTAGCCTGGTGGTTCGGGAGTGCCTGCCTAAGTCCAATACACTTAGTAGCCTGAAGAAATAGTGTCCTAGACAAGTGCCATCGCATTACAGTTTGGTAGAAACAGTTTGGCTTCCTGTACAGGGGAGAATGAAAAGTTTATGGGTCCAGAAGCCTAACTCAATGTCAAGCCTAATAGGCAGAGCTCCGCTTGCAGAGAGAGGAGCTGTCTTGCTCTCACGTTGCATGCGTCTGGTTACCCAGGAGTCAGAGAAGTTTAAAATACTGAGATCTCTGGGAGTAGGAAGGAGATCCTCCTCCCTCTCAGCTGAACGAACTCCTCTGGGGGGCTTCAGAGCTTTGCTTTTTTATTCGTCTGTGGTTGGGAGACCTTCACCTTCCTGCATGGCAGGCTTTTGACAGCACCATGGAGGGCAGGCTGTTGAATAGTTAAGAGTTTTACCATGGTAGACTCAACTCTCATCCAGTCTTGTTTCACTGTTTTACAGTGACTGTGCTGTATTTTGTGGGTATCTCTGAAGACTGTAGTCTCTAGCAACCCTTTTCATTGGGGCTTGGCCTTATAAACCTAAGCTTCTGCTGCTCCTGTATGTATAAATGTTTGCATAGGACAGTGGTAGAATGTGCCATGGCCTCCCCTGCAGACTAATTCACATTGAAGATGTTTACTCCTGTTTTACATGGTAGATACTCCTGTAGCTGAAAGACAAGAAGTTTGTGTTGAGTGGCTGATGCCTAGCCTGGAGTCCAGATGTTGCCCTACTGGTGGCTGATGGGGCTAACAAATTGTGAGGAAGCCTGAGAGGGAGGGTTTTCAATGAGGCTGAAGAGAGAAAGTAACAATCATTTTACAAAAATGGGGCGAAAAAAAAAACATTTTAAAGGAAAAATAGTTTAAACGTTTAAAGTGTACATTCAAACACTAAATAGCCTGAGGCAACTGTATTGTTTGTGGGTATAAGGTGCCTTGAAGTGAAACAACCCCAGTTAATATACAGGAAAATTAAATCATAGAAAAGTCACAGAATTACATGTATTTATATATGTACCTAAACTGAAGCATGCTTATGTGCAATTGTATGCCTTATCTCACTGGATTAGTTAAGTACTAAGTGCAAACCATGGCAGCTGGGAACACAGCTAGCTGAGTTCCAGTTCTGTTCTCCTGTGGACTCTCACTGCCCAACAGGACCATACAATGGGACAGCCAAAGTACTTTTGTCCACCTCTGATGGAACAGTAGCTTATGAAAGGGGCAACAGCTATAAATCAACCTTAGACAAAATTTTGGCCAGAAATGAGAAGAAGCTTCCTTGTTACCATGGCAGTCATTTTCTGGAGCAAATTGAAGTGGGAACAAAAGCTCTTACTACCCTTCTGATGGGATTTAAGAAGCCTGTGAAAGAGGTTGCTTGCTGAGGTAGTGGCAATGCTGGGAAACTTAACTTAGGTTGAAACAGGAGGTTCTTCATAGTTTTGTAACCCTGAGAAGCTTCAGTAGAGAAGCCTGCAGGTACTTGGAACCTTCCCAAATCTTTAAAGAGTTATTTCAAGGTTTTCCATGGGAGTGGCAGTTGATAATTAGGAAGAAATTGATCGTAACACCCTATTTTGACCACCTAGTGAGGCACACAAACTTGATTTTGGTAGAATTCAGGTCTCTAGAATCAATAGGGATATTGGAGCTGCTCAGTTTTCAGGGCTGCCAAATCCTGAAAGTCACTTGCAGTTGGTGAGACTCTTCAGAGCTTGCAAGATAACCCCTATATAATTTCCTGTGTGCACCTGGAAACTTCCAGCCTGAACTGCTAGTTGCGCTAACGCTGAAGATTAACAGACTGGCCCAGAGGCAAGAGCTCTTAACCAATTTCCTGGAGACTGTTTGTCACCCTCTCCGTTTCTAACACTTGGAGCACACCTCACATTGTCGTAAACCACAGAATACTGCTCAGAGCACAGCGGCAGCTGCTACCACCCTTATTTTGTGTAGTACTTATGGGAAGTAGGGTTCTGAGACCTTCTTAGCCTGCATGGTATAAATCACCTGACGGTAATTGCCCTTCTATAAACAGTAGGGAAGGGAGAGGTAGGATCATTCTTCGTCCTTTCTGTTGAAACTGGGCCTCTATGCAGAAATAAAAGCAAGAGTTAAGGGGCCATCATAAGGAAGTCTGTCTTTATCCTGTCTTTAGGATAAAGGATCTAAAGCCTATCTTTAATCTCACTGAGAAGACAAAGGAGGAGTCGAGAGTTCTGGGAACTGGTTGTGCACTTGGCACCAAGGAATTAAAGGATAAAATAGATAATACCAAGACTCCCTCTTTTGAGTCAGACTCCTTCTCGCTTATTCTTTCTGTGGTCCCATGAATCTCACTTTCTGTGCAGTGGAGCAGGAGGAATGGAGGATGCCCTCACCTTTGCTGCTTGAAAGTCTGTATTTCTTCCTTTGCACTTAAAGGGGTTTGGAACCACCATGTTTGAGGCTCTGTGATGGAGCAGGGAGCAGAGTGCCGGTTGTTTACTGTATGCATGGGTAGTTTAAGCCCCTAGAATTACCGAGACAGACCGAATATTGCCTTGCGCCTCTTCCTGGCAGTGCCAACTCTGATCCTGACACTTGAGTGTAAAAATTCATGGTGAAATGATTTTACTCCTGGAGGACTACAGGAGTCTGGAGGTGGCTAGTTCAAGCCCCTACTCAGAGCAGGGCCACCTACAGCTCAGGAACGTGTGCAGATGGCTTTTGAATATCTCCAAGGATAGAGACACCTTTAGACAACCTTTCTCAGTGTTCAGGCACCTTCACAGTAAAAAGTGTTTCCTGATGTTCAGATGGCCACCTGCTGTATTTCAGGTTGTGTGCGTTGCCTCTGGTCCTGTCACTGGGCACCTCTGAGAAGAGTTTGGCTCTGTCTTTACTCCTCCCCACTGGGGGTCTGTACACATTAAGGTCCCCCTGAGCCTTTTCTTTTCCAGGCTGAACAGTCCCCACTCTCTCAGCCTTTCCTCGTGTGATGTGCTCCAGCCCCTTAACCATCTTCGTGGCTCTTTGCTGTGCTCACTCCAGTATATCTGTGTCTTTCCTGTATACAGGAGCCCAGAACTAGACTTGGCATCTGTTTGTGCTTTCATCAATGCTGAAATAGAGAGGAAGGATCATCTTCCTCTGGAAGATGGAATGCTTTTCCAGTGCAGCCCAGGATGGTGTTAGCCTTCTTTGCTGCAAGTGCACATTGCTGGCTCATGTTCAGCTTGGTGTTGACTAGGAATCCTAAGTTGCTCCTCTGCAGAGCTTCTTTCCAGCTGGTTAGCCCCCAGCATGTATTGGTGCACGGGGTAATTCCTCTCCTCACGCAGGACTTGGCATGTCCCTTTGTTGTATGTTTTAAAGCTTAAGAGTGAGACCAGTATCTAATGTGTTCTCAAATCAATCTGAATCATTCTGGGGGGAGATTGCTTGTGGTCTGTGCTTCCAGCCCCTTTCTCGTTACTGTCCAAGGCTCTCACTCAGGGAGAGAGAGATTGAACTGAACAGTGCAGAAACTTGTTGCCTTTTGGCCACTGGAAATTTAACTCAGGAGGAATTTAACTTCATTTGAGGCTTCACGTTTTCACAACTCTGAGAGGGCAGGTATGGCCAGAAAGGTGTCCTGACCAAAGGGTATAACTGATGACCTCAGAATTGCAAGGAGGGTTTTCATGGCTTTCAGGGAATTTTAGAGAACTGATAGTGATTTTTAAGCAGGAAGGTGGGCTGAGTAGTTCAAGGAGACTGCTATATACAGTCAAAATGTATTCATGACTGCATGCAGTCATGTGGTAAGGGAATTATGAGACAGTCATTGACTGTTCTACTGGGGTGCCATCTCACCACCAAGGCAGGAGCAGGAAGCAGGTAAGAGCAGATTCATAGGGGATTCCTGGCAAGCTATAGAAGAGCAAGAGGTGGTAGGGGATGACAGGCAGTAATAAACATCCCTACCATGTTCTAGTAATGGGCTTCGTATCGGCATATGTTGAAATTTTGGAAGTTCTGAAGCGCAAGCTTTTGTTGAGAGCTCTTCTCTGGCCTCAGTTTCAGTGGTTTTATTGAAATGCATTGGGCATTATTTCTGTGCGTGCATCTCCCCACATGACTCTCCACTTGATACAAGAAGCCTCCAAAGCTTCATGCCTGCTTTATCTGGCATTGCACTAATACTTTCCGACTGAGAAGTCTGTGAGTCTACAAATTCTTGGGCATTACCTGTGCCCTGCCTAAGCCTAAAAACAAAGACTGCGTTAAAGCACATGATCTCTGGGTAGGAACTTCTCAAAGTATAGAGTTGTTACAGACCCAGATCTTAAAAGGAGTTATGCAGAAGAGACTTCTTCTCTAGAAGGGGAGGGTACCCTCCTGTTGGTTGTTTCTCTGGAAAAGAGATGGAGGAGAACAACATTAAGAGAGATTTGAAATTCTCAGTCTTGTCAATGCCCTTTTATTTCTGAAGACTCGTGAAGAATTTTTTGCATCCTTGGATACAGGAAAGCAACTAACAAAGATGTAGCATGCTTCCTTCATCAAGCAGTTACTAAGCATTTTAAGACTTCAACTTAATACCTTAAGAAAAGGCTATTTAAAAATACTGCTGCCTTTGTATTCAGGCTTGTAAAGATGCAGGCATTACTGAAGGTAGAAAATGAAAAAAATGAAATTTTATTTTTGGTTGCCAAGAATCAGAGCCATTTATAATTTCTAGCCAATTTTACTGTCTCCTTCACTCTACCTATTGGTGCCCACTGCATTTGTCTTCTCCCCTGGGCCTACCGGTTTTAATTAATAGATGCTGGCATGCAATTACGTTTTGGGGGAAAAAGCTTGAACGCCTACAGTTTGAGTCTTAATTCCTAGTGGTGATAAAAACATATAAGAAAATCTTATGTAATCAGTTACAAACAGAGTGGTTTCTCTTTTTCACAAGTGCTTTTTGGAAATACTTGCATATAATTTACAATTACTGGAGTGATTTACACCTGATCAGGGCTGTGTGATTTACCCCAGTCAGATCCACATATTGGATCTGTAAGAATGCAGATAGCTTATCAGATCTCTGCATCTGTCAGGAGTTGCAATTGTTTTATCCCTTTTTTTATACTTCACAGATATGGTAAAATATTATGCAGTGTTTATGGTGTTGCCTAGTTTTGGAATCTAGGCAGTAAATGTTTGTCAGAGTTATTTTTGGGTTTCACAACAAACAGCAGGAAAGAATACCAGTATCAGTTTGCTTTAATAGTTAGGTAAGACAGTTTGCACAATGCGATAGGATAGCATTGTAATTCTTTGTACTTATAACTGAACTAATCATCCTCAAAATTTGATTGTGTATCAGACACTTATGTCCAGAGAGAGTTTAAAACAGGGAAGTCATGTTCCATTTATATATTTTCTGGCACTGTTATGGAGGCAAGAAAAGCTAGTTGCAACGTTCAGAATAATGACACACACAAAACCATTCATGCACTTGCCACTGCAGAGGCATGAAGAGACATGGCAGGATGAGTAGCTGTTTCCAGACAGTTCTAGATTGAATTAGAACATTTATTTTGGCACTTACCTGATGTGAACAAACTCAAAGTAAGTTTTACTTTCAGTGTCAGGACTTTGTGCATTTTGCTTGTGATAAGCATTGATAATACTATTGAAGATAGGGGAGCATGTCTGTGTATGTGTTTTTCAGATATCTGTAATAAAAGTGGGTAGTGTTTCAAATCTTTTTTTTTGTTTTTTTAAGGAATTTTTTTTTCTTCTTTCTTTCCTACGTTAAACCCCCTTGGAATCAATGAAGATCAGTGTATGCCCTGAGAGTTGCTTTCTGATCAGAGTTGAACCTAGTAGATACAGCTACATTTTTTAGTGATGACAGTGGTGGATCTAGCAAATTAACTGTTTCAAAATTTAAGGATCTGGGATGTAACCAAAGAATAATTTTCTTTGTATTTTGGGCTTTAGATAAACACCAAATTCTAGTTAGAATGGTGGTTTAAATGCCTTGTGTCAACATACAGTTACTTACTTGAAGGTCCTTTATTGAAAGTTATTTTTTTAAAAAACTTAATTATGAGAAATTTATTAGGACATTGCTCCTGAATGGAACAAGCCCAACCACGCTATTTTCTGTAAGTACTATTGTATTGCAGAGAAAAAGTCTACTACTTTTCTAGCAAGAAACAGACCGCTCTTGTTTGTTCTGAAAACTGCTAATGGGAGTCTGCACATGCTTGAATGACCTGAGTGTGAAGTGTCTTCTCAAGTGTTTCTCTTGGTTACCAATACTGCATACTCTGAATTGATCAAACAAGGAAATTATGTACCCAAAAGCCCGTCTACATTTTACGCTAGCAGGTTTAATAAGAGATACTGCATTTTTTTACAAACCTAGTTTGGCCTGTGAGCCTAGGAAGCATTACAAGTTTTGTAGCCACTGCTCATGAAGATTTTGTCTGGTTTTGTAAAATATATATTAATTCTAAAGTCTTTCAATATGCTCTGAAGGCTTCAAAATCATATCAATAACGTAGGATTTCATAATGTTTATATTGATATATCATTCTCTTTCCAGATATTTAGCAAACCTACAGTCCTGCACTATACAAACAATCCAAAGAATTAACTGTGGGCTGTTTGCACCAGTATGTATTAATCATGTGGAAGTATTCTACAGGTCAAATGATTAGTAGTAGGACTTTCGAGAGAAATGACAATGAAGCAGTTTGTGTAACAAAAGGACATTTTGTTGGATGGTTGAATAAGTTTCGAGCCATGATTTTTTAGCATAGCTGTTTTCTTTTGATGATTCCATGGGTCTTAGAAAAAGCATCAAGAACTACGCAAAACCAGACATAGTAGCTGTCTGAGCTTTCTAATCTCTTTTCTTTACACAACTTCTTCAGCACTTGCATGTGCTAAGAAGGCAGAGTAATTTTTAATTTATATTCATTATCCTCTAGGTTTTTAATTAGCCTTTCTTATGAAGTTATTTTCAAAATAAAGTCATCACACTTTTGCATATTTGCAGTATTAACTTTAGAATCCGTTTGATATTTGACATCAGGACAATAAATTTTGTACTGATTAAATGAAGTTGCACAGATGTAGGTGAAAACAATGTGAAAACTTGAGCGGTAAAAGGACATGAACAATTGATGAGTATTTTAGTTACTTTATGTGCTAAGTCTTCTTGGTGCTGTTATTTTTTGCAAAAATTTTGACATTGCATGACAAACTTTAGCTATAGTTTAATGTTCTGCTGGCTATGTGTTTTTAGCTATAGATGTAGAACAGGAAGGCAGCTGGTTGATGGAGTGCATGGTGCATGAGGCTAGGCAGTTGAGAAGAAAGGACAGAATTTATGAGAACTGTAGATCATCCTAGTTTAACTCTATTGATTTCAGCCCTGGATGCCACCTGCAAAGTATCAGGGTAATGGGTTTGCACTTCATGGATGAGAATTAGAAGAGATTTTGAATGTGTCTGTGTGCTTGTGCCTGAGAACTAGGCTGTACAGAAATATGTACAAGTTGTTTTATTGACTTTAATTGCAACATTATGTTGCTTAGCATCCCTTAAAATATGCAGAGTGCATTGGTGAAATTTGATCAGGAGCTGAAAATTGGGACAATTTTGCCTGCAGTCATATCATGGGGACAGGTGACACAGTTGAACAAGTTGCAGTCATTGACCAGAAAAACATTGTATTGCTGTGGTCCTGTGCCTCTGCAGAGTTTGATTAACTTTTGTGAATCTCTGCCTGGGAACAAGTGTCACTGGAAGCCCATCTGTCAACTGGAGTAAGACTTAAGTGGTGTTGAATTTGTTTAGATGGGTTATGTCCCTGTATGTCTTGTATTTTGCAGAAAGAAGCATATTTTTCTCAAATGCGTTTAGTAACTGTTCAGTTACTCCCCAAGCTTTAGGTAAAAAGTAGACTTGAGAAGGGTGAAACCAAGGTATGGCTACTTATGTTTCTGCAAAAAAAACCCCCATTTATCATTGTTCAAAGGTGTATCTGTATTTTTAAAATTTTTTTTCTGTTCTCTATACCTCTAATTTCCTGCAGTCTTAATTGTCTATTTTGTTTTCCTTTGTTTTCCCCAAAAAACTGTTTTTCAATATACTTCTAGAAAGGAACTATATTCACTCAGAGGTGGAGATTGCAGAGTTATAAGAATTGATTCTGATAGTTTATATGTAAAAAGTGTGTAAATTCCTTTGAGATTAAATGCACAGTACATTATTCTTTTATTTCAGAGCAAAATTAGATATTGATTTTTTTAATGAGTAATCTATTCTGAGAATACAGAACCTCACTAACATATAATTCTTGTATTTTGTGTTTGTAGATGATTTGATATTGATTGTAGTTTTTAAATCTAAAAGCTCTCACAATAAAGAAAATATCTTCATAATTTATTTTGCAATTTTTTTTAAAAAACTACATTACCTTAAAGCAAAACATCCTCCCTTAAAAAAAAAGTTGTTTTCAAACAGTATAGCACTCACTGTAAAATAACTTTCAGCAGGAATTGTTTGGACTGAACTGATCAGTTCAGGGAATCAGAAGTGAATTTACAGGTTGGCTTACCTGCAGCATCCCTTTTTCTGGTGAGGATATTTCAAGTTTTAAGCTTGTCCTTGTCTGAACAGGTTTAAATGGCCCATGTGAAAAAGGAGCTGGGGAGTTCTAGTTACGTGGCAGATGAGACAGTGCGCTCTCTTTCATCCAGCCAAGGTGATCCAATTCTTTCTTTCTTTCCTGGCATTTATCCTGTATGGGATCAAAAGTAAAAATGCAGAAGTTTCCTTGAAGTAAAGTGAGAATAATGAAGTTAATATGAAGGAAGAATCTGAGGAGAACAGCAGCAACACTAGTGCTTCCTGTTATGGAGGGGGTTTGTCGTCATTTTTTACAGGGTTTGTAGTTTGGCAATGTTTTCAGCTTTCTCGTTGCGGAATTTATGGTCAAGAATGATTTTTTTCTGTGTGCATTTAAATATTTGGCATATTTCTCTGAAATCAAGACATTGTCAGAGTGATTCATGGTTTCTGACACCTTCTGCTGGATTACTGCAACATATTGTACATGGGATTACCCTTGAAGACTGTCCTGTTGATCTCATGCTGCACCTCTTTACATTTTGCTTTGCTTCCTATTGCATGTGTTTGAGCTTGAGGCAGAGTTTTCCTTCCCATGTACTGGTAGAAGAATGGAGGTCAGCTGAGACCACAGAAGAAAGTCTTCTTAGAGTAGAGAAGATGGGGATCTTCCACCTATAGCTTTAGCGGAGGGCCCCTAAATTTGAGAGCTTTCTATGAAAGCCAAAGTTCTGTGAACTTTCTGTGAGGGCAACTTGCTCGTTACATGAAAATTGCAGAGGTGGAAAGGAACTGATCTTCCTGGCAATTTACTTAATGGTGTAAAATACCAGGTGTTAAATTTTGAAGACAGGCCCTTGCACGTCTGGCATTCGTAAATAAACCAAGAAAATCAATAACTGACTTCGGCAACTGCCACCCTTTTGACTTCTTTGTCAGAGGCCAAGAACTGAATGAACAAGAAAATTAAAAGTGTTTTCCCTGAAGGAAAAGGAAAAGTAGTTTTTCCTCCAGGCTGAAGCTGAGGCCACTGAGGGTACATGAAAGCTTTTTTTGTTGTGTTACTGTGGTGGGTTGGCCCTGGCTGGATGCCAGGTGCCCACCGAAGCTGCTCTGTCAGTCACTGCCCTCCTCGCCTGGGCGGGGGGACAGAAATACGATGGGTCTCATGGGTCCAGATCAGGACAGGGAGATCCCTCAGCCATTACTGTCATGGGCAAAACAGACTCAACTGGGGGAAAAATTAATTTCATTTGTTACTAGTCAAATCGGAGTAGGGTAATAAGAAAATAAAACCAGAGCTTATAACACCTTCCCCCCAACCCCTGCCGCCTTCCCAGGGTCAACTTTATTCCCAGATTCTCTACCCCTTCCCCCCGCAGCGCAGGGGGATGGGCAATGGGGGCTGGGGTCAGTCCATCACACGCTGTCTCTGCCGCCCCTTCCCCCTCAGGGGCAGGGTCCTCACACTCTGCCCGGCTCCAGCCTGGGGTCCCTCCCATGGGGACAGTCCTCCATGAGCCGCTCCAGTGTGAGTCCTTCCCATGGGCTGCAGCTCTTCACGAACTGCTCCAGCCTGGGTCCCCCACGGGGTCACAAGCCCTGCCAGCAACCCTGCTCCAGCCTGGGCTCCTCTCTGCAGGGGCCACAGGTCCTGCCAGGACCCTGCTCCAGCATGGGCTTCCCTCGGGTCACAGCCCCCTTCGGGATCCCCCTGCTCCGGTGTGGGGTCCTGCACGGGCTGCAGGTGGATACCTGCTCCACCATGGACCTCCACGGGCTGCAGGTGGATACCTGCTCCACCATGGACCTCCACGGGCTGCAGGTGGATACCTGCTCCACCATGGACCTCCACGGGCTGCAGGTGGATACCTGCTCCACCATGGGCTTCACCATGGGCTGCTCCACCGCCTGGAGCAGCTGCTTCCCCTCCTTCTGCACTGGCCTGGGGGTCTGCAGAGCTGCTGTGCTCATGTATTCTCATTCCTCTCTTCAGCTACAGTTGCCCAGTTGTGCAGAAAATTTTCCCCCTTCTTAAATACGCTATCCCAGAGGCACTACCACCGTCGGTGATGGGCTCCGTCTTGGCCAGCCATGGGTCGGTCTTGGAGCTGGCTGGCTTTGGCTGTATCAGACATGGGGGAAGCTTCTAGCAGGTTCTCACAGAAGCCACCCCTGTAGCTCATTCACTACCAAAACCTTGCCATGCAAACCCAGTATTGTTACCACGGTTTGTCTGAATTTAGCAGTCTGTGGTTTTTTATACTCTGAAGTTGTGCCCTTTTTATTTGATATCAAGATGCTTGTCCTTCAGAGAGCTGCATCCCAGGGCTATCGACCTCCTATTTTTTACTAGCTCCCAAAATATGTTTTGTTACATTTCGTAAACCTGGGAAGTACTATGACTGTCTGTTCAGTAGAAGACAGTTCAGATTATGCCCCATAATGGTGTGGTACTTTCCAGTTGTATTCTAAACCAATTTGTAAAGGTGTGTGTGTCTTTATCTCATAATATATTTTACCTTAAGGCTTTCAACTTTACTTACCTTCAGATGTGTAAATCATCATGGTTACACTGATGCATATTACATATGTTGTATGTAATAGGTAATATATATGTGTACTACATCAGAGTTCAATCTGTAATATTTTAGGAATGTGTGCAGTTTTTTCTTTTTCCTCATTCCAGGCATTATAATCATGCTCTTGATAAAATAAGATCCTAGACAAATCAGGTTGCGTTAAAGAGCCATTCTATATATATTAAATTGCGTTTCTCTTTAAGGTGAGCTTCCTGCAAAACTGTAAGGAAATTGCAGTGTTCTTCAGTGCAAATGTCATGCTCAGTTCATAAAATGTTGCTGAGGCGGCAAACTGTGGTCGATGTTCAGAGATACAAAGCACTGTCCAGTTGTGGCTGAGGGTATGTCTGGGCTGTCCCTGGAGATGAGGTGACAGCACAGAAGCCATGCTTGTGTCTCCCAGCATAGGATTTTGTTGTTTGAACACAGATATCTGCTACTATTTGAGAGGGGGGACCTTATAACTCTCTACAACTACCTGAAAGGAGTTTGTAGTGAGGTGGGTGTAGGTCTCTTCTCCCAGGTAACAAGTGATAGGACAAGAGGAAATGGTCTCAAGTTGCGCCAGGGGAGGTTTAGATTGGATATTAGGGAAAACTTCTTCATGGAAAGGGTGGTCATGCATTGGAACAGGCTGCCCAGGGAGGTGGTGGAATCACCATCCCTGGAAGCGTTCAGAGAATGTGTAGATGTGGTGCTTAGGGACATGGTTTAGTGGTGGGCTTGACAGTCCTGGGTTAATGGCTGGAGTTGATGATCTCAAAGGTCTTTTCCAACCTCAGTGATTCTATGATATCCAATGGTACCCCTCCCTGTCTTCAGGAGGGAGGAAAGGGTTGGAAGCTGGTTGCTATTTTAAACCAGGTATTGTAGCAGGGAGGGGAGGGAGCTGGGGAGCAGTCAGTGGTTTCTGTAGCTGCCTGGCACAGGGCTCCCTGGGGTAGATCATGGGTGGGTATTTCCTCAGCTGGAGGCTGTCCCCAGACTGTCCGGGTTTCATTGCTGCACACAGACAGCAACGGCAAAAGCTTCAGCTCCGTCGTTGGCTCTGACGGTGTTTTCAGACCTGCCACTTTCTCCAGATCTCTCCTGCAGGGTTTTTGAGATCGCTGTCATTCCTTTGGGGATCACTCATTTTTCAAGTAATGTTATGGCTGTTGAGGTAGGATGTTTCCCTCCACATGCGAAGCAGTACCTTTTGAATGTGAATGATCGTTAAACTGCCATCAGTGAAACTGAGCTACTTTGTTTGATAAAATTCTTACTTTATCGTATTGTGTTAAATCCTGAGTCTCGTGCTGGCTAAGGTGTTTTAAATGGCCTCACAAGGTAACCAACCAAATTAATGAGAAAAGACTGTAAATAGTTGGCATTTCGCATTGTGCTGGCAAGGCTATTTGCTAGATAAGCTGTGGCTGCTTAGTTGCCGTGGGAGAGGAAAAATGAGAAGATGAGAGTGCAGGCTGTGGCCTTGTGAGGGACAGCAGGGAAGGGGAAAGTACACAGCAAGTGAGCAGGAAACTAAGAAAATACACATCCCTTAAGGCATGAAAAGTTAGGCTCTGAAGGCGTACAGGCACATCTGTGGGGATCAGACAGAAGAGGAATATATGACAGCAGGGAGATGTGAGGGGAAGGCTGGAATTAGCTGTAGTGGGAGCCTGGAAGTAGGCTGTGAGTGGTGCAGCTGCCTGTTTGTCTAGTACAGAACTAGCGTAAAACAGCCCTTCTGCACACTGAGAATTGGATAATGAAAAGTGATGGATCCTTTGGTAGAAGACCTGGGACTTGCATATTTATGTGTCTGTTTCGCTTTGGGTTTGAACTGGAGATGGTTAAGCATACAAATCAGGACGCGGTGAACATTTATTTTCAGTGTGAAAATAAATAAATTGGAAGGCGAGTAGAAAATACAAAGGTTCACAAATACTCAGAGTGTGAGCCAGCCTCATGACTGTGAAGAGAGGGGTCTGAGTCATTAGGTTCAGACGCTTGGGGCTTGGCAGAGCTGCTTTCCTGGATCTCGGCAGGCTTGGATGGTGCCATGAGAGCATCCGGAAACACAGGGTAGCTTGACTGAAGAAGGAACTGGACAGCTTCATGCATTTGAATTCGATGTTCCCAGAAAATCAGCATTTTATAGTATTACCTAACTACTCTTTGGCTGCCCCATACCTTCTCATTGAAAGGTAGATCCATGTGAGAGATCCGGTCTGGTTTAGCAAGAGGGTGGTTAGGGCTCTAGTTTGTAGCAGATGACTTGGAAACCCAGCCTAGCCACATCTTAGAGTTCCTAAACCTGACAGTAGTAATCCACATTATTAGTTTTCACAAAACCCACAATTTGCTGTGTTAACTCAGAGTTTTGGGGCCTTTGTGGTTTTGAATGTTTGGAATTTGCTTTGATCTTATACAAGAAGAGTGCTTCCTCTGGTTAGGAAAGGGCCCCTGCTGTCACAGAAGCTGTGTGATAGAGGGTTGTGGAAAGGCCCTGCACCAGAATAAGCAGAAAAAAGGGAGATGAGGTATAAAGACCACGAGTAGATCAGCTGTGAGGCAGCAATAAATGTGTTAGTCTCAAGGTTTGTAGGCAGGGTGCCACGTCCCCTGCGTCTGTCCAGCCTTGTCATCTCCAGCCTGACATATTGGAGGTTGTGTGCACGTACATATTAATCTGTGCAGGCTTGGTGCCTGAGGGAATGGTGTGTGGTTTTCTTTTTAATTAAAGGTGGCATCTCTGCTTTTTGGGTGGGTGAAGAATGGAGCTAAAAGGAATCAGCTGAATGGAAAGAAAAAGGAGTAAAGGATGTTGAAATCTGAGGTGAGGGTGCAAGTACAGCCAAAAGACTGAGCAGGTGGGAACAAATGAAAAACAACTGGGGCAAAGAGAGCGCTGTACAGCAGAGGCCTTAATCAAAACCACAGAAAGTGCTCTGAACGTGTTAAGGTCCCTGCTTTGCTGAATCAGCAGCTGCTCTTGGCTGGGAAATCTCTCTGGTTCTTTTCTGTAGTTTTTCCCCAGTACCACACTTTGGTGGGTAGGGATGACTCTTCGGTCCCCAGGCAGTGTGTGGATATCTCCGTTGTATGTGTGTCTGTGGGTCTGTGCATATGCATGTCATATATAGCAGTATGTGAGACAGCATTAGAAAACTTCACTGCAGTATTTAAGATAAGCCACGTAGGTGCATCATTTCGTAGGCTGCATAGTGTCATTTGGGATGAGCAAACATGATGGCAGGCAGTCTTATTTTACTCCCTGCACTCTTTGGGATCAGGGACCTGCTTGGCCACTTCTAGCACTGATCCCACCACCTGGAACATCTTGCTGTTCCTCTGCGTTTTCTCCAGTGGCACAGTGGAAAGGGAGGGGAGAGAGGAAACAGCACCTAAATCTGTTCCTCGCATCTAATTCTAAACAGCATCAGCCACCTGTAGAGGTGGCATAGAAGTCTCTGCCTTGATCCTGCACCTACATCCTCTGAAACAGCTGGAAGGGGGAAGAGGAGCATTTCCAGCTCATTATTGCCATTTTATCTCGATTTAGAAGACCCCATTTATATATATATATATATATTCTCACAAATAAAGATTGTCATACAGTAATACTGTGGTTAACACAGAACTAAACCTTGACTCTCCTGGGCTGGTCTAGCTGTTTCTTTTCAAGATGTTGGAGAAAGTAACAAGTTTTCCAAACTGCTGAGAAACAGATAAGCAATAGTGTCACCCTGTATCTTGGCAGCCAGAAGATGGGTATGAAAGAGCCAAAGTGCATCAGTGCTACATTTAGGAGGGCTGACTGCAACACACAGTCTTGCACTAAACTTAAGTCTTGGCTGTTTTGGATGATGTTAAGGATAGAAGGATGCGGACTTTAATACGGAACAGGTGTCTGCCCCGGTGTGCTTCATAAGGGATGCACAATAAAATCTCAGACTGCAATATGTTTAATCATGGCTTCACGGCTACACAAGAAAATGTTACTGTTCACAGACCACTGCTGACCACAAGCATGTGCAGAGAGATGCAGCAGCTCACCCACTCCCCCCTACTTCCCTGCGCCTCCCCCCCCAAAAAAAAAAAAAAGCTATTGGACGTGTGATATTCGTTAGCCAAAAAAATAATTAAAAAAAAACAACAACAAAAAAAAAAGTTGGGGAAGAGGAGGAAGAGACAGAGAGACACAAGTAAGTAGACCTGCTGGGGAAAAATAGTTGAGGGAGCTAGGATATTCTGAGGGTTGTGCTAAGGAGAGAGATAGGTCTTTCAAATGTGAGATATGTTTTACCTTGGGACTGACAGTTGTATTTCTTCCCCAAACTACAGAATAAGCACTCTGATAGAAACAAAATCTTGACACTAGCTACTTGCTTTATCAATGGTATCTTCCTTCTGTACCAAAGTGTGTCTGCTAATTTTGAAATTCAGAGTTTCAAGAAGTTGTATGTGGGAGTGATGCTGTGATACATACTCAGATACCTTAGTGATCCTCCATTGCAAGAGCAGGGTGAAAAAAGATACTGTTCTTCCAAAAGCATAAATTTTTCCCTTTCTTTTAAATTAATGTGAAATACCTGAAAGGTACCAGCCCCTGATACTCAGTTGTCTAGGCACAACTGATAGGCAGTACCCAGAGTGTGTGCTGGGATGAAGCAGTTCTGGAGTGGTCACTTTAAGACAATTTAATCATAGAATCATAGAATTGTTTAAGTTGGAAAAGACCTTTAAGATCATCAAATACAACTGTTAACCCAGCACTGCCAAATCCACCACTAAACCATGACCCAAAGCACCACATCTACATGTCTTTGGTGCTTCTGGTTGAACTTTGAGGGTAGGGATTTTCCAGAAGTTCTAACTGTGATGAAAGTTTGCTAATTCAGCTGCTTGTTTGCCAGAAATTACAATCAAGAGTATCTGATTTTTTTTTTGAAAGGTGTACTGCGCTGCTGTGATGCTGAATATAACTGTAGCTGGAAGACTTCTGGCAGCCTGCAACAAGTGTCAGGAGCAATTATCACTCATTGTCATACAGAAAATTTGCCATTGTTCTGCTAGTGCTACTCTGAGATTCGTACTTCTTGATTTCTCTTTAAGAAGGAATCAGTCTGGATCTTGAGTTATTAGACAGAGACTTGAGGTACAATTAACCTTTGTGTGCTGCCACTCTGGAGAAGCTGGAGTCTGCCTGTACCTCAGGTCTGCCTTTGTTAAATTGAGATAATGCTTTTCCCTTCAGTTGTCCATCTTCTTTCTTCAGGTTGTTTCTTGTCTCAGTGGACACTCCTTTACTATGTGTTCTGATAGTCTCCAGGATTTGCTCCTGAGAATCTGTGGTCTCAGTGGAGGTCTTAGGGCCAGTGGCAAGGCAAAGTAATAATAATAAATCCAAATACGATCTTTGTTGATGTCTGCAGCTGGGCCTGACTTCACTCTCTGTACCGAAACTGGAACCGTGTTTGAGGTTCTTCTCTAAGGACTACTGCCTCCTGGATAGTGAAGCCTCATCCTTTGGTCAAAGTGATAATTTCCTAAGAATCAGATATGAATACAGACCATTTTGGCAAAGGAAGATGGAAGTCTATCATATAGGATACACAGTACAAGGAATTACTGTTTTACAATGGTAGTTTAACAGCAAGTTCAACACTTTGTTAATGAGAAAGGTTCAAACTCGGACATTTCATGTAGATAACTCAGTTGGATAATGCATACTCTACATAGGCACAACTTTGTCATTTACTTCCCACTTCCCTGGGAAGCCTGTTCCAATGCTTGGCCACCCTTTCAGGGAAGAAGTTTTTCCTGCCATCCAATCTACACCTCCCCTGGCACAGCTTGAGACCGTTTCCTCTTGTCCTGTTGCTTGTTTCTGGGAGAAGAGACTGACACCCACCTGCCTACAGCCTCCTGTCAGGTAGCTGTGGAGAGCACTAGGGTCTCGCCTGAACCTTCTTTTATCCAGACTGAACACCCCCAGCTCCCACAGCCGCTCCTCATAACACTTGTGCTCCAGACCCTTCACCAGCTCCGTTGCCCTTCTCTGGACACGCTCCAGCACCTCAGTGTCTGTCTTGTAGCGAGGGACCCATGATAGTGTTGGCCTCCTTGGCCACCTGGGCACACTGCTGGCTCACGCTCAGCCGGCCATCAGCCAGCACCCCCAGGTCCTTTTCCACGAGGCAGCTTTCCAGCCACTCTGCCCCAAGCCTGTAGCGTTGCGTGGGGTTGCTGTGACCCCAGTGCAGGAGCCGGCCTGAGCCTTGTTGAATTTCTTCAAATTGCCCTCGGCTCGTTGATCCATCCTGTCCAGATGCCTCTGCAGAGCCTTCCTGCCCTCAAGCAGATCAACACTCCCACTCAGCTTGGTGTTGTCTGCAAAGTCATTGATAAAGACATTGAGATGGGGGTGAATAGGGTGTTCGAATATCACCTGGTCCTATTTCTTTACAAAAGAGGGAGGCAAACAATGACCTAATATCAAAGCTGGTAACCCATGTGTTGCTCTTTGGCTGTCTCCGCATTGTTTAAACAAGGCGGATTTGCACTATATATTGCTCTACATTTAAGTTTTTATTTCTTACATAATTATGTGAGCTGTGATATTTTAATTTCCTCTAAGTCATATTTATGTCACTCAAGGCCTAATTGTTAAGAAAAAGCGGAAATGCCTGCTGATTTTTTTGAATGGAAATCCCTCTTGCGCTGGTTGAATGATCATAAATTTGCCTTTGGCAGTTCTGCCTTCAGAAAAACCACATCAGAAAAGCTGTTCTCCATGCTGGTCAAGGTGGCCGTATAGTTCTTCTGATATAGGAGTCCTTTATTCCAGTCTCCCTTCCAAAATCCTTTCTTTAAGCACATGTTTTAATATATATTTTTATATGATTTAATTTTTAAAACATTAAAAAATGTTAAAGGGAGTTATTACAAACCCTTTTCATCAGACTTTTATATAAACAAATGTAAGCAGTATACAGAAAAGAGTTGATTTTAATTTTTTTTTTTTTTAACCACAATAGCATCTGCAGATAACACTAAGAATAAATGTGGCTTCACCTTTAACAAGAGATTTTAAAAATCCTATTTACATCTGTTAATTTTCTCTATTTTTTTACTTCATTGAAAGCTTGACACTAAGGCCACACTTTTTCATGAGGCATTTAATATGAGAATCTTTTTTGTCTGCGCATAAAGGAAAACTAAAATAGTTCTTCAAAGGGATCTTCTGTTTTTTTGTAATATTCTTTTTCTGTAGGCCTTGTTACTTAATGTAAAGCTACATTTAAATCATATTCTTGCTAATGTAGAATTGAAATTCTATTAGAATGAGAAGTTTCACTATTTTCTGGACCTTATTTGGCCCTTCATTAGACACAGTAAACCTTGGTTTAGTGTGTAATAAAGTGCAAATTCCAAAATACAATTTTCTTTCCAAGTACAGCAGTGCCAGTCTTCTGTGCCCTGGAGGGTGCTACTAAAAAATTAGTGGCTATTTTAGAGGCCACAGGTCCTAAGAACTGTTATGCCTTCAGCAGTTTAACAAGTGGCTCCTGCAAAAATTCTTACCTCATAGCCAGTGCTAATCTTAACATATCAGCTGTATGTTCTGCTAATGCCGAGGGATTTCCGTCATTTTCCTTTTTAAACTGGGCAAGGGAAACCATGATGCTGGTTAACAAGTTTGCATTAAGTTGCACTCTGCTGACAGTGAATATATGCATATTTTCATCCTGATGATACTTTGACAATAATGGCAGCTTGTGACTAATGGTTTCATTTCAAAGGTTAAAAAACTTATGCTCCTCAGAGCACCTGTAATGAGTGCCGGAACTGTGTCAGCTTTTGGAAGGGATTTTTTGGCAATGCCCAGAAGAACAGAAAAATGCATGAAAGAGTAATAGAAGTGTTTCTTAGGTAAAATACTTCAGCTGTGAGAAAGGTACCAGTGTGTGACTCTGGCAATGGACTTTTACAGGACCCAGTGAGTTCTCATTGCCTTTTGTCCTTCGTTAATGCCTCCAGTGTCAATTTATGCCGCTCACACTTTCCTTTTCCCTCTTGTTTTATTCAGCAATGAAAATGAAGCATTGGATATACGTTAATGTGTTGATGGCTTAGCAAGTGCAGAGATTTCAGTAGAAATACAATATCCGAAACATTAGGTAATACTAGAAATTTATTTCATTTTATTTCTTTCTTTTAAAGCACAGTGTGGTGACAGAGCAGAACCTTATGATTGTAATTATTGATCTCTTAGTCTTGAATGGTATATGGTAGTGTATGTTTGTGGAATTGTGTTTAGGGGTGCAAGTTTGTCTTTTTAAATACATTTTGTAGCAGCTAGCATGGGGTTTTCTGCAGTGAGTAAGATAGCATAGGTGGGTGTTTTGGTGTATTGGGAATTTGTACTAGGAGCAGGAAAATTGGATTTTGTAATCTCCTAGTCACTTGTTCCATTACTGTTTGCATACATTTTTACAAGTGTACGAGGCAGAGATAAGGCTAGTTGATGTGGTAGTGATGGAATGAAGAATGTTACGGAAATGGGAACAGTTTGGGACTTCTAATAGCTGCTGTCCAGATATTTTTTTTTTCTTATATTGGGCTATTTTAAGTTGAAGTTTTATACAAAACCACAGCATTTTAAGAAGTGCTAGCTGGAGTCTTCTGAAAGTCCTTCTGAATTTATTCTATATTTAGTGTGCTGTTTGCTCAGAAATTCCCTTTGCTTTCTAATTCAGCACCAAATTTTCCTTTAGGCGGGCATGCAAAATATGCATAGGAGCGTCTGGTTTCTTTAAGTCCAGAAGGCACAGCAAGGAGGGCACTTGCTGCTGCTGTTTTGAAGTGAACATGTTTGAGGCAGAAACTTGCTTCAGTAATATTATCTTGGTAACACATGGCTGGGGGAACGCAAGGATGGGGAAATATGTGTTGTTTAAATGCCTTACAAAGCATTTTTCTGAGTGTGTGTGTGTATGTATATCATACATAAAATATACATATATATGATTTTATAGCTAGCAGCGTTGCATTCTTAGTGGTTTCTGGCACAGATAAAAGCCATGCTGCACTGCTGCTTTTCATCTGTTTTCTAACCTCATCTTTTCAATTGGAAAATTGTTTCAATTGGACATTGTTCCATGTCCAGTCTGTGCCCTTGCTCTTCCCCATTCATGTCTCTTCACTCCCATCTTCATATCCTCTCTTTTCCAAATCCTCAGTGCACCTCAAGTCCTGACAATTTCTGCTTTTGTTCATATAGTCCCAGCTTCTCTGAGGAACGGTTTGTTAAAGACTGGGAAAGCTGTTTGTGAGACTCCCGTCCTCACCCAGTTCACATCCCACCTTTGGCCGAGGCAAGCAGCTGCTCGTGTAACACCATAGCGCATTTTAGTAGAATGCATCTTTCTGTTTTAACTGCGTGCGAATGAAACGGCTCTGTCTCTGTATTCCCCAAGATAGCCCCTTCCCAAAGACACTAAAATGTATTTTGTTTCAAGTGAAACAAAAACGGAGTTTATAGGCTCATTTTTAATGAAGGTAAAAGAACCAAAACCCTCAGAAATAGTTTTGAAAAGTCACGTCAGGTTACCATGAGATTTGTTTAGATCGCATCTTTACGTTTCTATGCTCAGAACAGGACCCAAAATGCTTTTTTTTTGCCTGGGGAACATATGTTAGTGTAACCTATGGGTGGTAACAGACCCATGAACTTTTTCACTGCTGGGGAACTGACAGTTAAGGCTCAATGAATGCAGTTTCTCTCAATAACTTTTGTATTCCTTGCTATAAAGGAGAAGTTGGATATGGTGGAGTAGTCCCCTTCTCTAGGTGGTCTGAGCTTTTTGAAATCTGCTCTTATACTTGGAAGTTGGACTGTTGGGTTTTTTTATTTTTTTATTATTATTCCTGAATTTTACAGAGAATGAACCCACTCATCCTGTGAATAATGTGGTTTTTAATAATTCAGTTGAATTTGTCCCAACAGTGTCTCCCTCAAACTTTGGGAGTGGTCAACTGTATTAGTGTAACTATGGGAATTCACAAGTGACTTAAAATACAGATAACTAAATGTCAGTTATTTACAAATCAAGATGTTTCATAGAGTTTTATCTTAAGTTAAAATATCATCATACTACAGCTAGGTTTTTGATGATTTAGGAATGGATTGCAGACAGAGCTGAAGGGTTAAGCATATCCTTCCGATGTACTTACCAACATATATGGGGATCCTTGATTCTTCCACTTTTAATGAAAACCAGTGGAGACTGAAATTACTCAAAAGCTTATGGAACATGGTGTTGTGGAAAGAAATAAACACAGCACATTGATAAGAGGTGATATTTGTTGAGGCTTGTTTTAAAAGACTTTCCGTTCGATCTCATTTGTATATTCTATTTCTTTTTTCTGAAAAGTCTAATCCTGAATAAACGGTGGAAGTTTACCCTGTAATATACCCTGACAGATACGAAGAGCGTGGAGTGTTTAGCGTGATAGTGTCTACAGCGACTCATGGTGAAATCCTTGCCCCACTGAGGTCAATAGGCACTGTCCCCCTTGACTTTGGTGTAGATGTGGTGTTTCTGAAAGAGAGCTGAAGTGCTGAATGCACTGAATACCTCTGCTGCTCTTGGAATGGTAATACGGTATCTAACCAGTTGCTTTTTTGATGCTACTGTCATTGCACTGAATTGCAGGTGGGAGCTATAAAGCAAAGAGACTGTTGTACTCTCCAGACACATTGGTATGGCTATCCTTTTCTTCTCTGTTTTTTCAAGAACTTGCTGCCAGGCTAGATCTTTGTGAAATCAAGAGATTTGTGTTGGTGTCTGAAGGAAAGATGAATGCTTCTGAATGTTTGTCCTACTGTGTTACGTAGTCCATGTAGACTAGAAGGAGTAAGAGACACTCTCTGGTCAGTGCTGCTGTGTGTGTGCTGGTTACTGTTTTTTGGGATGTAGCCCCAAAGCAGGAAAAAAAAAATAATACTGGATTATACAGTGACTGAAAATGGTATCTTTTAAAGTTATGCTTAATCAGAAAATTCTCTCTAATTTCTCCCCCTGGAAGAAAACCCCACAACCGAAGCCAAAGAACAAAACCCCAAAGTCATTTTACATGTTTAAAAATACTCATTGGACTGGGGAATGAATCTTACCCAGTCAGGTTCCTAAACATATGTCTTAACTAGTGAGCTGTGAAGGGAGTTTGGTAATTTCAAATACACTGAGTTTCTGTCAGCTGCATCAGCTGTGGGGGAGAATATATCCAAATACTCTGGATCCTGATGGCTAAGACTTTTTCATGACGAATGCAAATCTGAATCCTAAAAAAGGTTTTTAGAAGCAAGACGTATCACTTCAAAGGTGAGGGTCTTCACCATCCTTTACTGGCAATTTATGTGGTCTTTCTGTAGTATGTTTAAATGTGTTTTATATAATATGTATGTAGTGTGTATATACCGATGTATTTGTTATAAACCAGTTCAGAAATGTGCATGAAATTAAGTAATCGGATGAGATTGTGATGCATGGAAGATAATTTGAATATAAAAAGGAAGGGGATTAAAGCTTTACAGCAACATTGTACCTGTGTGGTTCTGGGCTGCTTCAGACATTGCAGTCAACCCTAGATGTGTGGTGTGGGCAGTCAGAACTACAGAGGTTTGTCCTCAGCTGCCACCACCCCATCCTCCCCAGTGCTGTGCCCTGAGGATTTCACCTCTTAAGGGAGCTGTGTGTTCGAAATGAAATACCAGTAGCTAAAAGTGCAAAATTAAATCCTCTGCCCATACTTCCCTGCTGTTGCTCCTTGGAGGAATGCTTCTTTTCGTGGCACCATGGCTTTTACATATCTGAAGCCCCATAATGTGCTGCGTAGTGGTGGAGGGTGCTGTTTTGATTCCCCAGTGAGCATGTCATCCTAGCAAATGGGCTTTGTCTTTTTTTTTTTTTCATTCATTCTCTTAATTTTGTACTCACAGTATACTGCGGAAGGGGAAGGACAAACTTCTTTGCAGGAAATAAGAAGGGATAGAGTAATCCAAAGATGAGTGTTTGTGGATGAGGGAAGCATAACGGGTGGGTGTATCTGCCATTTCCAAAAGAATCATCTCAGAGACGTCTGCAGAGTGTGCTTTTGAGTGCTCTGCCTGTCAAGTGCTGCAAGACCTGTGCAAACACACCTGGTGATGCAGTAATGTGATCGCCCTGTTTGTACACTTCGCCTCGGGTGTGCCTCCAAGCGTGCCCGCCAGTTGTGCATGAACCTGTGCCTGCACCATGGAGTGCAGTCTTGGGCTGGACCTCAAAAGGCTTCACAGATACCTTCAGTGAGAGGCAGACACAAACCTGTGCCAGTGGTAACCTCTGAGCAGAAAAAGCTGGGACTCATCTTCAGAAGATTTTGGTCTCTGAATCCTTTGAGATCCTTGGATGGAAGATGCTAAGGGAGTGTGAACCAGGGGATCAGAAAATGGTTTCTTCACCTGCAGTTTTGTTAATTTCTTTATTTTTTTGCAAGGTAAATTGCTCCACGTGCCTTCAAGCAGCCTTAATTTAATGCAGTAATAACTTTGAGTGATTGAAGAACTAATCAACTCCAGCTGCCACTTGCCATCGTCTAGCTTAAGAAAGATGAGCCTGTAGGTATCTTTCTCCCCATCCCTCCTTGCACCACAGCTCCCCAGGAGTAGGGACCCTCAAAGCCTTATCACAGTGCTTGTGTTTGCACATCACAGGCCACAACCCAGGTAGAGGTAGGAAACAGTGTAGAGTTGTTTTTTTTGGTGTTTTTTTTGTTTTTTTTTTTTTTTTTTTTTTTTTTTTTAAATTCATACAGGAAGGAATGAATCAGAGCAGGTTTTTCATTTAGTAAGAAATAAACAAATACCAGATGTTTTTGTTTGGGTTAGGACTTAAGTGACCATAACCCATAATAGCAAAACTTGGAAGGGATGTAGAATAGTTAAAGTATCTGACCTTTCCAAGAAGAGATCTCAAGAACTTAGGCACTGCATTTGTGCAAGCTGTTTTGTTCCCAAACCTTGTCTTATCCAGTAGCATACATATGCACATAAGTACACAAAGAATCATAGAATCATCGAGTGGTTTGGATTGGGAGGGACCTTAACCCCCCTGCCATGGGCAGGGACACCTACCGCTAGACCACGTTGCTTTCCCCATCCAGCCTGGCCTTGAGCACTCCCAGGGATGGGGCATCCACAGCTTCTCTGGGCAACAACATGTGCCAGTGCCTCACCACCTTTGTAGTAAAAGATTTCCTTCCTTACATCTAACCTAAATCTACCCTCTTTCAGTTTAAAGCCATTGTCCCTTGTCCTACCACTGCAGGCTCTACTAAAAAGTCCCTCTTCCGCTTCCTTGTAGGCCCCCTTGAGGTACTGCTATAAGGTCTCCCTGGAGCCTTCTCTTCTCCAGGCTGAACAGCCCCAACTCTCTCAGCCTGACTTCATAGGAGAGGTGCTCCAGCCCTCTGGTCATCTTCATGGCCATCCTCAGGACTTGCCTCAACAGGCCAATGTCCTTCTTATGCAGGCAGACCCAGAGCTGAACACAGTACTCCAGGTGGGATCTCACAAGAGTGGAGGGGGAGAATCACCTTCCTCAACCTGCTGGCCATACCCTTTTTGAGGCAGCCCAGGATACAGCTGGCTTTTTGGGCTGTAAACGCGCATTTCCAGGTCATGTTGAGCTTCTCATCAGACATCACCCTCAAGTCCTTCTCCTTCCCAGGGCTGCTCTCAATCCATTCACTGCCCAGCCTGTATCTGTGCTTGGGATTGCCCTGACCCATGTGCAGGACCTTGCTCTTGGCCTTGTTGGACTTCACGAGGATCACACAGGCCCACCTCTCAAGTCTGTCAAGGTCCCTCTGGATGGCGTCCCTTCCCTCCAGCATGCTGACTGCACTGCACAGCTTGGTGTTGTCAGCAAACTTGCTGACAGTGCGCTCAATCCTAGCATGCATGCCACCAACAAAGATGTTGAACATCACCAGTCCCAATACCAATCCCTGAGGAACGCCACTCATCGCTGGTCTCCACTTGGACATTGAGCTGTTGACCGCAACTGTTTGAGCGTGACTGTCTAGCCAATTCCTTATCCACCAAGTGGTCCATCTGTCAAATCTATGTCTTTCTGATTTAGAGGCAAGGATGTTGTGCAGGACAGTATCAAATGCTTTGCACAGGTCCAGGTAGATGGCATCAGTTGCTCTTCCCTTATCCACCAATGCTGTAACCCCATTGCAGAAGGCCACCAGATTTGTCAGGCACGATTTGCCCTTAGTGAAGCCGTGTTGGTTATCACCGATCACCTCCTTATATTCCATGTGCCTCAGCAGAGTTCCGAGGAGAATCTGTTCCATGATCTTTCTGGGCACAGAGGTGAGACTGACTGGCCTGTAGTTTTGTGGGTCTTCCTTTTTTCTCTTTTTAAAAATGGGGGTTACATTTCTCCTTTCCCAGTTAGTGGGAACTTCACTAGACTGCCACGGCTTCTCAAAATGATGCATAGTGGCCTAGCAACTTCGCTCTCCGGTTCCCTCAGGACCTGTGGATGCATCTCATTGAGTCCCATGGACCTGTGCACCTTAGTTGGTCTCAAACCTGGTCTTCTCCTACAGCGGGTGGTTCTTCATTCTCCCAGCCCTTTGCCTTCTGCGACTTGGGCAATGTGGCAGGAGCACTTGCCGGTGAAGACTGAGGCAAAAACTTTGTTGAGTGCCTCAGCCTTATGCATTCTCCGGGTAACCAGGTCTCCTGTTTCCTTCTGGAGAGGGCCCACGTTTTCCCTAGTCTTCCTTTTATCACCAACATACCTATAGAAACTTTTCTTGCTGCCCTTGACATCTCTGGCCAGTTTTAATTCTATCAGGGCTTTAGCTTTCCTAACCTGGTCCCTGCCTGCTTGAACAGCTTCTTTGTGTTCCTCCCAGGCTACCTGTCCTTGCTTCCACCTTCTGTAGAAGGGTGGAAGCAGCTTCCCACTCTGCCACATGCATGCATTCACTCACACAATTACGTCTTTCATACTTATATCTGTTCAAAGTTTTTATATAGGCATTCTAGTATGTTAAGAGTTTGTTTTTAAAAAAACTCATTTCAGTCATTCAGAGCAGCAGTTTTATTTCAAATCAAACTGTGGTTGTTTTTTGTTTTTAATCTCAGAATCTTCTTTTCATGTTTTCTTGGCAGAGAAGAAATCAAAACGCATCCTAGAAAATTCCATCACTGCTTACTGAGAGTTTGAGCTACTTTTCTGTAATGTAATGCCTGGTATACTTGATGACAAAAGAATAAAGATACTTGAAACACAAGCATGGAAGGGATAACCAGCTTTTTCTGAACAAGGGGAAATCAAACTGTGGCAAAACTTGCATAAAATTATCTTTGTGCATCCAAGTCAAAATTGCAGATCTCTTACGTGTTTTATATTTCACCAATGATGTATGCTACAAGTTTTAAAAAGCAAAAAATGGAGGGGAGCATTTTTTAATTGAATTAAATTAATTGATTAAGTGAGATTTTAGGAATACCGTCCAAAAGTTTCAGTTCCGGTCTCAAATTTTACATCTATCCTAGCTGAGATGAAATGAGTATATATAAATATGTAAAACTCCTGTATGTTTATTCCTCGTGTGACCTATCCTGCGTCTGTTAGAGCTGTCCTGTACAGTGATTACTGCACATAAGCAAGTGTAATTTCATTTTTTTCACTTGTTGTACACTCTCTGAGAGACTTGGCTAGCTTCTTTTGCATTTGTTAGAGACAGGAACATGAGATGCATGTACGCTTTAACGAGGGACAGCAGTGTCAGCCCGTAACAAAGATCTGCTGGTAAGTGTGTGGTTGGCAGCAGGCAAGGCATTTTACGCCACAGAATGTGGAGGCTTTCACAGCAACCGAGTTGGATATTTTCATTTGCCGGCGTATTCTCTCCTTGCCCCTGCAGGCTCTGTCGGTCGCTCAGGGCATTGCGAACGGTGGCAATCCCAAAGCGCCTGCGTTGGGTTCTGGCATGGCCTCGCCAGTGCAGCCTGCTGGAGGATGAGATACTCTGATCACGTAAGAATCATGGTGGCAATTTGACCATCTCTGAATATTATTTTCTGACAAATATTACAAGTGTTATAGAAATATTTTCATGTAATATTAACATTATTGTAACACCAGTATAGAAGCATAAATTACCAGATGAGTCAGAGTTATGGCCCTTTTCCTGCTGTGTGTGGGCAGACCCCTGCATCTGTGCTCATTACAGGTTTGGGACCTAAATGCATTAGATGCAAACTGGAAGAAAATGAGTCTGCAAAGTATTTTAATAGAAGGAATACGTTACTCTTGGTTGTGAAGAAAGAAAGTCTTTTAAAGACGGAAATTTCCTTGTGCTTCACTTTTAAAAGACAAGTACGTTAACGTGGAAATATCTCTGGAAATTCTTGTAAGATTAATGACAAAACTGGAGAAAAAAAAAAAAAAAAAAGAGTAAAGCAGCTCAAATCAATGTCTGGAAAGAAAATCAGAGGTGTATTATCTTCTGGAGATTCCAGACAGGGTTTGTGTAAGTGGACTGTAGTGGTGGTCCAGTACTTCTGTAAAGTATATTTGTAGGTAATGTACCAATATCTAATACAGTGTGGTAATATAATTAATTTTTTGTGACAGCAGTTTTCCCAAAGTCATAAACTGTAATTTCATTGTCTGCCTCTTCTCAGGGGAACACTAAAAATACTCACTAATAGGGATCTCTCCTTTCCTCTGACACCTTTCCTCAAACAAGCTTGCAGGTTATGAGGCAGACATCTCATTGCTTGGGATCCTGAGATTTGTTCTTCAAAAATATCTGTGTGCAGCACTGCTTTATTTGGATTTTCTGCCTCTATGAAAGTAGTATGTTCAGTGTGCATCATCTGAGGTGACTTTGGACACTGAGCAACAACAGTACATATTTCAGAAAAGAAAGTAATTGTGCTTTTGCTCAGGAAAGTAGAAATTACAAGAGAAAACCATCAAAGTCAGAAGATGCAAATGAGGAGGAGTGAAATGCAATTTCTCATAGCTGAAGCTGTCCGAATGGACCCTGCCACTGCTTCTAGAGTGACCATGTTCTGGGTAGTAGGATTAGGAATTTCTTTTCCCCACTGTAAATAAGGATTGTGATGATTCCAAACTTCTGCTGAACTGCTTCATGCTCTTTGCTTTCCCTCACACATCACCTTGTACTGTTTCTTCCTCTCATCGCTGGGTCTCTCTGGGTGAAGAAAAGAGTGGCTTCTCTTTTTCTTCCCACTTTGCTGCCACCTCCAGAGAAGATTAAAAATCCTACCCAGTGCTTTCCAGAACCACTGACAATTCAGCCTTACCAATCCTGAGGGTCATCTGGACACTACAGTTTTCAAATTAATATTCAGAGCAGTTACAGGGACACCTGCTTCTTCCTTTGTTTTTGTTAATCAATTTACAAAAATTTGATTAGCTGAAGTTGTTTGTGAGAATACAAATCAGCCCCCTTTTTCTTTTCAGATTGCCTGAACCTAGGTTGTCCTTTGAGATGCCCAGACCTTGTGACATGCTGATTTCTTTCCCTTGAACCAGTTTTCACTTAGTCAATTGAATTATCATTTCATCTAACTCCTTCCTTCCCTGAAAGTGTGATACTCATTGTGATCTTTTTCATGGCCTTGTAATAACTTTCAACTTGAATATCAGAAAAAAGTAGTACCTGGAAAATATTTTGATAGTTTTACAATTCAAGGTATGTTGTCAGATCTCTCTAGCGACCACACACAATATAAGAGCAACATATATAATTAACTTGACATAGGTGGGGGGAGGACAGGGAAATTGTCTCTATTGCCTCCCTTCTTCAGTTTTGGAATCTCCTGCTCTTGCATGATCTGCTTGGGAAATTACAGACTGTGAGTGGGAATCATATGGCAAAATGTAGACGTCTACATCTGAGTTAGTCACCCAAGGCTCCCTGTGTGGGGAATGGAGAGAAACAGGACAGATGAATCACACCCTTGAAGAACCTATTTTTTTTTTTTACCTTTATGCTAAGATGAAATGACTCATAGCCCGTTTGGCTAGTAAAGGAGGTTGGGGTAACAACTGCAATGTGATGGCTGCATTCTGCACCCCAAACCCCAGGTTGGATGGACTTGGCACTTTGTGGCTGACAGGTGCATGCCTGTGTGCTCGTGTGTGCACATTTATTTGTTGTACTGTGTGTTCAGTTCCTAGAAAAAAAAAATCGGTGGTTTTCCACATGGAAATTCCTTTGGTTTCCATGTGTGAAAACTCAGAAATCAAGAAATCTGTAAGCTGAATTAGCATGTTAGTCCTATATGTGCGTTTTTCAATGTGCATCAGCAAATTATAACCACCCCCCCCCCCCCCCCCATACGTAAGTTTTCAAAACTTTGGTGGCATGTCAGTTTAATATCTGAGAGGTAGCTAAAATGACGATGCTGTTTGTCACCTTTGGAAATTGTATGTCCTCTGCTCTTAGGGAGGCACACGGATAGTTTCTGGATAGCATAGGGACCTGTGAGGTCTTTGTGCTACGCAGAGGTAGACTTTTCTCTCTGTGTGTAAACCACTTAACACATCTCCCTCAAATTATCTGTGTCGTAAATCAGCCTGAGGAGCGTGCAGTAAGTGAATATATGAAGGCCTTGCATTGCTGCTTGCAGAAAGGAAATCTCTTTCCCCACGTTTGCCTCTTCAGTACATTGTCATCAAGAGCGTGTGAGGTGTGAGCCAGGCTGGGCTGGGGGCTTGTGTTCACAGTGATGCTGGTGCCACTAAACATCTGTACAGAGTCCCCTCAGCTGAAAATGCCAGTGAGATGTATACCATCTTCCCAGAGAGGTGAACAATATTGAAATACAAGCAACCAATGAATCAAGACAAATAACGGTAGCCCTGTAACATAGCATATACAATTTCTTTGCATATTCTGTTTTGTGTATGCACAGATATGCATGGTTTATTGAAGCAAACGGAATTGTGGAACTTCTGCTTGAGCTTAAAAAGGAGGAATAAACTCGTTTGGCTTAGATCAGTAGTTAAGAGTATGTCCAGAAAGATGGCTTTTGGTAGAAATAGAGCTTCTTCAGCCCCTAACTCTAGGCATCTGGCCTGAGGAGCATGATCCAGCAAGTAGATTCCAGCACACCAGTTTCTGATGTAATCAGTGCACGCAGACACCCTGAATGGGCTAACAGGACATAAAGGTCACAGCTTCTTCTGCTCTGAAGCTCAGAGCTGCAAACTAGAACCTACTCAAGATCCAGGCCCTGTAGATGTATTCTGGGCAGCTGTGTAAATCATAGCTGATTTTTATGCACAGTGAAGCTGTGGTGTATCAGAAGCAATGCATCTAAATTCTTCTCTGTCAGATTCACAGATCATAATTCCCAGAATGTCTTTCCCTGCCAGTTCACACTAGGTTTAGGAAGCATATCGCTTTTTTGGTCCTTTTGAGACTCGGCAGTTTTGAAGCTGGATATCAAGATTCAAGTTAATGAAAAATAAGATGTGACCTGACTGTAGCCTGACAGTGGCACAGAGAATTGGACAACCACTGGATTCAACACCCTCCTGCTTCCAGACAAAACCCACGTTGCCATCCTCCCCCTGGCAAAAAAGAAGAAGAAAGAAGCCCTCAGAAAAAAGAAAAAAGCCTTAGAGCAGCGGCTGTGTCATGGAACCATTATGAAATGTAAGTTTGAGGTACCCAACATGCCTTTCTGAATCAAATGACAGAGTTCAGTTAAAGTGATGTCTCCACTGGCTTTTGATCTAGCTAGATCAGTTCACCACCATGCTGCGGGTTAAATTAGCGAAACAGTGGAGAAAGCTGAGAACTGGCTACAGTGCTGAATTTCTCCCAGCGGGTAGTGTTTTGTCAGCACTGGTCAGTGCTTCGTGCACAGGTGATTTCAGCAGAATCACCACCAGTGAGCAGTAGGCTCTTTTTGGCTTTTTACCTTACCTTTCATCCAAAGGCAGGCGGATCTAGAACAGCAGCCTTATAGGGAAGGTGCCTGGGAGAGCTGTGTGCTGGCTCGCAGAGTCAGGTGCTGTAGAGGAATGAAGGCAGTGGGTTGATCACATTGATAACATGCAGCTGTGGCCTGGCCTCAGAGGCAGTGGGTTGATTGACATGGATGATGTGCAGCTGTAGCTCATTCCACTGAGTGGTTAAATAGCCCTGAGGAGTGTGGGAGAGAGGGTTAGATGGAGGAGGAGTGTGGTCTGACCTCTGGAGGAAGGAGATACAGTACAGATAGTAGAATCTGATCCATGGTAAAGCTTTCTTGCAACCTACTAGTTTGTTTGTGCTGCAACAAGGTGACTCAAACCAATGTGCTGACAGCTGCCTGTGAAAGCAGAACTGGAGTTCCTTCTGTCCCTGGAAAGCTGGTGTGCCTCTTCCAGGTGAGAACCAGTGTGGTCAATGTGGGTGCTGCCTGCTTCTGTCTGTGCTAGTTTAAGGAAAGACTTCTTTATACGACAATATCTCCTTCGATTACCTCTCACTGTATAGCAGTTCAATTACTTGCGGGTCTTTGAAATCTTTATTTGAAGGAAAACCATGTATATGTGCACACATACACAGATAAATTTCAATTTTGTTTTGAAAGATACTTGTCAGATAATGATACCTGGATAAAATTCCTATTTTGTATATTGGTGGATCATAATTTAGATTATAGTTAATTCAGCATACTGCTTTCATGTGATAAAATGGGTCTTAGTAGCAGCTTCCCTTATAATTCAGATATCATGGTGGTATCAAATAATTCAGATAATGGATAAAAATATCTCCTCATGATTTTATGTGTGTTTTCACTTCAAAGGACCAGCAATGAAACGATCACACATCTGAATCAGAAGGATAATATTTATATCTAAATTGAGTAACCATGTAATTCTATTAGTGTTTCCCATGCGCTTTCTGTCCTCCTCCTCATGCATGCTATAGCCTGATTCAGATCCTCTGTGCAGTGTTTATTACCTGACCTGAAAAGCTCAATCTAAATATTTGGTGAGTTCAGTGGTATTCCAAGTGTACATACAGCTGCTTATGTACTTATGGAAAAGTAAAATATAAGAAGCTGGCCATTCTGTGGCTCTGTAAATTTTATTTTTGATATTCACAGGATGCTTTTAGAAACTGGTTAAAAAATATGTTTTCCAGTATTCAGCTGCAGAGGAGGACTTGGTATTTTCAGATGTGTTAGAGGAGGAGTGGTGCATTTCATACGCATACATGTATCTATTCAAATCTCTGCAAAAGGGTTCCTCTGTCACAAGGCCTCGGATGCCAGCTAGAAGAGATCAATCCTCCAATCTGGCCTGCTAATTAGATGTTATAAATTCCAGGCTGAATTTATTTTCTAGCTAGTGTGTATGTGGTGTTTATTGTTCGTCTCTTTTCTTCTGTGTGTTTTTACTCTGATGTAGTTAAAGAAGACAGTGTTACATTCTTCCAAGATTTGTTAGGATGACTAAATGAGCTATTTGGGGCTCCTTTCCTCAGGCAAGCTCCATTCCCAGGTCATCCTGGTGGCCTTTTTCTCTAGCAGAATGTTCCAAGAGGTTTTTCTCTCTCCCCTCTTCCTAAAATAGAGGGAGAAGGAGGTTGGCCAGAGCCATAATTTATTCTTAAAATTCAAGAATTGTCAGTGGGTGGCTACCAAGATCTGCAACTTACAGACAGATTCATCATCTGAGCTAGGCTGAAAGTTGCTGCAGTTGCGGAGGCTCTCTGGGAGGTAGGGAACTTCGTTACTCTTACGCTTTTCTTCTGGTAGTTCCAGTGGTGCCTTTCATTTCTCTTCATTCTACTTTTAAATTCTGACCTTACACATTTACCTGATAACATTTTTTCATTACTTTTTTTAAGGTCTGTAAGTCCTTGATTTCTTAAGGACTGACCAAAAAGTAATTGTTGCTAATTACTGTTACTTATTATTGGCACATGGACCTAACAAAGTGAGTGCACCACTCACAAAGCAAAGTGTACCACTTCTGCAGTAACATGCAGAAACATGGGCCACTGTTTCCTGCTGTCTCATTAATTAATTTCCTGTCTTTGTTTAATACAGTTTGCATTAATGAGGGTTTAGAAGGCCTTTAGGTGAAACTTCGATACATAATTACAATACATACAGCATATGAATTAAGGCAATACATACGCGACATTGCCAAAATGCTTTAACAAGAGGTCTGGTATAGTTTTGTAGGCTGTCCTTGGCTGCCTGTTTCTATAACATTATTACAAAGAAAGGACATTTTAAGCTGGGCACACCATGAGGCTTTCACTGGGTTGTCCACAGCTTTTAGCAGTACAGGTGAGGTTTTGAGAGAACTTTTACAATGGCAGAATTCTCCCATCTCTATCCGAAATGCGTTATATTCACCATATTCTGGGATTGCATTTCTTGTTCACGGCCATGTTGTGATGAGGGAGCAGACTTGGGATAGTTGGTGTCTCTCTTTCCTTACTCCTTTCCCGGTAATGAACTGGTAGCTTGTCAGAGATGTTATTAATCTGTAGCTGCCTGGTGTTACATTCAGTAGTACAAAATGTAATCTTACTGTGTTACTCAAGGTCATTTGACTTTGTGTACTGTTCAATCTTTCTCTTAATTGACATTGCCTCCTGGATTTGTTTTGCAAGAAAACTTCATCACTACTATACTTCTTGTGTAAAGGCTATTGAAATAAATGATAAATACAGGCAATCCTAATCCCAGTTCTGTGAAACTTGATTAGTCATCCCCCTTTTGGCTGGTAGTACCCCTCTCAGATAAATATTTTCCTGCCTTTTCTTCAGCTTGGATGCTGAAGAAATCTTCGGTTTAACCAATGACTTTGCATTTGAATCTATATGAAATGCTTTATTGAAATTTAGATCAACTATGTCAGCCTTTGTTTAGAAAAAGCAGTCAGTTCATCAAAGGAGGATCTTGCCACTGGTCTGATGTGACCCATATTTTCTAAAATTATTCTTTCTTCTCAGTTTTCTTAAATCTGCCTCTGTCTTTGATCATAATTTCCTTCAAAAGCATACTAGCAAGACCTAACTAAAGTCATGTGTGCTCTGTAGATCAGAATAAAATGTTGCATGCCCAGGCTAATGGGTGCTTTAATCACCCTTCTAAAAATGGTTACAAGTTTTGCTCCTCCTTGTTATGTGACTGTTCCTCAGTGGACCTGCAGTTATATCTGAGACTTCACGTGCCAGCTCTTTTAACACAGGGGCTAATACTGACTCATTCTTTCCTTCTGCTTTCCCATCTGTTGGTGTCCATGTGTTGTGGCATGCCCTGTACTTGGATAATCAGCTGTCAGGGGCTGTGCTTTTGTGACTGCACAACACCTAGAGCACTCAGCATCCAGGGCATCCACAACTCTGGCTAAAATGGTATGATCAATGAAATTTGTAACATTTTGACTTTTTTGGTTGTTGTGGTTTGACCCCGGCCAACAATTAAGCACCACACAGCTGCTCACTCACTCCCCCTCTAGTGGGATGGGGAAGGGTAAAAGTAAGAACACTCATGGGTTGGGTTAAACACAGTTTAACAGGCAAAGCAAAAGCTGCAGGCGCAAGCAAAGCAAAATAAGGAATTCATTCACCACTTCACATCAGTAGGCAGGTGTTCAGCCATCTCCAGGAAAGCAGGGCTCCGTCATGTGGAACAGTTACTTGGGAAGACAAATGCCATAACTCCAGATGTCCCACCCTTCCTCCTTCTTCCCCCAGCTTTATGCACTGAGCAAGACCATCCTATGGTATGGGATATCCCTTTGGTCAGTTGGGGTCAGCTGTCTCAGCTGTGCCCCTCCCAACTGCTTGTGCACCCCCAGCCTCCTGGCTGGTGGGGTGGGGTGAGAAGCAGAAAAGGCCCTGAGTTTAAGCGCTGCTCAGTAACAGCTAAAACATCCCTGTGTTATCAACACTGTTTTCAGCACAAGTCGAAAACATATCCCCATAGTAGCTACTGTGAAGAAAATTAACTTCACCCCAGCCAAACCCAGCACATTCTGCACCCTTTATTCCATACCATTTATGTCATGCTCGGATCCCACACCATCCAATACATGCTTATTAATCACCACCCCCCCCCCCCCCCCCCCCCCCCCCCTTTCTGATCCTTTGAAATAATACAGAGATATAATTCTCTTAGTCTGTGGACCACCCTTGTAAAATGTCCACAGAATGTCAGTTGAGTTCATTTAGTTGATGACTTTGGCCTCTGATTGTTACGGTGGTCACTCAGGACAGGAGAGGTGGTGCGTTGTGTGGAGTTACTGGGCACTAAAGCCAGCTCAGGTTGGGTCACTGGTGCACTTGTGCTGTTTCTTGTAAGGCTTGTCCTCCACTGGTTCAGTAGGTTCCTGCTATAGTAATTCCCATAACATGAAACTCAAATCCCACGTTACAACAGTTTAAAGGCATTTCCATTACGATCTCCGCCCCTGGTCCCTTTGGACCAGCCTGTAGGGTTTAACGTTGCAGTGAACTCCTCCTTTTGCACCTACTCTGGCTTGGACTTATCCACAGACTGCAGTCCCCTAGGGTTGTACCTGCTGCAAGTGCAGCTTCATCTACGAGCCGGTCTCTCCAGGAGCACAACTGCTGTGGCATAGACTTACCCACAGGACAGTCACTTTGAGGTGTACCTTTTCCCGCATGGCCTTCTCTGTGGGCCACGGTGCCTTCAGAGATAGACCTGTTCCAGCATGGCCTTACCCGCAGCCACAGTCCCTTCAGAAGTAAACCTGCTCTAACATGGCCTTATCCCTGGCTGCAGTCTTTACAGGGTTTTACCTGCTCTGTTGTGAGCTTATCCGTGGCCGCGTGCGTTGAGGTGCTGTAGCATGACCTCATGCACAGCTACTGATGCCTCAGGCTGCACCTGCTGCAGCATGGACTTTTCCTTGGGCCACAACCCCTTCAGAGGCATACCTGCTGTGCTGCAGGTATAGTCATGGCCACAGACACTTCAGGGTTTCCTGCTTCCATCTGGATACGTCCACAGGTCACAGTCCTTTTGACTTGAGTTCACACTGGAGTTTCAGCCTGTCCAGTACAGCAGCACGGAAACAGCAGCGATGCCCTGGCCACCTGCCAGCCCAGGCGCATCGCCATTGCTGTTATCAGAATGTTCCTGGGCACAGCACAGGGAGATGATAAGCAGTACAGGAAGCAGAGACAGCAAAAGCAGCTGCTAACGAGCACTAGACTCTAATACACAGCAAGGCAAGCAAGCCGCATGGCAAGCGCAGGAGCCTGCCCTTTAATAGCTGAACAGCAATGACAGCTATAAATTCAATCTAGTGCATTCTAATAAAATTTGATGTTATCTTGAACCCTTCAAGCCCCACACTGGGCATCAAAAAAAGACTTGTCATTTAACCCCAGCTGGCAACTAAGCACCACACATCCGCTTGCTCACTGCCCCCTCGGTGGGACGGGGGAGAGAGTCAGGAGAGTAAACCTAAGAGAACTCCTGGGTTGAGATACAGACAGTTTAACAGGCAAAGCAAAAGTCGTGCACGTAAGCAAAGCAAACCAAGGAATTCATTCACCACTTCCCATGGGCAGGCAGGTGTTCAGCCAGCCCCAGGACAGCAGGGTTCCATCGCATGTAATGGTTACCCAGGAAGACAAATGCCATCACTCCAGACATCCCCCCCCCGCCCCTTCCTTCCTCTTCCCCCAGTTTTACGTGCTGAGCATGACCTCATATGGTATATAATATCCCGTTGCTTAGTTGGGGTCAGCTGTCCCAGCTGTGTCCCCTCCCAACTGCTTGTGCACCCCCAGCCTCCTCGCTGGTGGGGTGGGGGGAGGAGCAGAAAAGGCCTTGGCTCTGTGTAAGCACTGCTCAGCAATATCGAAAACATCTCTGCATTATCGACACCGTTTCCAGCACAAATCCAAATCATATCCTTGTACTCGCTACTGTGAAGAAAATTACCAAAACCAGCACATTGGGTTTTTGGCTTCTGTTTGAAGATACTTTCACTTTCTTTACTGGCTCCTTCTAAAGCTGGCAGAAGTTTGTCCCGTGTGTGATGTCATCTGTCTGAGGGGAACAATGTATGGGGTTGTGTTCTTTCTCCGTTCCAGCACTCATTGTCTTTGAGCTCCACAAGCAAAGAGGTAACCTTTAATATCTAGAAGCTTCGTGGTCTTCACCTGAGAAAGTCTGTTCTGGACAAAAGAAAACCCACTTGTTCCAGGGGTGTTAAGGAAAGGTATGTCAGCATGAATAAACTGTACTGAAGAAGTTTTTTTCCACGTTCTCTGAAACACACACATTCTCTGCACAGCGAGACTCGTACAAAATCTGAATGCTTTTGAAAGTGCAGAGTCAGCAGGGAGGTTTGTCCCGTAATCATACAGATCCATTAGCCAGGAAGTTCCCATAGTCATTTTGCAAACCTGTACTTGAGAATATGCCAGTCTCTGCCAACTGTGACTGTTTTTTAGATGCTGTTTTTTGCTGAATTCTGTGCAGCCAATAGCACCCCTCTCAGTATAGAAAATCTGGTAAGTGGGAGTTAGGTGTAAGGACAAAATGTGTGTTTACTTAAAATTAGAAGATGCATAGTGTTAAAAAGTTTTGTAATGTCTTAACCTAACTGTGCATCTCTTTATCAGCTAAGTGTTTGAAACTCCTGTACCATTCTAGTATGTCATTAATCACTGGGTTAAAAACCACTGGTTTAGAATTTAAAATAAGTTAAAGCAGGACATAAGTTAGGCTGAATCATCCTTTGCTTATCTTTTAAAGTGTAACTGTCATTTACCTACTATAAGTGCAATTCAGTAGCACGGTAACATTGTATGTTACCTGATTTTGCTGTTTGCCATTAGCTATTTAAAATGTGATGTTACTGCACGTGTTCCCAGTTGACATATGCTTCTGTTTTTAGCATGGTCCATTTAATTTTCATGTGGTTCACTTCACCACATACTTGCAATAGCTGTTCAAGAGAACTGGTTTTAATGTTTCCTCACATTCTTTTAGCACTTTCCAGAGCAGAATATCGTAGTTGTTCAAAAATATTGAAAAAATTGTGCCTATTAAGCATGGTGGCCTTAATTTTAAAAACTGCCGTTGAAGTCTGCCAGTTGTTAGGTGGAACTTCTTTGGGGATTTTCAGGGTTGGCATTGTTTGAAAACCTGTTCCTTTTTGAAAGACTGTAATTGGGTACCCTGATTCCTTAGTTACATTAAAATACAATTTCATATATAAGTCTATGCATTTTGCTTTGCTGCTGGGAAATAGGATTAAATAGATAACAATTTTGACCTGTCATTTAAATAACAATGAAATCCAAATATTTACTAACATTGAAATAACAAATTTGCTGTTGTTTTACCTGCTAATTACTATGCACTTACTAAGTCTGAATTATAGTTGCTTAGTTCTTAAGTGGCTGGGAAGCACCTATTTCATTTACCTTTGTGTATTAACAATATTACTAGATTTATTATTTTTTTTTCATAATCAGGTAAGGAGGGAAAAATCAGCCTCCTTTTCTGTTTTGCTTTTTGTCTTTACAAAAGCATACCCCACCCATGAAGTAATGTATGCCCTGCAAGCCGACCTCAACTGCATGTAGGCTGGCATCTCGGTTTTTCACACCTTGGCTGCTGTCAGTAATGCTGAGTTTTAAAATGCTGGAGTTGTGAAGCGACTTACAGGAGTGAATATTAAAGGAAGAATCAGCTCAGTTATGTTGAACTCCAGCTGCTTCCCTGCTCACTTTTCGGTCCCCTATTCTTCACTGCAGTGTACCGTATGAAGGGTGGTGCTACGCACCAGGCCTTCCTTGCTTTGTAAGAAGCATAATCAAAGTGCTTCTGGTGAGCTTTGTGGTTGCAGCGGTGTTCTGGGTGCGGGTCCAAAGTCTTGAACAAACTGTCTGAAGACAGAGCTTTGAATTTCGTACTGGTAACAACCATTGAACTGCATGATAAGGGCCAGTTTCTGTTCAGTGACCTGTGCTTGGCAAGTGTTAGAAGCCAGTGACTGCAGGGAAATTTCACCCTTCGTTTTCGTGTACTGTGCAGAGACAGCCTGCTTTTGGCTTTGTAAACGATAAATAGAAAACCCTATAGCCAACAGGGTATTTACAAATAAGTAATGTAAATACGTGTTAAAATTTAGTAGCTTAGTTATTCAGTGAACCACTTTGTTTTGCCCCTGCTTTATTTCAGTCCAAATAAAAAAGGGAATAAACCCCCTAAAATAGTAAAAGTGATTTTGTTTGCAACAACAGAAGCATATAATTAGATTGACAATTTTTTTCTGGCTGCATATTTGATAAAACTTATGAAATCGTGATTCTTTAGAGATTTTGTAAGATGATAGGCTAATGGCTGTGAGTTTAAGCCCACTCAGGAGAGTAGTACGTTGGTACCCTCAGGAGAAAAAGGGGAGTGTGAGCTTAGTTTATGTGGTAATAAATAACATTGAATTCAAAATTATTTCTAAATAATATTTGTAAAGCATGTTCATGTTTCATTCACAGAATCTATTTCTGCAGAACACTGAGTTAAATAAAATGATTGTGAATGTCATTCATTACCAGTGCGGTTAGTACTGATGGGTTGTGATGCAGGTCACTGAATCAAACCATGTAAATTACTTAGGTATTTTTGATCAGTCTAGAAAAAATAAATTGATACTGTTTTCTGTAGACTTTTCTCCACTTCTCCACGCTTGCAATTGTGTTAAATTGAGTAAAAGAATATTTAAACCTCAGTCACATTACATAATCTGGCCTGCTTGCCATGCCTACCAAAAGCCCCAGCTGATTTCAGTGGGACTTTGATCAGACAAATTGAAGACAGAGCCTCCCTGAAATTTTATATACTGTCTAAATCTCTTTAATTTTCAACTCTTACTTGGGAATACTTTGTCTGAAACAGAGACTGTTATTCAGAAATATGCTCGCTGCAGAACTGCATGTAAAAGTACTTGAAAGTCACTTGACATTTGGACAATGAATGCAAAAAACCCCACCAAACCAGTCATAGCGTCAAATATCATAGCTTTTTACTAAAAATAGTACCCTCTAAGAAAATATTTCAGTTTGATTGTTCATGCCCAATTAATGTCATTAATTGCTAATTACTCTAATTAACTGATTTTGAAAACTCTTTCTTATATTAATACTTTATACCTAGATATCTTCTTGTTATTTTGAATTCAGTGATATAAACAATAAAACCAAAATACATGTAGACAATTATAATGCAATTTACATTAGCCATTTTTTTTTAAGAAAGCAATTGAAAAGTTAAAAGCACGTCAGGAGACTGATCAGCTTAATATGCTCAGTTTAGATGTACTGTAGTTATCACAGAAATATTAATGACTTAACTCTAATGAAAGGAAATAAGGTTTTACCTACCACTGTGTCTGAAATTACTAGGTTTAAGACACAGTTGGACAGTTCTGAAGTAAATTTTTATGCTGTAATATAATTTGAAATCTAAAATGCAATTTTACTCTGCTGTTGCCATCTGGTCCATGGGATGCAAAACTGAATTTCTTGACTGGTTGTGGTTAGATCACGGTTTTCTGGCATTTTTTTGCAAGTGCACGAAGTTATAACCAAGAAGGAGCTTGAAGTCATCATTTAAATCAATTTTGATGTGGGCACAGTGTTGCCCACGTAATGCTGCCTGTATTCCAAATGCAGAATCTTATGGCTGCTTTTAACTTTTAAGGTAAATACTCCTTTAAAGTCAGAGTTAGCATCTTTAAGTGCAGACTGTAGGATAGCATTTATAGGAGAAGGAATATTTATGTAGCTTATAACCCTTTTGCAGTTTTCCACCTGAAGTACTGAAGAAGTGTTACATTCTTTCCTATTTCAAATGCATTTCTTCACTGAACATCTGCTGAGTGCCCTGAGAACTAGGAAAAGAGAGAAACATCTTCAACACGCTTTCATTTTCATTTAAAATAAAATTGTCATGGTTTAACCCTGGCCAGTAACTAAGCCCCACGCAGCCACTTGCTCAGTCCCTCCTGGTGGGATGGGGGAGAGAATCGGAAGAGTAAAAGTGAGAAAACTCGTGGGCTGAGATAAAGACAGTTTAATGGGTAAAGCAAAAGCCGCGCACGCAAGCAAAGCAAAACAAGGAATTCATTCACCACTTCCCATGGGCAGGCAGGTGTCCGGCCATCTCCAGGAAGGCAGGGCTCAGTCACGCGTAACAGTTACTTGGGAAGACAAACACCATCACTCCAAACATCCCAGCCTTCCTTCTTCATTCCCCAGTTTTATATACTGAGCATGACCTCATATGGTATGGAATATCCCTTTGGCCAGTTTGGGTCAGCTGTCCTGGTTATGCTCCCTCCCAGCTTCTTGTGCGCCTGCTCACTGGCAGAGCATGGGAAACTTGAAAAGTCCTTGATTTAGAGCAAGCACTACTTGGCAACAACTAAAACATCAGTGTGTTATCAACATTGTTCTCCTGCTAAATCCAAAACACAGCACTGCACCAGCTACTGTGAAGGAAATTAACTCTATCCCAGCTGAAACCAGGACAGAAATTAAAATTTCACAGTATTTATAAATGTTTTGCTTTACATGCACCTGTTACAGGATTCTTTGAGCAGACTGCAAATTTAAAGAGATAGCTACAAATATTTGATACAAACATTTCATGTGAATTTATCACAATTGTTCACACTGCCATGCGTTCAGTGAGGGAGCAGAAGTGTATCATGCATCCTAATCATCCACATAACTCAAATGTAAGATGATTAGTATTTTGAAAGCTTTGAAGTGAAAATTACTTGCAGATCTCTCAGTGTGAATAATTTTCAATAAGAAAAGGGTTTTATAAAAGAGAGTTTTGGTATTTTGGTCAGATTGCAAAGAATAAAAATAAAGGAATACATTCAAGCCAATAAAATGAGTTCTTCAGATGCGTAAAATACACTCCTTGGTTTTTAGCATTACCAGGTATTAGCTCTTAAAACTTCTCTTACAATTCTTCAGTAGTGATTTGAATGCTTGGTTAATGCTTTTTAGGTATGAGGTCATTTTAAAAGGATCTTTGTGTTATAAGTCCACACAAATAACAAATCTGCTGTTATAACCGTGGCAGTGTTCAGTTACTTCAGCAGCTGCAGGTTGGTATTCAGTTTTAAACCACCCACATTACTGCAGCATCCACCCAGTCATGCATTAAGCGGCACGATTAACGTCTGTCATGTGCGCTTCGTTGTCAGCCTTAGAAAGCTGGGTACATAGGATAGCGGTTTATTTTAGTAGAGTTCATTTTAAGCGTATTTCTGTGGACTCGTATTAGAAAAGGCAGAACTGAAGGTGTGTACTTTGAAGCAGAAGGCTGTGGTGGTGTGTATGTCTTGTGAGACTTACTTCAGCTCATCTGTGAGAAAGCTAGCTCCTGCCAAGTGAGGCTTTCCTTTCGAAGTGGAAGAGTCTTCCTGATCTCCACAAAGCTCCATGGTAGGAAACGGTGACCAGCAAGCGACAGTGGTTGCTGGCCACCATTTCCAACCTGGAGCTCCTGGACCTGATTGTTGGCCACTGTTTTGAATCCTGGAGCTTTTTAGATATCCTGGGCCTGGTTGCTGGCCACCATTTTGAGTCATGGAGCTTTCTGGAGATCTTGGACCTTTAAAGACCCTGGAGATGCGGCGTGGGTGAGAGGATGACACAGGTGATGACTGGGTAGGTGCTTTCGTAGGTTCAGTTTCCTGCCTGAATCAGGACTCTATACTTACAAAATGTCTGATGCTGGCATCTCTGCATTTCAATTCCAAGTGGTGGGAAATTCACAAGATCAGTTGTTTTTCTCAAATGTTGCCATCTTGGCCTGAACTCAAACGACAGCAGCTGTTCTCATGAGATTTCAATTGCAGCCAACTGAAAAAACAGCCTTTTCCTTTTCAGATCTAACCAGCCAGTGACAACAGCAGTGACTTCAGTTCACAACATTAGGAATCCATACATCCCCTCCCTCACAGCACGTAGACATGAAGGATAAAATGAAGGTGGACTCCAGTGTGCTGCGTATTTATTGTTTGCACTGAATGGAGTTGTGTATTTTGTATATGGGAAACATGGCACAGTCCTCCAGTGTCCAGCATTTACATTTAGTATGTGATATAATCACTAAGGATTTACATGGAAAGATTTTTAAAAGGAGAAACCTTCCTGTAGGGAAGAGCTGACTGGGAATGACTTCCATCTTCAGTTGCGTGCGATGGCACTGAAATACCAATTCCTTCTGCTTGATCTCTGCCAGTATTCACTTGCCCTTCTTCCTCTCCAGCTTTCAGCAGCATATGGAGCATCAACAGACTCGTGGGCAGCTTGGCTTGACCTGAAAAAATCAGAAAGCAGTACTGATTTTAAAAATAGGGTGCAGAAGCTAAAGGCAACTTGTGCCTGTGTCTCACAGGAACAGGAGGAGTAGTGGAGGTCAAAGCGGACCTGGTGTGTGAGTCGAGAGGGTTAGGACCAGGTAAGCAGGGAGGAAATTACTTACGGTCGTATTTCTCCTCCCCTCTCTTGCACATGGGCACGATCCCTGAGTGGGGTACAGGACTTGTGTCCTCCACAGTCCCTGCTGGAAGGTGGGAAAGGTGCTCCCTTGCCTTGGGGTGCCGGTGCTGCTTCCGCACTGTCTCTGGGTGTTTCTAACTGATGGGCTTTCAGTTCCTGGCTGCTGTGCTGGGGTATCCAGTTAAGAGGCACCTTTTTCCTCACCTCCATGCAGGGCAGGCACCCTGTGAACCTCGTGACTAGGGAGATGTCACACATATCTGTCTTCACTGCCCCAAGACAGAAGATGATGGTTTGGAATAATGCAGAATTGGTTCACGTTAAGGAAGGAGGAAAGGGGAAAACCATTGAGCACCTACAATACCAGTGAATAACCACTTAAATGAGAATTTTTGTTTTTCTCAGTCTTTCTCCCATCTGAATCCATAGCAGAACTACTGATGGTCAAGTGTGGGGGCCATTTGTTGATCTGGCTTCCTCCCATGTTGTTGAAGGGAGGGTCTAAAACTTTCTGTGTAAGAGATTATTTAATCCAGGGATATGTAATTTCCAGATGGATTGAGAGGAGGCTCAAATTCTGATTGTGGGCTGAAGAACTGAGTGACATGTTTGAAACTTGATCCTGGATGTGAAGTGTCAAAGGGAGAGTGTCTTTTCCAGGCTGGTGCAATGCTGGCTGTCTTACTTAAATCTTACAGTGCTGAGAGGAGTGGCTGATCACTGTTACGCATGTAATGTTAAAGATCAGGCTCTCCGGTGTGTACACAGCATTCCTCCGGCTGTTCAGACACTGTAAGAGAAGCAAATCTTGCTGCAGATATTCCAGCTATGTTACCTGTGCCAGTTCCAAATCCAAACCTGTGCTAGTATGTGCTCACTTAGAAACCATCAATGGAATTCGGTTTAACAAATACGTATGTCTGTACATGAAATCCTCATATGGAGTTAGTAGTCCCAGTTTCTCCTTAGTAATCATTGGAGAGGAATGGGTACTTGCAGGGTGCTATTCTTCTCATCTTAAGGTCCGTGTTTCTCTACACTGACTACAAAAAGAGCCTAGACTTAGTAGCTCAACTGGTGATGCCACTTTTTTTGTAGGTATGAAGACAAGCAAGATGAAACTCACTGCTTATGTCAGTGGGGCAGCATGAAGCTGCTTGTCAGCAGTTCTGTGTTGGAGCAAAGTCCACTTTCTTAGAATCAAGAAACTGGAAGCAGTTCCTGGATGCCTGTCCTGTACAGCAGAGAGCTATAACACAGGAGGAGATCTTGCTCCAAAATATGTTTGTTAAGGAACACTTAAAGAAAATACAAAAATAACTCGTAGGGGAACATTTACATTTGCAGTCAGGACTGTGGATACAGAGCTGGCAAAGACTGCCTAGAGTTGGATGGGATGTTGTAATGAAGAGAAACATGAACTGTCAATAAATGCTCAAGGTAGCCCATGCCTTCTACTACCAGGTCTGTGACTGGGAGTTGGGAAGACTGTCCAGTTCTTACTGGGTGACCTTGAAAATACATTTTCTTCTCGCTATAGCTCTAGTTCCCAGTAAGTGTAGTGTTGACAAGGCATTGATTTCCTACAAAGCTGTTTGTGAGGCCAAATGATGAAGCGCTATGTAATTGCTGAAGTATTTTCTCCAGTAACTGGAGGGTTTTGGAGGTCCAAAAAGCACCGTAGAGCTGCCATATGATTGTACTTAATAGGTCTTAGTATAAGATAGCATTAGGAATATTATAAGAAGAGATGCAGCAACTTAACTAAATGCAAGTAAAAAGTGTATAGATAATGTATGCCCAACATCACTTTAATTGTGCTTCTAGGAGATGAGATGATTTAAAGTAGTAGTAAATATTCCATGCTTTCAATATGCAGGGGTTGGGAAGGAAAGCTTGATCTCAAACAGAATGTAGACGTGCTCATCATTCATAAGAAAAGATAATTTTATAAAAGTAACATATTTTTATCCAGATAAAAATAAATAAAATGTAGTTTTATTTATAAAATATCTCTGTATTTATAAAATATTTATAAAAATAGATAAAGCCTGATACACAAGTGCTTTTCAAAGAAGGTAGTTTTCTATTAGTGATAAAATAATAAAAAAAGTATTCTTTTGGAACTGAAACAGTGTTCATGCTTGGCTTCTTACTTGGCAAAGACCAAGAAACCTTCTTTGATTTTATATGATAATGGTAAGATTTCTTCCATTTGCCATGTATGAATTCACTTTAAAGCACTAGAGTTTTTTATTTTCTCTTCTACAATTTATGTTTTCCCAGTTTATCTCCACGAGAATGTCTTGCCTTCTTTATTAGTGTCACACATGAATTTTCCATGTTTAAGCTATATCGAAAAAGTGTTTTACCCTCTCTGTTGCTGTGACCACAGTGTTACAGGGTACAAGAATGGCCTGTCCAAGTTATTTTCAGGACACCAGGTTGCACTGCATTGCCAGTGAGATAGAGAGAGGGATGTCCACTGTGAGAATCCAGCTAGAACTTGAGAGTAGAGGAGCACTGATAGGACCTGGGTGACTGCAGTCATTTCCACTGTTAAATGATCTAAAGCAGCACTGGTGTTTTTTCATTGAAGGGAGACTAGGAGCAGTTGTATGATCCGAAGTGATGCCTGGAAGCAGAAATGAATATAGTTAGTAGATGCTGGAGTTAACAGTTGTAATGGAGTCTGCAAAAAAGTATGTTGTGTCTGCAGTCCTAGTCAAGGGAAGTGAATTATTTTGGACAATCTTGAGAAGAATGACTATCAGGAGCAGGAGTTGTTTTGTGTCCAACTGACATGGATTGTTATAAAAAATGGCAAGAACTCCACTTAAGTGCCCCATAGCTGCTTTGAATATAATTACATTTTTGACTTTTGAAACATTCAGTTGTGAGTGGTTTTATTTTTATTGTCAGATTGATTTTGAGTTCTTAACAATGAAAAGAAATTTTGTGTTTTTTTAAATTCATATAGCATTTTTTGGCCATTCTACTATTAAATATAATTATGTGCAATATAATTATTCCAAGATGTTGTGCCTAATTTTTATATTAACAATAGCTGGGATTTTATTTGCATTTTTGAAAACATGTTCTAACTTGGGTTTCTAGCCACACAGCTACAGCAATTTAACTTGCATCAGGCTAAGACTGATGTGAGATCCTGCACGCAATATTTGCTACATGAATTTACTCTGTGTTTTTCCTTTATACGTAGAAAGATGAAATCCAATATATGTAGCTGGAATAGTTTAAAACATTACTTCTCACTAGCTGGTACTGCTGGCAGAAGGTCACAGTTGGCTGCTGGGCTGCCTTAGTGGTATGTGGTTGCTCTCATCTGCTTCGGTACAAAGTCAGCTGGGTTAGCTGGTAACTTAGCGGTTGGTGTGGTTGTACAGTCCCTCATGCAGAACAGCTGTAGGAACTTGCTCATAAATGTTCTAGCTGTTTCCAAACTACTGCCAACTCCGTAGGGCTCTGGTACAACGTTGTATGCAGATCAGGGCTTTTAGATATGCAAAGAACAGCAAGCCATCTTAACAGCAGTAAGGAATCTTTTAGAATAATTTTTACCCAAATTGTACACTAGGAAGAGAGGCAGTTCCTTGCAAAAAAAGGGCTTCGTATTAATGAATTTATAAGAATAAAACTTGTAAAGTGTATTTGACAGTATTTAGCAGCTGCAGAATCCTGTCATTTGTCCTATGATTTCATGCTGTCAAATTTGACAACATGAACTAGTTCCAATCTTCACTTTGGAAGACAATTTCCTTTTTATAAAAATTCTAATTATTAAAGCTAAATTTGGATTTCATTAAAAGGAAGCTGTTAGTCTTTTTTATTCGTCAGATAGCTTTCAAAAACTAAGTTGGTTCTACCTTTGACAATTTGTCACAACGATATTTACTGAAAACCATAAATTATATGTTGTTTCCACCTTTGCTACCAATGGATGAAGTTGCTGTCAGTAGCAAGGAAGACACTGGTATTTTTGATACATGTAAAAGCCTGTTTGTCAGTCATGTAGAAGACTGGATTGGGCATGCTTAGACCTTGTTTAGCTAGAGATGCTATTGAGTATCCACTACATGTGGAGGAGAGGGTGTTCAACAAGACTGTCACTGTGCAGTTAACTTGGATGTCGCCATAATTTGAGTCCCAACAATGCATAGACCTTTGTCTTTAAAATTACAATACTTTTAATGCTCTTCTTGATTGAATTTTCAGGTAGTATAGGTGAAATTTTGAATTATTGCAGGTTAACAGCTGCTACTGTAACCAGTGCTCTGGATGCAGGCTGGCTGAGCTCAGATGCTACTGGTCTTCTGTCGTGGTTTAACCCCGGCTGGCAGCCAAGCACCACGCAGCCGCTCGTTCAGTCCACCCTCACCCAGAGGTTTTACATTTGGAAGGGAATGTAAAACTTGAGGGTTGAGATAAGAACAATTTAATAGGTAAAGAAAAGGCTGTGCACTCAAACAAAGCGAAACAAGGAATTCATTCACCACTTCCCACGGGCAGGCAGGTGTTCAGCCAGCCCCAGGACGGCAGGGCTCCGTCACACGTAGCGGTTACTTGGGAAGACAAGCGCCATAATGCCGGCTGTCTCCCCCGCTTCCTTCTTGCCCCAGTTCATATATACCCAGCATGACGTCGTATGGTATGGAACACCCCTTTGGCCAGTTTGGGTCAGCTGTCCTGGCTGTGTCCCCTCCCAGTTTCCCGTGCCCCTCCAGCCCTCTCGCTGGCAGGGCCTGAGAAACTGGAAAGTCCTTGACTTAGTGTAAACATCACCCAGCAACAACTAAAAGCACCAATGTGCTGTCAGTGTTGTTCTCACACCAAATGCAAAACACACACTGCACCAGCTACTAAGAAGAAAATTAACTCTGTCCCAGCTGAAACCAGGACGTCTTCCGGACTGTTCTCTCTGCTGCTGCCTGGAAAGCACAGACCAGTTATCACACCATTTACCAGAAAATAATGTACGGGAAAGTTTATTGTTTGGGTGCAACATGCACTTCTATCAACTGTAGCAGCAAGCTAGTCTTCTGACCTGTTCCCCTAGGATGCACCAGGCTCCTGGATGCAGAGCTGATGTAAGCGTGCAGTTAGATGGTAATGAGGAATTTGACCCCTTTTCCCTCCTTCACTCACAGGAGCTTAATGTAGAGGCTATGGCAATTGCACAGTATGGAGGCTATGGTGGGTGTTACAGTGGGTACATTGCCGAACAAGGAGGAAACTTTGGTGGTGGTGGTCTAGGGCTTCATGGTTGTGTTTTCATAAGTATAAGCAATTGAAGCATGACCACTGAAGAAGTACTAGTGAAACATGAATTTTCTGTACCATCTGAAGGTACAGTGATGTTCAACCTCTGGAACGGTTTTCCTGAATGAACACAATTTTGAACTTATTGTACTATATCACTACAGTTCTCGCCTGCTTCTATAAGCAATGATGAAGTATATACATTAAAAATAAAAAGAATCTTTATGCAGTGCAAATGATTGTGGAATGCATACCTCCAATACACCACAGCGCGCACAGATTCACAGGATAGTTAAAACTGGAAGGAACTTTTGGAGATCATCTAGTCCAACTCTCCTGCTCAAGCAGGATCAGTTAAAGCAGGTTGTTCAGGACCATGTTTAGTCAGATTTTGAGTATCTCCAAGGATGAAGATTCCACCACCACTTTAGGAAACCTGTGTTCAACCTCACAATAAAAAACCCTTATTTTTCTTATGTTTAAAAGCAATTTCCTGTATTTCAGTTTGTGGCCGTTGGCTCTTCTCCATTTACCGGCTACCACCAAGAACCTGCCTGTGTCTTCTTTGCATCCCCCCCCCCCCCCCCCCCCAGGTATTTATACACATTGATTAGATCCCTCCTGAGCTTTCTCTTCCCCAGGCTGAGCAGTCCCAGCTTGCTCGGCCTCCCCTTGTACGACAGGCACTCCAGACCCTCGGTCATGTTTGTGGTCATTCGCTGAGCCAGCTCCAGCAGTTCCCTGTCTCTCTTGTACTGAGGAGCCCAGAACTGGACGCAGCACTCCAGGTGCATCTCACCAGCGCTGAGCAGAGGAGAAGGGTCACCTCCTTCAACCTGCTGTCAATGCTCCTGCCTCATGTAGGTCAGGATGGTGTTGGCCACCTTTGTGAAGCTTATGTGGTCTAGTACTGTGTGGCAGGTTTCACTAGAGGGAATTTAAATTTTAGGAGAGTCAACCATCTTGAATTAAATTTTCAAGTGGCAAAATATGGCTGCAGTGAAGTGAGCAATGTGTACTTCTAAACTATGGGAGAGGGACTGGCATTCTGGGAATGAGACAACTGCCTGCAGAGGCTGCGAACATCAATGAAAGCAACCTAAAGAGCCAGCAGAATAGGGTATATTAGATTGGGAAATCTCTTGGCCTGGGAATAAGCCTTGGGATGGCACTGGGCAAGGGACTGGGGCATGTGGTGGGCTACAAAGGTACCAAATAATACCCTGCAGTCTGCAGGAGGTCTCTGTGTAAGCTCTGTTTCTGTGTAACGATCTGCTTAGGGTTATGTTCGGTTCCATATCTAAAATACTCCTGCTGTTGACTTTGCATAAAACCAGGTGCAAGGAATACTTAGGGTGAGTCTTTGTGTTTTCCCCCTCCCTGGCTTTCAGTTAATCAGTCAGGAGAATATATGATGGGGAATTGTTTTGATGCTTTTTTCCACATACGGGGTGATTATATACTGGGCCAGATGGTCAGGGATCTGGAGCATTTGCCCTGGGAGAGGCTGAGGGACCTGGGCTTGTTCAGTCTGGAGAAGAGATGGCTTTGGGAGGACTTGTTAGTGGCCTTCCAGTACCTGTGAGGAGTTTATCCAGAAGATGGAGCCAGACTATTCCAAGCGTTGTGTTGGCTGGAGGATAAGAGTTACTGGGCACAAACTGAAATGAGAGATTCAGATTGGGTATAAGGAAACACTTTTTCACCATAAGGACTCAGGCAGTGAGCAGTTGCTGTAGTCTCCATCCTTGGAGGTATAGATACAGTATAGAATGAGTCCTGTGGAGATCATATATGGAATATGTCTACACTGAGGATATAGAGGCCACAAAAGTGCTTCATTATTGACAAGTAATGTACAGGGTTTTTTTGATAAGGAATACTTAGATGTCAATGGAGAAAAAGAAATAACCCAAACCACTCTATCTGCTTTTCTCTGCCTCCCCAGTGCTTTGCAGACCTTATTTTAGTCCAGAAGCAGCAAGGTCTGAAACGTTTTCACCATATTCATGCATATATCCCTTGCCTGGATTCATGTTGAATGCATCTCTCAGAAGGATTTAATATGTGACTTCCATTTACATCATTGATGTAGAGAATAGGACATGATAAGGGGAAAAAAACAGCTTTCAAAGTATCAATGTAGCTGTCCTGTTTGCAGAGAGCCCTTCAAATAGCTGAATTATTACATGTCTACTAAAATGAAGGCACAGAGTAAGGGTAGGGATACATGTATTCTAGGTTAACACAGCACTGGTATTTGACAGTTTGCAAATAATTCATACAATAAATGTCCCCTACTGAAGTCTAAATGCAGCTCTCAGCTGTTTCCAACTGGGCAGCATAGATGTAATCAAGAATAATTGAAGAGCTGATTTTGTGCTATGTGAACATAACTGTCTTCCTGAATATGCTACGATGCCTAACGTTGGCTTTCTCCATGATCACGTAACAGAAGTTGTTTGAGTTGGATGTGAAAGAATGGTCAGTACTGTTCAGTCATCATCTGTCTTAAGATTCTTAAATAACTTAAAAAAATTTCCATAATTATGTCCCTAAGACTGATGGTATTTCGGATCTTGCAGTGATAAAGGTTTTTTGGTCTTGCCTCAGAATTACTTTCAGACAAAGAAGTATGCTCTCAGCCTAATCATGTCAGCATCAGAACACCTGCAAAAATAGATCAAAAGAAAAAGTGGAATTACTGAGATCTGCTTGCTATGAATAGCTCTAGTGTGAATGTATTAAGCAATCATGTTGATGGTACTGAAAATGCAAAATATCCAGGGGAAGCAACTACAAATGTAAACAAATTTGGGGACATGTTGGCTGTTTCAGATAGTAGCTTTGGCTAGTTTCATTTTTGTGGGGTAATGAATGAAAAATCTGCGTTAGCTGGGGATCATCAGACATCGTCAAGCTGGAGGATGATCTTGAAAGCTGCAAAACTTGAGTAGTGCTGTTCTTGTGTTGACAGTGTTGGATTTTGTTGTGTTAGAAGCAAAAATGATAGCAGATACCACATAACGAAAATCTTACTTGACTGCTAGAACCTTAATGGTTGATTGTCTCCCCTGGGCATGTGGCCTAGAAACCAGCCACTGCAAACTGATCAGCTCTCTCAAAAACTGTTGTGTGGCGAACTTTTAGGTAGACAACTGCTTTGCTTACAGATGGATGTCAGCGTGGTGGGATGGGAAAGGCAGTAAGTTGTAACGGGGTTAGAAAACTTCAAAGGCTGTGTCTGCCACTATTACCTTTCGCTTTTGTAATGGTGGTTTTGTAATAGCTTGTAAAGATACAAATAAGCAACACAAAATTCATAGTAAGAGGTGATTATCTTTTATAAAACTGTGTAATACTTCTAGAGATGGAAAACAAGCTAATTGGATATCCATGTGCTTCAGGCTTCCTTAACTGCTATTCCTTTGTAGCCATTCGATCTTGCTTAAGTAGAGAGGCAATTATTCTTTGTCCCTGTATTTTTATTTGTTTTGCAAGAAGGTTTAATAAAACCTCCAAAACCAAAACCACAAGAAAATAAATTGCTGCTAAGGGTTTGTTTTAATACTGTTTCTCAGGATACAGAGGAAATGTTGGCTTCATCTTTTGTTTCACACCCCTTTACATGTCCTGTGCCTTGCACTATTTGGTGGGAACTGGAGGAGAGGAAACAATTTGCTTTAGGCTATAGGACCTGAGGAGGAGTTCACTCAAACCTTTTGATATATTTTGTGATGATTTCATGGTTCTCAGCTGAAGTTAAGCCCTTGACACAAAAATAAAGATGTTGAAATACTTCTGTCACTATATGCATTACTATTCAAATTTTTCAATTCATGCTCAGACCTGTTCAGTTAGAGAAAGTATACGGAGAATGGGATTTGCAACCTGTATGCTATTGTCTAGTTATCAACATATTTACATCAGAAATACTTCTTAGTGCATTAAATGACTTACATGTTTTGATATTTTAAAGATACTGACAAGATCCCTTTAGGTCCTGTGTGGCCCTCCCCCCCCCCATGTGTTATTCATGATCATTATTTATCAATAATTGTGCTGAAACATGGTGTATAAGTTTCCAGGGTGTTATATTACATCTTCAGGTCAGTTCTTGAAACTTGTTAGGCATTAGGACATGAGATTAAGCTTCAGTATCAGCTGCTTCTGAAAGTATCTCATTTTCAGTTTTTTATATGTACTCAAAATGATGAGTTGTATTCTAGATGGTAATGTACTGTGCTCACATGGCTTCAGTCACTCATTGTTTTAGCTGGATCGATCTTAAGGCATGCAGGAGACATTGGACACTGCATCTTTTGACAAATTGTTCTGTGTTTTTGTTCTAGATCCTTTATATTTTTCCTGATTGAATAATGCTCAGTGGAGGCACGGCTGTATCTGTGCTGCTTTCATACTGCTGAACACACTAATCGCAAGCTGGTCAGGTTCACTCTTCTTCACATGTCCCAAACGCCTCCGCTTTCCCTTCTAGACAGCAGGAGATACAAAGCTCTGTTATTTGCTGTTACATGTAAACCGAAGTGAAACAAAGCTGAAGACAGGCCCAGGGAAGGTCAGCCAAAGCAGGGCTGACAAGCCTTGGTCCCGAGGCCTTGCAAACTCAGTGCATACCTCTTGCTTGTTCCTAGCAGTGGCAATGCTGGGCTGCAGGGTGTCAGGAACTGAAAAGGCATCTTAAGCAGTATGTAATGGAACATACCTTGCTTTTTATTTTCTTTTCTTTTACAACAGAGTACTGTCAGAACATGCAGCGAGCTACTTCTTGATTTACATTTGGCCTTAGTAACTAATCTGTAGTACAAATGTTTCTCCTATGTGGTTTTTTTACCCTCACAAATTTAGATTGATCAGATGGTAACTACTGTGGCGTTTAACATTCCTTATAGGCTCTTCTTATTGTAATAAAAAGCAAAATAGTACTGATTGTTTTCACATATGCATTAAATTAAGAAATTAGTGGTATAGAAGGAACTGCCTTCTGGATAGAAAGTATCTTTTATATTGAAATATGGCCAGTATAGCATTGCAAAACAACTGACAGATTTTATGTTTTGGCTTCAGATAAATCTGTTTGCTGGAAGTAGGTGAGGGCTCTTTAATTCCAGTTTTCCTGTTTGTTGCTGAAGCAGTGAAGCATTCAGAAAAAGACAATTTCACTTTGATTAAACGCCTAAAAAGTTATCTGGTTGAAAAAAAAGAAAAGAAAAGAAAAGAAAAAGGATGTTGCATAAGCTTTTAATATTTAATTTCTATACCCTAAGTATCCGGAAGAACATTTAGTTCCTGTTTTGAAAGATGAATGCCATACATTGGAAAGTGTACTGAAGGCTCATTTGCAGTCACGGAGCTTGTTTGCTTCTCTAGTATGTACGTGCAGGGAAGAGTAGAAAGGGTTGAGTGGGCAGTTGGCAGTCATTCATTGTCAGTGATTGCTAGTCATTCATAAAAACTGCAGAGCCGAGAGGTGGAGCCAGCAGCAGCAGCAGCCCTTTCAGGCTCTTGCAGAAGACACGTTTGTGCAATCACAAGTGATTCGAGAAGCTGCTAAAATACGGCGTGATGAATGTAATGAGAAGATGTGTGCTAAATGCATCTAATTAAAAGGAGTTGCTTAGAATAAAATAAAATAGTTCAGTTCTTTTCTTCTCAAGCCCACCATGGTATGTGAATGTGGAGATCTAGGGGTTCAGTGTTCAGTTAAAGGCAATAAATCACTTTCAAGGAGTGCCCTCTAGTTTGTGTTGCCATTTGGAGTATGTCTTTCACCTTTAAAACAAGCAGTTTTAGGAAATTGATGGGTCTTGATCCACTGATAAAAGGGAAATTTTGAGGTGAGTAGGGAATATATTTTTGGACTGCACATTTTTAAGGCATAAATAACAGTGGAAGTTTAATTTCAAGAAGCGAGAATGTCAGAAGCAGCAAACCATCCTTTATGTTCTCAGTCTTCAAAAAGCTGCATTATATTTTTTCCTATCACTGCAACGACTGCCAATCTAATAGGTGGACTCGACAAGATTTTATTTCATCTTTGTATCAAAAGTGAGGATGTTAAAGCAGGGTGAAAGACTTCCATTTTTAATTCATATATCTGAGTTATTTGAAATGGGGTGTGATTAAATGCTATTGTATCAGCTGTTGTATCTCTTCTAGTTTGGCCTGTGCAGCTCACAGCTGCTCAGAAAGCCACAGGGCTGCCTGTCACTGCAGGCTGATCCAGTGCTGGCCGGGTTTATGTCCAGGCTGCCATTGCCTTTAAATTGAAGGACTTCACATGAAAATGGCTGGTTCTTTGTTGTTATGTCATGGCTTAGGATGTTGACTTACAAAATGCTGTCCTGTTACAGAACCAGAACTGTCCGTTGAGAAGTAGAATAATCAGTCTTCACTTCCCTCTATTTGACCTGTTTGCAGGTGGACTCTGCAAGGTTCTTGTCCAGCTCTAAGCACAGCCTGAAAGAATGTAATGCTGGGCTAGAAGATTTCATTTTAAATGAAAGTCTGGAGCACTGTGTGTGTGGTTTACATAGCACCTCAGTCTGAATGTGCTTGTTCCTTATCAGATGGCAGAATTTCAAAGCGACCCCAGTCTCTCTCTAACAAATAGCTAATTAAATTGTACACTGTTGGCTCTTTGAAGCTTTTCAGAAGCTCTGATTAAAATATACATAAGCCAAACTTCACTATGGCAATGTTCCAATGAAAGTGCATGTTTGCCTTATCTCCTTTTCAGGAGGTTTTGTGTGGTAGTTCAGGCACTTCAAACTATGGCAGTCACCAGAAGTGAGTGCATACCCCTCGGGGCCCTGTTTTCCCTTTGTTCTCATGTTTCTCAGTGCTCTCATTAGTATTAGCAAGTGTAATATATGTACATCAAAAGAAAAGTACACATTTAAAGAAAGAGTATCGTATGTGACCTGCTGAGAGATTAGTGCCTGTGAGGTTGGTCAGGAGGTACAGCTTCCCCAGGTATGTTGCCTTTTCTCCTGGAGCTTGATCAGGTGAGTCTCATGTACCAATAAATATCCCTTCCTGCAGCAGACCACTTTCTCTTTTGAGATGGACAAGTGACCAGCTGCTCAAGTCCAGAAGCATACGTGGGGTTTGAAGCCCTTCTTATCCCTATGTGCATGTGCAGTTAATTGTGTGCAAGTGAAGTGATTTACAGGTGCCTAGAAAATATCTGTTCATAAGTTACGTGGGTGTTGGACGAGTGTACTTGTTTCCTTGCATTTTGAAAAATGAAGTGCTGTACGAATACAATTTTTAAACTCATCTCTCTTCCTTTTGAAGACACATTTCACGACAGAAAGAAGAGATCAAATGTATTGAACTTGCTTTCCACCTTAGCGATATTTCGTCTTTCAAAGGTTTCAAGTAATGTATTGTCTGTTTATTTTAAGACCATTCAGCTGCATGGGTTTTGGAGGCTGGCTTGAAGTCCTTGACTATTACTGAAGAGCAGCTGGTATTGGAGATGAGTGGTATGATTTATTTGGTTACACTATATACATAGCTGTCTATATGCAGCTCTAAACATTATATATATCTAGGGGAATATGATACCCTGAAAGCAGACTCAAACCCATGCAGACTAGTCCCACTTCAGTAACTGAGCATCCATGAAAAGCAACTGCTAAAGATACCTTTTTAGGTTTCTAACTATCTCTTTTACTACCACAGTCAGAAACTAGAAAAGCAGCAGCAGCAGATTCATTACAGTGCTTTCTGCTGACCTACTACTGATGAGAACATGTGTTGCAATATACTGGGTTGCTTTTAATTTCTCTCTGCCGTCAGCACTGCAGGTTTTGGTGTTCTGAAATAGGTAACATTTTACAATATTAGGTTGGGTCTTTTTTAAGGGATTCATTCTTTTAAATAAAATATAAAACAGATAAAAGCCAGCCCATCAGTGAAATGCATCTCACAGCTGTAGTCAGAATGGCAGTTTCTATTTTTAACTTGGCAACTTCCCCATGTAACAGCCTATATCTTTCAGTGACATTTCAGATATAGCTAATATCCTCTCAGTTTTGTTGGGGGCCCATCCTATTTTGCATCCCACAAACAACAACGGTGGATGCTTGTGGAGAATGAGGGGCAAGGGCTGCACACAGTAGTCCAGTTCATGTGCTCTCCCCATGTAGCCTTTCCGAGAGACAGAAGTAGCGTTGTTTATTTCCTATCCCAAATTATTTATCTTTTACATCTTTTTTTAGGTAGCTGTGTGTTCTGTCTTTGCTTGTATCCTAGATACAAGGACAAAAGGCTAGACATTGTTTAAAAACTTAGAAATTCAGGTAGACTACTGAAATTTCTCAGGTGCCTAATGAGACTTTATCAGCCCACTCAAAAATCTCCCTTCAAAGTTCAACAATTTTGAAAATCATTCCCAAAGGATCTGTTTCTGTGTGAAGACAGTAAATATTTAAGCATGCTTCTTCTTGTAGTTCTGTCTTGTATGGCTGTAATGGAGAATTCCAGGAAAAGTGTGTCTAGATGCCTTCAGGAGAACCATAAGGAAACCCTCCACAGTAAGAACTCTGTTCTTAGCTTGTTCTGTTGGAATTGCCATGGAGTCTGGTTCAGGATTCTTTATTCCTGGAGAGCTGACCCTTTATTCTTCTGTTACAGTAGGGCAGGCAGAATTTAAGACAACTAATATCTCCCTGCATGTTTTTATGAAGGAGGGTACCGAGCCTTTTGCAGTAAGGTAACTAGTGGCTGAATTTTGATTTGGAGAGTCTTCATCTAGTTGTTCATGGAAGGTGCTGCAGAATTATTGTATTTCCATGTTTTGAAGATGTAATTCAAGCACAGAGGCTGTAGGAGCACCTGGTGTCAGCAGAACTGGAGATTTCTGATACAGGGGCAAGAAAGCACCTGAATTTGCTGGCAGAGAGCAGCACTGTATGTGCCATGACAGCATTTCCTAGCCTGCTTCTAGCACCCAGACCTTTCTGACAATTCAGAGGAAGGGAAGGGCAGCTGTTGCCCTCCTTGAGATTCAGAAATTATGAGCCTGATCCTGTATCCACCCTGTAAGCACCTTTTCCACTTTGAGTTTGTATGATCTAGTGTCAGGCAGACTAAATCTTGCAGACTTTTGAAGTTCCTTCTATTTATATTTACTATTTAATAACTTCTGACAAGCATAGAACTTGCTCTTTCAGTAGTGTGCAGGTTTTGGGAAGCCTGTATCTGCTTTTCTGCAAATGTACAGGGCAGGAGAGTGACAGTTAGTCTGTCTTCTTGGTGAGTGACATAAGTGTAAGCCACAGTCCTGTGGGGTGATGGAGGGGAAGATGATAATACATCTAATCCAAAAGAATTTCAATAAACATCAAGTACAGAAATGTCTATTCGGTTCATGTGTTCTTCTAAGTCAATGTTCAAGGCTAGGCATGTAGCAAGTATTGCAGTCGTGATAGTTCTTCGCTATAAAAAAGCTAGTTCTTCAATACAAACCCCCCACCCCACCCCCTTCACCGCCCCCCCCCCCCCCCCCCCCCCCCCCCCGAAATAACCAACAGAAAACCTGATTTAGATCCAGAAAGAAATGTATTTGCTGCATTGTAAAGAATAAATTTGACGGCCATGAGGTACATATGAGAAAACAGAAAGAGGTTGCAAAGGAAAGGGAGTAGGAAGAGTGAAGGCATATACTGTGTAAATGGAATTGCATGTGTTTTTTAACTCCTTGAACCATAGGAAACATGCAATTAGGGTTCTTGATCAGGAAGTGTGAATAACAATCTGAAAAATTTACAAAAACAATGTTCTATTCAGTGTCATTAGAAATGACTGCCTTTTAATTCTAAACTATTTGTTAGGGGAGGGGAAAGGTGTAATCTGTATAAATGCATTTAGTACTTAATTTTCCTAACAATTTGTAGATAAATATTTTCAAGTTCTGGAGAAAATAATGTTTGTTTTAGATTCCTAGCAGCATAAATCATGTATAAAGCTGGGAAGTTTTGCTTCTGAAAATACTGTTTTGTAATCCTTCTATCTACTGGGAATAAAGTAAATTTGCATGAACTTACTAGTTTAGTAACCGAGACTGAGCCAGTGAGTTCCCCAACCAGTGGGCTTACCTGTAAGTTAAGGTTCTTTGCATCTGTGGTTGAATTATTTAGTTTGAGAAATCTTTTATTGTCATGACACTATGATTCAGGGTCTAAAGCTTGTTGTACTAGGCGTTACACCAAGGCTTTGACTCTTCCAGACCTGAAGAATTTGAAATGTAATCTGTGGGTTTCAATCATGTTACCAAAAGTTTCCTTATGGCGCCTGTGTGCTCTGTTGGCACAACTCCTTTCGATGCAAAAGAGTTTTTTTAAAAAATCCACCCTTTCCCCCCTAGCTGTAGCCTTCCTACTAAACAGAAACTATCATTTTTTCCCAGTTGATTGCTTAGGTGTAATATTACAAAGCTACATCCACGTTAGGGTGGAGATGGGGAAGGAAGGAACTGGCAGTTATCCGCTGGGGTATCCGTGGGACTCCTGTTCTTCTGGCTTGACTGCTGGATGCCTTGGTATTCTTCTGTTAGACATCTGGAAATACTGGACAAATAACCACTGTGTTGGTAATTGGCCAGACATCCACTTACAGTGCAGGGACGTTCCATGCTTACTGTGAAGACAGCAGAGAGTCTGCAGCAGACTGCACAGGTGAGCACCATACGTATGCACGGAATCATCTGATGCGACTTACCACACATGCTCTGGCCATCTGGGGCACTTGGACTCAGTGGTCATATTTCACATGCTGTTTGAGGCATGCATCCATATTTCTCCATGGGATTTTATAGACAGAAAAGTGAAGCCATTGCTCCTCCACAGGGACATAAGGAGGGGAAAACTCTGCTGTAGTTATAGGTAAGATTGTCTGAATAATACCTGGGTGTCATCACTGAGACCAAAAGCATTGAAATAAAAACCCCCAACAACACAGGACTTGCTGAATTTATCATCAAAGAAGTTGTTTCAGTGATGTCTGCACTGAAATACTGCAGCTGCTGGGTATAAACCTTGTGTAGCTTTGATCCCACCCTCTGGGACACAAAATACCATTTTGTTTATGTGTGCGTGTCTGTATATATATATACTTGCATAAGGTATAATACATATAAAATAATAAAAATAAATAACAAGAAAGAATAGTTAATGTCTCAGCTCCCTGGGATTGTTGGTTTAATGAGTTAAATCAAAGTAAAGTGATTGCAGTATCCTCTTTTTTTTGACAGCTCTTCAATTTTGAAGGTATCAGTCACCAATTCATACAACAGATTCTCTTAGAAGACGGCCCATACCCTAGAGCCTTTTGTTTCTAATGGCTTGTAACAAAATGAAACGGAATATACTGAGATGTAAAACCTAAGGCTAGGATAAATTTAGAGCAGTTGAGACTACCCAGAGTTCAGATGAAACATAGTACCTCACAACCTAAGACATTTTCCTGAACAGCCAGTTACTGACTCAGAATTTGGTAGCTTGTTAGCACATTTCTAAAACAAGCTTTTTGTTCTAGCTCTTCCATGGGACAATAACAGCATCTGCCATCCAGACAGATTTCTAAATGCACTGAAATATGGTATTGCAAAAAACAGTAGCTTTCTCTTGCTCTTAAATTAGGAAGTTTATCCATGGAGTCGATGCCCAAAACACTTACTTTCCTGTCACATTTATCTCCATCTTGCTGTCTGTATGGTGAAGGAGGTCGTGGGAGAGATCTATTTTTTTAGTTATTCTATATAATAAACTTTTAATTCTTTTTTTCCTGATTGAAGTATCTTTGGATATTGAAGTATCTTTGGAGTATGCAAGGCCTTGAGGAAAAACACTCCTCACTGTATCCTGCATGCCTTTTCAATCCATGTCCTCTTTCTAGGTATGAGGGTGTCACCATTTTTATACTTTGTTGCTTTCCTCTTTTCTTTGATTTCATATTTTTTCCAGGATAAATGTATTCAGTATTAAGTTATTAGTACAAAGAAATTAAGAGTATTAAGTTACTAGTACAAGGAACAACAAAAGAAGGAAGTCTCAAAAGGACAAACAACACTGAATTACTACTCCACAGTTAAGGTTGGTGGGAATCAGGCTTCTGCATTTTTCCCATTCGAATATCGGCTGCTCTTTTTTTCTATGGTCTGGCAGCCATTTCCATCGCTCATGCTCCAATCCCCATGCTGCAGTTTTAGTTCTTTTTGCTCGTGACTGTAGCACTCAATACCTGTTCCAAAGGCCTCTTTATAAAAAGCCGGCCAAAGCCTCGTCCAGTGTGTTGCTGGTGGGAAATGAACAGATGACCTGAGGAGTCATCCAGGCACGCAAGTGAGGGTGCTGCCAGTGGTACACTTAGGGCTCTTGGGCCCATCAGGAGCTGGAGTTGATGGATGGCTTTAAGGTGGAGGAGTCCAGAGCGCTGCAAGTGCTGCTGCTCCACCACAGCAAAAGACTTGGACGGCAAAGATCATATTCCACCAAAATGGCTGGAAAAATGTCCTCAACTGGTCACCGTTCTTCCCAGTTTCCATCTCCGTTAATTCTGGCTGGTATTTTTTAGTTTTTCAGTCAGGCCAGGGCAGAGGGAGTGGGTTAGGTTTCTTATTTCTCCCACTGTAACATTCCTCTGGAGAACCAACTACGTCATGCTTTGGTGGGGGCCTCGAGAGAATGCTTTGGCTACGCCTCAGTGGAGGGTAACCTATGAGTTCTCTCATGTCAGCTAATGAACTCTCTGAGTCTGCGTTGTGTGGGCAGAGTGGTGTATGAAGGTCTTGGCTGCGGCACTGGAAGTTGGAAGGAGCAGTCAAACATCTCTGAACTGTGGGTTTGTATTTTCTCCTGTCTATAGACAGCTGTACCCTTGAGAGTGTCACATGTGTCCAACTTCCAGATGCCAGGTTTTGATCTCCCTTTTCCAGAGGAAGAGTACTCTCAAACCTGCCATGTTTGGACTCAGTGGGTCCTAGAGAACAGAGTAGGGACCAGCCTGGACACACAGGCTATGTCTGAGATGCACTGATCCACACATAGCGTTATGGAAGGACTGGTGAGTGATGTGATGATTGGAGGCCAGTTTAGGCATAGCGATCACAAATTAATAAAAGTTTAGATTCTCAGAGAAGTAAGGAGGGGGGCCAGCAGAACTGCTACCTTGGACTTCCAGAAGGCTTTGGCCTCTTTAGGAGCCTGGTTGACAGAGTCCCTTGGGAGGCAGTCCTGAAGGGCAGAGGGGTCCAGGAAGGCTGGGCATTCTTTGAGAAGGAAATCTTGAAGGTGCAGGAGCAGGGTGTCCCCGTGTGCTGAAAGACGGTGGGAAAGACGGCCAGCCTGGCTGAAGGGAGAACTTTGGCTGGAACTCTGGTGAAAAAGGAGAGTTTATGGCCTTTGGAAGAAGGGGCAGCAACTCAGGAGGACTACTAGGATGTTGTGAGATTATGCAGGGACAAAATTAGAAGGGCCAAAGCCCAACTAAAACTTAATCTGGCTACTGCTGTAAAAGTAAATTAAAAATGTTTTTATAAATACATTAGCAATAAAAGGAGGGCTAAGGAGAATCTCCATCCTTTACTGGATGTGGGGAGAAACGTAGTGAGAGAGGATGAGGAAAGCGATGAGGTACTTAATGTCTCCTTTGCCTCAGTCTTTAATAGTAAGACAGTTGTTCTCGGGGTACTCAGCCCCCTGTGCTGGAAGGTAGGGAACAGAATGAAGCCCCAGTAATCCAAGGGGAAATAGTTACCTGCTACACCACATAGACACACACATGTCTATGGGGCCAGATGGGATCCACCCAAGGGTACTGAGGGAGCTGGTGGAAGTGCTCACCCAGCCATTTCCAATCATTTATCAGCAGTCCTGGATGACCGGGGAGGTCCCAGTTGTCTGGAAGTTGGCAAATGTGATGTCCATCTGCAAGAAGGGCAGGAAGGAGGATCCGGAGAACTTCAGGCCTGTCAGCCTGACCTTGGTGCCAGGGAAGGTTATGGAGCAGATCATTGTGAATGCCATCATGCAGCACAAAAAGGACAGCCAGGTGATCAGGCCCAGCCAGCCTGGGTTTATGAGAAGCAGGTCCTGCTTGATGAACCTGATCTCCTTCTATGACAAGGTAACCTTCTACTAGATGAGGGAAAGGCTGTGGATATTGTCCGCCTGAACTTTAGCAAAGCCTTTGACACAATTTCTCACAGCATTCTCCTGGAGAAACTGGCTGCTCATGGCTTAGTCAGGTGTACTTTACCCTGGGTAACAAGCTGGCTGGACAGCTGAGCCCAAAGAGTGGTGGTGAGTGGGGTTACGTGCACTTGGTGGCCGGTCACAAGTGGTGTTCCACAGGGCTCAGTACTGGGGCCAGTCCTGTTTAATGTCTCTATCAGTGATCTGGACAAGGGGATCGAGCGCACACTTGGTAAGTTTGCAGGTGACACCAAGTTACAGGGGGGAGTGTTGATCTGCTTGAGGGCAGGAAGTCTCTGCAGGGGGTCTGGACAGGCTGGATCAATGGGCCAAGGCCAGTTGTATGATGTTCAGTGAGGCTCAGGGCCGGGTCCTGCACTTGGGTCACAGCAACCCCACACAGCGCTACAGGCTTGGGCAGGAGTGGCTGGAAAGCTGCCTGGCAGAAAAGGACCTGGGGGTGCTGGTTGATGGCCGGTGGGCTGAACATGAGCCAGCAGTGTGCCCAGGTGGTCAGGAAGGCCAACAGCATCCTGGCTTGTATCAGCAACGGTGTGGCCAGCAGGACAAGGGAAGTGATCATCACCCTGTACTTGGCGCTGGCACCTCGAATCCTGGGTTCAGGTTTGGGCCCCTCACTGCAAGACAGACATTGAGGTGCTGGAGCATGTCCAGAGAAGGGCAGCGGGGCTGGGGAAGGGTCTGGAGCACAAGTGTTATGAGGAGCAGCTGTGGGAGCTGCGGTGGTTTAGCCTGGAGGAGGCTGAGAGGGGATCTTATTGCTCTCTACAGTTATCTGAAAAGAGGTTGTAGTGAGGTGGATGTTGGTCTCTTCTCCCAGATAACTGGTGATAGGACAAGAGGAGAAAATGGCCTCAAGTTGTGCCAGGTGAGGTTTAGATTGGATATTAGGAAAATTTTCTTCCCTGAAGGTGTTGTTAAGCATTGGAACAGGCTGCCCAGGGAAGTGGTTGAGTCACCATCCCTGAACGTGTTAAAAAGACATGTAGACATGGTGCTTAGGGACAGGGTTATTGGTGGACTTGGGAATATTAGGCTTACAGTTGGACTTGATGGTCTTAAAGGTCTCCAACCTGATCAATTCTATGATTGTATGGATTTTCTGTACTAGGTATATATATTTGTTGATTTACAGGATACCAAAAAGCCTGAAAAAAGACTCTACTGCAAACCTACCATGTTTTTGGGAACTGTACAGTCAAATGCAAAGTCTCTGTATGTGTGAGGAACCTAGACAGGAGGATAGAAAGCTGCTTAAAAGCTTTTTGGAAAGTCTCCTCCTGATTTGAGGGTGAAGGAAAATAATTCTGAGGGCTTCCCTACAGGGATTTAGTTTTTTCCATCCCTGATCTGGTGTATGGCATCTGCAGTGTGATGTAGGGGCAGCTGGGAAGTTCCAGATACTTTCTATAGTATTTGCTTCATGAAGGTATAAAGTTGGAAATTTCTGAAGATAGGAGCAGACAGTGCACAAAGTGTAGTTTCTTCAGGGTTGCCATCAGAAATTAAAGCCTGGCTTCTCATTTATATCCTTCATGCACTGGAAAACTCCCTCTATAAGGAGCTTGATTTTCTTCTACAGTAGACTTATGTGGAGCTCTGTGAACATTGCTTACTGTGGAAGTGCTTCCGCACCTCCTAGATTCTGAAAAGAATTAATTTCCTGGAGTAATTTTTTTGATCATGTGAGGCTGGGAAAAGATGGTTTATCTTGCTTATTAGCAACAAAAGTAAGGAATGCCACATAGTTCTCTAGGGCCAAGTTGCCTGGTTGAAAGTTTGTCTTGCTGAAAGAAAATCAGAGAGGAACAATACTAACATGCTGTGGTTCAAAAGAAGAGTTACTGGCTTATAAGCAATTTATTTTTCTCTTATTTTTTCAGCTTGGATACCTGTGGAATTAGTGATCCTTCTAGACATGATTTCAAAACCACTTCAAGGGAGAAAACTGCTTTCAGTTGGTCAGAGGATTCTGTCTTAAAACAATGATGAGATGTTAGATTGTCTGATTACTGGGTTTTAAATTACTTTGCTTTTTAAAACTTTGCTGCAGGCAATGGTGATGATAACTTGCTTTTTTAAATGTACGCAAGTTGTCCATCTACTTGAGGCAGATCTTTAAGACCAGGGGACAGCAGCACTAAATCAGTGTACAGAAAATCCCCGTCCATCAGTTAGAGTAGCTGGCGAGGCATGAATAAGAGAAAATATTTTACATAAAATACTCACGCTATTGTGAATATTTTTAAGTCTTACTGTGTTAGCACCCAAAACTACATTTCTGTTAGTATTTAAAGTGTAGGAATTTGCTGATTTAGAAGATCAATGAAACCAAAAGATAAGCTGCAGTGAAATGACAGGCTTGGAACAGTCTGCCAACACTTCTTCACGGAAAAGCAAAACAACTTAAAATACAAAATTTTACCAAAAGAAATAGTTAGCGCCAGAAGGTTGGGAAATGTATCTTTTTTCTTTTAATTGTAGGAGTATTCAAATGACGTTTTGTGGTATTTGAGCTGTGATGTGTAGAGGACTTCTAAATCTTTTAATTTCAGTGGCAACCATGTTTTCTGTTCACACATATGTTCAGCCAGAATGCACTTGAATTCTGAATTAAAAAGCACTTTAAAATGTGCCTTGAATCTAGGAGTGGACTGTCTTGTGTGAAAGCATCTTGCTGGTGGTGATGTCCGTTACTGTGAAGGTTTTAGGGCTGTTAGATGAGAAACAGCCTTCAGATACCATAGGGATCTGCACAAAGGACAGAAACAAATAAGGAGACCATTTGGGGTTATCTGGGTTTGAAGCTGAGTTGGGATATGCTGTGTTGTTCTTCTGTAATTTTCTTTCTCTGTGCTTACAAGGCAGTTATGATCATGGCATTTTACTTAGATTTAAAAACAGAAACCGTGATAATTTGTGGGTTGTTTTCTTATTATTATTTTTGGTATAAACAGGTTGCTTAGTTCATAGTGGGGGTTATATACAAGAGAGAAGGAGAAAAAAAAAATGTATGTTATGTAGGGCTACTCTCAAATCTTTCCTTAATTTTTTTTTTTTTTTTTAAGAATTTTGGATTTTTCAGTCCGGCAGATCTGTTTGTTAATATCATCTGATATCCAGGGATTTATTTATTTATTTAAAGTTCAACCAAAGAAGATATGGAATGCCCACAAGCCAACCTGTTTCAGATGTCAGGCAGAAGAAATGACTGAGGTTGGCTATGATGCCTTAGACCACATTTTGGTTTCACATCTGTTTACCTGGAGTCCTTGGTGAAGTAAGCTCTCTAGCCTGATACATCTGACAGGACTTACCATGACCGGGAGGGAGTACGCATCCCAAGGTGTACCAGCCCCCTTTAGAAAGGTGATGTTGGAAAGCATCACATGGTAACAGAGCTTGAGCTCAGAGGAAGGCTGAGTACTCCCACTAAATATATGTCTGTCAGGAAGGCTGTTCGAGAAAATTCCTCTGTGACTCTTTTCCTGCAGGAGAAGGTGTCACCTTCAATGAATGAACAGAGGCAGCATGGCTTGATGGAGTGATTTGTAGTAAAGAAAAATTCTCACAAGTGTGACTTTGCTACTTCTCCAGCAGAGGAGTGATGACCTCTCCTTAATTTCCATTGCAGTAAAGTAGATTAGAAGGTGTTCTGTGTATTTGATGCTGTCTGCATCTGATAATGTTTTCCAGGACCAAATATTTTCTTTCTATTATATGAGAAAGCCAGGAGATCTGTCTAGGCAGTAGAATGGGAGAGAATGCTTCAGTAATTGCTCAGCTTCTTAGCATCCAGGGGATTTTTTTAGGTTGCCTTTATCATTACTTTTCTGCCATGTCTTGATGGAATATGATACTTCAAAATAGTTTTTCTAAGTTGAGCCTTGTGAAGCCAGGAGAGATACTTTTTTTTTTTATTATTTTTTTTGGGGGGGAGGGTGTGTGTGCGGAAATCTGGTTAATTTCTTTCTTAAAACTACAAATACAGAAAGTGACTTAATCATATGATTGTCACCTATTGTCATAAGTGGGCAAAGTTAATGCTATTCTGGGTGCTCTGACTATGCATTTTAATCCATAACACGTAATAAGCTTTTTTAAAATGTAACAATAATTCCATTGTTTTTTCATGCTAAAAACCATTAAAGGGAGACTTGCAATGTCACTAAAATGTATTTATTTATTATATAATTGAAATATGCTTATTTCTGAACTTTCTAACAATTTTTGTAGCGGAATTTACACAGTATGTAATTTTATACTTATACTGCATTATCTATATTCTAGCTACTCACCTAATTAGGATAATCAAGAAAGAATACTGAGTCAATTAAATGAGGAAATTGACCATTCTTGGAGCCTATTTAACAAGCTCTTTTACATCAAAACCTATGGATATTAATCTGACAGACAATTTCTTTGGTTCTGATGAAAATGACAGCCTGTTAAACATCTATCCTGGAAACATACATTGCTTCATCAAAATACTGTTGCAGTCGATCAATAAAATATTCTGGTCTTCTGTCTACAAAAGAGCTAAGATATGTACAAAAATATCTTTATAAGCCACAGTTATCTCTTTTGAGAGCAAGATAACTATTATTTGATATGAATGTTTACATTACTTGAGGTATAGAGCAGTTCAAAAGTGTTAAACCACTTTACCACCACCCTGTGGTAACAAAGCAGCCAGTGTTTAAGAAAAAAAGTTAAAAATCTGTAGAAGATTAGCATTTGTATTACATTAAAAACATTAGGCAATATTTTATCAGCATGTGACCAGTATCTCAGAAATGAGTCATTGATTAACAGTGTTCTGGGTAAATAAGCATATTGTAAATTTTTTTATCTCAGTGTTAAATGCACATACAACTTTAAAATACAGTTTTAGTTTAGACCCCTGCCTGAATATTACTAGCATTTAAACCAAAAAGCTAATCAGTAATTCTGGTTTACTTTAGATGTGTTAATTGGATTCAGTCACAAAATAGAAGTGACTTATCATCTATCATGAGTATAAAGCATCGGAAAGGCAAAACTGTAATTTTAAAAAATGTGAATGTTTTTACCCCATTGCTTTTGTAATGTGGTGTGCCTTTCACAAGCATCCTGAGTAAACAGTAGGTAGGTGAGAAATTAATTTTATAAAATTCTGTCTTTTCTCATGGAGGTACTAAGGAAGGCAGTATGTTACAGAGGTAAAGAGGATCTGTCATATATGTGTGTACTGTTGCATGCAGGATGTTAAATGTAATTCAAAGTGGCAGTGTAAATAGTTATTATAAATACATCTATTAATCTAAACTTCAGGAAAATACAGGAAAGATTAAGTATTTAATAGGCTGTCCATTTGAATCACATGATAAAGCAAAAGTGAAAATGAATCAGTAAAATAAATCAGTAGAAGTAAACATGCCCATTACTATATAAATACTGTTTTGGAAACAAGATCTGAATCTATGGTTTAAATTATAAGTAAACCCAGCCTTCATATAGGGCGGGGAAATCCTCTGTAATGAAGTGACCATTTAACAGATTTTGTTAGTTATTAAATCAATTTTTGTGCTTTCGAAGTATTTCCTATTGGGGTGTTCCATATACTTGTATGACACAAGCATAGACTAGCAAGAGAGCAGATCTGGAAAAGAAGTAAGATGAAGGAGGTGTTTGCTATATAAGGCTCGCAAATGTCACTAATTTTGCTTCCAACATCCCTTTGCAATATGTCTTTCTGCATTTCTGTTGTTATTTAGAAATCTCTTAAAATCATTGTACAAGCAAAAAGCTTTAGCTACATCTAGTTCAGCTTGCTTTATTGAATTGGAGTATTCACTTCAGCAACCAAACACACCATAGAGCATGGCTGGAGAATAAAACCTGCATCATTCCTGCATCCATTTTAGCAAAGAATGATAATTAAGTGTTCAGAACAGCTGAAAGGCAAGAATCAAAATATTGCTTGACTACCTCTTGAGGATGCATGATTACATTACATATTGTGATTTGAAGTGAGAGACTGCTGCTTTCCCTTCATATGGAAGTTTTTGGTTTGGGTTCGAAGGTTCTGTTCTGGCATTTCTCTCATTTTCCTACTTCAGTAATCCTGGATTGATTCCTGTCTTCCAGCTATGAGGAACCAGGTGGGACTTCTGTCAGCATTTGCTTGTGTTACCAGAAGCTAGTAGGGGAAGGTGGTAGATTAAATATCGATAGTCCCTTCCTTTCTTCAGTGCTGTTTCCTAGCGTGTGCTGCAATTCAAAACGTATGTGAGTGTGCCATTCGCCTTTTTGATTTGGAACCTGCTATTCTGGAGTTAATGGGAAGCTGTCATTTTGTCACTGTTTTCCCTATACTGATGTATCTTAACAGGCGTTGCTAGGATTAACTCTTCAGCTGCTTTGGGACATTTGCCTAGATGGGGATGTGTGCAAGAATGGTGTCCAGGATATGTGGGGCTGGCTAAAAAGAAGTAGAGAACAGTGTCCTCTTTAGAGATTACTGAGGGAGAAATGACACCATCCATTTTTTCTTTTTGAGAGGTAAACTACATACTTTAAAAAAACACTTTGAGATCTCCACCAGCAGATTTTGGTGACATCCTAGAGAGTGAGGTTCTGTAGTTATTCTAAGGTATAAGCAAGCAAGAAGCAAGATTTTCCTTTATTTTACCCTGTTATGCTCTGATACTGTAAACTTTTTATTTTCATGCTTGCTTCTTCACTAGACGATAAACCCGCCTACACAAAAGAACAGAGTAGTTTCTGTTGGTTCTGAATTTAGCATAGCCTTAAGCCAAAGCTATTTCCATTCATACCTTGTTAAAAGGTGTATCTTTTGAGCTGTTAACTGTAATACATTTTGTTTGGGATTGTCAGTGTTTGGAATAAATGCTTTGAGAATTTCTGACTTTTGCCTGCTATCATTTCAAGACTGTCTTAAAATTTAAGTTGCAGTAGCAACCTTTTGGTGTGTACCTCACTCTTTTGCTTACGCGCTTCGGTGTACTGTAATAGACATATTGCATAATACCATGCCATATAAATATTCATAAAAGTAAAGTATTTAAAATTAGGTAATTAAATTTTAATCTGAAGGTCATATTCATTTTAAGTGATCGGCATAGATTTTTTTAAGAAGTGGAGTGTTTCAGCAGCTAAACCCAGCAACCTATCCTAAGAGTTATTTTATCTGACAGTTTATCAGGTCATGCTGCATTCAAGATCAGGTTAGCACTTTGACTACCAATGTCATATGAAGTTTAAATTAATTTTACTGTTCTTCAGAAATCCACACAACTTCACATTATTGCGCTGTACATATGATCTGATTTCACCTTGTGCTTGTTTTTGTTTGCTGTGGTCTTCCAGTGAAGCAAGCAGCAACATCTCGGAAGAGAGAAAGAAAACTTCCATCGATGGTGTCTGTGCATAGAGCACTCTCCCATTTTCTGAGATGACACCAGGCTTTTGAATAACAGTGTTCTTAATTCTTTAATTGACCATACACACTGAATTGTTTTTGGTGTTGTGGACGGTAGCACCCATATCAATAAAATGGAGAGCATTCTACATTTTTAGTTTAAATAAAGCACGTTGAGGTCTGTTGGCTGAAATAAGAGCTATCTGCAGTAGCAAATAGCAACAGAAATGCAATAGCAATGATTCCTTGAATAGTCCATCCATTTGTCCATCCTTCCTTCCTTCCTGCCATGGTTTAACCCAGCAGGCAGCTAAACGCTACACAGCTGCTCACTCACTCCCCCTTCGCAGTGGGATGAGGGAGAGAGTTGTGGAAAAAAGTAAAATTCATGGGCTGAGATAAAGACAGTTTAATAGGACAGAAAAGGAAGGGAAAATTATAGTAGTAGTAGTAGTAATAATAATAATAATAAAAAATTATTAGAATATACAAAACAAGTAGAACTGCTCACCATCTGCCAACCAGTGCCCAGCCATTTCCCAAGCAGTGTCCCCCAGCCGGCTTTCCCCTTAGTTTATGTACTGAGCATGACATCATATGGTGTGGAATATCCCTTTGGTCAGTTTGGTTCAGCTGTCCTGGCTGTGTCCCCTCCTAGGTTCTTGTGCCCCCCAGCCTACTTGCTGGCAGGGCAGTATGAGAAGCTGGAAAGTCCTTGACTTAGTGTAAACACCACTTAGCAACAACTAAAACATCAATGTGTGATCAACATTATGCTCATCCTAAATCAAAAACACAGCACTATAACCAGCTACTAGGAAGAAAATTTAACTCTACCCCAGCTGAAACCAGGACACTTCCTTCCATCCTTTCTTTTGGATTTCTCAGGATGTTAAATTATCTATGATTATCTTGTAGCACATGGTCTATCTGAGTCTTTGTCTTGCCTTTGAGCACCTTGATAAATCCTGAAAGGAGTAATTTAAACTCTTTACAGATGCTGAAATTGTAATAAGATTACTTGGTCTGATAATATCCTTCTCTCTCCCATTACAGTATGTATTTCAAGTTAATTTTACTGTATCTTTAAGCAATGTGCGTATTGAGAAATTACCTTAAAATAATTTGGATTTATTTTGCACTGCTGTAAGTCAAAGGTTGGGGTTTGTTGGGGTTTTTTAAGCTTAAGCATAGTGTGTTGCAACACACTTGTGTTACAAGCTTTGGTAGCTTTTTTTGGATGTGGGTCATTTTGAACATCCTGGGCTGATTCTGATGGCAGAAGATTGTGGTTACAGCTGGATTTTTTTGTTGCTGTTTAAGTTGAAAACATGAAAAAGATGCTGAAAGCAAAAACTATTTCCAGTAAAGCGACGATGGCAAAATAGAGAAGCAGTAAAAGGACTGGACCAGTTTTCTACCTTCCTGTCTGTGTGAAGTGAGGACTTGCCAGGCTTCCAGTGTGCCGTGGGCTGCTCAGTGCTGAGCTGTGTCCCTTACTGGTAACCGCATGGTAGATGGTGCATGTTTATTTGAGGACAGCTGGTTGTCTCAGCTACTGAAGAATGAAATGCAGCCTGTTAAGTTCATGCCACATGAAGTTCATGGAGTCTTCATCTCAGAGATATTCAAGACCTGACTGGACATGGTCCCAGGCAACCTGCTGTAGCTGACCCTGTCTGAGTGGAGTGGAGTTGGACTGGGGACCGTGAGTGGTCCTTCTGAAGCTCAATGGTGCTGTGATTCTGTAATATTAAAATCAGCAAAAATATGAAATCCAAATTATGGCAGGTGTGTATGTGTTAGATTTCATGGGTCTCTGTCCTCTTAAAGGAGGAATTTACCATGAAATTGTCAAAATAATTTACTGGATTTTTCTTTTGATTCCATTTGAGTTTTTATATCATCAGGATAACAATATTTAAGGTGTTACAATTCTGTGTAGATGTTTTGACATCATCATAATTGTAATGCTTCATTATCAAGTATAATGAATGCGTTGTTTCTTGACAACTTCCATTAGTATCTCCTGCAGACATGTTAACAAATTCACATAATGTGTAATCATTTTACTCAACCAGCTTCACACTCAGTCAGAGGTTCATAAACTGCTTTACTGTATACTGTATCTCACCATCTACAATGGCAAAAATGACAGACGCCACCATTAGCAGCGGTGTTGACAGCAAGTAATACTTTTGGCATGGGAAGTGATCGTCTCTGTATCGGGCTGCTTGCCAGCCTGAAGTCGTTAATGGTACTTGTACTCAGAACGGCTACTCTAATGGCCTTTTCTTAGGGTCTGCATTATGGTAAGTCCTACTGCTGTAATTCCAGCCTCCTAGCAAGCCTCCTGGCTGGCAGAACTTGGAACATAGTAGAAAGATAAGTTGTGGCTTCAAATGTTAGTTTCTTTTTAAGAGAAATGCTTTAATAATGCAAACCATTTTTACTTCCATTATTACTGTCATAGATTTTATTAGATGAGCGAAGCGTATTTTAGGGGGACCTTAAGTGCCCTTAGGAGCTTTCATCTTTTGGAAGTTACAGTGAATAAAGCACTTGCCACTTCTGAAACAACATGTATAGATAGATCTTTGTTTCTGCTTCTAGTGTGACATAACAGACAATGCAAGGAAGACTCAGCATCTGAGAACCATTAACACTGCAGGTGGTTTGGGTTGCTACTCTTCTCATCTACTTTTCCTTGTCATCTGCAGTTTTTCTAGCCAGTGCTGTCAAAAGGTACTTTCAAAGGACATGTATACTGGGAAAAACATCTGTAATAAGTTGAATGCTAATCCTTTGTATCTGCACTTTTTCTCCATTAACTGTAGGTGACTAGTTCCATGTTTTTAGAAAGCAAAATTATTTCAGAACTTAATCGCAGTTTTTCCCCCAAACCATAGGACTTCAAGAAACTTACTCCTGTATATTAGCATTGATAGCTCCTGTATTTATGTAGGTCCTTTGCTTGCTTCTTTAGCTCTCATCTGAAGAGCTATTGAAAACATCATTAGAAGTAGAGAACCTCCACTAGTTGACTCAACTCAGAGTTGAGTCTTTGGGTGGAGGTACCCTACTTTTTTCTTCAAGCTGAACAAACTAGGTGATAGCAGAAACCTCCCAGCAGCTAGATTTATGTTTTTCTAGAATGCACTCAGATAATCTGAAACAAGATAGCGGTTTAACTAGGGGAAACTCTGGTCTCCTGTGTGAATCTCATTATTTGAGCCTCTTGAAAAAATAGGAATTGGTCCAACCTCAGAGTTCTCCTGAGCCATACAAACAATACACAGTTTCATCTGGTTTCCAGAACAGTGCTCTTACTTCTCCATCATAAAAGCCTTGGAAGTATCCCTGGCAGCTTTTCAACCTCAGTTTTCTTCAGTGCCCTCCCCTTCTGCTGGTCCATGGCAGGAGCTGCAGGTGCTGAGGAGCTCTGAGGAGCAACGTAGTCTCTGCTCTGGCCCCAGGAAAATAGATAGGGCACTGCAGTGGGGCAGCCTTCCTCCTGTTATTTAGTTGCATCCTTTCTGGGTTAAACGTATACAAGGCAGCTACGCAGTAAACTGAAAACAAACTAAATAATTCCACCATCTGTTATGAGCCATCAAAACAGAAGTAGGATAAAATAAGAATTCATAATAGCTTTGAAAATACAGTGCAATTTGGAAAGAAAGCAGGTGAATGTTTATGTAACATAGCTTGCCATGGAAAAACTAAGTCATACGTTTTTGACATGTTAATGATTTTAAAACTTCTTAAATCTAATTGGTGAAATTTATACAGATAGTATTTCAAAGAGTCACTGTCATCACAGAGCTAGGTAAGGCTCTGTAGGTGCCTTCCTGAGTAGATGGACAAACACAATTTATGTAATTTGCAGCATGTAGTTATCGCTGCCCTCTTTTCTTTCATAAATTAGTGGTTTTAATTAATCTTTTTGTTTATGGTCGAGTTGCTTCTCTTTTGGCTGACTTACCCCCCTGTAGGAGCCTTTCTGTCCAGTGGTGCAGAAAACCATGTCTATGAGAAAAAGCTTGACAAATCACAAATGAGCATAATTTGTTCAGAGGATTATTCTTCTATCATACAGGATATGTAAACGTAATGGCTGTGAGACAAGGATTTTTGTAATGGGACCTAGTGCAGTCACCTCTGAGATGAGGATCAAGCAGGATCAAGGACGTGCTATATGATAGTGGGAAAATATACCTTTTGAGGTTTTGGTCAAGTGTTTACTTATGATAGGCTTGGTTATCTTTTAGAAGGTTTCAAAGAAACTAAGAATCTTTATGAGCAGTGAAGTAACCAAAGTACTGGCTATTCACCAAATTCTTCTACATTGCTTTTGTTGTTTGGGTTTTTTTACAGGACAGTGGTTTTTATTTTTCTTTACAATTTTTTTTTGGTGTGGAAAGGCATATTACAGAACTCTGAAGTTCTTTGAATTGCTTCTGAACAAAATACAAATTTTAATAAAGAACAACTTCTAGAAGGTTTCCTTAGCTAAAGTGTTCAGAGAAATAGTGTGGATACAGAAAGAATGGCATCTTTCAGTTCTTCAGGAGTGAAAGCTGTTCTTCACAACACAGGAGTTTTCTGTGGGCTCTGCCTTTCAAGTGTGAGATGTTTCTGGAATTCAGGCCATGGTTTCACAGTAGGGAAGAACAGGGTGAGGAGATTTCTTGATCTTAAGCCATTGCATTAATACAAATTAGAGTGGAAATTGGTTCCTTTGTATCACGGCATAATTTCAAAATCAGTAGCTTATGGAATGTACTGTACTAAGTAATGTCTGTCTAGCTGAACAGATCTAATTGTGCTTCACTGAGAAGGATGTAACACCCTTGGAGGATTTCTTTTTTAACAATAACATTTGTATTGAGAAATATATATCTGTTCAAAATATTTTAAACTAATATCCTGAACTGTTAATCTAAAATTAAGAATATGAATGTAGAAAAAAATACTCATACAGTACATCAGATGGGCTATTTATTTCATTATGATAATGAAGCACGTCTTTTTAATGAATTAAAAACCATTTTGAGAAAAACAGGTGGTGGTAAAGTTGGGACTGAGTCAAGAGGCATCATACTTGCAAATGAGTAAGTGGTGATAAGTAACACCATGTGCTATTGGTAAGAATTGTTGACCCAATCTGCTCTGTGTTGTTCAGATCATCCATTAGATCTTCAAACAACAGCATGTGTCTCTTAGAAAGCATAAACAGCTTCTTGCTTGTTAACTGTCCAGTAATAATTAAGAGTTTAATTGGAAAAGCCCAGAAAGAAGCTCTTTCTCGTGTTTTCAAGGAGAGGATTTTTTAGGCCAACCAAACTGAAGGAATTTCTTTCTTGTCATGGATGGAGGTGGTTTGTCTTCATAGGTGGTTTGTCCTGCATAAAGGTGGTTACAAATGTGCTAAAGTGGCCTTCAGTTCTACCAATCTGAACTGGAAGGATGAACATGAAATTTATGCACTCGGGGACATACGGCAGGAGCACAGCATTTTAGCTATGCATAGCCCTCCTTTGGTTTTTGTTGTACATCAGTGTACTTCCCGCTGCAGAGCAGAGTTCAGTCTTTTGAGCTGTTTTATAAAGAAAATGCCAGCCTATTAATGCAGTTGCATTACAAAGTGCAGTCTGGAAAACAGAGTGTCAGTATTAATAAGTGTTGCCTGTCAGCCTCAGCAATCCTGTACTGTCAATTTTCTAGTAAGCAGGCACTCAATGTGAATGATATTTAGATTGGTTTTGGATAACTTATTCATCAAAGCTGGTGAGCAGTTAACCTTACGGTATTTTTCATAAGTCTCTCCCAAGCAGTTACTGTTGTATGTGTTCAGTGCTGTCTTTTAGTGTGCTGGAATGAATTCTATACTGTGATACACATTTAGCCACATGCGTAGCTGCTGCACCCGACTTTACTGTGTATGTATGCTCCATGAATTCTTCAGAGCTGGAGTTTAATGGTAACTTCTTGTTTCCTTTCTGGATGCTTCCCATGCTCCTTAACCAAGAAATTCAAAGATCTTATTGGGAATTGTAGTGTTGAAATGACTTAAAAACAAAATAAAAAGCTCCAGATAAACATGTTTCTCAGAATTGAACATACGTCAGTCCATGGGACCTGATGGGATGCACCCACAACTGCTGAGGGAGCTGGCTGATGTCATTGCAAGACTGCTCTCAAGATCTTTGAAAGATCTTGGTTGGTGGGAGAGGCTCCTGAAGACTGGACGTGAGGTGGATTAAAAATGGTCTGAATGATGGGGCCCAGAGGGTGGTGATCAATGCCGCATAGTCCAGTTCGAGGCAAGTTACTAGCGGTGTACCCTGGGGTGTCAGTACTGAGTCCAGTACTGTTTAACCTCATCATTAATGAGCTGGACTGTGAAACAGATGGGACAAGAGTGAACCCTCAGCATGTTCACAGATGACACAAAACTGGGAGGAATGGCTGACACATGAGGTGGCTGTGCTGCCATTCAGAATGACCTGGACAGACTGGAGAACTGGGCAGACAGGGATCTCATGAAGTTCGACAAAGGGACATGCAAACTCCTGCATCTGGGGAGGACTAACTGGTACAGGCTAGAGGCTGAGCATCTAGAAAGGAGCTTTCCAGAAGAGATCCTGGGGGTCCTGGTGAATAACAAGTTGGATGTGAGCTAGAAATGCACTCTGAAGGCAAAGAAAACCAACAGCATTGTGGAGCACTAGGATGAACATCAGAAATGTTGCCAGTAGGTTGAGGGATGTGGTCATTCCCCTTTTTTCAGGACTGGTGAGGCCACATCTGGAGTGCTGTGCCTTGTTTCTGGCTGCCCTGTACAAGGGCTGTCTGGACACACTGGAGACAGTCCAGCAAAAGACCATGAAGATGATGAAGGAACTGGGGCATCTGTAGTGAAAAGAGGCTGAGAAAGCGTGGACTGTTCAGCTTGGAAAAGTGAAGGCTCAGAGTGAATCTTAACAATGTGTATAAATACCTTATGACAGGGATTGAAGATGGAGCCAGACTTCTCAGTGGTGCAAGAAAACACTTTTTTACTGTGAGGGCAGTCAGACACTGAAAAAGGCTGCCCAGGGAGCTTGTGGAGACGTCATCCTTGTAGATATTCAAAACCTGAGTGAACATGGTCCTGGGAAACCTGCTTTAATTGACCCTGCTTGAGCAGCTTGAGCTTGATGGTCTCAAGATGTCCCTACCAACCTGAATGATTCTGCATGTGAAACAGGCTTATTACACATACTATTGAAGCTGTATGTTCAAGAGAGAAGTAACAGAGAATGAAAGGAAAGTATTGGAGATTTTATTTACACAAACCTTTAAACTTTCCCATTTGCTAAATCGGAAGCTTTGAAGCTGATTTTCTTTGCTCCCATACACTCCTGAAGTCTTTTACCTGTTCTTGCTTGTATTTTCTCTGTCTTGGGGCTTCTTGCAATTACTGGTGGAGCCACCGTTTCTCTGGACCTAAGCATCAACTTTTCTTTGGCAGGCAGTTTTTTCTTTTATGAAAGCAGACTTACTTGGCTTTTGGGTTTTGACTGGAGTTTATAGATTTTATTTATTTAACATGCTTTTTGATTCTAAACAGCTAAATGAAGTTACTGTAATGAACTGGAAAGGCCAGTTGTGACTCTTCCCTGCCCTTCTTGCTCAATGCTTTTTGCCTTCCTGGTCTTGACTCTTTTCCCAACTCATGGTGGGAGGCCTGGCAGGATTAAAGGAAGGTATCTTTGGGGTGATGAAGGCAAGAGTGAAGAAAGTGAGACTGGGACACGGTGACCTGAAAGACAAATGAACTTAGAAGGCGAAATGAAATTAATGAATTAATTAGTGGAATGCAAAAGAGGGACACAGATATGTTAGGCTAATCACTGCGCTTAGGGGACATGTAGCAAGGTAGAGCTGTGGGATGTTTGTATTTCCATAACATCAGTGTATGTAATTTTATGCAAGTTTTCTTTCAGACTTTGTGGTGCTTTTCTAAGAGTAAGTATCCTGCAGCCCTACTAAGAATAGGCAGGGAAGCTTAAGATAATTATGATTTAAAAAAATAGGTGGGAAAGAAAGTAAAAAATTTAAATAGAAAGTGGAGAAGCATAGCAGAAGTGATAGGGAAGAAATAGCACAACTGAAAAGCAAAGGGCTAATTAACAGAGGAAGAAGATGGCAGTAGTTTTATAAAATGTGGGAAAGAACTAGAAACATGCATCTGCCATCTCTGAGGGAATCGTGTTGAAAACTGCTCAACTATGTGCCAGTTATGTGATTGATGTTCCTTAGTGGAGACACTTTCTGAAAAAAAAAGAATGCCACTCCAAATGTTTTAGAGTGTTATAGAAGACTGTTATGTTCGAAAAAAAAAAATAAAATAAAAACGTAATGGCAAAGTTTCCTGATTTATCTCAGTTGAAAAAGATTAGTCAGCTTTGAAGGTATGATCTAGGTGGACTTAATACCTGCAAAAATAATACAGTTATTTGTACTACAGTATTCTCTTCCACTTGGGTGCTGGAACATGCCTATTTTCCCTGAGAGACTGCTCTAATGAGGTGAGAAAATTTGCCATCTATATTTAAAAAAAAAACCAAAAACCTAAATGTGCCTGTCTCTTTTAACAGTTTTCTGTTTGTAACAAGCTCAATAGCAAGAAGCTGATGTTTAACCCTTTAATACATGAAATTACCTGTAATGTTGCTTTTCCCAGAGAAATCACATTTAAATTCAGTGCACTCTTTCTTTAAAAATACTCTTAATAATTGATCATGCGTATGCTGATCAATGTGAAGAACTGTGTATTAATATTAAATTCAAATGAGATTTTTTCTTTTATTTTTCTTGCTTTTAGGTGTGACAAATTGCCAGACTCTGTTATCATGAGTATACTGATGTCATGAATATTTTTCTAGGTTCCACAGGGTTTTGTTAGTGAGCTGATGTAGATCTTTGTTGACAGGAAAATGTTTAAATCCTTGAGGAGAGTTTAGTCTCTTAAAACAACCATGTAAGTCTAGTGTGATGTAGTGCCACTGTTGGCATCCACTTGTATTTCCTCATCACCAGTTTATCTCATCATTCTTTATTTTCTCATCAATACAGTTGATGCACTGTGTGACCTATATTAGGGTGCTAAATTCTTCTGTGCAGAGTTGAGAAAAGTGAAAAATGAGTGGAACACTTTGCTTTTAGCCAGTATTATTGCTGAAAATATTTTGATGCCTTCAGAGAGAAGATGCTTGAGAAAAGCAGAACATAGCAGTGTAATATTTATTTCCACTAGCATCACTTCTATTTTTGGAAGCACTGCAGGTCTCACATCTTACAGGGGAAAGCTAAATAAATGAATTCCCCCATTCTTGCTACCGCTTCTCTGAATTTTTTTTCATCTCTTCCCATCCTGCTTTTAAAATTAGACTTCTAAGAAGTCTTTTAAAAAGTGGCCACTGTGAGACATGTTCATTATATCTGCTCTTCTTTTTGCTCATTGAGCCTTAAGTTAGGTGCTTGTAGCTGGGACAGCAGTTGCAAGCAATTGAACTGATGACTTGGAAGAAGAAGCTAGTAGGTGAATTCAGCAGGGTGTCCTTTTTACTATGTAGTTCTTTGATTACCGAGAAAGCAGCGCATCACACATTTCTACAGGTAGTTGATCCAGGTAGTAACATGATCCCCATCCCTAGCCCATCAACAAGTAATGTGGATGGGGAGTGGAAGTGGGTGGATGATGCTGGTTTACCTTTTAAGTTTCACCATTATTAGTAAATGTGACTTCACGCCCTTCCAGTACAGTTTATTTAATGTTATAACATAAACCAGGCATTTCTATTTATGTATTTTCGCTGTGTGCATACTTCGTAGATCCAATTCTCTCTACGCACACAATGAAATTAAGAAGTGATATATATATATATATATGTATGCAAGTAGCATCAGTGCTGTGATGAAGTGCTCTTAAAATAAGTATGCACAAGTAGAGGTATCTGGAGATATAAAATATTTAGAGGGTTGAATTAATGACTGGGAAAGCCAATTTGATATTTTGGAAGTTTCTTTTTAATAAAATTAATCAATTGGGGATTAATATAATGCTGTTAGGTTAGCTGATGGCAGCGTGTGCCATCTCTGTGGCAGTAGGAGTGGGGGCGATGCAGCGGTGACCCCGCAGGTCCAGCTTGGCCTGGGGCGTGGAGCCCGCATCTCCTCAGGCGGGTGGCCAGGGGGGGTGGTGAGGAGGGCATCTCCTGCTGTGCTGCAGCCCCGGGGGGCTCTCCTGCGCCTGGGGCGCGGGCATTTCTCCAGGACTTCTGTCCAGAAGACAGCTGCAGGGGTTCTGCCTCTTCCTTTTCATTTCTCCTTCCTGACAAGCCTCAGGAAATGGGATCAGAAGACAATAAAGAATCAATTCCACTTCGTTCTTAATTTCTAATTCCGACTCTGCTGCTAAAACCCAGTGTGATTTTAATGGTTTTTAATCTACATTTGAATATTGCGTGCTTATTTGTTTTCACCAGAGATTTGCTATTGATTGAATTCTTAAATGGTGTCCCTGCTGGCAGAATTGCTTCCTACCAGTCAGCAGCTGTCTGCTGGATGGGGGGCTCTGGGTTCGTATCCTCACTTTCACTGACACAAACAGGATGGCTTAGCACATCTTTCTTTTTTTGTCTCTCCCTCTTTATTTGTAGTTCTCCACCTCCGTAAATCCTGTCTTTTCTCTTTCTTCTTTCCGTCTTTAACTTCTCACGTAGTGAAGCTAACAGAGGAGGGTGTGTGGGATGAGGGGTAGGAAAGGGGGGGGGAGAAAGTGAGAGGGGGAGTGAGGGAGACAAAAGGGAGTATGTGAGAGGTGAGGAGGAGGTGGTAATGAAGGTGGAAAATAGAACAAAGAAGGAGGGAGAGCGGGTGAGTGGAAGGGGAGATTAAATAAGGAGGGCATGAGAGGGGGAGAGACTGCTCCTAGACTTTCAGCTGGAGAATGGCAGGAATTCTTTTCCTGCTCACAGGAGGAATAATTAGAGCAAATGTTGGTCCTGAACCTCTTCTGCCAGGCTGTTAATTTTCCAAAGCCACGAATGCATCAGCTTTATTTTATTCTTACCTACAGATGTATGAATAACCTGTAGTTATTAAATGTGTCAAGCAAGGCTGCCCACTGGTCAGCGTGGGGAAGTATCTCCAGGGTTTTTTACTTTTCCTGTTGATGTGTGGGCAATTTTTGGATATAAAGATCCAGTTTTGGCAAAATGAATCTGAAAGTGTGTTGTAGTTACCTGACTATATCTGCTATTATTAGGTGGGATTTAACTTCTGGAGACTCTAAATCATTGCCAGCTGGAAGCAAGCTTTGCAGCAGAGGCAGGATAGCTGGGAACGTGACTTCACTGCTCCTCCGCAGTCTCACGTAGTCCACCTTTCCCTTCTCTTTGTGAGTGTCTCCCACATTACCCCTTTCTGTGGTATTGAAAAGTTGAAGGAAATCAGTGTTTCTCCCACCAATAGACTCGAGGTGATGGGCAGCTGTTCACAGACTATCCTTTCTCTAAGACCATACCTTTTTGGCCTTTTGGTCAGGAAGGCTTAGAACACTGATATGTGCTTGTGCCGAAGGATAGAGGTGTCAGGTGATAGTATGGGGAATGGCTCTGCCCATCACTACTGAGCCATCTTCTGTGCATTTTCGATTTCTTCTGTGCTGTGCAGCAGCAGGGACATTCAGCTCATCGTTTACTGCTGCTATTCTGTCCATTAATACAGACTGTTGATTTCATTTGCTTACAGCCAGGATTTCTTTGAATACATGCACCATACAGTTATTCACCCCCAACCCTCCCAAAGCAACTTTATGGTGCTGAGCAATTACAAATTAAAATGGAAAGTGTGCTTTGGTGCTTCGCTTTTCTGTAGCTGCAATGATGTCTGGGGAAATACTGCAATGGAGAAGTTCTGTGTTGAGGTAATTCTAGAAATCATGTTCACATTAGAAATCCCCAAACTGTACTTCATTTAAAAATGTTGTAATGAGCTGCCATATTCAGTGCATTAATCTGTCAGGGAGGTGCATGGGAGTACATTTCAAATCCCGGAGTGAAACTGAGGGAATGTGTTAGAGGTGACATGCTCGGTTTTCAGGGTAGAAACTATGGGTTTGTTCCCTCATCCCTCTCCCAGTATTAACTCATGGTGGGAAGCTGTTGCGGACTTTATTGTGGTGTAGTACGAATGAAAGAAAATCTTAAATAAGGGAGTAATTGTGATATCATAGAAATGTTTTTATTTTATACTTTGAAATATACTGCAACAAAAGAGACTTGTGGACAACCCATCATGTGTTTTCCCTTCATGAACAGAACAGAACTCGGAAACTGAGATTTCCTGGTGAGTTGTGCTTGGCTGAAAATTGTATTTTCTTTTGTGAGAAATGTCTGTGAGAACATCTCTGCCGTTATCATCACTTGGATTGCTCTATCGTCTAGGAGCAGTCATCTGGGGTGGCATCCTCATTGGAACTGTACATAAAGAATGCCACAGAAAAGACATTGTCTGGAAGACTTTGCTGTCTAAACAGAAAGCAGCATACAAGGACAGGGTGTGAATGTCCTGGTTAGCGTAATAGATTCTGATCTCAAACTTTACACCATAACCAGTCAGATAACTTACAGGCATTGTGGCACAACAGAATTTGAAGAAAGGATTTGAATAACATTTCACCCGTTATGTCTTCAAGCCAACCTAGTCTCATCTTCCTTCCTTTTAATGTTCTTATCCTGTTCCTCAGAGACACTTCCCACAGTGATTTTCTACCCTGTAGTAATAATAAGTTGCCAACTACAGGTTCTCTCAGGGTATGGACTTCATAAGGGTGACAGCATCGTCTTGGTTTCTGATCTTAGGTTCTTTGGTAGTAACTTGTAACATTGCAATCCTGTAGTGTGCTCAGAACTGAATTTCTATTGCTTTAAAAATATTGAACACTAGACACTAGACAGTATTGAATAGGTGAAAAGTTCTTCTGTGAATATTTACAGTGAAGAGGAGCAAGAAAAAGTATCAAAGATCTGATTTAGAGTTAGAATTTTAGGCAATAATATTAAGGAGAGCTAAATTAAGCAAGAATTTGAAAAAGCACTGTTAGAGAACGAACAAAATCCAAATGTCGCTGTTCTCAACTTTGGTTAATTTTAAGGTCCATTTTAAAAACAGAGAATGGCAGTTTGGGAGAGGCAGAGGATTTGCCTGATCCTGTAGGCATGTATGATTCAGGGCAGTAAGAATATGAGAAATAAGACTGAGGAAAACAGGAAGCCCCACCCCCCCAAGAGAAAATGAATGCATGCATAGAAAACTTGCAGTAAGAAGCAATAAGGTATTCAGATTCCTTTGTTCAGCTTTTACTAAGTAGGCATTGCTGCATCAAAATGTTAGACACCTATTCTTGGAATTCCACCTATATCCATATAGGTGATATGTCCATCTAATTCCTCATGTCATGAATGGAGAAGAGGATTTCAGAATATGATCCAGTCTGTCTGATACCTTCCTCTTTTAATTAACTCTAAAGGAAGGTAGGCATTTTTTGGCTTTTATATTCTTGTATAGTAGAATAAATGAAATCCTATTGTATTTAGTTGAAAAAATCCAAAACAAGGCTATGCATTGTCGGTCTCCAAGTACAAAGAAGTAACAAATCAACAGGAAATTAGTGACTTCATAGAAATGACAGAATTGCATTTAATTGATCAATGCAGCATATAAAAAGAAAGGATAGCTATAGTGGGAAACGCTGAAGATGATGTCCAGAGTTTATTTTGGTTTTGAATTTAGATTTGTTGCACATTTCTGCTAGTATGGTTATGAACTCTTGTGTAGTGTGATATATGATTATCTAAAATAATCCTGTGGGTTGTGGTAATAGTCATATGTAGTTGGAAGAAAAAAAATTCAAAATTTTCAAAGACTATTATGTTATTTTGTTAGACAGGGAGGAAGTTACTTGTCTTTTTTTTCTGTGAGGCATCAATACTGCACATAATACTGGAGGCAAGAAAAGCAATTTCTATACCAGTGTCTTTTTTTGGTTTTTTTTGGTTTTTTTTTCCCCTCTCCTTGCATTTCTAAGTTTTGGCACCTTCCACACTGTATAACTCTGGTCCACTCTGCTGCAAGCGTTACCTGATTTTAAGCTCCATCTAACCGATCATGTGCAGTTTCTTGCCTCATCCTGGAAGAGTCTCCTACATACATTTCTATTTGGGTCAGTCCTTTTTGCCTTTAAATCAGTAAAACGTACCTCCAGCTTTTAATATGCTTAGCTGTATTGTTAAGAACAAATATGGTAGCTGTTTGCTAGGCTGTGAATTCCTTGATCTAGTTGTGCCAGAGAAATAGTGGTGAATAGAGCATTGGTGAGACCAGCCATTCTCAAATGGTATTCTTGGTCTTGGCTCTAGATCCTATGTGAACATGAGGAAACTATGGTAATTTTAAGTCCTCAGCATAAGCTACCATAGTGAAAATGCAGAGGACAGATGATCCAATATATGGGGTTTGTAGTTCAGGAATCTGGAGATCCCTATCTTCCTTCTCACCCGAATCAGGCATTTTGTTAAGTTTTACATCCTGACTTATTGTTACTTTTCTGGTATCCCAAATAGAGAATTTGCTCATATGCAAAACATTTCTGTTCTTGAGGATGTACCTATGTGTAAGACCTCAATTGAGGGAACAGTAAAGAACTTACACCAAGAGGAGACTGTGTAATTGTCTGGTTCATACAAATATAGCCATTTGTGATCAGAATGATTTTACTCATATATATGGTTAATGTTGAACATACATACTTTCTGTACATACATTGCATGAAATTTATAAAGTTGAAAGTGGCAGAAATCTTTTCATTTTGTTAACTAAACAAATTAAACATATTAGACTGAATAATTATTTCAACATAGATAAATGACAATCCTTTATTATTAAGTTGCTATCAAAAGGTCTATTCCTTTCAGTTTAAAGGATGGCATGATGTATGATTGTTATTAACGCATAACCAGAAATATCATATTTAGATTAAGTGTGGTTTTGTGGCTTATAAACATGATTTCAGGTTATTTCAGAAACATAGTACAAATTTGATAACAGAGACTGTGATTAGGTTACAGTTGCACAAATGTTATTGCTGTGGTTCTTCTTTTCTGAAGCGTAGAAAAGATTTTTTAAAAAGTGCTGACAGAATTCAAGTGTCCAAGCATCCTGCCATGCTCTACCTTTCAAAAGAGATCTGTCCCAGAAGGCACTTCCATAATATTGTCCGTCAGGCCTGGAACTGGAGACATCCTCTAGTTTTGTGGGTTTGTGCATGGGAGGGGTGTTTGGTTTTTCCCCCCTGAAAAAGTGACTTTCTAAGGTGGCATAATGGGCTTCTGCGTTGTCTCTCTCGTACCAATTAAAATGCTAGAATTGCCATCACTTCTGTATTCGAGGTTCCCATAGGGAGCATATGTGGTGCTATACTCCGAATCTTACAGGTGAAAAAGAGCATGCAGTATATATATGGAACGAAGAATTTATTGTTAGTCCAATTAATATTTTAATGACCTAACACTTAAAATAATTATTCCTGTTATAATAATACATAGTTATCATCTAAATTAATACACAAGAGTGCATATAATAAAGATAATATCTTTGCAAAGAAAAAACCAACACAAACACCCACTTCTTTTCTCTGTTGCTATGCTCCCCCTTCCAGGGTTCCTCAGGGTCGTACCCTTGGCAGCTTTGGATTTCCCTGAGCAGAATGGGTGCAGGGAGGTTATGACAAACCATCAGCACCTTGAGGTCTTTACTAGAAGAAGCTGATGCTCATGAGGGGTTTTTCTCCCATTTGCTGTGTGGAAGCATGCTGCTGATGCTACCTCATCCTGGGTGTTTTGGTCAGCATAGTTGTTTGTTTGGTTTGGTTTGGTTGGTTGGTTGGTTTGTTTTTTTAAACTTCGTCTTGCTCACTTGTTTTTTCATTGGTCTCAAATTTCTCTGGTTTTCTATCCTCTTTGCTGTCTTTATTGCTGTTTATTTATATATAATCAGCTGATTATATGCTAAATCATGAGTTCGCACTCCTGCCGTGACTGCTGATTGACCGCTGTCACTCCTGTGTACAGCCTGGGACCTCTGGTACCATCCCGTGTCTGCACTCTCCCACACAGGCAGTTTAATCCACACAGGATTGCTACTTAAAACTACTGTAAACTAAAGCTGAACAAAACAATCGTAAGCAATAGTTACCTTAACTGATTGCTTTTAGAGCTAAAACTAAGTCAGCTTAGGCAGGGCCAAGACAAGCCCAAGTCCAAATTATTAAATTAAATATTTGAGCATTATCATGTCTGCAGAGCATTCTTTATAGCCAAATATTTGGCTTCTTTTTAAAACTGTTTTAAGGATATTGAAGTAATTGGAATCTTGACTGCTTTCTTTCCACGTGAAAAGGCCTAAATATGTGCTTACTGGACTTTCCTTTATATGCAACTGATATGTAGAATGAATGTAGAATGAACTATTGTATATTTTTCCTGGTTTTATATGGAGTCTTGGCTTACCGTTAATGTAGTATAGTGTTTTCTGTAGCTTATGAAAATGAGTTTTAGTAAATTAACCTTTTCATCCTAGTATTTTCTGAAGTGAGGATAGGAGTTCTGCCTATAAACTTGGTGAGCTGAGCATTTCCTCTGTGGCTTTGGGCCATGGAATTTGGGTTTCTTGAAAACATCAACATTTCTTTTATTCTCCACATCCCGTCATTTAGATTCAACAAGAGAAGATAACAGTTTTATTGCTTAGACTCTTATTTTTATTTGCAGATCAGAAGTAAGTTCATATGGGGTAGGGCTTCCCTTGGTGTGTTTAAAATAGGTTTCAAAGTTTTGGGTAGTAACACTAAAGAAGTTGCATTGTCGGTGGGGTCCAGTTAAGGTCATTGCTGAAATGAGCTCTGGAAATCCTTCTCACTTCCAGTCAGAAGCTTATCTACTCTACATGTTATAAAAGCTTATCTTTTATCTTGCAAACAAGCAGCCCCCCAGCTTCTTCCCCTTTATGTGATGCCATGTTGAGGCAATTGAACATATGATGTGATTAAGCCAACTTTTGGAGCATCTCTTTTTCTAGCCCTACAAACTGTTCAGCCACCTGTGCATGCTCTGAAGTTCAAAGGAACCAAGAAAGCACCAATCTGAACTGGGGGCAGCAGAGGTGGGGACAGAGAGTATCTTGAATCATGTGGGCACCTGAGCTCTTTCTTAGACCTTTCATTAAATTTTTCTAAGTTGTGTCTTTCTACTGCAAAAGTATTGAAAAATTAGTCGCATATTTATGTTTTAAATATTCTAGAGAAGGAATCAAGAGATATGGTCCTACTCTTGCTCTGCAAGTGAAAATGAGAGTCCACCCAATTCAAAAGCTGACAGTCATGCCACCCTTTTTAAAACGCACCATTAAAGAAGAACTAATACTTCACAGTTGTCTAGCAGGCAAACCTCCATTAGGTGAGACTACCAATGAAATGGTCTCCCTGTTTCAAGTCAATAGCAAAATTTCCATTGACTTCAACCGAAAGATAACTGGGCCCAAAAGGCTAATTATTAGAAGTGGGTTAATGGTTAGAGGCACCCCTTAAAGAAATGCTATTCGAGAGTATCTGGGTCTAATTTAGAAATCTGATTACCAAATGAATTAATATTTTTAATAATTTTTCAGTTGTATTTACAAACTGAACAACTGTTCATGACCTCGAATAAATTAAAAAAAAAAACAAAAAAAACAAAAAACCCGAAACGTAGAGCAAATAGGGAGATATTCGGGCAATCAAAAGCCGGTTTCTACTTTAGTATGAGGTAATCACACTATAGACTCCATCGACTGTAACTAGGGCCAGGATTCTGTGCCCTGAATGTGGGCATCTAGTGCATCTATTTGAGATGCACTTTGAGACTTCTTATTTGGGAACATCTGTGTGTAAGGGGCTCATGGTTTTAAGGTGCATAGTTAAGCAGGTATTATTCTATTTATTTATACCGTCACCAAACTCAAGAAACCTGTTTCAAATGACTGCGTCTGTAAGGATCTAACATATTATAGACTTCGCTGCACAATCAAATCTAGAAGCAGAAAATTTCTTACTTATTAATCCTCTTGACTTAATCATTTCACTTAATGAATAAGGAAGGAAGTAAACTAAATAGACCAATACTGGCTTGCCATAGTGGAAGCCTACTAGTGCATTTAATATTTTCCAACTAAAGAAGGAAATGAAACAGCAGAGCAAGATTTTGAAAGTGCTAAAACCAAATATGTGACAAAAGTTGTCTTAACACCGTTATTTAATTTTTTTGCTATTTCCTAGAGCAACATTTGTATTGCCATCTCCTATTCCTTTTTGTTTTCAGCACCTGCAAAGATTTAAGCTGGACATTTTATCTTTTGTCTCTCAACTCTTGTCACTCTAAATGTCTCTTGTTGTGCGTATCCATCTTTTCTCTCCTTACAAATAAAATGCAAATCATATACTTGCCAGAGCTAAAAACTTATCTAAGTGAAATCAGAGCAAGTATTTAAGGTTAAAACTGAGATTCACTTTCTATTTGAGAAAATCACAGAATGCTACGTTATTTTTTGGCTCTAAAAAGGTATTTTAAAATGTTAGAATTTCAGCTCAAATATCCTTTTCCTGAATTAGGCTTTTTAGATACTTTTTTTAGTAGTTATTTCAGGCCACAGAAGATTACAAGAATAATTGAACAGTAGATACTCAGGGTTTTGTTGGTGGTTTTTTTTTTGTTTTGTTTTGTTTGGTTTGGTTTTTTTTGTTATGGTAACATGTTGGAATTTGTATGAGTCAAATATTTGTGATTTAAGATGAAGGGTCAAAACCGATGGAGAATGCCAACAGAGGCAGGCTGAGCTCTGCAATGCATATGGGAAGTTTGCTGGTGATGCCAGTCGTGATAACAGAGTTGACAAGGGGACGGTGGCCGTGATGCCTCACCACTGCTGAAGAGCACATACAAGGAGAAGCGAGAGAGCTATTCATAGTGTTGGCAGCGATGACACCAGGAGCAATAAACAAGAGTGTTCCACTTCAGTCAAGAATTCAAAAGCCTTTTCATGAACTTAATTAAGAAACTTTTCTGACAGCGGGGACACACTAATTGTCTGTTGCATCCTCGAAGAAGGAAATCAAAGGAGCTCTGCTGAAATTCAGGATTTACAAGCAATCAAGTTTCCTACCTGTCAACATTTGAAAGTTAAAAATAGGAAGTAGGGTGAAGAAGGGATTTCAGAATTGTTCCTAAGGAATTTTCCTTGACTGAAGACTTTGGGATTTAGCTAAGGGACATTAGTAGAAGAAAACAAGGATAAGAAGAAAACTCAGGAGCATTTTACTGCAGTTGATGGATTTTCTATTTGTTTCTTGTGGAAGTAAGAGAAAGGTTAGTTTTTTAAAATCTACTATGATTCACATTATCTAGAGTTTTTGACAGCAGGGGTGGAGAAGTTACGTTAGAATAATGACAGCCTACTTTCTTAAGGTGAGACAGACAACTTTTTTTTTTTTTTCATGAAAAGAAGCCATTTTCTATTAATTTGAGAAGGTTTCAGTAGTACAAATGATCAAGGGAAAAGCATACACCTGAATGGCCAAGAGAATTAGTTCTTTTTTTTCCCTTAAGAATTTGATTGCCATTTTTCATTGTGTTTAATATTAGTCATATAGGACTCTTCATCTGTAAATCCCTGAGTGTCATAAAAATGCAAGTTAGTTTTTGTATTTTTACTTACATTCAACAGTATCCTGTCAAATCTAATATGGAGTATCTTCTAGGAAAGGTGATATTTTAACTGGCTAATTACCTAAGTAACATGGGAATGATACAGCCTCTGTTGCCTTTACTCATCTATCTTTATTCCTTATAAACACAGATACAAACTGTATAGAATAAGAATCTATGAAGTACAAAGAGTTGGTAAGGGATACCAAAGAAATAAGAAAATAATCCAGATCTGCAGGCATTAAGAGGTTGTTCAGGAAATGTATTTTAGACAGAGGGTACCCTAAGGAAGACACTGGCCCATGTTACAGATGGACATACTAGCACGGCTAATATGTGCAAAAAGTGAGAGCGTTAGCTAAAGACTTCTGTTTGTTTGTACACGGGAAAAAATGGAGATGTATATTTGCATCCTATGAGGACAAGAAGACATTTCCCACTTCGATAGTAACTAAAGAAAATTTGAGACAACACCTGCTTTTGATAAATATTTAAAAATAAGTAGGCCTTAGTTACTTGTGCAGAAGAAGACTAGAAGACTTGGCTGCAGAAGGCTTTGGTTGACTTATGCTCTTTTTTTCTTTGTTAAATTTGGGAAATTAGGAAAATTCTGTAAATTTATGAGACTTCCGATATAGAGCTCGTATTCAAAAGGTGCACTCAAATGACCAAAGAGGTTGGGCCATTAAGCCTCACATTCACCCTTGGCATCTGTAATACAGCATTTAGAAAACAGGTAAAGGAAGGGCACAATTCTTAGGGCATTGTTGCTAAAGCTTGTTGAAAGGTCACAAAAGGTTCAATTTACATTTAGAGATTTCTATCTGTTTAGTTTATCACACAGGAGATCAAGAGGTGACTTGATTATAAAGTATAAAAACATTCACACACACACAGTATCCACTGCTAAAAGATTTTTGCTCTAGTGGTGAAAGGCAGAGTAAGTACTGAGGTATGGAAGTTGAAGTGACTGTCCGTGGAAGCAGGGCATCCATTTTTAATGGTGAGGGTGATTCACGTAGGAGGCGCCGATCTCTCAGTATTCTCCAAACAAGATTTGCTTCTTATCTTAAAGTTAATTCATTACAGAGCTTCAGATCCCATCAACACAATGTTACACACTTCCTGAACTCCAGCACTCAGTTCTTGCTCTTGCCTTTTTTTTTCTCACCCCCGCCCCGCCCCCCCCCCCGCCCCAAGGGCCCATTTTCAAACCTGTTTACCTGAAGCTAGAACTTAAGTTTTTAATGTCAACATGTTGCAAGGATGTTAATGGGCTCATATTGTACATCTTCCTAAGTCAGGAGCAAGTTTCCTGAAGAAACTAAGTGATATGTTTTATGGTGCAGTAAAGACGGCTTTCCTAGACTTACTAAATGCTTTAACATATTTCATTGTACACGCTGATAATATTTCCAATATAATAGTTGCAACCAGTCCACTGTTTCTGTCATACATACAACCGATCATAACTCCCTGCTAATGAACCAGGTACTGCTACAAAGTGTGCAAAGCCGTGCTTCCACACTCCTGCAGGCTAAAATAGTAAACTTTCTAGTCTCCCAACAGTGTAATGGCTTGGCTGAAGAATCTATATGAAACGCTAAATTACCCCCCAGCTGACTTGACCTAACAAAATGACATAAAATAGGTTCCCTAGTGGATTTTATTTCAAACTTCTTACCTAGGGACACTATAATTTGAATTCCTAACAGTGCTTCCTTCCAGTCTTCCTCACATGTATTTTGGTCTTCTTATGACCTGTGACATAAATAAATCACAATAGTGATGGCGCAATGAGCACAGGCAGATAATCCAGTAAAAAAAATAAAATCTCAGTCCTCATCACAGAAGAAAAAAAATCTTGTCTGTCCTTCAGTGTACCATATGGTAAGTCAAGTCCTCCCGATGCGTTAGAGTCAGCATTTCACACTAGTGCCATCCTAACAGGATGATTTCTCTGTCCTGTTCTTTGAATATTCACATAATACTGGACATACCAGAATATTCTTTTGATATGGCAATTTATTGAGAGGTAGAAAAGGTCAGAGTTGCTGCTCTCCGTATATATATATATGTATATATATATATGGGAAAAATATATAATTATTCCTTGTCAGTTTTTAGGTAGGAAAAGTGCTACCTTTCATCAAGCAAGGCAGATCTGTTGTGCACCGTCATTCAACATGACAAATTCGTCTGGCAAATTGTACCTAACTTCCTACTTTTTGGAAAGCTGGCAGATAAGAGGCCACATCAGTGACATGGTTGGATGATGTCAGTGTTCAGGGCCCAGCTCACCTCTTTGCTGCTCTGGCTTTAGTTCAAGGGCTCGGTGCAATGCACAGGTGGCTTGGTAGGTGATTTTCTTTGAAACACAGAAAGAGTCTCAGTATTTGTACTGTTCGCGGGCTCCAGGAATTTTCTTGAAGCCTCCAGATTTTCACTTCTACTTCAGAAGTGCACTGCTCACTGTTCGGATTATAGCTGATGGAAATAAAATTTTCAGTTGTTCCACTTGGGTGGAGAGAGCTGATAAGAAACTGTATTCTTCTGTTTTGAAGGATCTCACTCTAGGCACCCATACAGCTTCACTTTCTGTCATTCTGTTCAGTTTTTAGAGAATCTTGTACAATGTGGTAGATAAAAATGTCACTTAAGCACTCTTGACACACAGCTTTGGATTTTACATCATGTACCCAAGTAAAAGGAGGGAGTGCCTTTAAAAAAACATAGCACAGAAGAAGACTACAAAATAGTGGTCCCATTCTACAACGTTCCATGTGGTTGTGAAAAATCTGTGAATTTGGCAGAAGGAAAAGTTGGTGATCACCAAACCCACAAGAACCCTGCTTAGATGAGAAGAGACTGCTGGCTCAAGCAATAAGAAATCCTGATGTAAAGGAGTGATGTTCTTCCTTTATATCTAGCTCCATCTGGAAATCCATTTTTAGATTAAGAAGATACTGAGCTATGACAGGAACTAAATCCTTATAGCTTTTGGCTCTCTAAAGGGCTAGCTAAGGGGAATGAAACATCTTTTTCTACAAGATGATCAGTAGAAGACTAATGCTATGGTTAGATCCAAGTAATCTGGAACAGATACTGACTTGGTCACTTGAAAAATTGTCAGTGCTTCTATGGACACAGCTACACTAGTGTGTCAGATTTGTACCTGGAGTGTTCTATGGCACTGGACCAAATTTTCTGGAGGGCTGACCTGACTGCACGTGATGGCTCACCAGCATGTGGAGTCCTGTGGTGGTCAAAAACGGTTGGGGAGCCTGAAGGTCTGTGAGTGCACGTTGCTTAATGGGCTCTTGTGAGAACCACTGCAGAATAGCAGAAAAATATTAACCAAGGAAAACGTTTGCAGAAGTGTCTCTCTGCCAAATTTATGGGCATTTCAGAGTAGCAGGCAGAATTATAAAACAGGTTAGTAGACTTTGTGCAGTGTTTCCCAAAGGACACTCACTCCTGTTATTTAAGATGTTATAGGTTTAAAATGAGCCCTAGGGGTTTTCTGTCAAGACTTAAATGGGAAGTGGGTTGGCAGAAGCTTTTCTTCTCTTCAGATCTTACCTATCATTAGTATGTCTCCTCAGGAGAGAACCCTGGTGGATCTGCTAGATGTGATCAATGAGCATGTGGTTACTGAAGCATCCCTCTTGGTTGTCCTTCTGCTGTGTTGTCCATATGATGATTTTCCAATATGTGTTATTACAGGAATAAAATCCGTATTTTGATATATTAGCAGTACTGAACCATGTGGACTAGATTTCTTTATGGGAATGTCTTTTCAGAAGGGTTTGGGCATAAATAGTAAGCTTGGGAATTAATCAAACTGTTGATAGAGAATGGGAAGGAAAGAAGAAAACCTGAATTTTTTTCTATAGGCCTTGCTGTGGAGGTTTAGATCAAAGGAAAAATAGTTGATACTAATTTTGGGCTCATACTTTCTGCTCAACAACTTCAGCAGGTAAGAGAGTTTTGCAGAACAATTCTTTGTTAAGACTGATTTGATTCTTAGTTTGTACGGTCTCGGTGAGCATCAAGAAGCAAGGATGCTCACCACAGAAGAGGCTCCATTTTTCTACTGAGAATAATTTCAAGCTCAATACCATTTTCTTAAAACAGTTATGAACAGTGATATTTTGGGGAAAAAATAGGTAATAAAAATGTATAGAGCATGCTGTGGGTTTTCTGTCACAAATAGTATTCTTGAGAACATTTAACTTCAGTCAAGAGTACATTAAAAGAAGGAATTAAAATAAATCACAAATATAAAAAAGCCTTGAAATTTTTAATTTTACCATGTGCCATACTTAAAACATAAAATAAAACCAGTTAATGTTCTCCTTTTCTAATTTTCTAATTCACTAAAATGCCATATGCTTTTCATTTGTGTTTACTTTGGCATCCTGAAGAATGAACAGAATTAAATAATGCTCCAGACAAGCTTGATCATTATCTTGTGTTCAAGCACTTTGATGGTATATTTAAAATAGATGTGTGAGCCTTTTTTGTTCCTTGTAATATGGAAATTATAAAGGAAGGTGAACAGGATGATAAATTAGAGATGCTCTCAGGAAGGCTGTTAAATTATTTTTAGATAGAAGACATACTGTACACACTAAGCCTCAGCTGAATATAATTAATTTGAAACCTTATCACTGTTGTGCTTGTTCTATTGTAAATTTTTTTTCCAGTTCTGCATCTTTCTGGCTCCTAACAAACCCCTCACTGTGAGATCTTTTCCTGTTTTGCACGTGTCCTGTTTGTTACCACCATATGGTAGTTAGAATTTCAGTAGCTTTGCTCTGTTTACAGACCACTGTGCTTTGTCATATTTTTGCTGCTCACCCTGTATTGCCATCTGATACCTATCATCTGTTTAACACATTGGATGCCAAAAATACTCAGATTTTTTTTTCAAATGCATGTGTGAGAAAGACTGTTTCAGAAAGCTGTTTTAATAAACATTGCTCCAAAGTAATTTCCTGTTATGTTGAACCAGTACCCACACCTCCCCAACTTTCCAAACTTTTAAACAGGTGCCACCTGACTGAAGGGATTTACTGGAGCACTGGGGATTTTTTTTTCTTTTTTTTCTTGTGTGCATTGTACTCTTAATAGCAGACTGTAATGTGTTTAAGCATCCTTTCCTACTGCATGATTGTAACACAAACAATATTCTCAGAGTGTAGCAGGGTTTATTCTTACTCTGGTTGCTAATTGCAACTTTATTAGGGTTGCACTAAGTAACTGTTTTTGAAACTGATTTGACAGATAAAATACATTATGATTTGCAAGTGTTGGCATTAGTGATGGCTGATGCCATTTTAATCAAGCATTTCTATCTCTTGTGATATTGACACCAAAAAACCCACTTCACCAACTGTCACAACTTCATTAAATTTTGGGGGCAGGGAAAAAGAGAGTATGAAAAATGATCGTATCACTGAATTAGAGATAGAGGAGCCTGCAGCAGCATTTGGGGTATTAGACGATGAATTTTTCATTCAGTAACACTTAAGATGCAAAAATCTTGACTTTTCTGGTGTTCATAAGCTTAAATTTTATAACAGGTGCTCATAAGCCTCAGTTTCTTATGGCTTCTTAATGTGGACAAAGAACAACAGCAATTCACAGTTGTGTACACATAGCAAAGCCAAGTAATTCAGGGTCATCTTCTGCCAGTATCCCTGCATATTGCTGTGCAGGAGGTTTTCCAGACAGATTTGGCAGCTTAAAAGTGCAATTTTGGACAGGGTCAACTGCCTGTAAATGGTAGCTGATCTCTTAAGACTTCAGGTGGTCCCATCTGATGGGTGGTTGTTCTGCTCTCCACTGATGTGGATTGTCTCTGTTGTAGGTGGCTTGGTTGATCAGGACAAATTCTGCCTGATTTATATGATTCATTCAGTGGAACTTAGCAATGCTACTAATTAATATTGTTCAGTTGGATAAATGGGCTTCTCTTTTATTTTCTCTCTTTCTCATGCACTGCTTCATTAATTTGTCTAAGTGGTTAGTAGTTCTGTGTTCAGAATAAGAAAGCTAAGTGCTGGAAAGTGTGTTTGTGATTTTGTGTAGGTGCAAATTTGTGCCCTACTTTTAAAACCTCTTCCTTAAGATTTTCATTCATCTTTTTTCCTCCTCTCCAATCCTTAAATCCAGCTTTTCTACCCTAAACACCTTCTTACTGGCCCCCCTCCCACCCCCCCCCCACCCCCCCCCCCTTTCAGGCTTTTTGCACTTTGTTTCACATGACTTTCACTTATTCTCCATGTTGTGGCTGGTTGGTTGCGATGTGATGACCATCCTTAGGGAAAAAAAAAGCAAACTATGCCCATGCTACCATATTATGTGATTCAATAAATTAATTCAATAAATTGAAGAGAGCACCATTTACATCTCTTTTGCTTCACTCTGAAAACAGATTACATTTTGTTCGTTCACAAAAATGTTATTTTAGTGAAGTTTAGCTTAAATAAATGATGCTTGTTTTCTATAATAAAATGAAGCTGATGGTTTTCATGAGAAAATAAATCATGTTATTCTGTACTCATTGCTTTAATGTATTTAAAGGGACATTTGCTGGCAGAGCCACTTCACAAAATAGTATTTTACTGGACAAATTTCCTATGGGGCTCAGAGACTAATGCTTCAAGGATCATTTTGTGCTCTTTTTTAGTGAAATAGTGGCATTAAAGCATTTTTATGCCATCATGAGCTGACACAGGTCAGCTCATTGAGGAGACATGTTTTGTGTGTCTTTTATACAACATGTGGAAGAGAGTGCTGGGTTAGAGTCAATAATATTTAAGTAAAGGAGGATAATGAAGACATAGCTTACTCAGTTGATAAGGAAAAACAGTACCACAACCTAATATTGGAAATAGTCCGCTTTCTATGGCCTGTTATAAAACTAGAGATGGAAATGTCTTGCTTTTTAGCTAACAAAGCAACAATAAAAAAACCCTAAAACCCACCTAGGCTAAGGTAGCGCTGGTTTTATACTTGTTTTTAAGTGGGTTATATTCTATTGCTACTTTCAGTTATTCTTTCCCCACTCTTCTACGTAAGTTTTTGGTTCGGTAGGTCTCAGTGACAATAAATTCACGGAGTGATTTGGTACTTGTTCTCTGCATTAGAGGCCATTGCCTCCTCGCTTTCTAATCAGTACACTTGATTCTCGAGCATGTTGAAGCACACTTATTTTACGAACAGTGTTGTTTCACGTTTCTCTGAGAAAATACAGAGCTGTTGATTTGGCTGGCGAAGACAGTAATTAGTTTTCCTCTGCATCTTGATGAAATTTTCTTTAAGGAACTTTCCAGCAGTCTTTTTTAGAAGGTTTTATAAAAGGAGCTTGTATCTAGCATATTTAGGGCTTGTTTTTTTTTTAATAAGCAACTGTGTGTGTAAACTACTTGTATCTGCAAATGCAGTAGTGGAAAAGGACATGCCCTGTAATCTTGCAAATGGTACTAGCATGGCTGGGCGTCTCTGCGATCTTTGCTTTCTGCTATAAACCTGTAGTAAAAAGTTCTTTTGTTACACTATTTAAAGAAAATAGAGAATGAAGACATTTCATTGAAAGAAAAAAGGCAAATTAACCTTAGTTGATTGCCTTTAATATTTCTGTCTTCTCTTGGTGTCAGGGCTAGCCCTGTTTTCATAATTTTAAGTAAGCCTTGCATAAAGATTATATAAGTTTATTTTTATATCTGTCATTTATTGGATGAATAGACGTTTGTCTCTAAAACAGCTGAGAGAAGGAGAGAGGACCCCTAATTTCACTTCCCTTCACTTTAGTTTAGCAGGGGCTAGCTAAATTGTAAGGGTGTTGCAAGTTGCAAAGATGGTCTCCTTGTTGTGGTTTGATAATGTGGGTAGGCAGCAGGTAGGAGACAATTTCTCAGGTCTCTTTTTACAGTGGATCTTATGGAAACTGTTGATCTGACAAATTTTAGAGAACTGAAATTGACTTTTAAAACAAAGGCTATGGCAAATCTTGTTATTTTGATTTTCAGTGAGAAAAGCCTTTTTCCAAGAGGCACATATCTCAGTTAAAGTCACATGCAAACAGTATTAAGTTTGCACCTTGAAAAATCCTAGGATTTTATTTCTTAAAATGCTTGGGTTTGACAGTGCAGTTGCAAGAGCAGCTTAGCTCCAGCTCACACTTCCACTGCAATGAATGGTTTTAGCACCCTCTTCCTCAGCTTCTGATTCTGCTGCTGCTTTTTTTTAAATCCATAGGCATTATTGCAGCTGTGTGGGCTCAGATTTTTTTTCCTTCATTTGAGTCTAACCCCATTCAGTTTATCGGACTGGTGCACTGTGTGGTTGGATGCATATTCCTGTCCCCTGGTCATTATGGCTGGTTTTCCTGCAACAGGTATTGCGTGAATGCTGCAGGTAAAATAATATATTCATTTACTTCTGTAGTTTTCATGCACGAGTAGTTAGAGCAATCTTTAAAAAGCTGAATATGTTTATAGGTTCTGTGTTTTATTAGGTAGATAATGCTTGTCCCCGAATGCTTGTTTTAGTGATTCAGTGAGAACAGGGACTGCAACATAGTGATATTTGCATAACTTTTGAAGTGGTTGTGTTTGGTAGAATTCAGGGTGCTAAGAGCATTACATGTATGAACTCATGAAACTTTTTGAACTCTGTCACTTGAAGCTGTCGACAACTCTTCAGAGCAAACCAGCTCCTCTCCTGCTCCACTGTCTGTGCTAAGTGAGCTGAGTGGTGAAGAAATTCAGTATGAAAGCGCAGCAGAGCTGTGATGGTTACGTGAGATGACTGATATTGGTGAGGTTGTCCACACAGGTAAGAGGTATATAAAAATGCCCATTCTGGTTAAGACCAAAGCATTGACACATTGTAGTGTGTTCTCACCACTCTTCTACTGGCTTTGGCCAAACTGTCTGTGTACAGCACTGGGAAGAGGAAGCCTGACAGAGAGGATCCTGGTGACTTTGGGGTCTCCAGCATCTTACCAAGTCTCTAGACAGAATACTGTTTGAGTAGTCTGCTGTCTCTGTGGAGGTCTTCAAGGTGCTCTGCTTGATGTCTCCTATGATTAACTGTTTCTACAGTTGATGCTTTTTCTCTTAACCCCCTCTACCTCTCTCTCATTTCTCTTTTTCTTTCTTTTTTCTTTTTTAATTATTTGACTCACATGATTGTTTTCCCAGTTTTGTGGTGGCGTTGAAAGTGTTTAGCTCCGTCCCCCTTCATTAGGTCATGCTAGGGCTGGAGAACCAGCGCTGGGCTATTAGGGCTGCTCAGGGAAGTGTAAAAGTATAAGGAAAGTGGGTAGACATGTCTCCTCTCTGCATGATACCACTTCACGTACCTTTATATACTAGCAAAGTGCTGAATTGACTGTATTAGGGCACAGGATTCCGCTCCCCTGGGAAGCTGGCAGTAGTAAGGTGAGAGAAGAGTCTAACCCATGGGACTGAGCAGTGAATTTCAAACAATAGTTGGAAGGGCAGATGCTGTAGTTAAAACCGGATAGTAAAAGATGTAGAAGGGCTGACCATTTAGCAAATACGGCATGGTTTCTGCCATGCGGTACAGAGTCAGTTGCTGCCCTAAGGCGCAGAGGCCACCTGCATGTTAGAAGCATGCTGGACCGTGTTCCAGGAGACAACAATAATGCATGTCGTACCACAACTTGTCATTTCCTTGTTTTCAAAAAAAGAAAGTTTTGTTGAATTTGATGTTCAGATGTGAGTGGAGAAACCATTGAGAATTATGGTGGTTGCTTGCAGTTTTTGAAACAGCTGTTTCCAATGGGCTTAGGGACAAATGTTTATGAATATTATTTTAGTATGTATGCTTGTGCTGTGACCTAGAGGTCTTCCTCATTTTTGTGCAAGCCAGCTGGGACACCATGAATAAAGGTTCATGCCCTGCCCTAGGAGCATGCGTTTCCAGATCCCAGCTCGTAACAGCAGTTGGGTGAAAGGGCTTGTATCTCCTTAAAAAGGCTAAGGAAGGGCCACAGAGGTTCCCAAAACTGCAGGAGCTCTAGGTTCTGCGGTTTAATTGGAACAGAGCAGTACTGGGTGAAAAGGTGGTGTTTCCCTCCTCTCTCAGTCTTGTTTCAACTTTTGGGCCTGTTAAAACCTTGAAATTCCAGATAATTCTTTACCATTTAAATGTAACAATTTTCACTCAAAAAACACCACGAAACCCCTCTTAATGCCACTGAAACACTTTTAATGAAAAATAAGACTAACTTTTAGAACATACATTTCTCTGCACACAGTTACCATAAAGCATAGTCATGTGAGAGAATGGATCATTTTTTTAGCAGTAGTATTGGTTTCCATATTTTATGAACTCAGAATAAAAAAAAAAATGAAAAAAACCCTCAGTTGATATAAATTATTTACTATTTTCATAAAAGCCATGACATAAGAATATAAGTTTTTAAATAAAAAAGGGATAAACATTAATTATTTTTTCTGCAGAAGGCATTGATTCCCTCAGTACTAAATATATCTCAGTGTGTAAGTTCTTTTTAATGTAAGACATACACAGTTTCTTTCTGAGTTCCTCAGCTAAGCCTTTTTTAGTACCGTTATGCATTGTTTGCTTCGTTATCTGGTTTCTCTTTTGTACCTCAGAAAGGGTAACAGTCGTTTGGGAGGAACTGTGGGAAGCTGGAATGTAAATTCCTTATTGTAGATCCTGCACATTTCTGACTCACAGTTCTTCAGTTGTGTATGGAGGAAGTCTGCTTGTGGGCTGTGGTTACTTAAAAAAAAAAACATAAAAAAATACAAGTATATGAAAATAAAGTTTTCCAGTAACCTACATTAGGAAACTTCCAGGAAGCTGAAAAATGACATTTTATGCAAGTTACTTAATGAGCTCGTTTATATGCTTGCAGAAAACCTGCCCTTAGTAAGATGTTAGCTTGAAAATGACTGTTACTGCTGCTGAAAAGGCACCAGATAAGAGCCCTGTGAATAAATCCTCTGCTCTGACATGATGAGGAGGGGAACTTTCTAACTTAAGATGTGGAACATTTTTGCCTCAGCCTGTACAGGTCTTGCTAGCATGCTGCCAGGTAATATGCACTTGATAACGGATTAGATGAGGGAAATGGAATTAAGATAATTTATATAGAAGGCAAAAGTATCTGTTACATGTGAAGAGCTGTTAATTCCAGCAGTGCTGGCCGAGTCTAAACTCCCATGTGAGATCTGTCAGTGAAACCTTTGTCTCAGCCAAGTCTGAACTTTATCATGAGTCCCACAATGAAATGCTTTATGATTATACTGCTGCTGGTTCCTGCTGTCGTGGGTATATAGGAAAATACCAACACTTGTTAAAAACACTTTGTCCTTCATGGACATGGGGAAACGTATGAGTATATTATATTGCCTGAGGGTGAGAAACCAAAAAAGTAAATGACTAGAATCATAAAATGATTAAAAGAAAGAAAAAAGTAACCTGATGAATTTCTGAATTGTGTTGGGAGATTTTTATTACCATATTGCCTGGAAGCACTTCTCAGGGACTAAACCCTTCTGAGTGAGGGTTTTTATGGACACAGAAAAAAAGTCAGTCTTTGCCAGAGGGGCTGCCTGCATTTTAAGTATTCAGCAAATAATAAAATAATCAGAGCAGACAGGGGAGTCTGTATTGTCTGGTCTGAGAACTAAAAGTTTTAACATACCAGTAACCTAATTTTTGTCCAGATCTTTGTAGGCATCAAGGCAAAAGTGATTTTGAAGGAGGATAATGGTAAGATGTAGTTGCTAATACTCCCACATTAGGGGCAATAAAAGGGGAAGACCACAAAGATTCTTGCTTGAAAGTTTAGGTCAAACAGAAGCGCCTCAGTACTGAATGAGAAATGATAAGCGAGGTAGAAATAGGCTGTGAAAGTCTTTGAAGGTGAAGATAAGGCCTTTATGTTTTATGCAATAGAAAAGAGGGGTCATCAGAGAAATACAGAGAGGTAAAATAAATTATACTTGTTGCAGGATTGTGATTAGACTATTAGCAGAACAGGCTTACACTGGCAAGAAAAGGAATTGAGGGATGAGCTGATGATAGCTGAATGTTTAAGCTGGACGGATATGAAATTAGCTAAACTTTGGGGGGTTTTGTGAGTTTTGTTTTTTTTTTTTAATTTGCAAAATTAATCTCTGAGGTTTATGTAGCATTTTGAAGTAAAGGTCTAAACTGGTGTGAGTCCAGTGTAGCACAGTAGTTATTGGTCCCAAGTGGCAAGCAGAATGGAGGTGGAGGTTAAGGTTTGCTGGAGGTAAAAGGAGATCTCATCCGTGACGGGAGTCGGTAATGTATGCCAAACCCTTCGGTTTGGAAAGGAGACAAATGTGAGGTAGAGAAATACGCCTGTGAGTTACAAGCGTGATCATATTTGTGTTTGCATCAATAAAACAGGGAGGAAGTAGAGAGCATGTGGAAGAGAAAAGGCTGCTTTCCGAATTTTTTTAATTTTTGTTTGTTTTATTTACTATTAAAAAGAATGCTAACAACAGAACTCGGTAAAAATCTTACTTATGAAAAAATTGTCTAAGCTCTGTGTGATTTGTGTTTGTATGGCATGGGTGAACAGGGCAAAGGAAGGCATTTTAATAAGCTTTTTTTTCATACATGCAATAGCCACTGGTGGATAGTTACTTAAGGCTATGTCAATGTCACTTAGAAGGTGGCACTTTTTCTGCTAACGTGAACTCATGACAGGGCATAGTATTTTTATAATGTTACGTCAGGTGTTTAAGATTCCAAGATTGAATCATTTGAGTTGAACTGGGAGAGTGAAAATGCAATCTGTAGTGCCACCTGCTGGATTTGTAAGTAAAATAGTTTCGTACTACATTTAAAAATAATTTAAAACGTAACTGTGCATAAAGATGACCCAAATCTTTGGCATTTTTAGAAATTTATGCAGACAGAACATAAATATGCAAGTGCACCATTTTGTCACTTTTTAATTTTCAGTGTATATGTGCGAATATTTCAGATAGGTAACACTATAGGAATGTGAAAGTAAAACAGCAAAGCAGTAACAGTCTTAATAAAAAATTACATTCTTGGATCGTAATTTTAATGTCTGCTTAGTGGAGTATATATATTGCAGAGTATAAGTGTACGTCTTGGGCCAGCTCAAAAGAACCCAAGATACACCACTTCTCAAAAGATACACAACTTTCTGGTCAGTCAATATTATAGCTTACCTTAATGTTAATTGTCTGTCAACCTAATGATATCAGTGAGCTGTCTAAAAAGTTTAAGGTATGTAAGCTGCTTATCACATGAACATTTTCCAAGGCTTACAATTTTTAGTAAGTACACAAAGACATGAGTAAAGCTTTGCAGAATTGCCTATCAGTAATTTTTTTACTAGTCACTAGTAAACTAGTCACATTTACAATGTCAATGTAAAGTACTGAATATTCAAATGCAAATGTGGTACATGTATGACAGGCAGCTAAAGCAGGGTTTTTTTTTGTCAATTGCCTTTGAAGAAAAAAAAAGGAAGAGGAACCTACTATGTTTTCTTTGGGGAGAAATAACTAGAGACCTCAACATATGTTGAGGTATATGTATACTGTAAAAGCGAACAGGTTAAGTCTTTCACTGTACACATGAAAACTGTGTATTGTGTTTTGTCTTGCACTACCAGCGGTGGTGCCGCCAACCTCTCATGTATGTGTGGTAAAGTCTTGAGGCTGATGTGCCTCTCCATGTGGCTCAGTCTCTTCCAGAACGTTAACTGTCGCGACGGAGGGAAGACACAGTCACTCAATATGAGTGATCAGCAGACTTCGTTTATTGTGCCTTACAGTCATCTTTTATACCTTGTTATAATTAGCTCATACATATTACAAAAGTTAAGCTCATTATTGGTTAGTTGCCTAAATACCAAGCCCGCCCCTAGTTTCTCTTCTGTAGTTTTCTGTTCCCACCTGCAACATTCTTTTCCCACCGAAACCTTCCTGTTATTGTGTAACAAAAACAGCCAAAGACAGTGTATTTTGCTTTACTTCAGATAAGCTGAGAGCGATGTGCATTTTTGTCCAGCCAGCTGGACTATGTCTATGAGACCTTTTTCAGCTAGCCAGTTATCCACAGTTAACGACAGGTTTGGTTTTAGTCATATGAGGTTTGATGTGCTCAAAGATTCACCCACTGCATGATCTTTTTTTGGTCACACAAGACGTGCCACCTGTGTGAATGTGAAATAGCAGGCACCCCCACCAGCAGAGCCAGCTGACGTGGAGGAAGCTGTTTTGTTAAGAGAGGTGTGAGGTCTGCACAAGTGAAGTATGGCCGTAATGTTGGAGGAAGCTTATCTTTCGAGTTTCTTGACTTTTCTGTGCTATGTTCTCAAATGTATTGTTGGATTTGTAGCTATTATTCTGTTGTTTCTCCAAGAAGAGAATGGTTTTAATCCTGTATGTGGAGAGGTCTTTCCTGTATGATAAGTAAGTTTACTACAGTACTGAAGTCTCGGGTCATCAGATGATGCTGTTGGTGATGTGATCAGTTCCAAAGGCACAGGCACTTCTTTCTGTGTTCCTAGCAAAGGATGAAACTCCACTGTTGTGGTTTAACCCCAGCTGGTAACTAAGTACCATGCACCAACTCACTTACTCCTGTGCTGCCCCCAGGGATGGGGAAGAGAATCGGGAAGGAATGTAAAACTCAAGGGTGACATAAAAACGATCTAATAACTGAAATAAAATAAAATACTACTAATAATAGCAACACCGACTATAATGAAAAGGAGGGAGAAGGGGGGAGGAACAAAAACCAAAGGGAAGGGATAAAAGAAAACAAGCAACGCACAATACAGTTGCTCACCAGCCCCTGAGCGATGCCCAGCCGGTCCTGAGCAGCTATCAGCAAGCCCCAGCCAACTTTCCCCTGTTTAGATACTCACCATGACATTCTATGGTATGGAATATCCCTTTGGCTAGTTCAGCTCAGCTGTCCTGGCTGTGTCCCCTCCCAGTTTCTTATGCTCCTCCAGCCCTTTCGCTGGCAGGGCCTGAGAAACTGAGAAGTCCTTGAGTTAGAAGAAACATGCCCTAACTAAAACCATCGGTGTCATATTAACATTTTCCTCACACCAAATTGAAAACACAGCACTACACCAGATACTAAGAAGAAAATTAACTCTATCCCAGCTGATAACCAGGACATCACACATAAATGTTATAAAGAGATGCTCTTGGAGGTACCCAAAGTTTTATGGCATTGAGGCAGTATGTTAAAAAGGTAGATCGATTAAGCAAGAAATGTGGCTAGAGTGATACAGAACAAAAATTAAGGGACTTCTAGTTCAGCAATATTAAAATAATTAATGATACAATATTAAATATTTTAAATATGTAAACTTAGGAGAATTTTAATGTGTTTTTACATCTACATCTGGAGGGGATATTTTTCTCATTAGTTCAAATTTTGTATCATATAGTTCTTACTTATTTTCTTATGCAACAGCTGCTGATAGATTTGTGGATTAAAGGATCAAATTTTAAGGAACAGATAAATACATTTTCTTTTGGGTGGGATCAAAGATTTGAAGTTTCAAGTCAGAGGACATTTAAACTGAGTAAAAGAATGGTCATTAACTTTTATGTACTGTTTGCTAAAGTCACCACTACAAAACAAACAAACAAAAAAAAAAACCCTAAACAAAAAAGCCCAACAAACCCTAAACAAACAACAAGAAAAAGCTTTTACAAAATAGTATTATGTGAAGGTATTTTTCTCACTTAAGTATTTTTTTCTATTGTAAAATATTTGTTCAATGAAATATGTTGAAGGTAAAGATTTCAAACATAAATACTAATTTTTAGTGAGAACATTTGATAGAATTTTTATGGTCAACATTTTGAAACTAAATACTGAATTTTACTATATTTGTTACTGTATTGTACAGTATTAACAGACTAAGTCCTGCTCTTACCTCTGCCATCAAGAGTGGTTCCAAAGACTGTTTATCACTGTGGTGATAGGTGCTTTATATATATAAATATAAAATATATATATAAAAATATATAATATATGAAACTTCTCCAATCTGACTTACATATGGCCAGTGTCAAGTCCTGGAATAGTTTCCTCTATTTTTTGTTCTAATCTTGTGTTTTATTCATTTTCCTGTGATCTTTGGAGGCTGTGTAAGTGAGGAAACCTCCCCTTTTTGGCTCTAGCATTGACCTCAGTTGTAGAACTAGATGAATTTTGGGGTGCATGATGAAAAATGGTGTATATATATACATATATTCCTCTTACATAGTAGCCTGCTTCCTTTCTCTGTTGAAATGAATGAATTGATAGCTGCCTCAAGGGTCCCCCAAACTGTTACATCATAGGATGTTATTAAGTCTTCAGCCTAACCTTTAGGTGCTTGTCTACATTAAGGAATATTTAATATACCTAAATTTTCCTTGCATCTGATGAAGATGTGTTCTATAGCCTGAAAGATGAGAAGCAAACCTGAAAAATATCCACCTATATTGTAGTTCTTGCTTAATATACTTCTGTGTAAGACAAAACTGGTGAGAGGGATTTGCTGCCACTGTTATAGAATCGCCAGAGATACAGAGATCCTGTCACTCCTCAAAAAGGTGGTGAAGGTGGTTAAAACCTTGCAAAAGAAATAAGTGAACCAGCCCTGCCATGGGTTGGGTAAGATTCTTTCTGCTCTGTGAATTCTGCAGCTGTTTTCTCCAATTCCATTCCTGCTGTAGAGGAAGTGTTAGGATTTCTCCGGTAATGCGGGGGATGACATACAAGATAAGCACTTGGTTTCAAATCCCTCATCGTAAAAAGGGCCTTACGCTGATGCAGAATGTAAGAAATTTATAAATAAGTGATACATATTTATAAAGAAGTGAAATACCCTCTCACTTTAATTTTGCTTAGTTGCTAGTATGTTCATCCCTTGGTGCACACAAAAGGGCAAAACATCATTGTATTAATACACTTCCTAAGCTTCATATGAGATTTAAAAAAAAACCAACAACAGATGTAGACTGTCTAATCGCAAAAGAACAGGAAGAGGGGCAGCGCTTGCTGTTACCTTCCCGTTCAACATTAGTGAAGAGCCAGAACTTTTAGTCTTGCTATAACGGAAGTGAACTGAATTTAGTTTCCGTGGTTCTATTTTTTAATGGATTATTTAATGTAATAAAAAAAATTACCTACAGACCTCTCCCATACTTAGTTGCATTCGTTATGCTGGTTATTACACAAATTCCTGAATGTCTTTACTTGTGTTTTTTTTTTGTATTGTAAGTGAGCAGCTGTGTAAGATAAGTTAAATCATAAGTGCAATCCAATGTGTCCAAAAGTATTGTTTCTCCAGTATTTTGCCTAATTCTTTTGACCTACTTTATCATCTTACTCAATACCACAAAGGTTTATTAAGCAAGTTAGTAAAAAAATAAAACAAAAAAAAACCCCTTTGCCAATGTTTTGAATAGCATAAAGTATTAAGTATAATGCATCGTGTTTGTAGTGAGGAGAAACAGATTTTTTCTTAGTTTCTGCTGTTGCTGCATCCTCACTATAGAATATCCCTCTGTGAAGTCATGGGTTTTACTGTGAGAGTTGGTTGATTTATGTAGTTACAAGCAGTGGTATTCCTATCCAAATGGAATATGTGTATTTTATCATGATTCCTGTTAGCTAAGTTGAATTATCACTTTCTGGGCTTGAATATCATCCTAAAGTAAAAATATCCACTTCACCAAAACAGTATGTCATATGAATAACACTGATTACTTGTATTTTAAATTTCAAAACAGTCCAGCACACACACACAAAATCCCACAGAAACGCAGAGTTGTCTCACTAGAAGTACATTGGTTAAATGGTGTGAGTCTCAATGCTAATTAAGGGAGTGGGTAGCTCAAAGCAGGTAGTGGAGATGAAGGATATCATCAAGACCTTTATAGATAACACACCTACTGTTACCATTTATCAAACTCAAGATTCACTGTTCGTATTAATGATCTAGCTGTTCATGATTTTTTTAATGTTATCCATGATGTAGAGTTGAAGCAACATCTGGAAATATGGATGAAAAGCCTGCGAGTTCCACATAGCATGGTGAACTGTTCTACCTTAAATTAGTCTCTCATAGTGAACAAGAGTGACTAGAATAGGTTGTTGATACATAGATTTGACATAGAAAATTGTTCTCAGGTTCTAGTAGGGCCAGTGTGATTGTAGAGCACGTTTTGAAATATTTAAGTTTTATGTGTTAGTAATTTAGGTTTTGAAAACAGAAGTGTGACACGAATTGAAGATTGATTTGTATTTTTTTATTACACCTGTTGTATAAATAACGTTGTTTAAAAAGCAATGCAAATTTGCTCAGGCAATTATATTTCTGCTTTTATTCTGTACATGGAGATGGTTCTCTTCAATACTGTGTATTTTTTTGCCATCTTTTTATATTTGGATCAGTTTCTGATCAAGTGAAATGATTTGTTCATGAGCTTTGAAGTAAACCTAATAGGAATACTAATGTGTGTTATTTTTTTCCTTTAGATGTATGCATTTGATATGAGGTACATTTAATACTGTGAACGTGCCAAGAATGTTAGGTAGAGTTATAAACTGAAACAAAGAAATACACAGTAGTAGTATTTCCTCCTATTCTTGCTATATAAACTTTTTTCTCATCTATGCAGGAGGTTGCATCAACAATTTGAAAGCTATAAAGAGCAAGTAAGAAAGATAGGGGAAGAAGCCCGCCGTTACCAGGGAGAGCACAAGGATGATGCTCCAACATGTGGAATCTGTCATAAAACAAAGTTTGCAGATGGTTGTGGCCATTTATGCTCTTATTGCCGGACCAAGTTTTGTGCTCGATGTGGAGGTCGTGTCTCTCTGCGATCAAACAATGTAAGTCTTCTGATGTGTCCTCTTAAGCAAAAACCTCCTTGACATTGTCACGCTGCAGATTGTTCATCTTAAGTTTGGCATTTCATGCTCCATTTTACTTAAGTGTTTCATTCATCACTTCATTATGAGGTGTGCATAAAGTAAAATAATGTATTTAATGATTGTGGAGATACTTAGGATTCACAGAGTTAATTTTTAAAAAAAGAATACTTAGTGTATAGGTCTACTTGAGAGATGGCTTGGAGAAAACATACTTGTTTTTTACAGAATGAAAGAGGAAACCCTTTTGCTGAGGTACAGCTTCACACTGATAAATTTTTATTGAACTCTGATTTCATTTTAGATTTTTTAAATAGAGCTTTTCACATATATTTATAGTTTTCTCTTGAACAAAATCAGTCAATTTTTTTGGTTAGAGAAAACCCCAACCACTTCTTTTACCACAGTGAGAGTATTACGTCAATTTATTTTAAATTTATTTAAAAAGTAAACCTGTATATTAATCTGGATTAGGTATCCTGTTTTCAGGAAGGTGAGATAAATCTTTCTCCCTCTGATCTGCATGCAGTGAGCTGCAGTAGCTGTCCACAAAACTGAAGGGTATCTGAGAATATTCTTTGTTCAGTCCGTCCCTTACAAGGAACTGGCTATTCACTTGTACATGAGCGGTAGGATCTATATTTGTAAGACCATTATCCAGTGACTGTTTTTGCCTGATCATCTAGGATTATGGTGTGTTATAAAACATTTTACAAATATCCTTTTATTGCATTAATAGTTTTGTTATTTATCATGAGATGAGATAACTTTCTCATATGTCTTTAAGGTACTAGTCTTTTGTAGGGAAAATGCACCGATTTTCTTATTAGCAATACAAATTCAGTTAAAAGTGGTCATCAATTTTATAGCAGGTAGTCACATTCTTGACGGAACTAGTTTATGGCCTTTTCACTTTCTTTGAGGTAAACAACTGAATAGGGCTTCTGAAATGTCATGTTAACCAAAAAAAAACCTGCAGAAGAAAATGCATTTCATCTTTATTTTAGATGTTTTCCATAGCCCTGGTATACCTGTGAGTCCATTGAATTAAATTATATGGGTGTATTGGACAAAATTTTTCATACAATCATATTGTAATATAAATAGATGCATTTCATTGTATCACCTGCAGGTGGTGTCATTAAAGCAAGTCTATAAAGATATGGTTTACTTTGGTATGTTATCTTATACTATTATTAGAATGCATATGATAAGCTGTATTAGAGACTTGCTCTAAAGATACAGTTTACTTTGGTATGTTATACTATTATTAGAGTGCATATAATACAGCCTGTCTTTACTCAGAAAAAAACTTAAATATATTTTAATTAATTTTCACCCACTGTTTCAAGCCACAGAAATGGAAAAGTGTCCATTCATTTGTAACTTGCCTTTTGTTTGTTATATTGTTTATGCCTCTGTGGGTTATGGTGGGAAAACATGTTTTCTACATATGCAGTAATGTCATCTTTTTATTTAAAGCTTTTTTTAATTTGAAATTTTATGTTTTTATCTCTTTGTAGAGAGTTACTAGAATTGCATTTCTTTGAAATCTGTCTATTAATACTTGCCTGTTTTATTCTTTTTCTCTTCTTTTTTTCTTTTCTCTTTTTATTCTGCTTCCTTGGATGCTTTCCCAAAGGAGGACAAAGTGGTTAGAATCCATGCTTTTTATCATTTATTATTATAATGTTGTTAGTTAATGGGGAAACATATGAATGTAAAAAATGGAGCTGAAATTTTAAAATCATCAAAAAGGGAGGGGGGGAAGAACAGGAATCCTAACACCCAGGCCCTGCCCATCTCCTAGCTGAACATACGCTTCAAAGATAGCCCAGCAAGAAAACCCAAGACTTTTTTCAAAATTAGGACAATAAAAGACATTAATTAAGAACTGAGAATTATTAATAGGCTAAAAACTAGAGGAGGTATTAAAGTGTAATAAAGCTTTATGTCATAAAAGTGTCTTTGGTTAACAATTTGATTTTGCATGCAAGGTCCTTTCATCAGCTTCAGGAAGTCTAGTATTTTAATTGCAATTTTACATTGATTTACAAGGTTTGCTGTGTTTCACTTCTGGCTGCAGCAGAAATTTAGGGAATTCTTGTGGAATCAGCTCTTCGATTTACATTTGGGATAATATGCATAGGCAAAGTATAATCTCTTAAAACTGGATGTAAGTATAGTCAGCAAGATGGAGTGAATCCTTTGTGAATGGGTAGTTACCATTTCAATAGTCTGGAAAACTTTTAGGATCAAGTACAGGCATATTCATGACTAATGCCAGTGCCTCCTTATCTGAAATAGGTGAGAATAGTTCCCCGTTCATCTCTTCAGCCTGTGCAGGGAGGAGGGGGTGGCAGTACCTGAGCAAAACAGTGCATGTCCACTTACTGCCTCTTCTCAGGCTGGTCTGCAAAAGGTGATATTCCAGATTTTAACTTGGAGACGTAGGTAGTAGGAATTAGCCAGTTCCTCTGGCACTTCAGCTGAAATGAAAGTGAAATCACTACAATCCAGTGTAGTTTTTGACATGTGGATGATGGTGTTACACCCGTATTATGAAGTGGTAGTATGCCTCAATTTACACCATAGCATAGCTGTAACGTGCAGTTTAGTACTGTGCAACACCCAGAGAAAATGATTTCTATCATCACACCTGTATATTGTCGTAGTTTTTTCCTAAGGCAGTAGTGTTCTGAGAGCATGGTTGTTTTCCTAATGGCTCTGAAATATAACTTGTTACGGCTTCCTTCCAGTGTTTTCTGTGTGGTGCTCTGAACAGAGTGCTGAAATAATCCAGGACTTCCAGATCATTTCCATTGTTTTCATCCAAATCACTTTGGATAGAAAGAAAGAAGTTTCAGCTTGATGCTGGTTTCTTACTAAAGCAGTGCATCACTGATGCATCCACTGGGGTGTATCAAAAGGTTAGTGCATTTGCAGCAGGGTCTTCTTTAGGGCCAGAAACAGCAAAGCTCTTAAGTGCCAAAAGTGCCACTTATGTACAATTTAGCCATCTAGGTTTTGGAGAGCAAGCTAGGTGAACCTCACCTATGTGCTTGAGGTACCCTTCACACTTCAATTCAGAACAAAAATTTTGCTGGATAACTGAAATTGTGATAGTGTCTGCATACAAAGATTGTTTCTTTGATGATGTGACGGCTTAGGTGTTCATATTTGGAAAATGTAATTTGGGATCCAGAAAACAGACTTCACTGCAGTGAAGTGCTCTGAAGATGTGTCCTGAAGACATAGCTGACTCATTTGGTTTGTCCTTAAGTTCAAGTAAATATATCCTTATTGTTTGCACTTGCTTTGGTTTAGGTTTTGCTTTGTTGAACTCCAAGCTTCCACATGCCAAGAAAAAGGAGTCAGAGGGATAGTATCCAGTAATTAGTCCTGATTGTGTGAGGAACGTGGGGAACTTTTTCATAAAGTACAATTGCTTTGGCAGTGCCTGAAAGCTAATGGAATATACAGAAAGCTAATGGAATACATAGAATGAATTAATTCCAAAATATTAATATATACCTAGTAAATACCATCTTTCTGTTATAATTTACATAGAGCAACAAGAGGAAAATATTATTTGTTAATTATTTTCAGTGGCTCAACATTCCTGACTGCATATAGGGGCAAACCCTTTTTGAATGGTGAGTTTAATGTTAGTAAAGACTTTTCAAACATGTTTATATGAGCCTTGTTCTCACCAGATGAATTTTTACCACAATAAATTATACTAATATTAAAACACATGCACCAAGTTCCTACAAGTTAGGAATGCCTCAGTTGGAGGGGATTATGAAGTGCGAATTACCAAAGTGCCAAGCCCAGGAAGAGGCAGGCATTATCCTAGGTTCAAAGGATTTCCCGTAGAGTTGGAGAATTAATATTAGTGAGACCTCACCTGGGATGTTGTGTACCATGTGTTACCCATCTTTGACAAATACAAACTGTGATAGGCACAAAGAAAGTCACACAGAGGACGATGAAAGAAATGGAGAGCTGCTCATATGAAAGAAAACTAAGAGAGATTAGGGGAACAAAAGCTGAAGCAATTGTAATTGTATCTAGAAGCACAGTAATTTTAAACAGTAAGAATAACCTTCTGACTAGAAGATGGTGAATACCTAAGACCAAATGGGTGAAACTTGGCCATAAATACTCTTGACTCGGAAAAAGATTTTTGCAATCAGTAGAGTGAAGCCATGGGAAATTTTTTTCATGTGACTTATTGGAAGGAAGAATAAGCCAATAAAATTTTAAAGGTTAAACTTCATAAATTTAGGGAAGGATTTATGTGATGTGCTTGTTTGTGGCTGTAGGGGAATGAATTAGGTCCTTAAGGAATCCCTTGCAACTGTTGCTTCTAGCTAAATACTTTTAAAATGGGGTATATATAATGTAATACAATGGAGCTGTTCTTGACCTTTTCAAGCAAGTACCAAATATACTTTAAGGACTCTTTCAAAAATATATGGCAAAACTTAGTATGTTCTCTCCTCATTTAAAATAATAGAAGACATCCCAAAACACTGATTTCCTTGTGCAAGTTAGTAGGCATCCTGGGTTTTTCAAGAGATGACTCCAGTACGCTTACAAAATTGATTGGCAATAACTGGTACATCCTAGTGGCTAACGAGGCACTTTGAATAATTTTGAATGATTATTTCTCATAAGTCAAAATGTATAACTAAATGTGTTTTAAGTTCTCCTGTTTTCTTTGAGTGTTTGTTAGCTCTTTATACTTCTCACCTGAGCCTGCTCTCCTTTCTTATGGCTGCGGGCAGACCACTTTGAATGGGAGCGTTGTCAGATAAGAGGACTTCCAGCTAGTTCGCTTATTCAAATCAGGCTTAACTGTAGCTGTGCAGTGAGAGCATTCAGTATTAATAATGTCAGTAATAATATAATTGGGTTTGAAAACAGTTGGCAGTTGTATGATGTACAGAAAACATACAAGTGTTTTCTCTTCCTTCATATTACCTAAGTATACAGAAACCATGTTATGTGAATGTGGCAACCTATTTACTGTGAGCACCGAGCATTTGTATGTATTTTAAAGAAACCAGAATGTTACTAGTACAGGATTTTACGTGAGACAGCATTTCAGAAGGAAGTCAGGTAGATGCTTAGAGAAAAGCTGGCAGGAGTGCTCATTTGCTTTTAATTTGGCACATTTTCTAGGTGTTGTCAGTTCCCTAGAGTATCTCTACTTTTGTTCTCGATCCTTCTAGTTCTGCTCCGTACACCAGCATTTTAATTGCCAAAATGGTAATGGGTTTAAGTTACTTCATTCCATTTACTCTCCCCTCTAATGTGACGTACTAGGGTTGTTAGGGCAGCGGAGAAGCCAGCAAAATGTCCGGCCAGCTTTTCTCTGTGGTTTGGCAAGGAGTGGGCAGAGCCCTTGCTCCATCTTCCTGATGGCCTGGCTGCCACTGCTTTCTCTGTTCTTCCCTCCAGTGGTACCACAGCCTTGTAGATCAAAACCCACCTGAAAATATGCTTTTTTCTTGCATCATTCCTGTAAAACTTTTCCGTAATATTTGGTTAGGTAATGCAAAAAGATGCATTTCCTTTGTTAAAAACCTGATCTGTGAAATTTCATTCTCTTTATAGAAACGGAGATACATCTTAGGGTACAAAAGTACATACACTTGAATGAGTGAATGCAGTTTCTTTGGATCAGATTTAAAGTACTTTGTGAGGTGCTGTAGGTGTAATGAATTAAATGAAATTCGTATGAGATTGACAGAATAAGGTGGAAGATCCATATTCCAGATTAAGCCATATATTTATCTATAGCGATCTGTTTCCCATTTTACAGATTTCATTAGGATCACAATTTCTGATCAAATTTAAAGTGAAAAGAATTGGGAGCAAATGATGAAAAATAGTTTTGTTACCATTTTCCCATGTTTTCCAGGAATGCGATTTGTGCAGATTACAATGGTTTGGTAACTCGTTTTTCTGTTTACATATGTAAAGGACTACTGGGAGGAAATCAGGATGTAAAATACATTATAAATATAAGAGAATTGATTAATTAAGCTTAGTAGTATATGACTGCAGAAAGTAATATCGATCATCAGTGCTGAAGTACTAGAGACTCACATTTCTGATCTGTCTTTCACTGAAATTATTTTCATTTTAGTATAATGTCAGTGATTTATACTGAGAAGGAAAGACAACTTGGAAACACTTCCCTAATTGTATGTCAGATGTTTTTACAGGGTGTTTGTCATCTAGTTTCTTTAAATTATGCTGAAAATTTGCTTACATAATGCCTTGCTAATTTTAAGCCTTACCAACTTGAGCACATATGCTGTGCAATTCAGCTGTATACTAATGTTTTTTTACCAGAAATTGTTAATATTGTCAGAACAAAATGTCTGGATTGTCAGGAATATTTTTCATCCCTTTCATGGAACTCTTATGTCAAATTGTCCATTAAAAGGCTAATTTATGTAAGTTCTGACTAATACAGCTGTAGAAGAAAAAAAATGCATCAGAAGGAGGTAAAATTACATGGCAAACTGCAAAGTGATAGCACATAAATTCTCTCTCTGTAGCATTCAAAATAATTTGTTTCTTAAATTATTTGAGGTTTATATGCATCAGGAAAGAAGCACTGCTTTTCAGTAATCGCTCCTAGAACTGCTGCTTTCAGCAGATAAAAAAAAAAGAAAAAGAAGAAAAGGAAAAAAGAAAAAAAGTCCAGCAAGACTGAGGAATTCTATCTCAAGAAAGATGTAGAGCACTTTGTTTTCTGGGAAGTTAGTTCACTTTCAAACAAATCAGTGTGTTAGAACTCTTAAGTAAATCCTTAAAATTAGCCTTCTTTTCAGATTTGCTGAAGCAACATGTTTGATTTTAACACCTGATTTTCAGTGTGCAGCTAGGAAAAAATTTCAGTTACTTCTTGTACACAAAAAAACCAAGCAGGCAGCTGATGCTCACGCTTTGAAGTTAACTAGATCAGAGCTTCCTCATGTAATGGGTGGACTGTAGAAGAGTCACTAGACAGCTGGGGTTTTTTGACCCTATAGCTTTAAAGCAGTTCCCATTTAGTTATGCTCCTTTGTTTAGCCAGGTTTTGCTTACCTGTTAGCCAAAGACTTAAACTGGCTACTTGTCATGCAATTCTACAGTTGATGACCAAGAAAATCTATTGCACCTGCAGCCTTCTTTCTTAACTCATGATAAAGGGCTTCTGAGTCCTTCATGGCTCTTTCTGCTGTTAGCATGCAAGCCGAGTAACAGTCATCTGTGGAGATCCTAAATAAACACTATTGGAAACTCCAGGTAGTATAATGGAGCTTCAAAAAAACCACATAACCAACCCAAAGTTTTAATGCCCTGCACTGTTACCACTCAACATGTTATCCTATTTTTAGTCTTGTATTTTCAGTACCTTTGTTTCAATTTAACTGATTCAAGAACATGGGCATTACTCTGATTTTTTTTTTTTTGTCCCCATTTAAGAAAATGTCAGCAATACCTTTGTGAGTAATAATTCCTTCCATTGCAAAAACTTGTGTTAAAAAAATTAAATATTAATAAGATCTCAAAGGTCATTAAGGCTTTTTGAAAAGAGCTTTATTCTACCTCCTTTTGCCTAATGTCATATATTGAAAAAATATATATAGTATGTGTATGTATAAGCATATATTTTACAGATTTTTTTGTAAATGAAGCATAGTTCATACAAATGATCCGTAGTATATATATATACATGCATCCTACTTATATAGTATAACACAGGAAGTACAGGGTGGAGTAAAGCTCTTAGGAACCACCTTTGTGACCTTTGAAATCTGCAAGTCATTCAAGATACTTAAATCAATTGAGGAATTATTATTTATATGCCCATTTAACCTGACAAAAATGATGGTATGCCATAGAAGTCACAGAATCCCAGAGTGGCTAAGGTTGGAGGGAACTTCTGGAAGTCCTCTTCTCCAGCCTCCCTGGAGGAACTTGCTTCACACAGCTTGACATATCCATGTCTTGACTCGCATGGTGAACAAAGAAAGAGTCAAGGCTCTTTTATGCTATTTTTGTTACTTGTTTCCTCATCGTAACAGAATTTCACAGAATCCTTAAGAAACTGAGAAGTACTATGCTATTTTTCATCTCAGTGTTCAAACAGAGAGGAAGAAAGAATACAAGCTAGCAGATGAAATTTAAGCTTTTTGTTTCCTTCAGTGTAGTATTTTAATACTAACAGCCTCACACTCTGTTTGGTCCAGTTAAGTTGGTAGTATGAAGAGCAATGCTGTTTATCCGGCTGACTGATGTATTGTCAGAGGTGTGGGAGATCAGTGTTGAACTCCATGGTGATTAAAGCTGGCTTTCCCATATGGGCATGCAGTGCTGTAGGTACTGATGTAAAGAGGACCTTCTTCCTACCTGACTTGGGACAGTCTCACTACAAAGTTAGAACGGGAAATGCTGCAATGTTTTCTCTGATTTTCTTTTTGTACAGAGTACATATTGAGTTAGTATTTAGATTTGACTTTGCTTACAATGTATTTATTGCATTTTTCTAATAAGCTACACAGCTTTACTTTTCAAGGTGCGCTGTCATGGTAAAAGATACTAGCAAAATTAGTTCTGACATTTTACACCTTATAAGCTAGATCTGCTTAAAAACATGCTTTAAAAATAATGGGAAAGAACTACTTTATTTTCCAGTGAGTAAAGGCTGTGTGATTTTTTAATTTTATTGTTATTTAAAAATAAAATCACATATGCTGAATGCATAAGAAATGTTTAATCAGCTGAAGGAAAAAAAATGGCAGAAAACCAGCTGTCGACTTCTTTATTGCATTAAAAAATGCTTTGGATACCTGATTATGGTGGGTGCTCCACTGTATTGCATGGTAGTTATCTTACGATCATGTTCTGTAGGAACTTGTTCTACAATGATAAAACTATCTTCTATGTTTCCTGAGAGAAGACTTTCAGTTTCTCGTAATTTTTCAATGGTTGTTTTATAAGGTGTTTTCAGTTGAAGAAGAGAATATCTTTGACTCAGACTGATGCTATTTTCCCCAGGCGTGTTATTTCATAGTAATAAAGAGTTAAAAGAATGCTTTTTAAAAAGTATTAAGTTTTAAATTTTAAAAAGTATCATGCAATGGCATAGACTTCTGTTTTTGAATGCTTTCCCTGAAGAATTTTTTGATTCCTCGTACTGGGAGTAAAATAAGATTTGTAGTTGCTTGATTTTTAAAATTTTTAATTGCTTGTTTGTCAGCAGGTGTTGCCCTTTTTATCCTTTTGTAACAATATTGAATAATAAACAGTGTTGACTGGGGTCCTGCATCTGTTGACCCAGGAAATTTTGAAAGTTCTAGGGAAAGGTGATACTAGGGATTTGAGAAGTAATTCTGGTTTCAGAAAATTCAACAGTAAAGAAATATGTTTTTTCACGTCTCTGTCAAAAATGGATTAATCTTTGTCCTAAATCTCTCACTGAAGAAGTGGGTACAGGTCTTGTATAAAGGAAAATATTTTTAGTTAGTTTCAACTGCAGGTACATATAGACAAGAAGAGTAAAGGAAATAAGTTCTAAGAATTGAAATCTGAGATTTCTTGTATGAATGGATTTTAAGAAGAAAGAGATAATAAAGAAAGAAAATACTAGTGGTGCAACACAATATTAAGAAGTCATGAGAAGGGCCAGTTTTCTGTTTGATGTGTTTATATACCTTAGTATAATTAACACGATTATATAAACTGTAACTTTGTAGTAGACTATTTTCACACAGATGATCTTTGTCTATTCAGTGCACTGCCATTTCGAAAATGAACAAGCATGACCTTACAGATTTAATATGATAATTTATGAAAATCTATTGTAAGGCAAAATGAAACAACCTGAACAGTTCGAATAAGACACAGTTCTGATCATTCATGGTGAATCAAAATGTGTATATAATTTTATAAAATTAGGAGAAAAGGATCAGTCAATTTAAAAAAAAAGCTGAAATGATGTGTTCATATGCATGAAATCAAGTTTTCTTTCTATATCTTATTGCTTGTACTTATTAATTATGATAGATTGAAAATACATTAATAGTATTTGATCACCCTTTTGCTTGCAAGTGTGCCATCAAAAAGACCCGTGGATAGCTGTAATAATACTGATACATACAATTAAAATCCTAATTTTAAATAGAGCATGTCTTTAATAAGGGATTTCTCTTGTAACATGAACCTTTTAGGAACAATTATTGTAAATATTAAGACTTATATTTATAATAAATATTTAGGGCTTATACAGTAAATATTTCAGGCTGCTATCTCTTCCAGATGTTTTTGGGAGTAGGATTGATAAGCTACTGCTAACATAGCTGTGTAGATTGGTTTGTGTAGATGATAATTTCCAAAGCATCATCAGCCCAGGGATCTGTTTCTGGCTCCTCCAGTCCTTCATTCACTTCAACACGTTTCTAGTAATGTTACTATCAACAGAAAGCAAATTCAGCCTACAACCCATGCAAAACCTGTACATAACAAGCTGCAGTTTCAGCAGAGAGATCACCATACTTCTTCCATCCTTTCACTATGTTAAGACAACCTTTAGTTGTCTTAATTTAAAATGTGCTACTTTTTCCAATCCTTTAATTCATTGTATGAATTGCTTTGAATTTATTGTTACCACTTGGTAACAAGGCAAATCCAGTCTCACTACTGTTAACAACAGACTGTTTACCTTTATGGTATCTTAAAATCCAAACCAGCACTGGCATTTTCATTGCCATATCAAATTTGAAGTTATTATTATTTCTGAATTCAGTTTACCCTATTGCGTTTCAAATTAAGACAACAATTTTCTCTGCAAGGTATTGTGTAATGGAATAATGTGTTAGTTTTCAGCAGTGCAGAAAGGGCTGGTGTCATTAGAGATTTCTTAACCACTATATACCATATATAATAAACATACTATTGTTTTCTTTCAGCTATGGAATACAGAACTAAAGAGCAAATACACTAAGTTAATAAAAAAGAAGCAGAAAAAGCATCTTCATATTACTAGCTTTAAAACTGAAAAATTTAAAGTCTGTTTTTGTATAACATTTAGCTGTCTCAGTTGTGCTGCATATAATCTCTTTTCAGTCTGTAAAGAAGTCATCTTGGAGTATAAAAGCCAGAAGTTTGGAATAAAGAGATGGCTAATCCAGAGACTGTGGCTGGTGTAGGTAATTTTAATTTGCCCATGTCTAGCTTCTGGGAAATAAGGCTTGCACATATTTATTACATCAACATGTTAGGGAATAAGTTAATTTCATTGGATACATTTACAGCTCTTTGAAATGAATGATGTGCAATGTTAGGTGGAGGATAATGTGGAAGCCAGGGTGCTCTATCTGTGTGAGGGTGGGGTGAGTCTGGATATAACCCACTTTTCCAATGGGTACAGTGTGTCTGATCACTGGAAATGAATTAGTATTGTGCAATGCTTTGAAGATCGAAATTAAATAAAAGTGCCAGTATTACATGTTGACAAACATGTAATATGTATACTTGTGTCAGATGGTTAATATACTTACCCAGCATTTGTACATGGCAGAGGTAGCCTATCAATCAAGGAAGCATCTGGCGGTCATAATCCTAGATATTCATCATTTTGAGCTATTTCTTGAAAGCTTCATGTAAAAGTATCCAAAATTCTCACGTGTTTCTGGAGGACCACGTAACGGTGTGCCATCTACTGGCAAAGCAAGGGAAGTTGTTTTTGTATTCTACTGTTCACAGCTTCAGCTGGGATGCAAAAAATTAATCTGCAGTGTAAATTTGAGACTGAATGCAGCCGGGGGGGGGGGGGGGGGGGGGCTGTCCAGGAACATGGTGTGGAGCTGGTAAGATTCCCCTGGGAGGCCTCAGCGTAGGTACAGGCAAGCCACAGTGATAGGAAAAGATTCTAACAGGGGACTCCGCAGAAGTGGTTTCATGGAAGCCACAGCTGAAGGGAAGGGGTAATGTCACAAAGGCATACTGGGCCGATAAACATTTCAGATCATCTAAACTTTTATCTAATTCACCCAGAAGACAGGAACCTTGATATCACTTCTAGTTGATATTCTACTGAAAGCTTAGCTTTAGAGACTGGAGACACTCTTGGTCTTTTTTTTCCCCAATGTTGAGGGAGTACTGAATAGCAAATATGCAGGAGACCTCCAGGAAAATACCTAGCTTTTCTTTAGGCTCAGGAGGCTTCAAGGAGTCTGTTACTCAGTGATACCACTGAGCCTGAGGGGATACAGTACACCAGCAGAGCTGACTGCTGATGTCTAAAGAGCTCAATCAGAGCTATTTGTCCTGTGTCGACACCTGATGGAAATGGTTTTTTATCTGAGTAATGCACCCTCATTTTTTTCAGCAGTGGTTGGTTTTCTAGATATACTCAGGTTTCATTGCTATGAGACAATTTAACCTGTCCCTTAGTCCAAACTGTGCCAGTTGCAGCATCTGAACAGTCCTCCTGTAAAAGGATACAGTAAAGTGGGAGATTTCTTCTAATCATGCACCGTGCTTCTCTAAAAGACTTTAGGTTTTGGGAACTGAACTCATTGAATCCCTTTATTCAGCCTCTGGATACCCCTGTTCCTGGTGGACACAACAAAACCAGTAGCTGCCATCTCCCAGGCATGTGAGAGCACTCTCATTTAAACATAGGTGGATTCAACAGCCCAGAGTGTACCCCTTACCGCCAACAAATTCTTCTCTAGATCAGTTTATTTCTTCCTGGAATTTGTTGTCTTTCAGCTTGAATCATTATGGCCCTCATTCATGGGATCTTTAGCACAATCTATTGGACAAAATATGACTTCTAATATTAATTTATAATTTCCATAGTTATGTACACTGCTAAGGCACAATTCTTCGGTTTTAGTAGTTACAAAATAATGTGGAGATGCTAAATAGAAATAAATTTAGCAAACTGAATTCTGGGGCTATTTTTTCACCCCAAACCAGGGCGATTTTAGCTAAAAAGAGATCTTGCTGCAGCGAGAGATTTGATAAGATTTATAACCTATTAAGCATTATGAGAAACTGACAAGTAGCTGAAAAAATTTCCAAAGTAATTATGAGGACTAGATATAATCTGTGCTCTCTCTCACTCTCTTTTTCTCTTTTTATTATAAATAACCTTAATCCTCATCCAGGATTAAAATTTAGTGTATTTTTAGCAATGCAATGTCCTAGATAAAAGATACTTCCATCTATGCTTTTATATCTTTTATATCTTTTGCATTGTGGAGCATTTTGTGATTTTATTTAACAGATGGATGCTTCCATCTATGTATCTCCAGTGCTGCAATTAGTGAGGGTTTAGAATATTTTGTCATAAACATATCTGAGGTACATGATTTCAATAAATATAAAATGTGAGTTTAAGGATAGGACAGTGTATGTCAAGGAAGCAAATCTATAGACAAGTTTATGTAATATTTTGTGTGTGGGGTTTTTTATTATTATTCGATTAATACAGGGACCCATTTGAAACTCAGCCTTCCTATGGAGATAAATTAAATCCCTTTCCAGAACTGTGATTATAAAATGATATAAAATATCTGTTACTGGTTATTTAATTACCAGTAAGCGGTTTCTGCACAAAATGTGTTCTGCCTTCCTTAAGGAGCAGATAAAACCTAATAATTTTTTTTAAATCCAGATTGAGATTTCCAAAGAACTGCATGTTATTTAGGCTGAATTTAATCATGTACTGTGCAATTTCAGTATTCCAGCTAAAACGACTGTCAACAACTGAAGAGAGGGCAGATGAAGGTCCATCCAGCAAACTGCTCTCAAGACCTTTGTCAGCCTGACAGCTTTACCCTTTAGGATTATTTGAATCAGTCCTTTTAGCTGTAGGAAAACCTGCTTTCCAAGCCAGTTTCAGGGACTGATCTTGCTGTCTTTGTGGTTGAGTTAATGAGACTACAGAGACGACTTCTTGCCAGTGTGTCAGATGGTTACTTTTTCTTGCAGGAAAAGTAACACGTTGGAGTAGGGAATTAAATGGAGGAAGATGTCATCCACCTGCTTTTCCTATATTGTTTTGGGTTTTACCCCTATGCTTTCAGCACAGATGTAACCTTACTCTTGTGTAACTCTGAATATCCCGTGTTGCAGGTTATATCCCTTTGCTCTGTATGCTTACATTTTCGTGGTCAACCAGCAAGTGTACTTAGCAGAACCTACTGTTCATATTTAGAGGGGCTGTCCTCTTGGTCACTTCTGTGGACTATTAAAGAGGAGAATGGTAAGGTGTCCAAGAGAGATTTAAGTCAGTACATTTACCTGTCAGACTGGGCAGGAGTCAGTTTCAGATGAAAACCCCTACATTATATGCGACCTGTGTTTATGCTTTCATTATACTTACTGGAGGAGATCGCTGTGCCTCAGGGTGATTCAGCTTGCTCTGAACTAAACTAAATCTGCTCTGAATCTTTCTCAAGTGTAGTGCCTGTTTGGGGAAGTAGAGCCCCTAGTCATCTAGTGTTGTATAAGGTACTGCAGAGTTTTACTGTAGCTTCCAGCAGCTACCTCAGAGGAAGGAGGCTGTCAGATTATTTTGGAAATGTTAGGGCATTGCAGGTAGAACTGAATGCCAGTGTTGAGGCAGTTGAATCCTACTACAGGATTTCATTAGTTACAGTAAGAAACCAGACAGCAGCACTGGCCTGTAGACACATTTAGAAACCTATATTTAGACTTAACTCAAATGAAACTCTACACACTCATCTGAATCTTCTGTGCAATCCTACGCCTTCTGTCCCCTACAGGCAACCTGACGATTTCTACAGCAGCAGATATTTTTTTTTAACCTTTTGTCTCCTACATAAATTGACCTTCTTCAGAGAGGGTATTTATGGTCTTATGCAGTCTGTAAATGTGTGGAAAGTTGTGAATATATTCTGCCATAGAGAGTTCAGTTTGGGTTTTTTTCCACATTAGAGACAAAAGCTGACAACAAAATGTTGTATGTTACTGAAAATTGCACTAACCCACAGTTCAATTTTAAATATTTTATTTAGGATATAAATTATTAGTGTTAGAAAATTCTTTTTCCATTTCCTGAGTATAATTAATAAACCTAAGAAAATCAAAATCTTCTTTTAACTCTATGGCCATGCAATTAGACACTCAAACTCTTGTTGAAAATTTGCTATACACAAATCTTCAAGTAATGAGAATGGCATTGTTCAACTGACTACGAGTATTCAGCTTCAGAAAGACAGTAGTCAGGTAAGGGAAAAGTTTACTTAACTAGCTTAATCTAGGCTGGAATGTTTTAGCCTTCCTGAGGCTAAAATGATTGGAGAAAAAACAAGGTGGCCTGGTTTATTTTGGAGAAACTACTTGGTTTTGTAAAAAGAAGCTGACTGACAGATTTGGATACAAAAGACAGGTGCTGTAAGCCATGCAGGCTGTTTCTCCCAAGTCAAAATTAAGGAGCAAGCCTAATGCTTTGAAGATTCAGGCAGGCTTAGCTAATTATGCATTTCTTGGAAACCATGCTCCTTCTATAATACCAGAGGTACTTGCTATCAAAAGTTACTGTAGGAAAAGCTTTGTGGAGTCTCAACACCTGTTGCAAACAGTCAGGTACAGTTCTCTCCAGGCTGTCTGCCTGAATTCCCAAGTTTTCCATCGGGAAGAGAGCTGAAAGCTTGACAGATCTGAGGCCAATGATAAGTAGAAATTCATGCTTCAGTAACTGTAATAACATGAAAAATAGCTTGTTTCCTAAGTCCCTTGATATGAAAGTTCATGATTGAGTTAAGTTTGATTAAGGAGACTTAAATCCATCCAAGCTGCATGTGAAATGCATCCAGGTATTTGTTTTCCTCCCATTGAAGACTATGGGGAGAGACTGTATGGGAAGCTGTAAATGGGCTCCCAGTGATTTGTAAAACCATTATGCATTTTGTTTCACAAAGACAAGATTTACACCAGTCAGCTGTGTTTCTTCATTTTGAAGGCCTTTTAGAGAAGTTGCTGTGGTGGATTGACCTTGACTGCCTGCTAGATGCCTCAGCAGGGCAGGGGGAGAGAATAAGATGGAAAAGTGCATGGAATGACATCAAAACAGGGAGTTGGTTCATCAGTTACCATCACAGGCAAAACACACTCAACTTGGAGAAGATTGATGTAATTTATTGCCAACTAAAATAGAGTTGGATGGTGAGAAACAAAGACAAAACCTAAACCACCTCTCGCCTCCACCCTTCTTCCCAGGCTCAACTTCACTCCGCTGTTCTTGACTCCTCAGCCTTTTCCCGCCAAAAGGCACAGGGGAATGGGGGTTGAGGTCAGTTCATAACAGCTCCTCTCTGCTACTCCTTCCTTCCTCGTGCTGTTCTCCTGGTCCAGCTTGGAGTCCTCCATGGGCTGCAGTACTTCAGGGAAAAAAAAATATCCGTTCCCCTGTGGGTTCTGTGGTAGCCGTGGTTCCTGTCAAGAAAACCTGCTCCAGCACAGCCTTCTCCACAGGCTGCAGGAGAATCTCTGTTCAGGTGACTGGAGCACCTCCTTCCATCCTCCTGAGGGAACTGAGGTTGTTTCGCCTGGAGAGGAGGAGGCTCAGGGCGGACATTACTGCTTTCCACAACTGCGGGAAGGGAGGTTCTAGGCAGAAGGGGGGAGGCCTCTTCTCCCAAGTAACAAGCAATGGGACAGGAGGGAATGGTCTCAAGTTACTCCGGGGGTGGTTTAGATTGGGTATTAAGAAATATTTTTTCACAGAAAGGGTGGTCAAGCACTAGAACAGGCTGTCCAGGGAAGTGATGGAATTACCATCCCTGGAAGTGTTTTAAAAATGTGTGAATGTGGTGCTTAGGGACATGGTTTATTGATGGACTTGGCAGTTCTGGATTAATGGTTGGACTTGATCCTAAAGGTCTTTTTCCAACCTAAATGATTCTATGATTCTTTAATCTTGGTGCTCACAGTGCTGTTTCTCATACTTTTTTCCTCACTGCTTGTGTCATGGTTTTGCCCTTTATCCACGCTTTCCCCAAGGCCCCACCACTGGGGCTGCATCTCCCTGACAGCACTAATGCAACCTGAGGGAAGACTGGCCTGTACGGTCCATCCTCTTTAGTCCTCATACTATTTTCTTTTTTTTTTTTTTTTTAGCCACTTCTTTTTGTCACTCCATCTGTCCTGGGAGCAGATCGCCATGTTCTGCTTAGTTGCTTTCTTTCCTTTGACCATAAATAACTGTAGTTACTGCTCTCTTCAGTGAACTGGCTGGATTTAATCTCTTGATTTGATGCACAAAACAATAGCTTGTTTTCAGCGTAAAGCACGTAGATTTTTGAAACTCTAATTTAGAAGGTTTTCCTTTGTCTTTATTTTCTCTTGTTTTTTAAATATAGAAGATCCTTTATACAGTCAGTGGTGCGCAGGTTGTCAACATCCCTATTAACTTCCTTTCATTTTTTATTTTGTTCTCAATTTTGCTTATTTCTGATTACCTGAAAATTTGGAAACCGATTGATGGTAAGTGTTAAGGCAGTGTTGCTTACAGGCTTTATTTCCATTACAAGCTAATTTATAATTAAATATAATTTAATAGATAATAATGCTGCACTTAGCATCCCACTGCTACATTATGCCTTGTGTAATAAATTAGAATCATAGAAAACAACTTTGTGTATGCCAAGTGGAGAAAAAAAAGAGTTAAATAATGATCACAGAGCTGATTCTAAACTACCATCAACATAAAATGACTGTCTTTCTATTTTAGCCCCAGAAGGATCAGATTTGGGGTTTAACTGCTTTAACATTTGCTTTTAAAAGCCACTCTTTTTGAAGTGCTAAATTATGGCAAGAAGAGCTTCCTGATGTACAACACCTTATATTGCTTATAAGTTGGCTGTTTTCTCAAAACTTGCCTCGCATGTTGTGTCATCTACCCTCTCACTTGCTTAGGGCCTTTGATGTGTTTGACAGCAACCTGCATTTTGTATTCTGTTTTGGAGTTGTTCATAGGCAACGAAGAACTGTATTTTTTGGCCATATCTATGTCATAAATGTAGCTACCACGATGTTTATGAGATGAGAAAAATGACCTTTTCCTCCTTGCTTCTCTTCTTGGTTTTATTTTTCTGTCCTTTTAAGTATATAACCTGACCAGCATATAGTTTAACTGTAATTACTATTTCTTAGGAATTTATCTTACTGAATAGCTGAAAGGTATGTACTCTTGTAATCTTTTCTTTCCTTCTTTACGTCTGATAGCTTTCTGGATGGCTAACTTTAGCTGCCCAGTAATTTCCAATTTAAATGTCACATAGTATTGTATTAAACAAGTGCAAAGAACTTATGATTCCTGTGCTTCAAACATCAAAGAAAGTGAGCAGTGTTCAAGATTAATGTAGTATACAGAAACTTTTAGGCTTCTGTCTTGTAAACTCTTTGGGGTGACTAACTATAGCAAATACTGTAAAAGTTTTTTAAAAAAATGTTCCTTGTGCTTGTACACTGTGTGACATGGCATAGTTTCAACAGCTCTTTCAAACAAAATGCTTACATCTCTTTATGCAGTAATATTTCTTATGGAGGATAAGTAAACAACGTAGATTTAGAAACTGAAAAATCACTTCTGCTTTGATTTAATTTGAAAGGCAACCATTAAAATCATACAAAAACCTTGGTACTATAGTCTGACTTATGCAAAGTATGACATTCAGTGCAGATCTTAAACCTTTCATTTCTGTCACACAAATGGTTATAAGGCTAGAAATACTTTTATCACCAGTGCTCAGGGGAAAAAAAAAACCGTGTTTCTTCTACTGGTTGAGTGTTAAACTTCAGAATAGTTCTTGGTTCCTTAAAATAGGCAGGATAAAAAAAAAGAAAAAAAGAAAAAAAAGAAGGATTTGCAAATGAAAGATTGCAATGCCACGTGATTATTACAAAAGCTGCTGGACATGCTTTGTTTCCATTTAGAGCTTTAGTGCCTCACATTCAATCTGCCACTGTTTTCTGCTGTGTACTAAGAGTCCCAGTAAGCTTATTTGTTAGGTGGTTTGTTGTAGTGCACGTCTGTGTGTGTAGGCTTGTTAATGTCTTATGTTGATTAAGACACATAAAGCTTGCCAAAAAGCATATTTCTTAAAAAAGAAAGATAACCCTGAATCCCCTAATGCCTTCTTTCATTTATGAAGAAAAAACCCCAAACCCAAAGAAAAAAAGACCTAAACTGAGGAAAGGAAGTAGTTTCCTCTGAAGGAAGTTTTAATTGTCTGTGCATCATCTTTGTTCCAAATGCAATAGCCTCTGATATGTGATAAGACAACCCAATTTTGTTACTTTTCCAGCACACTTGTTTCCTCTTAATTCCTGATATTGGTCCTACTTTCTCCCTATTGCCTCTTTTTGAACCTTCCGACCTGTTTGTCCATGTCCTCTTGGACATTCATTCTTCTTGGCTACCTCATCCCACAATTCTTCCCTATTATCATGTATTCTTCTGTCTAGAGACAATAAAGAGCTGAAGTGGTTAAGAGAAAGTTATTAAAGTCAACAGGGCCAGAATAGTCTGACCTCCAGTGAACCAGTCGTGTTTAAGCTGGGATAAACTGCTGGTTTTAGTATAATCATCTAAAACTTACAGAGACAACCAGAGTGAAACAGTGCTAACATTAATATGTAGTCTACTGACCCGATTTCAATATAGAGTGAAAATTAATTATAAACTTAAGAGAAATACAGATGAATGATTAAACTCACATTATAGAAACAGATATTACTGAAATAGAATATTTTAGAAAGCCTATCATAAACCCCTGTTGGGTATGGATGAGGGTGGAATTGTCTGATTTGTCTGCAATGTCTGTTTTGTATTTAAATAACCAAAGTTGATTTATTTGGCTGGGATGATTCTGGTGGCTATATTACATAATCTGAATTAAAAAAAAAAAGTTCAAAGAAAGATGGATGCATGAGAACATGTGGGGATCAAATCAAAACTTTGACAAACAGTACTGTGCACAGAAAGATTATCACATGGGTTGGTTAAAATGATATTTTCAGTTCAAAAGATGGTCAGGCTTTTTGGACCCAGCAAAAGGCTGATGTATCTGAAAGTTATCTCTTTTTCCAGATGGACCACGTGATCAGAAATATTCCTGCTTCCTGCAAACCCTGTGGTTGTATTTAGTGTTCAACTACTTCAAATATGGCTGCATACTGAACATTAAATACAGCTAACATCTGTATGCAGGACAAGGGATCAAAGTTTAGGCAACAGTAGATGGATTCTACCAGCTCTGGAAGCTGTTTTGATGGGAAGGCTACCTTCTACCTAGCAAGGAATAAGAAATTTCTCTCCTTAGTTGCTGACGTGGTTCTCTTTCCTCTGTGTAAGGTACAAGTGCCTGGGGAGCTAGCATTTAAGAGTGTTCTAGCTGGCCATTAAATTTCTTCTAGCTCCTGATGCACACAGAAACCTGTGACATACAAGAGTTTCCTGTCTAAAAAGATCACTTGCTTCTGATGAACATGTGAGCATAAAAAGTCTTTGCCAATGCATAAATGTGGACTGAGGGCTTATTGTCCCTATATTTGTACCACCCTGGAGTATGTGTCTATTTCTGATAATAAAGAGGCAGGGTATCCTTAACTGTTGCCTCTTCCCCCCATGCCCTTAAGTTATCACTGCACTGTATGCCTTTTATTTATTCAGGAAATACAAAGCCTCATTAGATATCTGTGAATATACAGGTAAGTGCAGAAGATCAGAATAATTGTCTCATCATCTAGCAAAGTTCTGATCTCGATTTTTGAACCTGTTTTTGTAACAGTATCTTCATTGGATAATGAAATACCATTACTGTTTGAATTTCCCAACTGTAATGTTCTGCACTGCTTTACATCTTCTTACCTTATTGAAACTCTCCTCTTTCCCTGTGTGATCTGCCAGTGGTATTGTACATTCAGGACAGTAAACTTCTGAAACTAATACTGGGGATGGTCTGTGAATTGGCTGTCAACAGTGTGTTGTTTAGATCAGTTAAAAAAATTATAATATTCTTACGCTGGCATAGAACTCCTACTGCATTTTCCTGTCCTATTGCCCTTTTCCTTATCTTTTAAATATTCCATATTTAAACTCACAGTTGTTTATCCCTTTCTTAGTCACCCTGTAGCTGTTACTTTCCTAAAAATCTACACTTTCCCTTACCAAAAGTACATTGTTTTCCTCAGTTTTGTTTTGTTTTTTTTTAATAAATCTTAGATATCCACTCAAACTTGTTGTAGAACACTGATACTCTCTCTTCCCCTTCCTCAAATCTTCCATCCCAGATTTACTGAGATTCCTTTGTGCTCGAGCTTGATAGCACAGATAGCACAGACTTAATCAACTTAGCCTCAGACTCTGCATCTGGAGCGAGAGGTGGGAGAATTAAAAGAAAGGACCGTGGACATCTCAGAAGGTAGGATCAACAAAGATGAAATTTTAAAAAAACCCAAAAGCCAAAGAACTTTGTCATCCTTTCAGTAGGGGAGTAACTGCAAATAAGATGTTGGCCCAACTCATATGGTCTGTTGTGGTTTCTCAGGGTAGTTTGGTAGGTTTTTCAGAAGAGGAGGTCAGGTGGCTAATCTGTGTAAGGCAGCATGTTGCACAAAGAAGTGTATGTTTGTTTTAAAAATAGCTGTTATAAACATTTAAGAAGTTGCAGTGATGATATCAAAGTGGAAAGAATATACCTTCTGTAATTATAAGCATTCCATGCATTTACATGCATAGCAAAAAATTAGGCTTAAGTATTTCTAATTGTGTGAAGAAAGCTACAAATTTAAGGGTGAGTCTGGGATAGATTGTGAATTATGATTGTAGAACATAAGAATATAGAATACGTATAGGGCATAATCCTGCTTGGTGCTTCGTCAAAACCCTTACTGGGCAGTACTAACTGTTGTAAAATGCTCATTTATAAGTAGGTATCATATGATAATTAACATCCCCCAAGCATGGAAAGTTCTGTCTAGCTGTATTTCCACCTTGGTGATTTTTTATTTTTTTTTTTTTAATTCTGAAAACTAAATAGTATGAAAATAATGTGCAATCATGTAATATGAATTTTACTCTTTCACTGAGAATGTTTGCTCTTGCTTGCTTAAGAAAAGTTAAAACAAAAGGATCAAACTGGTAGAGGTTTGTGATGATTTCATTTATTTAAGCTTACATTTCCAGGTTTATCCAGATTGTGTTTAGTATTGTATCTGTATGTGATATGAAAAACTATCTGTAATAATCAGAAACCATTTCACATCCTTGCTCTCAGTCTCAGGACAGTGGCAAGGACACTGCCTGTCCCGGGCAGTGGTGGTGAGCCCAGGCTGTGTGCAGGCCTGCCCGGGTGCAGGAGGAAGAATACTTTTGGTGTCACACTATCCCTCACTGAATCACTTGCAAATTAATTTCACAGTCTGGTTGTAAGGCTCTGATAGCCTTATTCTAGACTTTGTGTGCACTTGGAGGTGTGGGAGCTCTAAGCAAAACTCAGCAGCCAGAACTTCCCAGCATAGGAGTTGGTGGGGAACAGGGAAATAAATTCAGAGCAAGCAGAGGGCTGAGAGTGGAAAGATGATCAGTCCAAGTGGTCAGAGAAGGCCTCTGTCAAGCTGCACAGCAAAGATCACTGCAATGAGATTATCCTGAAATATGTCAAAAATATGCTTGCTTTCCTCTCAACCGGAGTGGGTTTTAGTGTTTGTTTGAATTGACAGATCTGAATGTGCCACATTCCCTTACGTTCCCTGGGCAGGTAGCTATGTCATCCCTAAAAATCTTTGTCTTAGCAAGATTGTCACTCAGCTGTACATTCAACTCATTCCCACTGGGAATACTCCTGAACTGCCTTCTATCCTTATCTGCACAGCCAGTAATAATCCTCTTCTTCCTCGCAGCCCTTGCACTTCTGCATTGTGTCTGCATGGTGCTGTTCTTGTCAGCTCCACTGTCTCTTCCTATGGATCCAAGCAGTTTCTGTCAGCTTTCCTCATCTCCTGTGTCTGTTGTTTCCCCCCCTGAATTGTCCCTGCAGATAGAGGTACCCAGTACAGAGCTTCTGGTGACCCTGTGCTCCTAGTGGCTTTCAAGGCCAGTATGTTCCTCTGTGTAATTCAACAGTGACATCTGTTTCAAAGGTTGAGAACCCCAAATACAGGATTTAGACAGACGACCTCTTTTGAATCTGGAGGGAACACCAACAGCTGTTAACACCTTACTTCAACAGAATATAGAGAGGCAATCTGAGAAATCTCTGGAGGTGCATATATATGTATCTATCTGATAAATACAAGACAACTTGGTTCTCACTAAGTCATATTGGAAGCTTTCAAGCACACAGTCACTCCACCAGCATTTGGTGGAGGTAATCTTAAGCTTTCAGATAGTTAGGGAAGTAGCTATGTGTATGGACTGCTGTATGTTCCTGGAGGAAAATAGGTTGATATGCTGTGGGCTTTCCATAGTTCCTTGTTTGACTACAGTGCCTCACCGGCACAAAACTTTTCAGATTTGGTGTACTGTTTGCTTTAGAACAGAAACCTATGTAGATAGTGAGACAAAAAAAGAGGCAGACCTTCTAACAGTGAAGTATTACAAGCATAGTAACACTTAAATGTAGTTGAAGAAACATAGGGCCAAGATCTTTACATTTTTCAGTGCTTTATTCCATACAGAATCACAGACTGGTTGAGTTTTTAAGTGTCCTCTGGAGATCCTCTAGTCCAAACCCTTGCTCAGACCAGGCCCAAGTAGATCACGTTGCCAGGGCTGTGTCCTGTTGGGTTTTGAATGTCTCCAAGGATGGAGAGTCCATAATACTGGTTTTATTTTTTTGTGTGTTTGAGAAGACAAAATCAGAATTTAGTTCATGCCTGTCAAGTCCCCTGTGACCTCCATTGGTTGACTCACTCACTCTTCCTTCCAAGACCTTTTTTTTTTTCACTTCAAGAATTCAGCTCTGCAGCTATAATTGAGTTTCCATTTTGACTAACCTTCTTTACAATTTTCTACAGCTACACATTTCCGATTTCTTTTGTTGTAAATTATTTTCCATTCTATATCAAAAAAGAATCTCTTGCCTCTATACTACATTTGTTTGGACACAGTTTGTATAAAAGAGTATTTACATAAAAGAATAGTATGGAAACATAAATAATGGTGTTGCAGTGCAAGCTCCCACAGATATGATGTATACATTCATGCACTATTAAAGACAGTTTTGTTCTGAGCATTTGCATATTTTTGCTTTAGTTTGTAAATATATAAGTGGATAAAAGGAGTGTAATGCTTCTGATGAGTTCTCTCTGTTTTTTGAATGACAACTAAAATTTTCTATCAGTCCTGACTGTAAACTGTTTCATGCCATTTACATTATTTTGTTAGACTTCTTCATTTTAAAAAAAATATTTCTGTGTTCCGTGTATATCTGTAACTATGGAAACTGTGAAGTGATTAAGAGGAGTACAGTTGATGCTTCTGTGGCTCATCAAGACAGCCAAATGTTCAAATAGTTAGAAAAAACTTTTTGTTGTTTTTAAGACGGTTAGAGAATATACAGAAATTATCTATGAGGTAATGATTCCTAGTGTAGCTTAATGGTCTATGAAAAATGGAGATTGATGTTACAGTAAATGTGACTAGCAATTCATGGCTACTACATTATCAGAAATATATTAAAATATTGAAGGAAATTCAGGCAAGAGAATTAAATTTGGAAAAGAAACTGATCTGTGAGGGAGTGAGACCAAAGCAGAGCTTTCTGAAGCTGTGATTGTTGCTGGGACTTAGAATTCTGCTGCCAAGGAAATAAAAATACTGAGAGTGGACAACACGGCTGAGGAAGGGGTGAGTGTAACAGTATGGAAAATGGATTTTGAATGGGGTAATACAGGACCTGTGGAGGAGTCAAACCATTGGGATGTTTGGGATCGTTGAGTTTCAAAAAAAGTCATCTAAGCCTCATCATTATAACCTGTGGATAATACACCATAAGCTTTTCTTGAGGGTTTGTATTTTTTCTGGGAAAAACCCTAATATTCTCAAGCCATCAGGCCAAATCATATCTTTCAAATTAAAATCAGGCCAAACAATGCTTTCTGAGTGTAAGTGCTCTTTCAACTAGCACTAAATGTGACTCTCTGAGCTCACCTGCAAATCAGTTCTGTGCTCACCTGTCTGCAATGAGAGGTGTGTCTGAAGCCGCCCACAGCTTAAGTATCAGGGGAGAAGCTCTCAGATGAGCTTGGAGGAAGTCAGCAGCTTGGTGGAGTGTGATCTGGCTGTGAGGGTGCTTTGTCGCACATAGGTATATTCTAGGGCAGAACTTGGGTGGGTAAGTGATTGTATATATGTATCCAGCAATTTATGTATACAGTAAAGGATCTCACTTGGTGTCTGTGCCTTCATGTGCCACATCTGAGTCTACATGATTCTTAACCAGGCAGGATGAAGTCTCTTGGATTTTTAACATCTCCTTTCTCCTGGTACAGTAGTCTCTTCTGTCTCCCTCCAAATAGTAAGTTTGAAAATTTTGATCATTTTAGTTAGAAGTAGGCCTAAAACCAGAGCTGCAAGGAAGTTTGAGTGCAAGGTTTCAAAGTTTGTGCAAGCTATAGTCCTACTTTAGAAGGTCACAACTGTAACTATGACAATGCAATTTTCATAGTATGTTTTAAGTGGTGTGTATTAATTAATTTGAGTAGTAGATTTAAAAAGAAGCTTGTGGGGGAGATTATTTCAAATTATTGTATGTAAATGGGCTGGTGTGGATTTTTAGACAAAAACTATGACTTTTCCCTAGTGATTTTGGTTTCTTCCTTAAACTCTAAAGGCATTGCCAGAGAAGGACATTGCAATAGTGAATGGCTGTGGCTGTTCTAGAGATATTATTTCATATGATGACTTTACAGTTGCCTGAATGCGTCACTTTCAACACTCAGTTTGCTGCAGGATTTTCTGGAGAATGTTTTAATTTTTTATGGAAGTTGTCGTGAGCTTTCCAAAAGATTGGCAGCTGTAACTGAGAGATTTTGGTAGCAGGGCGTGTGAAGAAAGTAAGTTGTTTTTTGTTTTATTTTTATCTTAAATGATTTGCAACACTGTTGCTAACAGCAATGTCAACAAAACTGACACATAATACCCCTTTGATGTTAACTCCTTGAGTTGTTGCTCCACTGCACCTTTGCTGCATCTTTCTGTTGGCAGTTTGTAATTGTGGGTTTAGAAACTTAGGCCAGTAATAACATTAGAATCAATGTGTAAACTGTGTGTTCAGCTGCCTAAAAGTAGGCACCAATCCATTTTTTGTGCCCTATGGTACATAGGACATGTACATATGGCTGGCAGAGGTGACAGCTCCTGTGGCAGGCTTATGCCCTCTGAAGTGGCATGTGGCAGCCAGGTGGGTTATGCTGACTTATCTCAATGGCAGTAACCTATGATGAGGCACAGGATTTAGTCTTATTGCACAGTATCCACTTGAAAGGGAGTGGATTCTCTTTGGATGGAAACCTAAATACCTGCCATGCCTATAGTTGTTTCTGTGTAAATGGAAAAAAATCTAAGCATCTTACTCTCATCCTTATTCATACACATAGGATCTGATTTGGAAAGTTAACATCTCAGTTAACTATGCAAGGCAAGCAGGAAAAGAGTATGAAGTGTGCTCCCTAGTGCAAGTGGAAAATTCTGTATGGCAGGCTTCTAAACATCCCTCCTGGATGCTCTCAGTCAAACATAAATGGCACTGCAGATGTTAAGGTGACATGTAGTTCTGTGAGCCGTGGGGCCTCATTCCCTACGAACATGTCTTGCAATTGAATTGCTATGTAGATTCTGTGATGCCAGTAAAAGATTGCAGTAATGAAACATTTATAGGGTTTTTGTAGAACTGCCTATCTCATGAAACCTTTAAGAATATAATCCCTTGAAAACGCCCATGTCTGCACAAATTTTATTGCATTTGTCCAGTGGGTTAAAACATTTTTGGAGGGTGTGGGGAGAAAAAGGGGAAGAAAACAATCAGCTGTCAGCATCAACCTTGTTTTCTTGCCAAATCAGGATAAAAATATCAAGCTGAAAGCCTAAGTTATGAAGAAAATCTGCTCTGCACAGGAATGGAAGAACAGAGAGTGCTAAAAGACTTTAATATCACAGTCCTGAAATGGCTGAGCCCCATATGTCTGAAAAGCATCAGTCTGGGCAAAGTGGTCCTCTCCCTGCTTGGAAGGGAGAATGGTAAAGAATTGCACTGTCCTTTTGAACCCTTCAGTCTAGAGGAGAGGCTTCAGAAAAAGCAGTACCTAGACTCCTAGGATACTTCTTTACTAACAAATTAAGCCTAATCTGGGGCTATTCCTAAGTGTTAAGAGTGTCTGTGCTAGTAACCTGAAAGAAGGCTGCTTGGCACGCTCTTGGTCTTTGGCCCGCTAGTGCTTTCTCATCAATTTGTGCTGGTGATTTGAGAGATGGGGTGCTCTGAGGTTCACTTCCAGAAGGCAATTTCTGTGCAGCCACCTTGCTTCGAAGTAGAACAGAGATCCTTGTATGGATGCAGGTTATTTCATGTCATTTGGCTTCAGTGCTCAAAAATGTTTCTGTGCAAGTTTAACGTACTAGAATTGGTGTCATTTCAAGATGAAGTTTAACAGGAGATGGCAAGACAGTGCTGTAGAGAAAACATCCTCTTCCCCCCATTTGCCTCTGTTCCTAGCCACATGATTTACTACACGTCATACCCTTCCATGAGAAAAATAGATGTGGCAAAAAAATGAAACTGATTTAAAACTACAGATAAATTTCGACAGTGTTTTTAAATACAAGTGGCTCCTGGGAGGGCCTGATAGGCAGGGAAGAGGTTGCGAGGGTGTATGTGGTATGGGGAAGCTGGGAACAAGGAAGGGAGGGGACAAACCCTGACAGGAAGAAAGAAGAGCAGGAGAGGTGGGAGGTGAAGAGACCTTCTCTTTTGGTGACCAGGAGCCATTGGATGAACTCAGCTGACTGTACAATTTTGAAAAAATACATTTAATCAAAGCTTGGATTCACAAGCACATTTTCATTAGAAAGGCAGAGTTGTTTACTTATTTAGATTTTGGAATACTGTAAGGATTCAAGTAGATTTTCAGATTCCTTTATTTTTTAATGGAGTGAAGCCATCATGACACTTCAGCTAGGGGATATAGTAAAAGAGATAAATGCACTGCTGTATACTAATTTCATGGTTTGCTGCATGTTTTTACATTATCCCAGAAACATTAAGTGATATGTAGTCTAACTTAATTCTGTGAATGAATAGTTTTATAAGAGCAAATTGATGACACTCCTTCCCTCTGCCTTTCAAGAGATGACCTGAAGGATGGTGGCAGAGAAGAGGGTCTGCCTAATTAGATCTGTCTGAAATGACTAGTGTCTTCTAGAAGTGTGCAGAAGAAGGTGGCTAAAGGAACATTAACAAAAGCAATAAAATGAAAAGATCTTGTGTATACACCCTTCAGAAGGGAAATACTTAAGATAGCATAATGTTCAGTAAGGAATAGCTTGTGACCTGCTATATGAGCAAACCGGTTACCTGATTTGCTGGACAGAGATGAAGCAGGATGCATGGGAGTCAGCATAACTGTGAGTTTGCAATTTCTATGAAGCATCAAGGAGTGTGCTCCTTATGGAGCCTTCTCAGAATCGGGGCTTGGGTGAAGGATTTGGGGAACTTGCTCTGACCTCAGTCTGAGTTTTGCCTGGCATGTATCACATAAATTTGGTATTAAAGTTTGTGCCCTTCCTAATGTAACTTTAGCTTCCAGTGCATGTTTGGAAGCCTCCAAAGTAAAATTTGAAAAAAGGCCTTTTTTTTTTATTATTATTTGTTCTAAAATGCATTTTTGAAATATGTAATCATGAAGCAGTATTTTTATTTTTGTAAATGAAAATGCTCTTTTTCTCTGCTTTATCGTTGTATATATTATTTACTATGGGCTCTTTCAAGTTGGAATTTCATGTTGTGTTAGTACAGGAATACTGTTTCTACTCATTGTGGATCACATTCAACAGTACCTGTAAGAGTAAGTTTGAGGACTATTTTTTCTGTGAATGAAATACTCTGTATTCCACATGAAGGCAAGCATGGGATCCTTCTAGCATGTTTTCACGCAGCCTGTAAAGTTTCCACACGAATCTGTGAGGGAACTGTTGACCCACCTCTGCTGAGTCCTGTATGTGCCACTTTGTCTTTGTTATGTAGCAGTAAAGCCCAGAACCCTTTGCTATGCTGTGAAAATGCACATTTTTACAGAGCCATGCATATGAACCCTTTGAATGAGGAGCACCCCTTTACTTGTTCTCTTTAATAGCTTCATGTGCTGGTATGCATTGACTTATGTAAGGATGCAATAAACCAGAAACAAAGCCAACAGCAAAAAACAGGCTGTGGATGTCTTGAATGACTCACTGTAGCACTGCATCAGAGCTCACCATCCAGGAAAGAGTAAACAGAAACTATTTTTGAAGATACAGAGTAAAATTGTCTAACACTTCATTTTACTGATGCATCACGTGGAGGTCCAGAAGCCACATTAGAGAACTGTAATCCTTCATCAGAGCATTTGTTTGGTTGCCTAACATCTGTGGATTGTTAAGATAAGTTATTACACAGACCTGCTTTAGTTTAGATTAGTTTGGACCATATCCCAGTATATTCAATCAGGATATAATTCCTGCATGCTGCTAAATTGCTTGCTCCACATACTTCTCTAAAAATGTTTTTCAATACACAGTTTTGTCATGGAAACTCTTATGTCACCTCAAGTTTCATTTAATTTTTTTTTCCTCTTAAAGAAAAGTTTTTATTTTTCCTTTTGGACCGAATATATCTCAGAGCAAACATAGCATCTGTTAAGTGCTGAAGAGATTCCTTAACAGGGATGGTAGTGTAGCTTCTATGTGAGTATAATGCAGATTTCCTACGTGTATAATCTGTGGTGACTGGTATGTATTGTGTCCAAACTGCAGTGTCTAAAGACAGCTGTAAGAAAGTGAGTTTGTATTTACATGTCTAGTATTTCTTTTTTCTATATTCTGTATTTTTCTGTGTCTATTTGTGCATTAGCTATTCCTGTTTGTTTGGCTCTCATAATATTTTGCATAAAATGAATTACAATATCAGTGGTGATTATGTAAATCGATGGAAATTTCTTCGAGTTTATTACATACTTTATACATATCTTAAATGATCAAATACATTAAATTGTAAATGAAGTCTGCTGCCATCTTTACACATTTAAATGTTCTTACATGCATACACACATACGTAATTTAATTACAATATTTAATTTTACTTTAGTATTCCTTATCCTTCCTTTAAATGAACTCTAGTTGATTTTTTTTATTAACACTTTTTTCAACTTTTCCTGTAAAATGATAACATACAGGCAACAACAATTTTCATTAATGACTTTGTTTTATAGCATTGACATAGGTTTTATACACAGACTCATGTGCATGCACACTCTTGCTGTACAATGAGCTAACAATTGTGTCAGAGTCTATAAAGACATTTTAAAATGTAGGGGGTTTATCAGTTTAAGTCTTGCTGTTTTTTTAAATACCTGTAATAATAATACCAGGTAGACTAAAAACCTATTACATTAGAATAGATAATTTGATAAACTGAATCTCTGTTTTGTGAGGTATACTAGATGAAGGAAATAAGACATTTTGGAATCAAGGGATTTCTTTATTAAAGGACTAGCATTTATTTTGTTGAAGTTGCTACTCCTATTATCCTACTGAGGCTTATCTCTTTTTTGTTGTAATACATGTTTCTGCTACTGTTGGAAAAACTGTAGCTTTTGATTAAGGTTTTTTTAATTAATTTTTAATAGGCATTTATTATCCTTCTTGAGTAGAAGAAATATAACAGTCATCTTTTGATAAAGGAACAATCCAGATACAGGGAAAACAGTTGGATGTCATCATAGTGTGGTTTGGTCAAACAGTGCAGAAATGGTATTGGAAGTTCTGATACAGTCTTCAGACCTAAACAGATAGTCTGTTCTAGGGTGTTTTAACTAAATCTTAAGTATGTTAAAAATGTAAAATGCCTAAAATTTTCATCATGCCATGTGAGCCATGCACCTCCTCACAAGGCCAGAGAATAAGAGAGCTCAGTACCAGAGCTTTGTCCTGTTGCAGTTTCTCCCCGGAAAGTGATTGTTTTTTCTGTTCCATTTAATTTTGTGTTGTATAATTTTGCGATGGTTGCAGCATGCCTGTGTTTACACGAAATAATTTAGGCATATTTTTCATTCCAAGTTTTGTCATCCTTCTTACCCTTTTTACAATTTTACCCATTCTTTTACTTCTTCCTGTGTTAAACTAAAAGATTTTCTTTCGCATTTTCCTTATTAGCTGTCAGCTTTGTTTCTTCTCATCTCTATTTTTATTTCTGACAGAATTCCTACCTCTTGTGTATTCTTCATGCATTTTGCCTTTTTTTGTTTATCTGCCTCAAAGCTCCTTCTGTCTTTGTCTCATTTTTTTCTGAAATATTCACACACCAGAGTCCTGATTAACCTTCAGTTTTTCTCTGGTGATTTACTCTTGTACCTAAGACTGTCTTGTACTATATACACACTTGAAAGATAGAGTCTTGCTTTACTGTATGTGCTCCTGTTTATCTGTGTATCTGAAATTCAAAAAAAAAAAAAAAAAAAGAAGCCTAAGAAGCACTGTTTATGTACACAGCTTAATTGTGATTGCCAGGGAAACACCTTTAATTTCTTTAAGTATTATTTTCAGCTGTAACTCAGAGATGGTAAATAATAATTTCCAAGTAGTACAAAATATCATACTTTTGCATTCTTTTCATTGGCACATTTAGTTCTCTATTAGTAGGTTTCTTTAGGTCTTACCTTACATCTCTGGTAAGTAGTTGTTGCGGATGTAGCTAAACCCGTGCACAGTAAATGCTGAATTTATTTGCTGGATAATGTTGAGTTATTTTACATGAGAAAAATTAATCAAAGGGAAATACCATGTTATTTTTTTGTGGCAGCAGAGGTTGGGAGTTAGGTGGGCAGGACTCTGCCACCCAAGATACAAGTTCCATTTAGAGTCTGGTAGGCTTGTACTGACAGTGATCCACAGCAACGAAAACAACCCAAGCCACCCCCATAACTGCATCAACACCAGCAACAAGTTGGCCATGTTGGTGTTTGTTCAGAAGAAAGCTAGGGCTGGGCTGATGGGGGATTGCTACAGGTAGGACTGGCATATGTGGACAGTACGTTTTGGAGAAGCTCGCATAGCATGTGCCTGTAGGATGCTTGGCTGTAGCCAATGCAGTCAGCGCTTGGAGAAGCATGTTCTGGGTCCTGTCATGAGCACCAGCCTCACCAGTTTAAGGGCAAGCGAGGGATCATACCTGCTCTGTGATAGTGAGCATGCATTTCAGGGTCTGAGGGGTAGCTGCACTGACTCTTCTTGTTGTCTTCAACTAGGTTATGTGGGTATGCAATTTATGTCGAAAACAACAAGAAATCCTAACGAAATCTGGAGCGTGGTTTTTTGGAAGTGGACCACAGCCCTCACCCAGCCAGGATGGAGCACTGAGTGATACGGCAACTGGTGGAAGCTCAGATGCACCGAGAGAAAAGAAAGCAAGACTTCAAGAACGATCGAGATCACAGACTCCTTTAAGTACAGCAGCTGCCTCATCACAGGAAATCTCTTCTTCCAGTGTGCAGTCTGACCATAGGAAAGGAGCAGAAGTATCGCAGCTGGCTATGGGCCTGGACCAAAAGCAAGTTTCATCAAGGTCTAGAAGTGAACCTCCAAGGGAGAGGTAATGCTTTCTGTCTTGATGGAGCCTCACAGTTATAAATGCTAGTTCAGTAATATTGCACAAGCCTGTCAGATGGGCCTTGTGTGTGTCTAGAACCATGTAAAAACAAAGAGTAAGATGATTTGATGACTGGAGAAAGATAACCATCAAATACATTGTCTGATTCGGTCTGTGAAACAGAAATGAAGAAAAAAAAAGATAATTTTATTTTGGGGATATTTTTATGTACTTCAATGCACTTTGGTGTTCGCTTTTAATACAGAATTGTAGGTTACTTTTAAATTTAAAATTTGGCAGGTATTTCAAAGTGATAAAACAAAGAGCAAGCCTTTAACTTGATGAAATAATGTACTAGAAGTTAAAAAAACCCACCTCCCACCCTAAACAAACAACAGCCCCACCCTGTGTAGTTCTGTCAGATATTCTTATGTGTTGTCTTTTTGTTAATGATATTTCCTCTTTTGTGATTAAAAATAATACAATTAAAAGAGCTTATTTACACCTGCAAAGTCAACATTCATGAAGAACAGAAATAGTACCATCTTGAATTCAGAGCAAGTTGTATGCAAGAACAGAGCCAACCAGAAGGAAACTATTATATTTTAAGTGAGTAAATAAGTAAATTACTGAGCTGCGTTCACTGTGATGCACAGGTTGAGTAGCAGCAAATCAAGAGGATGTTCAAGATAATGAACAGTGGCTAGTAACTTACTGTGTGGGTGAAGTCTGTCTGGGTTTCCCTGTACCAAAACTCAGGTTGGTGTTATTAATATTTATGATGTAAACAAACACATGGTGTTCTCCCCTAATTCTGTTGACTTTTTTTCCCTAACACTGGGAAGGCCCCCAGAGCAGTCGTCACTCAGATGAAGGACACTTCTAGGAAAGCAAAATGCTTTCCATTTCTGCTTTGCTGCCCAAAAGTGAGATGGCTATATTAATTATAGAATACTAATGTTCTCAACTTGTCATTGAGACTTTCAAATGAAGTCCAAGATTTCTGAATGGAGAGCATCTATGGTAAGCTCAGGTTCCATTTATTTTTCAAAAACTCAGGAGGAATAGGAGATGGAAAAAAGGAGGCAGGAGCTTAACTTGGATCATATCCAAATTTGCCTGTCCTCTTGGATGCATCTGTGATATGTAATGTGAAGATGTATCAGTTGTGGAAGGGAAGATTCAGTGCCACAAAACAAAGCCCTAGTGACTTTGTCCTAGTGCAGGTTCATCTCGAATGCAGTGTATAGCTGTGTTCAGCCTTCTTCAAAATCGATGGATTCATATGTGAACAAGTAAACAAAAGATCAACTGGAATGATGAGAGAAATAAAAATATCTACTATAAAGGGCCTTTATGATTCTTCAGCTTGCTTATTCTTCCAAAGCAGAAGATGAAAGAGGAGAGAGAGAGAATAATTTTCACACAGCTTCATTATTCATTGTTCTGTACTTTGGCTGTGTAGAGAAATTAATGAAATTTTTTATCTTCTTTTATTACTAGAGAAAGGAATGTCATTAATTTGTCTCAAGGAATCAATTTGCTTTTCTTTGTATACTTATGAAATGGGCACTTCTTTTTAGACTTTTAGTACAATAAAGCAAACTAGGTCAAATATTATTGTTTCTGGATATATTCTCTTTTGCATTTTTTTATATCCATATTACTTCTTTCTGTAATGTTACTGTGGGAATATACTCCATTTGGTGGTGTTTATGTGTCAGGGTGCTTGAAGAGAATTGTGTGGTTAGTCTGTAACCCTCATGACTGCTGCCAGAAAAATGACATACTCCAATACTGTCATAGTGCTGCAGTTGCTACAAAGACAACTTTGAGTTTTCCTACTTACATGGGTAAATTCTTTTTTATCTGCATTTATCCAATTTAATATTCTTTGTGATTTTATTAATTACTTGGGACCATCCATAATTTATGTTTTTGTGGGCTCTGGAAGTTGTTTGCTATTGGAAAATAAAAGTATTGCTGGAAGGATTAATAGATGTAATTCATGTTAATGGATCCACTACCTTTCTGTGTGTTTTGCTGTAGCTTATCCTGGTTTAGAGTCTATTGATGGTAGCACTGTACACAAGCATTTTTATCTTGCATACAATTCTTCAAATTATTGTACTCCTTTTCATTGTAGAAAGAAGACAATATTGGTTTCAGACCAGAATGGCAAAGGTATAAAGAGTGAGCGTAAGCGTGTGCCAAAATCCTCACTTCAAAAAGAAGGACCAACAGATGACCGGGAGCGAAAAGAACGGCACGAAGGTAGAAGGCTGGAGAAAGGCAAGTCACAGGACTACCCAGACTTGCAAGAGAAACTTGAGGAAGGCAAAGTGCCTGATGATGAAAAACAAAGGAAGGAAGATGAATATCATACCCGTTACAGGAGTGACCCCAATTTGGCAAGATACCCTGTAAAACCGCATCCTGAGGAACAGCAGATGCGCATGCATGCAAAAGTTTCTAAAGCACGGCACGAGAGAAGACACAGTGATGTAGCTTTGCCACATACAGAAATGGAGGAAGCGGAGGTACCTGAGAATAAATTAGGAAAACGCTCACAATTACAGGGAACTCAGGACAGAAAATCTCTTGTGGAAACTCAGAGGTCGTACTCTATAGACAGAACAGGTGATGTAAGAATTTCTGTTTCTAAACAATTAACTAATCATAGCCCACCAACTCCCAGGCATAGTCCAGTTCCTATAGAGCACGTAGAATACAAGAACCACGATTCTTTTAAAAAACAGAGCCGCCTTGATCCTAGCTCTGCTATTCTCATGCGAAAAGCAAAGCGGGAGAAAATGGAGACCATGCTAAGGAATGATTCCCTTAGCTCTGACCAGTCGGAATCAGTGCGGCCATCCCCTCCAAAGCCTCATAGAGCAAAAAGAGGCGGAAAGAAAAGGCAGATGTCAGTTAGTAGCTCAGAGGAAGAAGGGGCATCAACACCAGAATATACTAGCTGTGAAGATGTGGAGATAGAAAGTGAAAGTGTCAGTGAAAAAGGTAAGGACCTTTATGTATATTATGCACATGGCCATGGTTTGGGGAAAAAATATATCTGTATTTTTCTCTCTCTTTTGCCTCTTTTTTAAACATACACTTTTGGTTTTCCTCTTACCTATTTTCTTTCCCAACTGAAAAGTGTCTTGTACCTGTTTACATTTGGTTTGCAATGTTTCCTTTTGCATTCTTAGATGAGGTAGTTACAGGTAGCATCAGCTGGTGCCTTTATTTCTCATTCTTTTCCCTCTTTCACCTAGAACTGACAGAATTTGGTTTATTCTCTCGATGTCTGTATTCCCTTGGTCATTGCTTCATCCTTTTGTCTGTATCCAGAATAATTTTCTGTGAATGAATTTAAATGGAAAGTGAGTTATGTAACAATCTGAGAAGACTATTGTAAAGCATCATAATCTTACTGACATCTCAGTTTTGAGGCATGCAAAATTTTCCTACATTTAATAAAATGTCAAGGATCTGCCAGAATTCATTGTTAACAAGGACAGCATACAGGGCAAGGGAGTGTTATATAGGAAAGAAATGAGAATTGCCTAACTTGTTGTTGAGATGAATTTGCTCCCAAGATTACAAGTATGTTTAAAGTCTGTTACTTCAGTTTGTCTTCTTCTGTTGATGGTAACACTCAGCAGTAAAGCATAAGTAGAGTACATGATGGGCTTTTAAAACAAAGCCTTTCTACCAGCTGAAGAAGTTAAACAAAGTCAATGAATGGTGAACATTTGTATCGTCAGAAAAGACTGTGGTAGAGCCTACTAACTGTCTTATGACCTGTATTTGTCTTTAAGTGACGCTACAGTGAGCTGAAGGCTTTTTATGTCTCTGGAATTAGCGTTTAGCTCTGTAGTTTAATTATCTATGTTTGTAACTTGGAAATTTGCTGCTGGTGTTCATACTCAAAATGCCAACGGCTTGTCTGCATTTTCTTTTAGTTCCTGGCACTGTTTCCTGACATGCCTTTTGATTCATGTATGCTAACTTGTCTGTGTCTTTATCTGATGTTGTGGCCTCCTGACATCCCCTAAAGCTCCAGGTATAAATGTAAAAAGAGACATTTCTCTTCTATTCCATCTGAATAACTGTTTTTTTTAACTGTCTAAGCATTAAGTTTCCATTTAAATACGGAAGCTTTCTTTGCTGCTCATTTTTAAGGAGGAATGATGATCATGACCCTGAAATTTTCATCCAGATTCTGCTTAGACAAAAAAAACCGTAAATTTTTTGACTGTCAGGGTTGTCAAACACTGGAAAATATCTCTCAGAGGTGCACAGTCTCTGTCATTGAAGATTCTCAAATCCCAAATGGAAAAGCCCCATAGCAGTTTGCTGTAGCTGACCCTGCTTTTGAGAAAGGAGATTTGATCTAGGGACCTACAGAGGTCCCTTCCAGTCTCAACTGTGCTGTCTTTCTAAGAGAGCACATCTCTTTCCCTTATACTGTGGCAATATTTTATGCTGACATCTGGATTTGTGTAGTTTTCCCTGATTTCCTCTGTTGGTAGTAGTGGTCTGCAATGTAAAATTTCCTTTCCATCTTTGTTTTTTGCTTTCATTTGTGTGCATCAGTTTGAGGTTTCTTATGAAGTAGAAAGGATTTCTCATATTCAGTGAGGTGTATCATTATAAATTGGAAGGTCTTTGATGTAAAAGTCAAGTCCAGGCTGAAAGTCATTGATACTGATATCAATATGTTGACATAGTTTGCTCTGTAATGATCCTTTGTAAGTAAATCCGTTCGATGGTTGCTTTCAGGCTCGACACTAATCTCAGTTTTTGACCAGTCTCCCATTGTATTGTTAAACCATGAAGGGTTGGACTTCTTTCCTTCAGTGTTATGAATCCCAGAGGATTTCAAATGTCACTAAATGCTCATGTTCTTAATAATTGAATCAAGTTCTTGGTTACCTCTGAGATACATGTTTAGGCACCTCCCCCTTTAGGCAGTGGATGCCGTGGTCTGTATCATACCAGTGTGCTATGTCACTGTATTTGAATAAAAATTATAAATAGGAGTATGTTAGGGACCTGTCTGACCACTGCCAACTCAATACTTGGTTGATATCGTTGAGCATTCCTTGAGACCTTATCTCTACTGGTCAGTAAGCTAGCACCATGTTATTAATCAGAATATATATACGTGTGTGTATATTATATGTATATGGGGTTATGGAATACATTAATTACAGAAATATATTTATTAATTTAATAGCTCTGAGGTGTAGCTGTTAATGTTTTTTTTGCCTGATCTTGATATGACTTTTACAGTCTTTGTCATGGGAAAAGAAGTGGAGAGCATTTGAAGCTGGGGGTGGAGTACAGAAAAATAGCTAGGAAATGTGAATACAAATGAGAAAGCAGAAGCATTTTTGTAGTAAAGTAACCAGTTATTTTTAGAATTAAATTTTCATCGGTACTTAAAAAAAATCTACAGTATTTCTTAAGAATAAATGGAAAGGTAGGAAATTATATTACCTAAGAAAATCTTTTAGAAATCCTTCAGTATTTTAAAAGAAAAAATGCCACAATAAAGGGATGTAGTGTTACAAAATTGATGCAAATAATTTAAAAATGCCTGTAACTGAGGGCAGAATACAATTCTTAACTATTTAACAGCATTTTTACAAACGGAATTTCACCCACCATTGCTTCAGTGCTTTGCTTGTAATTTGGGTGAGATACTGGACAGGTCTCTAGTTATAGCACTTTCGTTTATAAGTCCAGGAGGGTCTGGAATCCATCCTGTCTTATCTAAATATCAGCTCAGCCATATATCTGATGCCAAAGCAATGTAAATGGAGCTGGAAAGACAGAGTTATCGCAAATAAAATTTTTAACTTTGAAAAGCCCATCCAAGAAAAAAACAACATCTTAAAATTAATGTTCACATTTGGTGAGTGCCAATATAAAGCACAGCAATTAAGTAAAGATGTACTGTTTTCAATTCTATATTGAACAACTAAAATAAAAGTTTTCTATGGAAAACGGCTTACAAAGATTTTTAAAAGAAAATGATGCCACACAGAAGTGTAAGGTATAGGTAGAGTGGATGAGGCTGTATTAAAAATCAATAGGCAAAAATAACATATAAAGTAGATGCTGTGCAAAAGTTACTTTTTAACTTTTCCATTTCCTAGAAATGTTGTTCAGGATTGCATTACCCTATCTTCTGAGTACAAACAACATTCTAAAAGTTGTATTCTTCAATACAACGGAAGCTAATTTCAGTATTGCATCCCCTGCTATTTACTGTAACCATTTAATATGTATTTCTTCAAAATTATTACTAAAATAATTTGCAAGCACTAGAGATACTTTCTTTCCAAAAAATAAATGTCTTTTGCAATCCACTGGGATTTTGCCTCTTTGGCAGAGGACCAAAAAGATTTACATCGAGTTGTTTCTATGTTGGAGTAAATCTAGAGAAAGAGCTGTTTAGCGATGTCCAAAAAAGTAATCTCAAATTTCTTTTTATAAAACATCTGCACCCTCTACAGGACACTTTTACTGATTGTTGATAACTGTTTTCATGCTATTGTTAACACACGTGACAGGACTCCTTCTTCTGAAATCGGTAATAGTTGAACATTAAGTGGACCGGGTTCCTAGTGACTAATGCTGTCCTGGCAAGGCAAAAGAGTCCTCTTGGAAGGCATAGATTGCATTCATACTTGCTTCAAAGACTTGCAAGAATAACATAAACCAGACTATTACAAATGAAATCCATACCTAATTTTAAAACTGGGAACAGCTTCTGCCTACTGCTATCCCATGAAGAATGCAAACTAAATTTGGAGTAAGTTTGAGAAAAAATATTTTCTTAAAAGTTTTAAACCAAGAATTTGTTTAGAACTAGTAGATTTGTGTCCTTACAAGGTTGAATGTAACTTCTTTTATCCCGTGACAGATACAATAGATATTCTAGACTTCTGTCATGCAGTCTTTGAAACTGGAAGATAAAACAATGTTGGAAATTGGAACAATGTGAGGAGGTACTGAAAGCTGCTCATGTACTTTTATGTAAATAGATGTGCTAATGGTTTTACATTTCGCATACTCATTGTTTCTATTTGCCTATACGTGTATTTTGTTCACATCGTTCAGGCTTGAAAATATGCCTGATACTTGCATATTGTCAGCAAAATGGTAAAAAGTGAAGTAAACCACACTTTGTATACTAGCTAACGGATTTAACTGGGAGTAAGGAGAGCATGATAGAGTTGGAGCCTGGTTTGAAAAAAAAAACACCTTCTGAGATCACATTCTGGTTTCTTTCAGTGAAGATGTTTCATTCATAATGCCTTTCTTACAGTACTGGGAAGAACAGTGACTCCATTTAATTTCATTTCATTCTTATAGCATTACCCTTCTGGTTAGAGAGTGTTAGGGGCAGGGATCTTGTCGAGATCTTGGTCTATGCACACTTGTGAGGCAGGGGGCTTGTGACCAGGGGGAGAGGGCTTGGAGGTCAGAAGGAGAAATGGATGCTGTGGTTTGCAGGAAATGTGTTGGTGCTGGCTCAGCTCCAGGAGGAGAAGATCAGACCCCTTCGTCCTCTGGTGTTTTGAGTGCTGCTTTGGGTGCTCGTGCTTTTGGGTGCTTCTGTGGGAAGGAGAACATAAATTAAATCCCTGTCCCAGTCATTTCTTCCAGGTGCTGTAATATTGCTGGCAAGGAAGGTAACTTGTGAGCTAAGAGAGAAACCACACGTGTGCAGAAGGGTGTATAAATGGACCTAAATAAAACATCAAGAAAAGGCTACAGAAAAGAGAAGGCTGGTTTTAAATGTTTTTAGCTAAACTTTTTCACTGAGGTATTTTTCAAATCTGGAATGTAGTCAAATCAAGTTGTACTGTAACATCTGCTAGCATATTTTAACATCTGTTCATATGGAGAGCTGGGCATGGAGTTTTAAAAACAGCTGAATTTGTTTAAAAATGTGTCTGAGCTTTAACTATTACACTATTTAGCGTAAAATAAAATACCCTTGCTAGGTTATAAGAAATTAGTTCCAATTTATCTTGTAGTCCTTGTGCAGTAATTTAGATCTATATCTGAATCGGATTTTAATGAAAATATAATCTAAAATGACTGCTTTCAGAATTCTGGTCAGCGCTAACACTATTCAGTGCTATCAATATTAAGTGCTTTTGAGTAACTGAAGTGATTTACAGTGCTTATGGAGCTGTAAACAAGTGCTTGTTAAATTACTGTTGGGCAGTAAGAAGTGTGTTTTGTGTATATGGAATTATGTGAAGTATATGCATGCATATGCAAATGAAAGAAGCTGAACATGAGTGGCGAAAAAAGTCATACTGTTGACAAGAATTCCAACACTTCACTGAGATACGTAACTATATAAATGGGGATGTCATGAAAGATATATAGCTGAATTCTCCTTTAAACTCCTAATAAAGCCCTCTCTCCAGTTTAAGGTGGTTGTGAGTGCGCTGGAGAGACTTTGCAGAAGAGCAGTGAGACTGAGGTCTATAAAACATGATATATAAGGAAAGGTGGCATCAATTGGGGTTGAAGAGTCTAGAAAAGACAGAAAGAAGGGAAAAAAAAAAAAAAAAGGAAAACTTATCAAAAACACTCCAAAAGGGCAGGGAAGCAAGATTGGGCTTCAGATGGGAAAGAAGAAGCTGGAGAGGGAAAGAGATTGACTGAGTACTTCTCTCTTCCCCTTGAGGGCTAAGTTACTGCTAGGGATGTTGAAGCTTCAGAATCCATGTCAAGTATGAGGACAGATAAGCAAAGTTAAGGATAATTGTAATCATAATTTCTTACTCAGTTGAAATAGAGGATTCCTGGAAATAAAAATTAATTTCTTCATTGGCTGCACTGAATTTGCTCAATGTTAGAAATTCTACTGCTGTTCCTCTGGCAGGCTCTGCCCAAGGTGGGCAAACATGGGGCTAAATCCACAGTATTCCTGACACTAGCTTAATCTTTTTTGTCACCCTTTAAGTAATGAATTTGATAGCCATTTGCAGTACAAATTTATGTAATAATCTGATTTTTGAAAAGGAAAAAAGTACATTTTGACTTACCAAGAGACATGGAGAAAAAGGTTGTCACAAACTGTTAAATCTTGAGTCCTTTCTTTCATCTCTGACAGTTGGCAAGGCATTATGTTTCACTGCTGTTAACATGCTCTGTCTTCTGTGTTGCTTGTTTGTTCACATGTTCATTATTTTATTGGTTGTTCATTGTCACTTACCTTTCTCCTGTACATCTAGTTCATAAAATAGCAACAAATTTTTCCTATTGGTAAATTGCCCAGTAGGAAGACAAGCGTTGTCATTACAAAGAGGGGGATAGTAAAGCAGGGAGGAATTAGGATCATATGTTCAAAAAGACTTAATACCTGACAAGCAGGTTGACTTTAATTTCAGGAGCTGTGAGAGTGTTTGGACCTGCAGAGAAACTCCAGACTTCTTTAGGTTTCTCCATGGAAGACCAATTCTCAAGAACATTGAAGCACTGGATGTAGCAGGCATGAGAAAAGCAGCGAGAGCTTCAGGTCATGGAGCACTTTTTAAGGGTCCAAGAGGGAGCTGAAAGGTTTTAAAAAAACTTGCCCAGATTTTAGTTGCTGAGCACTTTCCAAAATGCAGCTACACAGTGGAGTTCAAACTAGCTAGCCTGAAACGTGGCATGGCATTATGACTAGAAGATGACCCTTTCCCCTACCACATCCTACTACTGAGTATTTTGCACATGCATGTATTTTTTGTAGATCATAAAAGTTATATGAGCCGCTACTCAGGATTTACTCAGGCGTTATGACTAGAAGATGACCCTTTCCCCTACCACATCCTACTACTGAGTATTTTGCACATGCATGTATTTTTTGTAGATCATAAAAGTTATATGAGCCGCTACTCAGGATTTACTCAGGCATTATGACTAGAAGATGACCCTTTCCCCTGCCACATCCTACTACTGAGTATTTTGCATATGCATGTATTTTTTGTATATCATAAAAGTTATATGAGCTGCTACTCAGGATTTACTCAGTCTTTTGATCTGAGAGCTAGAGGAAAACTGTGAAGCATGAAGCAAACTGTGTTTGGTAAAGCTGCATAATTGTGGATCATCTGTGCAGCATATTGAGGGCTGAGTTCAGGTGGACTGGAATCCAAACCTTTGCTTTTTTCCAACTGTATGGGGAAGCTCCCCCCTTGCGGGTGAAAAATGAAAGCTTGTTAAAGAAAAAGGTAAATTAATTATTGGCTTAATATAGAATAATACATACATTTTTATTAATTTTAGAGTTAATTTTAGTTAAATATAGAGCTAATTAGGAACAAACAAGCGTCTGATTCTGTTATTTTCTGAAAATGTTCATTCTCTTTCCTTTTGTTAGATACTTAGATTCAGTGTATTCATTCAGATCATCCTATTGAGTCCAAACTTAGGGATTATACAGTATGGTACTGAGTATTATTGCTTACTATTTTGTGTTAATATTTCTTTGATACTTTTTTTTTAATTGCTTATAATAATACACTTAATTTCTGTAATACACAGGAACTATTGCGGTTTCTTCCTTTCAGCACAACTTTGAATAGATAGACTGGCCTGTTTGAGCTTCCTGAAATCAGTGTGCTGATAAATGACCTCTAGGAAAAACCTGATTGTGTCAGAAAGAAGGTTAATAATTATGAAATGTCTGTATTTCCTTTAACTAATTATGTATGGTTTTATCCTGTTCCTGTCCATTCTGAATGTCCCTCTGAACACTGTTTTCCCATCTTTGCTCATGTGTTTTGCGTTGCTCGAACGCTTTCTTCCTTCCTTCTTTGTCCTTCTGTACAACATAAAAACTTCAAAATCTGGGCCTTCCCACCTACACTTTGGAACCACTGATGTTAATTCTTTTCTCCACCCATGATAAAAAGCATAAGAGTTATGTTTTCAAATGTGCACATTTTATATGGTATTTTGGCTATATTTATTCTGTTAGTAAATTAAAGAGCCATTCTTTGACATCTCTGGCCAAGTAACAAAACATGGTGCATTTCCATATGATGAAACTCTTGCATTCCTCAAGAGAAAGGCTGCATGGAAGCTGTCTATTAGGATTTATTCTTGGCCTGTCTCCTGCATAGAAATAAATGGGCGAATGCTAACTGACCCAGGGCGCAACTGTTCCAGGGTTACTCTAGTGACAGAGCGAGAAAGACAATCCACTTGGCACTGTCTAATACACTGATAAAAATGTAGTCACTGTTTCTTGTTTGTCTGCCTTGCATTTAAATTGCAAGTTCAGTGAAGTGTGGGGTTTCTTTTTGTGTTTGTACAGTGCCTAACTTAGTGGGATTTCAGTCCATGACTAAGACTCCGACCTACTTTGGTGATAATAAAATAGTATGCTTATTTAATGCAAGGACATATTACTATTGGGTACCTTTTCCTTCAATTTGTCAGCATCCAGCAGAATTTCTGATTGCAAGTGCCAGAAGATGCTGGACAGTATTCTCTTGTGGTTAACTGCTGATTGCCTGCCACAAGGGCTTAAACTGAGCCTAGATTCATGTTCTCACTACCTATTAAGTTGCTGTTAATCAGCTAAATTACCTTTTTTTTTTTTTTTTTTTTTTTTTTTGTCTGCTTGCTTTTCCTATCAGGTAACGAAGTGATTCATATGTGTATACTGTTATTGCTTATAAAGGCATTGTGGAGCTATTTCTCTCATATAAAAAGACCAGATTCCCAGACCTTACAGCCTTTTTCAGCCTTTGGGATATTTTGGTTTTTTTTTTTTTGGTTTTTTTTTTTTTTTTTTTTAATTTGTGGTGGGGTTTTTGTTGTTGCTTTTTTTAACGGTGGTTTTTTATTTGGGGGTTTTGTTTTTTGTGTTTTTTGTTGTTGTTGTTTTTTGAGTTTTTGACTGGTGGACCTACTGCTAAAGGATATGACAGCTTGATGGTTGTGTGCATGGAAACTTGCTGCTTTATTAATTTTTCATTAGTTACTGCTCCCCTTCCCCTCCCCCAGTTTTTAAGACCTTATTGTAAGGGTTCTTAGAACTGATCATGTTGCTCTTCTGGTCCAAGTAGAGGACTCTTCTATGGTTTTAGTTCAAAAGGAGACAGGAGTTTGTTTTGACATACCACTCAGGTTGAAGACACATAAGGACAGGGCAGAGTTTTACAGTGTTATTTTTAGTTTGATAGTTGTTTTTGTATTTTCTGTGTAAGTTTGTTGTGAGAACAGAGATTCTGCAAGCAGGATATGCAAAGTGTAATATGCAACAGTGATTATTTGCTGGCTAACAGATGCAGTAGACAGCTAGGACCTACACGCTACTAGCCTAACTGTTAATAAGTTCACCGCCTCCCTCTACAGAGACCCAACTGCTCTAAAATTTGAGAAGGAAAGTTGCGTTAGTTACTTTTTGAGTCCTCCAACACTTGAAATCTCTGCATGTGTACATGTTTAGCTTCTTTAAAATACTCTCTTATATGTGAGTTCCTCAGCACATTCCCTTGACTGATGGCAGAAGTAGTATATGTAAAGCTTCTAACTGTTAAATAATTTCAACCTTGGAGGTATTTCGTAAGAGAGCCTTGGTCTCAGAAATACCGTGATGCTGCATGCATGCCTACAGCAATATTTTTTTAGACCCTCAGTATTAAATATTTTATTACACTTTCTTCCTAGCCATGAAACAACTTCTAATAGAACATTTTATTTAGAATATTTTCTTTCCACATTTGCTTCCTGTCTGTAAACATGACCTTTTCTATTTTAGAAAAGCAAATATCAGCTTTCTTTCCTTTGTGACCTGTGGCTTTGCTGTACCTTATATGCAGATTAGAACAAGGCTAACTTGGTCTGTTGAGCAAGTTGAGAAGCGTGCAGGAGCAACGTGGCTCATCTGAACTTCCCAAATCTAAATAATGCCTTTGAAGGGAAGATGGGGTATTGGAACATTGGACTGGAAAGGTTATTTGACAATGTCTATTGTATGCTTCACTTGGGCCACAGCTAGCATGGGATTATTTTGCAATTATAAGCACAGATCTATAAATAATTTAAACATATGTTTTAACTTTCATTACATAGAGGTTTTAATTGCATATAGGGCCCTATCTTAATATATCTATGGTGTTAGCTGTGGGAGCTAGGTGTAGTGGCAGTATAAGTAAAATGGTTATATCCCTTGGCTACTCTCAGTCATATGTGTAATTTAAAACAAAATGTTTTCAGACATGTAACAAGGAGAAATGAAGCATATAATGCATCTGATTTTAATATCATAATCTGATTTTAACTCACAGGTATTTTATGATTTAATGGTATACATTGATTTTTAGAATTTAAAGTTCCAGGTTTTGAAACCTAGTCCTCAGTTTGGGAATTCTTTCCTCTGCAATAGGAGCTCCAATTCTAATTAGTTATTCTTAAAATGATTGTTGGAAAAATGTTCTATTTAAAGCAACTTGGTCATGTTATTGTACCAGTTTTCTAAAGCATCTGAGATCTCAGTATTTTTTAGAATTGCTATGGAATAGCCTTGGACAGACTTGAGGGCACATGCTACTTTCTCTCTAAAAATCCGTGGTGCTCTAGATTTGTTTGAGTTGTCCTTTACAGAGTAGGAAGTCACTTTCTGAATCAGACCTGAGCTTTGAAATTTACTTTTGTAGGTAAGAATCAGAGTATATGTTTTAGTGGTTGGCTTGTTATTAATTTGTTTCTTTTACTGAAAATGTAAGATATTTTTTTCACTGGAAATGTTAACTCAAATATGAGTGTAACATTGTGTAAATTCAAATGAACGATTTCTAACTCTTTACCATTCTTATTAAAGTTTACTAACTAAACAGCATAAGTAACCCAATAATTAATAATGTATAATATTTACCTACTTTTATGGACCTAACTATATTAAACTTCCATGACATTTTATTTCATTTTTGGAGATTATTTTTATGTAATGTTATTAAAAGAGCTAGGTGCTAAGAATTTATTTTGCTGTGTTGCTCAGAGAAGAAGCCAGCACCATATGCGGCCCTTTTTAACATTTGGCCACGAGTTCTTAACCATTAAAACTGTGTTTAGTAAGCCACTAGATGGAGCAGTCAAATCTAACTTTGATCTATCACACTCTATGCAAGACAATTTCTCTCTTAGCAAAGGGAGAATCTGGAAATGCAGGCACACCTTCCTATTTGAAGTGGTAAATTAAAAACCTTTTTTTCAGATCTTATCTCTGTGTGTTTTTCTGAAGGCAGATTTACATTGTCCTGTAGGTTCACTGTTGGAGGCAGTGTATGAAATATATTCCGGATATGGAAATTACACTGACAAGTATAGCTGTTTGGAAGCAGTTAATTCATTACATGAATTTAGTCCTATCCTCAGGAACAAGTAAACATTGCAAGAAAAAGGTACTTTTTTTTTTTTTTTTCCCCTGAGAATTATGAGCCAAATTTTCAAAATTTTGGGAAGCCTTGATACGCATTTACAGATGACTATGTGTGTGCTTAAGAAATCTTGCTGATACTTTTGGTGAAGTTGCATATTATCTTCTTACTTACCCAAAGTGTATTTCCTTCCAACCTAATTTTTTCTGTGACATAATGTATAAAACCCACTTTTTAATGAGAGCACACTGTGTTACCTGAATCAGGAATGCTGCAGTGAAGTAGGTTCAGGATCAGAAAGAAAAGATACAATAATGCATATGAGTGCTTTCATATTCTTTTTCTTTTAATTGTAGTTTCATGATACTAGTAAGACAAGATTTTGGGGGGGGCATACAGGCTTTTGAATATATACATAGATGTTGGTATGAATTAGAATGCATCTGCACTCTTAGAAGGCATGTGTGCGTTCCCATACATCTGTTGCATTAAATACTTCAGGAGTCATGATGTGTACTTGTAAGGCACCACCCCAGAGTGGTGTTAGAGGTAGTGAATAAAGCTACGTGTGAATATACAGTTCTGCAGATTTTTATTATATTCTTTCCTTTTGTGAAGTATTTGAAAGTCAGTCTTCTGCATTAAAGATTGTCAGCAGGTGTCACAGAAGAAATGTTGTTCTGAAGCAGCTGGATACAGTCCCTGCTCCCACATCTCAAGTGGGAATTGCAAAACCTGGCACCCAGCTCCTGTGAGTTTTGGGTAGGAGTGACAGGTTTGTAGAGCGGGTAGCTCATGCTGTGCAAAGCAATGCTCCCCAGCTGACTTGCTTTAACCTCTGTGCAGTTTATTCATACAGTTCTCACCTGAACTGTGAGATGAGCAAAAAACCTCTGCTCAGGCAGTGAATACTAATCAGTGCCATGAACTGAGGGCTAGTGGACAGCCTTTTATTTTTTCAACTCCCCAAAGTCCTGGGCCACTCAGAATTATAATGCCAGTTCTTGTCTGTTGTGCTTCATAGCTCTGCTACAACAAGTTGGTGTAATTTTGCATCAAAACACATGGGATGCCAGCTATTTTGGTATTCTGTACAGGCTGAGATTTTATTTAAATATAGTATAAAAGTGACTTGCACTTACAGATTAAACTGAACCTCACAAAGGCAACTCATAAATACAAATATAAATAGATACAGATTCTCAGAACATTCTTGTGTTTGCTGTTACTGCCAATTTTTATGTTACATGCTGAACCTTGTTAGCATACTCAGGTAGATTCAGTTATCTCCCGTGGGGAAGGTGTTGCAGATTAGTCAGTGGTGGAGTCATCACTGTCTTTAAGCAGACACTGTCTGTGGGATGGTAAAACTGTCCCTGGGAATGGGAACTGAACTGAACAGTTAAGAATAAACTTAGTTGTGCTGCTGTGGGCTCTTTTCCACAAAAATGTTGCTCTGAAATCAGTTATAGAAAAAGTTGACTAATCTGTTCCTGTTAGCCAGTTCTAAATCTCACTCTCAAGGAAGTCTTAGGGAATTACTATTTCTACAAGCCACTGAAAGGAGACACTTAAGATGATGTTAATTTTTGCCTATAAGGGGATTATCTTTTTTTTTTTTAAATGAACATACCATTTACGTTTTGACTTCTCTTCAAATATTTCCTTTAAAATTCAAATCTGTCAGCACACTTTCCCTTTAAGAAAAAACCAAGTTAAAACAACAAATAATATTAAGGTGCATTGTCAGGCATCAGTTATCTGTGCTATTGTGGATGTAATCTTACTTTGACCTAGAAAATTATATAAGTAGTAGGAATGAATTTTCTGGCAATGCTTAAACAAACAACATGGCCACCATTAAACCCTGTGTTTAGATGTGTGGGTTTTGCTTTTGTTTTTGTTTGGATGTATATAACATTTTTAAAGTAATAGAAAATGCTATTTAACAGAGGTTCACCTTTTGAAATGGTCAGTAAGTATGGTACCGCTGCTTTAATTTCTAGGTTTAAAACTGAATTTTTTAGAATTAAAAGATCTGAGGGGAGTCTGACTTGCAGGAGGAGCTGGAAATTAAACCATGTCTACACAGACTTAGGCGTAAGGGAAAGGTCAGAATGTGAATCAAGTTGTCAAATATGTCCTGAAATAGTGAAACAGAATGAACTGGTGACACAGAGGTATTTATCATGCTTGTCTGTATAACCTTTCAATCATAGCCTTTCAATCATAGAACATGAATCAGTTCAGCGTATGCGTTGTCTTTTGTTATGTTTTGTAATGGGGTGTGTGTGTGGCGTTTTGGAATGAAAAAAATACCGTTGTAAGGAGTTTTGGTAAGGTGATGTGGCTGAATTAAATAAGAAACATTGTCACTGTAGGTTGGATCTCCTATTTTTGCTGTAGCTCAGATTTGAAGATTATACTTTTTGCTTGGCTTCTCTTTTGGTGGGAAGACTCAGGTGCAGGTTAGATGCCTGTGGTCTCTTCCTACAGGTAGTAACATTGACTTGATTAGAGCAATTTAGTTGTGTAAGTTCAAGCCTGCACCTCAGCATGACTATCAAAGCATGGCTGTCATATCACCACTTCATCCCAATTTACCCTCCAGTAGGCAAGAAAGAGACTTTGAATAATGGCCTTCCACGTCTGCCATGCTGTAGGGCATGAGAGTTGGTATATATTTGTCTCTATGGAAAATAACGTAGCAACTAGAAATAATAGTTAAAAGTTGGGAACAAAAAGAATATTTTGATACAACTGGTCAGTAAATTGGAAAATCAGTGTCTGCATGTCAGTCACCATTTCACTGAAAGCATCTGGCTTTGGTTAGCAACTGAACGGTTGAGCAAATAATTTGAATTAGGGTTTGGTTAAGACCACCTTTGGCTCTTCAAAAGGCTATACAGCAGATCTTTTATAGATATTGTAAGTTAATTTGTTAAGTACTGCCCTTATCACAAAGAAAAGTACTCCACAAAATCTCTTTTCATACAGAGGTCAATTCATCAACCTATGATGTTGGAGGAAGTCCAGAAGTCATATGTAAATCTGATAGTTCAGCACTGACGTTCTTTGTCTTGATGTCAGTAGATCTTCCTCAGCCAAAGCCAAGCATCAAAATGATCAACCTGAGAAGATGCTGGCTGTTTTAATAGTCTGAAGTAACTAAGATAAACAGCAAAATTACTGCATCATGAAGGTTGAATAGCAAAGATCTCAACCACTACATCTAAGGGATTTAAGGCCCAATGTAGGTTTTCTAGTGAACACTCTTCTCGTCTCTTTTGAATTTCCCTGTCATTATCATCTTCCTCAGGTGAGTCAAGAGCAATCAAACCAATCAGGGGTAGAGGATGGGGAAACAGAATATTGGTGGCAGCACAGTGCTAACCAATTGGCAATGGAACTTGGAAACGAAGGATACAGCAGCAGCAGGTAGTGGGATGGCTTCCAGTCTGCTGCAAAGTTGCAGGTAATGTTCTGTAAAGCTCCCCAAAAGAACTTTCAGGAAAATGTGGTAGAGTCACTTGTCTGGGAAGTCAAGTGGAAGTCACACCATAGCCTGCTCCCAATGTGTGCATTTGCTTGTGTTTTTCAGACAGATGGCAAGTTACTTCACTTCTACTTTGAACTGATTAGCTGAGATCAAGTTTTGAACTAAAAGCTGTGGAATAATGACAGCATGACATTATTTATCCCAAGCTAAATAAAAGGCCAAACTTATTAGCTCCAGTGTGTCCCTCTGTTGGGGTGACTACATCATTTCTGCTTTCATGCTTTTGTTTTTTGCCAGCTGGCCAAGAATATAAACAGAATATGCACACCTGAATGGAAAGGAACAGTGATGAGCTCTATCAAGTTTGGGTGTTTGAGGGCAGACATCCCTTTTAGAAGCTATGTGTCTTTTTCACCACAGTTATCTCAGTTCTTAACCTCTGATTTTTCTCAGTAGCTGTAAGAAGTGACAGGTATGTCAATCTGTTGAAAAGACCACTTGTGTATGTGTGGATGTATGTATTTGTATGCTTTTATATAGAAGTCTTTCTCTTGGAAGTGGTAAATGGTCAACAATTGTCTTTGCAATTATAACTATTTTGCCAAAGAATCTGAGAAGTACTTGGTCCTCTTCACTGGGCAATACTTTACTGCAGAGAAGATGCACTTACATTGCATGAGTGCACAGAGAACAGAAGTGTTTTAATTAGCCCAGTGTCACCCAGACTCTGCACTTAAGCCTATCGGAAGCAAGTACTTTTTTTCTACTGGGTTTAGTTCTGGATGAATAGCTAAAAGCTACGTTGAAGTTTTCTATGTTCATAGGAGAGCATTCTGTGGTTTGGAGTGCTGCTTGCTGAGCAAAGGAAAGACTTGATTCCTCCCCGTAAGTCTTTGCTATGGTACTTTTTTACGTATGTAACATTTCACCACCAGTTGAACTTCACTCCTTCAACCATCACTTGAGTCAAGTGGTTGTGTCAGTTTTCCACCACCTTGTAGTTCACCAATCAACACATACCTCTTCAACTCTGCTATAAGGATATTCTGAGAGACTTGGTTGAAAGCCTACAGTTATGTTAAACATCTGCTACTCTCCCCTTGTCTGCAGGTCCAGAAATCATATTGGTCAGGCATGTTTTGTCTTTGGTAAATCTATACTGACGGTTCCCAGTCACCTTCTTGGCCTTCATGTGCTTGGGACAGCGTTCTGGAAGTATTTGCTCTGTAACTTTCCCAGGGGCTCAGGTTAGCCTTCCCAGTCTGTAGTCTCCCAGGTCCTTTTTCTTGCCTTCCTTTAAGAGACATGTGGTGTTTGCCTTGTCCAGTCGCTGTGAATCTCCCACAATAACCAGGAATATGAAACAGTACAAAACACCACGTACAATACCGAATATTGTATTCAAGACTCCTGCAATTGTATCAGAATCTCTTCTCTGTTAGAACTTGGCTTGAGGTTTGGAGACCATAACACAGATAATTTCTGTTGTTTCATTTCCTAAGTTAAATTCTAACTTAAAGCATAGCTGTTTTCCCTTGAATTGCTCTTTCTGTGCTACTGTATTAATATTGGGACCATTCTCTGGCTTTCTTCTTTCAAAAAAAAGCGTTGCAAAACTTAGTTTAGAGGCAAGCTGCATTTTCACCCAGCCATAAAACTGAGTAGTACGTTTAATGCTTGGACTTGGATGTCTTAAAACATGACAACTGGTGGGGTTGGATATCTTTGTGAGATTGTTCAATCTCATTCTTTTCTAATTATCTTAGAAAGTTTTATAAATTCAGGAGTATCATATATGGATTAAGATCTAGAAAAATTCTTAACAGGAAGATTATGAAGGAGCTAAAACATGATGGTGAAAATCTAAGTATCAGATGCTCAATGCAGTCTGCCTCAGAGAAGAGTGGCAGTAAAATAATTTGCACGGGTAAAAACATCCTGAGAGTACACAGGCAATGTTATACAAAGCAAAGGTTTAAAATGGGCTATAACTGAATTATGTATTTTTAGTAGGACAACAGGATGATAACCAGATTTCCAGTTAGTTTCCTATTGCCTTGCAACTATTAATGGATGTAAAAGGAAATAAACCAACTATCAGTATTAGCATTTGATTCTCAAACTGTCAGATGGGTCTTTGGGGCAGCCAGAAGAGCTCTGGAGCTTCTGGCCCTTTGGGGCTGGGAGGAATGAGAACCGCCCTTAGGGATATGCAGTGCACACTGCAGTTGGTGGCACTGTCCTTTTCTGCAAAATGCCCTTTCTGACCTGAGAGTGCTCATCTGTGGCTCCTCTTTTCCCTTACTTTTCAGCAAATACTTGCAGACACCTCCATCGTCTAAAGCTGAAGCTGTTAGACAGGGCTACATAGGCAGGGCTTGGACAGATCTCATGGCCAGGGAGAGCAGTGGGTAAAACTGGTGTTGAGGACTACCTGATGTGGGGATGGAGGAGCAGAGGTTGTGTGTATCTGTCATGCAGGGGAATGAGAGACAGTGAGAGTTTCAACAGCTTTGTGGGGCAGAAACAACCTTTCTAAATACATTTGGGAGAACAGTTTATTTTTTTTTTTTTTCACAAACACATGCATGCCATGGGAATGATAGGAACATTTAGATTTAACAGGGAGAAGTGCCAGGTCCTGCACTTGGGTCAAAACAACCCCATGCAATGCTACAGGCTTGGGGAAAAGTAGCTGGAACGCTGCCTGGGGGAAAAGAACCTGGGGGTGCTGGTCAACAAGTGCCTGAATATGAGTGTGCCCAGGTGGCCAAGTAGGCCAACAGCATCCTGGCTTGTACCAGAAACAGTGTGGCCAGCAGGACTAGGGAAGGGATTGTACTGGGCCCTGGTGAGGCTGCACCTTGAATCCTGGGTTCAGGTTTGGGCCCCTCACTTCAAGAGGGACATTAAGGTGCTGGAGCGTGTCCAGAGAAGGGCAGCGAAGGTGGTGAAGGGTCTGGAGCACAAGTCTTCTGAGGAGCGGCTGTGGGAACTGGGGGTGTTTAGCCTGGAGAGGAGGAGGCTCAGGGGAAACCTTATTGTTCTCTACAACTACCTGAGAGGAGAAGGTAGTGAGCTGGATGTTGGTCTCTTCTCCCAAGTAACAAGTAAAACGACAAGAGGAAACAGCCCCAGTTTGTACTAGGGAAAGTTCAGGTTGGATATTGGGAATAATTTCTTCACAGAAAAGAACAGGCTGCCCAGGGAGGTGGTGGTATCACCATCCCTGGAGGCATTTAAATAATTGCATAGATGCAGTGCTTAGGGACATAGTTTAGTGATGGACTTGGCAGTCCTGGGTTAATGGTTGGACTTGATGATGTTAAAGGTCTTTTTCCAACCTGAATGATTCTGTGGTTTTATGATTCTATGATTTTAAAGAAGTTGGAAAACAGCCCCATATAGTCCGGTCTCATTTAAAGTTCTAAGGTTGTAGCAAATAAGTATTTTTCATCTATTGAGTTGTGGCAAAATCCCTGCCTTGTTTGGTATATGCTGCAAGATGAGGTGAACATTCAGGATCCACGTGAGGTGAAATGTGAAACAAAGCCCTCAACGCCAGCCCTAGTGGAATAGGAGAAGGTCCTTTATGGAATAGTGCAGAGCAGTCACTGGGGGAATGGATGAGCTGTGGAAGTGCCGGGCACTTGGCATAGTCTCTCTTTTGTCCCTTTTGTGAGAAATGTTCTCCAGCTTTAGAAGAAAGCTGGGTGTACGTTTCCTCATCAGTAGATGTCAAGATGATCTCTTGGAGTATGTGAAGCCTGGACGTTGTCCTCCTCTAAAGAATCATCTAATGAGGACATGTCCGTGAAAAAAGCAGATGTAGACAGTTGTATTATGTTTCTGATAATACTGTGCTACTGGGGACACTGAAAGTCAGCAGTGGCTGGGGATGTCAGCCATGGCTTTTGCTGTTGACTGACAGGTGAGATAGTGTGTGAAAGGCAGCTTTCAGTACCTTGGTTTTGATCATGTGATCCAGAATTACAGGGAAACAGCTTGATTAAAAGCGTATTTTCATTATTACTAATAGGTCTATATATTATTAAAGGTGAAAGAACTGTAAGCTCTCATTAGCTTAATTATTTATATTTTATCCCTTATAATCTTCTCTTTGTTTACTTTGTTTTCTCACATTGAAGTTTCTAAACAGGTAGTTTTTTTGTATTTCTGAAGTCTGGCAGTATGTAGATATGCTGCAGAGGAATGTACATTTTTACAGAGGAAGACTGTCTCTGCCAAAGAAACAGGTTTATTGTTGTATGGCTTGGATATGACTAAATTAGATTAAATTATTTAGCAAATTTTATTATTTGTAATTCTCTAATCATCTGGCTTTCCCAAATATGCTGGTATACAGGTTCCACTTTTCTCTTTTATCTTGAATATGTAGTTTGAAATATAAATGTTATAGTCAGGTTTTTATTTGATATATGTTTTTTTTATATAAAATTACATTTCCATGCACACATTGCTACGTAAGAGAAGTATTAAATCATCCCATTAATTTGTAAAAAATGGTAATTTTTTAAGAGCCATTGTGTTTTCAGTGGGCTAGAAGTAAATCTACAGCTTGGGAAGTTTTACATAACTTAAACCAGCCACATTTGCTTTACACGATTGCTTCATCTATTGCAGTTCATTAAAACTTGTTTTGTGCACCACTGCTGACTATAAATAGTACGTGTAGCAGTAGTATTGATTACTTAGGTACCTGAGCTTGTGTCTACTATTGGCTTTAAAGCACTTAGAAACTTCTTTCCTGCTCTATTCGAAGAGGAGGGAGCTTTTTTTCCCTGTCTTCTTTCCTGAGGATTGTTAAATCTGGATTCCTAAAATCATTAACTCCTCCTTGAGACTGAAACTCCTTGTCGTTGCAGCAAGCATGTATGAACTAATGCAGTAATCGATGCTTGCACTACACTGCAGAGATTTGTTTTGATGGCAAGAGCTCTTGTAGCCCTGTTTGGTGTCACCGGTGTTAAATTTTAGACACTGCAGAATAATTTGTCTTAGAATAAGGACGCAAAGACCTTAGGGGCTTCTTTTATATCGTCTCCTTCACACTGGAGTGGATTTTTACTTCCATTACGGTTTTGCTACAGTTGCAGGCTGGAATTCAGCAACCTACTAGATGCCAGTTGTGCTTTTTTAACCATTCTCTTTCTGATGCTGCTATGTTTGCTGGGTTTCTTCAGTTTCTGCTCCATACGTTGCATTCAGGGACAGGTAAACAAGTGGCTATACAGTGCTGAGGTTTTACATAATTTTTTTGTATTTTTTTAAATATATCTTTTTATAAACAGATTTCTTTAACTGACAGTTTGGGTGGAGACATTGTGTCCTCTGAATGTAAAATATTATTTGCAGCAAAAATTCAACTAAAGCAGGGAATAAGGAACCATTTTGCTTGTAAGTTTATGTTTTAGTTATTTTTGTACTTGGAAAGCTCATGTGTCGAATATAATTTGATATTAGTGGTGCTATGTGGCATGAGTTTTTTTTTTTACAAATGTATTTTGAAAGCACACATCAAAATGTAAACGTGTTTTGGAAAAGTAATAATAGTATTCTGATTGCATTATGACTGTTTTGCAGTTTGGAGAAGTCATGGATAAAGAATTTAGAAATTTACTTCAGGAAACAAATAGTAATTCCTGTGTATTATTCTCTTTGGCAGAAGACAACTTATGTATCCTTGATCCTCTGAATTGTGCTATTCTTAGTAGCTTTAACAAGTTTAGAATGGAATATGATTCTGTTACTTTTATTTTTTGCATATTATTTTGGGAGATAAAAACATCAAATCCATGTACATAGAACAAAAATATGTTTGTTTAGTGTAATACAGTTATGGTTAAAAAATAATATAAGGGTTATAATAAATGTACAATTGTGGTTATTTTGTATGTTATCCCTGCATCATCATACTGATGCATTGCACTTTCTGAATCCGGGAAGGACATCAGCCCTCTTGTTGGCAGCAGGGGAATAATCTGTATTTGGAATAAGGTCCTCAGCTGTGACTAAAGGATCACAGGGGAAAGTGAGAGGAAGGACTAATGATTGCAAGTTCCTTGGGGATTATGTAGTGTGTTGGGAATAACAAAGATCTTTAAAATCTTACATTTAAGTAGTTGATAACACTGTCTATAAAAGTAATTTTTGAAAAATATTTTTTGCACTAGAAGAATTAATCCTAAAGATTGTATGGTAGAATAAGTCATGTTTTATCCTCTCAAATATTATTGCAGCGTTAGTTAATATTTGAAGAATTCCATGTGTGAAATTAATTTATTTTAGCAGAGCTTAGAAGGGAATAAGAGTATACTGAGGGCAGAATCTGGAGAGACGCGTTGGAGAAAATGGTAGAGCAGCCATCAGAACAGAAATGGAACTGAGACAGCAGCAGGAATATCAGCAAAGCAAGATGCAGCTGAGGTTGGGAAGAAACAATCGTCAGCCTTAGCTCTGCATGGAGTTTAATCAGAAGTTCTCTCCAGTCTATATTTAAGATCAAAACCTTGCACTCTCTCTCCCATTTAGTAAGTTGTTTATAGCTACATAAAGAAGATAAAACCCCTGATTCATCTTCACTGTGGTAGACAGCTGTAAACTGTCTTCCAGAGACCTCTTGCACATCTTGAAATACATAGATGAAGAAGGTGAAGTGGGGTTGGGATTGAGAAGTATGTATCTGTGGCACCCTGCGTTGCAGAGATTCAAGGCTGTGCTATGGGCACTGGCATACAGCAGCACATCTCCAGCCTTTGGAATAACATGGAGTTGGGAAAACTGAAAGATATTTTAAAATTACAGTAGCCCCACTTCCCCTGTTCCAGTTTTGGTCTCTCTTGAGAGCATTTTGTCTTTTTTATATAATAGACAGTAGCGTTATAAAGCACTATTAAACCAGACCATCTGTATATTTCTGGACATTAAATTTAACTCATCTCTTCCCCATAACTACACTTTAAGTTAAGCTAAATATTCCTTATATTTATTATATTTCTTATAATAACTCTGAAAATTGAACTGTGTGCTGCAAGGAGAGAACCTGAGAGACTGAGCTGCCATCAAGGTCACTGTCCTGTCAGGGTGTTGGTTAGGTGCAAAGGTGCCCAGAAGACAAACCATGATGCAGAGTAAATCAAAACCAAAAAGCAATAAAACCTGAAGTTTTTCCACCAGTCTGACCTGTGGAGGTATTTCACAGCAAGTAGTAGCCAAGGCACCTGAGTCTGGCCTTTGGCCAATATGGTTAACTCCTCAAGTGCAAGGGTAATGGTTTTCAGAGAGCAGCCAGGCTTGTACGCTGTCCTCTCCTGTTACCACTGCGACAGATTATATCCAACTCATAGTCTTCTTCACAGCTAGCCCTTAACTGGTTGGCTTCCTTTCCCTGTTTCTACAGTTGTTTACCCTGATCTGAGTGTGGAGCCATATCCTTTTCCACTTTGAACTGGCTCCTCCAGTTCATTTTTTCTGTTTGTTGGGTTAGCTTTGAAGTCCAGTCATGGTCTCCTGTAACTAGCGATTCCTTTCTCCTCAGAGTTAAGTCACCAACAAATCTGTTTCTGTTCTATTATCTAGAAAGGTAATGTGAGTGTTGACTATTACTATATCCCAGACAAACATGGCAGACCCTGCTTAATGCATACTTTGGGTTTTTTTATTACCAGTTTTAGGTGTTCAGAATATGCCTTTCTAAATAGCTTTTCACCTTATGCTAGTTTTATTTAGACACTTTTTCTAGTGTGACTAATATGGCATGCTCATAAACAAAACTCCTGCTCAGCTGAAGATATTTAACGTCTGCTGTTTGTTACCTATCTTACTGCAGTGGTCAGTTAATTTATTATTGACTTCAGTTTCATGAAGGTGGTTTGTTTTGACTAGCCAGCAGGACTAGGAAAGTGACTGATCCCCTGCACTCGGCCCTGGTGAGGCTGCACCTTGAATCCTGGGTTCAGGTTTGGGCCCCTCACTTCAAGAGGGACATTGAGGTGCTGGAGCGTGTCCAGAGAAGGGCAGCGAAGGTGGTGAAGGGTCTGGAGCACAAGTCTTCTGAGGAGCGGCTGAGGAAACGGGGATTGTTTAGCCTGGAGAAAAGGAAGCTCAGGGGAGACCTTGTTGCTTGCTCCCTACAGTTATTGCTCTCTACAACTACCTGAGAGGAGGTGGGAGCGAGGTGCGTGTTGGTCTCTTCTCCCAAGTAACAAGTAAAAGGACAAGAGTTAACAGCCTCAGTTTGTACTAGGGAAAGTTTCAATTGGGTATTAGGAAAAATTTCTTCACTGAAAGCATTGGAACAGGCTTCCCAGGGAAATGGTTAAGTCACCATCCCTGGAAGTATTTAAAAGATATATGAGTGGCACTTAAGGACATGATGTACTGATAGACTTGAAAGTGCTAGGTTAATGGTTGGACTGGATGATCTTAAAGGTTTTTTCCAACCTAAACAATCCTATGATTCTATAGTTTCTAGCTTTCTTCCCTTCCCCTCTCCTTTAATAATATGTGCTATGTTTGCCCTTTCCCAGCTTTGTGGAACTTCATCCATCACTAATTCTCAAGGAGAAATTGTTCCTGTCAATGAGAGAGCTTGAGATAGGTCTGTAAGTACTCCAGGATGAAGTGAATTACACTAGTGTTTCCTGTATGTAGATAGTCTGCTCTGGCATAACATCTGATTTTTATGCTACAGACATTGTTAATTTGTTGCTATGAGTTTTACTTGAGTCTATTTTTAGGAGGACTTATTCAGAAAACCAAAAAACTTAGCTGCCTTAGTATCATTTGCTGATAGAGCCACATCACTCACTTTTTCAATAATGTTCTAGAATGGCAAGCACTTGGTACTAGACATTACATACTAGGGTCTAAATAATTGCAGAATGATCTCAATTGTTTTTGCATACTTTGCTGATTGTGTTACATTTTGTGTGTTTCTAAGTTACTCATAGGCATAGATTCTTTCTAGAAAATGAAACATTAGTTGGTCAGTCTTTGACTGCTCTTCTCCTTCATCTGGTTATTGGGCTGGTTCTGCTTCTGATGTTGGTTTTATTTCTTCAAATGCTTCCATGATTGGTCAACTCCTTTTGTTGTCATGGCTGCTTCCTTTTTTCTCTAAGGTTGGAGTGTTTTGGTTTTGGTTTGGTTTTGGTGGTTGGGTGGTGTTTTTTGGGTGGTTTTTTTGTATTGTTTTTTGTTAGTTTTTTTAATAAAAAAAAAAGTTTTGTTTTTTTCTTCTGCTTAGCTTTCTTCTCTTTTTAAAGATCACGATGTTTATTCACTTCCACATCCTTACCTATGTCCTCTCTATTGTTGGGAAGCAAAGATCCTTTACTACTTGCTTTACTAGTGTGATCTCTCACTGTGTGCTCCAAGGATTCTTCCTGCAGTATTGCCCTCTGAACCCGAGAAACAAAAGCCTTTACAACCTTTCATTATCTTCAAATGCAGCACAATGGATGATTCTGATGAATGCTTATTAAAAAAAACCAACCCTCCCCAGTCTTACCTTCCTAATTTGGTGCTCTGGAGTAGGTTCCTATTGTGGTACTGCTGAAGTGCTTTTCTTTTTAATCATGATCCAGAGGATTTAGTGTGCTCCATTTCCTTCTGCAGTTCTGAAGCTCAGGACAAGCAAGAGCTGTTCTCTTTTCTCCTGAGTTTTTCCTTTTTTTTTTTTTTTGTAACATTTGAGATTAATTATCTCTACCAGTTTTCAAGAAAATGAAATCATAACGTTGATTATGAAATACAATCTTGTTATTTCGCAAGTGACTTGTGCAGGTCTGCATGACTCTGTGTGTGTATGTCAGACAATCAACAGAAAGGCTCAGTGTCTTTCTCCCTTCCCGTTGGATAACAAGAATCCTTGCTCCCCAGTGCTGTTGTTTCTATCAGCATGTTTATAAACACTGTGTAGTACTTTCTATATCTGAGCAGAAATGCCTTTCTTCTTTCCCCACAATAGGAGAAAATATATATTCAAATAAACCTCTCTGGGCATAGCGCGTTTTGGTCACCTTATTTGCAGCAGGTGCTACCAGGGCACTGATACCTCAGTGGGCATTTTATCTGTGGGACTTCCAAGGTGTGGGCAGCTGTATCTCAGCCTTACACTTTTTTCTGGTTTGCTTATCTTTCATAAAATTCCTATCTACTGACAATGTAGAAACACTCTCGGATTTGAGGAGAATTTATTTTCAGCTTTGATTTTGAATTATAATTTGTTTATAAATCAGTCTTTAATAAATATTAAGATAAAAATATTCAACTGAATCTTTTTTCGAAAAAATTGTCAGGAGGAAAATACCAAAAGAGACCCAAAAATACCACCTTCTTTTGCAATTAATATCTACTGAATTGGTTTTAAATTTCGCAGGGAAAAAAGCCAACAAACCAAACCCAAACTCAAAAAAACCCAACACACACAGCAGCTTTCTTAAAATACCTTCTCCCACCTGTCTGTAAAAGGCAATCAAACCAAACAAAAAAACCCAAACAATAAATGCAGGAAAGAAAAAATATGTTGGTCTGAAGAACAGCATGACATACTTGAAATGCTTGGAATTCCTTCAGAACTGCAGAAAAGTTATTAAGCGATGGTCAGGCTTTCAGTGTACAGGGTAGCTATGTTTCCATGTGTCCAAAATTACAAGCCCATGTGACTTTTTAAGATAACTTGCTATACATTTTGAGGATCTCATTGCATGCTGAACAAAAGTATTTTCAAGAAAAAGCTATGTTAGGCAAAGTTAAAATTGTGTTAATTATATGAAACAGGAACTGAAATCAAACTGTTAACACAAGTTATTGTCAATATTGAATGGGAATTAAAGAGCAATAATAAATTTATTCAAAGAAACTGAATTTCAAAAAAGACCTCATCCATCCATCTACAGAATTAGTTTTCGCTTGAGAGTAATCAAAGTCAGGAAAATCAGCAACTGGAGCTACTCCTGTGAATAAAATTTTTCTTTAGATATCACAATATCAAAAAACTATTAAAATGTTTGCCTGTTGATATGAAGTTCTTGGTAATGCTAATCACTTTTTCTGGTATCCTCAAGAAAATATTTTTAATAAAGCTTTTAAAGGAACTTTTCAAATTAATGGAGTTTATTATTTGGTTAGTATTTGACATCTCTAAGTCTCTCCAATTTTTTTAGCACTCAAAACACTTTTTGAAGACCTTTTAGAACATGCTTATGAGGGCCATCCCTTTGTGAATCATATATATTCTTGGACTCACATGCTTACAATAAGACTTACACACCTCAGAATAACTTTTTAGAAAGTCTCTGATACAAGAATAAGCATCTAGCTGGAAAGGGTTGATGAACTCTTCAACATACTCAGTGTCTGAGCGAAGGAACTAAATAATGTTGGCTCAGGGAGTCTCATGAGCAGAATCCCTAGAGATTCAGGAAACTTAGAACAGCTTCCTTGTTATGTTCCTTGTGTCCGTATTAAAAGTTTTAGAAACAGCATGAATGCTCAGTTTATTACTTGACTGGATAGGTTGTGATTTTTGGCTTCAAGCCTCCGTCGACAAGATTAGTAATCTTTGCTTTCAGTAATTCATAAAGACTTCTAACAACAACTCAGGTAGGAAGTCCACTTTGTGAAATGTATAAATGGGCCCATTAGTTTTTGTGTTGGAAGGTCTTTTGCAAGTATACCTTTTGAGAAAGCTTCCTGAGCCATCAGTGAACACGAGTGCAATGCTCTCTTATAGAAGAGTGTATGTGTAAACTGTACTACTAAGGAAAAAAAAACCCACCACAATCCATGAAATGAAATAAAAAGTCTTTGCTAAAGAAATATTTGAATAAATTCATGAACTTGCTATATTTTACGCAGTCCACAGAAAATTCACCTTGCACCCAGATAAAAAGAATATATTGGAAAAAAATTTAGGAATCAGCCATGGACAAATCATTCCCTTTCAACATCAAAAATGGTGAATTTGCAAACTCTTGTAATTAAACAACTTTGCAATGATAACTAAGGGAGAAGTCAAATGGATTTTCCTTTTCACTTGGTTTATTTTAATATTAGTATCCTTAACAATCAAAATAGTATTATTTCATGAGTTCGGTACTTCCTGACCTAATTATTTCTGGATTTCTTGTTTGCAAATATCAATTAGAATTGCAACCTGTGCTGTGCTCACAATTAAACTACCACTTTAAAAAAGACTTTTAAAATATGGAGGTTGTTTCAAAATAAACTTCCAAAGTGTTCAGTTTGTGTGAGAAAAAGTATGAAATGTCCTTCTAAACAACAAAGTAAGGAATAAACATTTATTTTCAGTGTGTGCTAGATAAGCCCAAGTTGTTAGTTATTAGACCTGAAAGTGTATTGCTTGGTAATGCACCATAGACCCTTTTCCAGTGCTTTTATGTTACTCAGAAATTAAATTAAGATATAGAAAAATGTTGTGTGTTATCATTATGTTAAAATGCCATTGAATTGAGGGAACGATCTGAGAGGCTGGCTCTAGCTTTCAGAGCTACAGGGGTCACAGGCATATGTGCCAAGTTTGTACCCCAAATATGAGTGTGTATGCGTGTGTATATATATATGTTTACATATCTAATAATCTTTATTTGAACTTTGGCATCTTGCAGTATGTTACCATTCAGTGATTAGGACATGTGCCATCAGGGAACTCAAATCCAATGCAGTTATATATTTTTCTGTACAAAAGAAAATCTAAACTTCACAGTCACGTGGTGCATTCTTCCCACATACCACATGAGCCAGCCTGTCCTTGAACTGCATAAATGGTAAAACGCAGACCTCGTTCTGTAAGGATTGAAGTTCATAACTGTAGGCATCTGAAATGTGTTGATTTGAGAGCAAGGAGATAATGAACATTTTTGTGAAACTTCCTTTATGAATAGGCAACAGATAGCTGTTGAATTCTCTGCTTGCCACTTAGATGTGAGGGCTGTCTGTCAAGCCAGGGTACTTGTGTTTTCTGTTTATCTGGTTAGTTATCAGCTTCACTAGAATGTTTTAAACACACATTGTTTATACACTGTATTATTTTTCTGACATGACAAAATGATTATCATCTTTCTTGTTTCTTGGGCATAGAAGTACTTTCTTGCTTAACAATATGACCTGTCGCATCTGTATCACCAGCCAGATGTTTTTGATGGCAATAAGTGTGCTGAAGACATTTAGCAATAGCATGCAGAGTGGTCTTCTAACTCTTGAAAGCTCAGGCTATGAAGGAGGAAGACAATCACATTGATACATAGAGTTTCTTTACATTGGTTGTAATTTTCTGTAGGTTCATATGTGGCTTCTATTAATTTTTGCCTGGGGAAACAATTGATCATTTCCATGAGATGCTGATCCAGTTCCATGGGAACTGTGGAAAATGTAACAGAGGATGTTCCAGGTCTTTGATAAGCTTTATGGTCTGTTTAATACAGGCTATATTTGACTCTAAAAATTAACAAAAGTAAATACATAAATGGCTGTTGCGTGTGTTAGATCCAAACTGACTATATAAAAAGCCAGTTTGCACCATAATTTTAGAGGCAGCCTCTGAAAATAATTGTGGAAGTTTCTAGTTATGTGATACAACAGCTTTATTCATGAGCAGCTCAATTAAATACCTAACATGGGCTGACTGACTCTTATCATTAGACTGTCTGCTTCTTAAGTAACTGCTGCAAATCTAATGCATCTGGATTTGAGCAGAACACCAGAAGCACATTCTTTGTTGTATATCAGTAGTTTACAAATACAGTCTAGGTGGATTTAGGGAAACATCTTTGGGTATTTTATCTCCAGTATTAAAGACTCCTTGAAAATCAGCATGACTGGTTATACACGATAATGGACTTTCTCATATTTTCTGGTTTTGGCTTTACAAGAGAGTCAAAGCTGTCATTTCCAGCGCTTCTCAGCTTTGCAGGATCTCACTCGAAATCACAGTATCCCAGAGTAAGCTTTTGGTATGGGTGGTGCTGAAAATGAAGTATTTTTAAGAAAATAGTTTTTTGGTGGTGTGAATTTTGCTTTCCCTTTATTTTGAAGACACACATTTTATGGATATAAAAACTATGGCAACTTATTAACAGTTTTACTCTCCATCTGGAAATCTATTGAAGACTGAAAAAGACTTCTTATGGAAAAAAACTTAATACATTGGTGTCTTGTAAAGTAGATTTATGATTATATCCATCTGTGTTCAAGAGTAATCGAGCAGCAATGTGTTAATAGGAAAAAATACCTCATTGCTGTCAGGATACAACTTCTGAATTACTCCCTCAGGAAAAAAGGTTTTAGAAGTATATACTTGTTTCACTCCATTGGTTTTAATAAATCATGCATTATAACTGCAAATGCATTTTTGATAATTTGATTTCCAGTTGAAATCCATTTTTGTTTGTTTTAGAAATATATCAGTAATGTACAAAGGTAATGGTGCAGTATAGGTATATGTCATGGGGTCTTACTGTTTTTAAGTTTTTCATGTCTTTATAGCATTGATTAAAAAGTGTTTAAAAGCATGTAAATCCATTATTTGCTTTTAGAAGAGTTGATTTTTTCTCTCCATAATGCTTTAAATTTGTCTTATTTTACTACTAATTTTTAGTGACTCGTACCAGAGGAGAGAGTACTCTATCTATAGGTTTTTTCTGTTTTGAGTTTTGGGTTGTGTGTGTTTGGGTTTTCTTTCCCCAGAAAATCTGAAATTCTGAAACTGCTTTCAGATTGTAAGTTTTTGCATGTTATTTACCTGTTCCTTTATAATACTAGTTCACTGAAATTATTTTCTGTAATTAATCAGTCAGTTCTGGGATATGGCAGTGCAGTAAAGAAGCAGCAATGACAGCATGATGAAGGAGAAATTAATTTTAAAAGTATTTCTGCAGCAGAATATTGAATTGCAAGACCAGTATCAGTTGCTGGCATAAACTAGGTTTTAAACTCATCTGGGGGTTTTGTTCCTTTATGTTTTAATTTGTATGTTTTATTCTGTGAGTGTTTATGAATATAGATTAACTGACATTTTCCATTGTAAACCCCTTTTTACAGTTGTAGAGTCAACCAAAAGTTTGCATGCCAGTGGTCTATTTTCTATTGAATTTTAATGGGAATTTAAAAATCAAGCCATTTTTCAAGAGTGTGGACTTTTTTCTCCCCAATTCATGCATTATCACTTTCGGTCAAGATTACTGATTGCCTAGCTGCCTTTATGTCTTCCGAGCGTATCGTACCTGCTCTAGCCCTGTAGAGCCAGGTTTGCAGTGCAGTTCCTGCTCTCAGCTTCTGAAAGCAGAGGGCAAAAGGACTGTTGCTGTGCCTGGTTTCAGTGGATGTGGCTGGTGTTCTGGAACTTACCAAAGCGCAGAAGTGATAGGAGGGGTGAAAGGGACAGAAGGGTAAAGGTTTAGGTGTGGGAAGGAGAGCGTAGCAAGGATGTAGCTTAGTATTGAGGGGAAGGCGGGGAAGGAGGGACTAAAGTTCACCAAAGCCAGAAGCAGGAGGCAGAAGTTGGATGATGGCAACAAAACAGACAGGGAAATAAGACAGCAAGAGGGAGGTAGTTGGTGAGCATGGGAAAATTAGCAGGTTAGCCAAGACAGAAGACATATGAGAGATCTTGCTACAGCAGGAACTTGGTGGGGAAGGATGGTAGATGCATGAATCAAGAGGTTGTGCATATGCAATAACTGGGAGGAGGAACAGCAAGGAAACTGGGACCCGGAAGCTGGAGACAAAAGAAAGGAAAAAAGAGCAGGGAGCAAGGGGGATAAGAGCGGAAATGATTTTGAGCACTTGGATACACACACCTGCATAGTGGAGCTGTCATTTATTCCTGCCTGAACATTTCTCTGTTGCTGCTGAGGAAATAACATGTGCTTTGCCGATGGCAGGCCAGCTCACACAGGAGACTGTTAAGTCCATGAGTGAAAACTGGAGAGCTCTGTGCCATAGGTCCCAGCTTACTGCCAGCACTTGAGGTAGCCGTCTGGTTCATGGGTTTGTTCTTGTTGCAGTTTCAAAATTTATAAAGGTGGAAGAACTGATGCTAAAACTGAAAGATTTTTAATCTGAATTTAAGCTCTCCAAAATTGCAGAACTGCTGTAGCTAATGCATCCACAAACTGCCTCGTGTGGTTATGCATATGATAATAATAAGCTGTTTAAAAACAAGCTTGAGCATATGATCATGTGGATGGTAAGCTATTAAAGATTTTATGGTTTATAAAGAGTGGTACAACTTGTATTTCATAATGAGCATCTAAAGATTTGTAGAAAAAGGGTCAAAAATAATAAACTCTTCATGTGTCGGGTTTGGATTTTTTTGCTAGAAGCATGCTTTGTTTGAGCCTCTATTGGATGCCGATGTGCTAGTAAGATCTAACAGTAGTATTATAGAGATGTGCTTTATAAAGTAAGATAGTGAAGATGTATTGCGCAGAGTGTACATAATAAATAAGTTTTCTGAAGATGTAGAGCATATTAAGAGTGCTGAGGGTATTGGCAGTAAGTATCTGACTTTAATGATAACATAGGATTTTTACCCAGTGGCTTTTAAATGATCGGTAAGAGTTTGTAAGACTATTGTTAGGAAAGCGTGTGAACCTGTTCTGCAATGAATACTGACACTGGGACATAATAATTTAATTTTTTTTAAAAAAACACTTGTGAATTCAAAAAGCACTATTATCAAACTGTTCCACTAACATATTTCAAATGACCAACATTCCCTGTCAAAGCAAGGGTGAAAAAATGCCTGAAGTACAGGTATGCGTGAACACCTCAGTAAGAGGTGACTATTTCCTTCAGGGTCTAAAACTCACCTCTGAAGTGATAGTTTAGATTTTGGTTTGGTAGGGGTTTTGTTTGTTTGTCTATTTAATGCCATTGTGAGCTAAATGGCAGAATAATCCTTTCTCAGATAAAATTTAAAAATCTCTTGGTTATTTCAGATCAAGCTTTTATATACTACTGTTATTGTAAGAGAGCATTAGAAAGAGTTTTAATTCTCATTTCTGTTGATGCTATTGCATTTTTGTTAATACACTGTGGCAAATGCCCAAAGGGATGAAATAATGCCAAGGTTCAAAGCTCACAGATATATTCTGTTTAAAGCTAGTGCTAGCACAGAAATCCCTCAGATTTATTCCTCCTGTATCAGTTTCACATTTACCCGTCTTTTGGATCTATTCTAGCCGGCATCATTTTCCTATGTCCTTCCCAGTATCACCTGCACCCTTCCTCTTCGTAAAGAAAATTGCGCTCTCAATTGCACTGCCCAATATCCTTCCTCTTGCAATTCCTGTCTCATCCTTTCCCTCCTTGGAGTGCACAGTTATATCGGTCCTCTACCACAGACAACTGCCAGTGAAGTTGGTAGTTTTTTTGCTACCATCTCAGCCTTCTGCAGATGTAATACATTAAGTCAAACTGTTGGTTTCCTATAGCTTTCCATAAATGCATATATATTCTCGGTGGTGTTATGCTCTGCTGCCTTTTCTCCCAAACCCTACCTGTGATTCCCCTCCTTGGCCAAACAGGCTTGTGGCTTCCAGACCACTGTAATTCATGGGTTTATTCTTTATGTACATTGTATGTAAGTTTGTCCCGAGTAAAATGGAAGACTGCAACCTTACATCTGCTGTTGGTACTATTTGCTTTATTTGTGTGACCATTTTCCCTGGGCTCTATTACCCTTTACCTGTGCTTCTCCTTCTGTAAGGTACCTATTATCATGGTATTGATCAACTACTTTGTAGATTCTTGAGTGTGGTTGACAGTTCTGTCCTTAACTATAGCTAAGTGCCTATTTTGTGGAGTATTCTCTCATGTCATCATTAGCTGTAGTCCTGTGTGTTTGTTATGGAGACGAGCGGGAGGAGGAGGGCTGTGAATGCAATGCATTGGGGTCCATTCTTGGAAGATGACTGGGCAAAGTAAAAACTAGCCAGAGTGCACAACCAATTCTGAGGTGCAATTCATGAAAAACCAGAGGTACAATAAATGCATTATTGTGTGGTTTTGTTTTTATATTATTAGACTATATTTTTTCAAATTGATGTAAGTTAATTTGTATCATAATACAGGTTTTGTATTTGCAGCTTCAAACTATTGCACATTAAAATTCATGCATGCAGAAGTAATCATTCATATATCTTTCTCTGTTTGAGAGATTACACATTTCTTTTTATTCATATTCTTCCAGGTGACTTGGATTACTACTGGCTGGATCCTGCCACGTGGCATAGCAGGGAGACATCCCCTATAAGTTCGGTAAGAAATAGGAAAAAAGATGTTCATAAGTATGAGTTAAAATGTTTGCCAATGATTTCAGTTCAGCATATGTATTTTGTTGTAAAAAAAATTTATACAAATCATATGAAAATCTGGTTTATTAGATCATGGAAATTGAAACTAGAAAGAAAATGTTATCAAAATGTATACTAGTAAAATTGCCTGGATTTTAACTTGAATTTAATTCTTTTATAGACATGATGCTAGATTTCATTGCATACCACAAAAGCAGCTGTGAGTTTGGTGCTGCTTTGGAAGAGATTAGTGACATTTTGTATTGACTTGGAGTCAGAAACGATCATTTGGATTTTTATTATATAGTGGACCCATACAGTAGAGCTGTATAACGTTTATTATTCTAAAGAGCAGTATTCATGAATGTGCTTTTCAGGGTTGTGGAATTTAACAGTAAATGTTTAATTTTATTACATAACATATGCTTTAAATGTTTAATTGTATTACGCTTTGAATTGTATTATAATTCTACCTGCAGACTTAGTGCTGAGATTTTTTTACGGTGACCATAATTATTTAATGAAGCCAGAGTCCAAACAGATACAATAACAGAAAGATCGGGTACAATATAAAACACAACTGAAGAATGATTGTGTCTACTATGACATAACAATTCAGAAATTTTATTGATTTATAAATGCGCCTCTAAATACAGGAAGATGGTTGCACTTCTTTAATTCCACTGCTTGTTTTTTTAACAGCATCCTGTAACATGGCAGCCTTCTAAAGAGGGAGATCGCTTAATTGGGCGTGTTATTCTTAACAAGAGAACAACCATGCCAAAAGAATCAGGTGCATTACTTGGGCTAAAAGTAAGTATTACATGATTTATGTGTTAAATGGAAGAATCTTCCACTGACCTTGGTCCTAGAGCCTAACACATTAAATCAGAGGACTCTCCAATTATACGGGTATTTGACAAAAATGTGTTCCTCATTTTACTAAATTTTAAGTTATACAGATAAATCAAGAATGTAAAAGTATTTAATCCTTCTATGCAGTCTTCCACTTGTCCATGGCAAAGAAACTGTACCGTTTTGATTAAAAAGCGTATGTTTATTTAGTTTCCTGTCTGCAAGACGTGTTTTGTACTTTGCAATGAACTGGTGGAGTCCTGCCTTTTCTAGCTCTACAGTTTGCATTTCAGTCAATAAATTCATCTCATAATCCACATACATAAATGTCATCTGGATGCAATTGTTTACAAGGTCGGTGTTTAAAAAGTCCATACAGACGTTTGGAAGCAGAAATTTTGTAGAATGAAACTAAACAGTTACACAAAAAAAATGCATTAAAACCTCATAAAGCATAGTAGAGATTATATTAAATGTAATTCCCGTTAATGCACTGCTCCAAAATTAAGACATTGGCAATACTGTCTGGTTGATTTAAATCCCTAAATGAGTTGTTTGTAGCGGACTTTTAAGTTCATGTCCTTAAATTGCCAGAGCACTTAAAAGAGTGAGTGCTACTTCTGAAGCTGCTACAGAGTACAGTGTGCTGGTTCCAGAATTTATCTCTCCTATTTTTAGCTATATGGAGCTCCAAAGATGATGGAAATAATATAATTTTGATGTCTTCCTCTCCCCGCTGAGAACAACAGAAACAATGCAAAATATAAAACATTCCCATCCACTTAAGACTGAGTCTACTTCAAAGGGCAGTGACACTGAACCGCTCCCTGCGTATAGTTGTTTGGTAGTTCAGTCCCTCACATGTGACAGAGATGTGAGTTCTTGGTTGTGCTCATCATGGTGGGCATTAAATCAGGAAAGAACCTTGTGGCCTTGGTAATGTCATGTCCTGGGTAAGAGCCATTTATCCACCTTGAAGTGGTGTGGGAATACAGAAGATGAGAACAGCTTCACTCTACTAAATAACTAGTAGTATGTAGTGCAAGGCTGATTTTTGCTGGCAGCAAGCATTTTTTCTTTTTTTTTTTTTTTTTTTTTTTTTTTAATTTGTGAGAAAAAAGGTTGATCCTAGTAGGAAGTATAGCTTGGAGAGCTTCTCTTCAATTATACAAGTTTCCATTTTGTATGAAATGAACTAAGGCCCACAATGATAAATTTAACACATTATCTTATGACAACCTTGTTGGTGGGTAGGTTTCTGGATCTTCTTGGAAATATATCTGTATTAAAGCTCCTACTAGTTATTGTGGTTGCAACATGGGGAAATAATAACCTAATGGACCAGCATTACACTGTTTTGTTTTATTATAAAACTCCAAGGATATTCCTGACAAAAAAACCAAACCAAACCAAAAAAAAAAAAAAAACACCCCCCCCCCCCCAAAAAAAAAAAAAAAAACAACAAAACCCAAAAAACCTGACTGGAGAGAGTAAGGCAGCTAAGGGAAATAGCAAGTCAGTAAAAGTACATTTTCTTGGTTTATATTTTATTAAAAAATCTAATCTCTTAAGAGCATCTTTTCCCCCCTCATTTTCCTGATCTCTGTATCATGCAGACTTCAAAGATAGCTCTCTTCAGTTCTGGTTTTGACCATGAGCCAGCAGTGTGCCCTGGTGGCCAAGAAGGACAATGGTGTCCTGGGGTTCATTGGGAGCAGCGTGGCCAGCAGGTTGGGGGAGGTGATCCTGCCCCTCTGCTCTGCCCTGGTGAGGCTGCTGCATGAGTGCTGTGTCCAGTTCTGGCCTCATCAGTTCAAGAGAGACAGGGAACTGCTGGAGAGGGCCCAGCAGAGGCCTACAAAGATAATTAGGGGACTGGGGCATCTCCCTTCTGAGGAAGGTCTGAGAGAGCTGGGCCTGTGTAGCCTCGAGAAGAGAAGACTGAGAGTCCACAAATTCCTTAAGGACAACAGGGCCAAACTCTCTTTAGTGGTGCCCAGCGACAGGACAAGGGGCAACGGGCACAAACTGCAACACAAGAAGTTCCTTCTGAATATGAGGAAGAACTTCTTTACCTTGAGGGTGGCAGAGCACTGGAACAGGCTGCCCGGTAAGGTTGTGGAGTCTCCTCTGGAGACATTCAAAACCTGCCTAGATGCGATGCTGTGCAGCCTGCTCTAGGTGAACCTGCTTTAGAAGGAGGGTTGGACTACATGATCTCCAGAGGTCTCTTCCAACCCTGACCATTCTGTGATTCTGTTTAACAAAATCCAGAAGTTGCTGTTTTGTCCTGTCATGTGCTTGGCTGCGAGGACCTGGGTTTTAGCAGTAGCAATGTTCTTGTGAACTGTTTGCCTATGTTTCATGGGAGTGTATTTGATAAGTTTTAAATTGTACCAGTTGCATTTCGGATTTTTGAATGTTTGATTTGATGTGCACTTGCAATTTAAACTTAAAGACATGACAGACAACTGTATGCAAAAAGTATATTTTGTATTAAGAATAATTCTTTCTGCAACAAATTTTGACACTTGGAAAACTGCGTAAGATTGAGGAGTCAAACACATTAAAAGGAATATCCATTTTATTCATTTTGTGTCAGCTTTACTTCTTTTCAAGTAGATCTGGCCTTTTTCTATATTTACCTTTGTCTTTAGCCTCTGTGAAGCCTGAATTGCCAATAGACTTGCTTATGCATATTTAGGTTTAATTTTAAAAATAATGTGAAAACTGATCAGTCTATGTATTTATGCTTTATGTGATGTCTGGTTTGAGGCTTGGAAACTCACAAATTTATGATTAACCAGGTTGTTGGAGGAAAAATGACAGAATTAGGACGACTTGGTGCCTTCATTACCAAAGTGAAGAAAGGTAGCTTGGCTGATGTGGTGGGGCATCTCAGAGCAGGTAAATCAATCAGCTGTATAAAATATATTGTCTTTTAATTATGGCTTTTTGTAATGCAGCTCTTAAATTATCTTAATATTGGTTATGTGATGTGTTAATAATTTTTTAAATACAGTACAATACTGTATTGTTATTATAGAATGCCACAGTTGTCTACATTTCTAATTTATTATTAACTCCAATTGCTTGGATGTATGAGCAAAATTCAACATTGATGTCGTGTGTGTCAGGACTGAATGTCACTGGTAAGTTTTTGTTTGCTAGCTCAGAAGCTGCTTGTTACACTCTACAGAAGCAATGCAAACATTTGTTAAAACTGTTGAGTGGTGGCAAAAAAACCTCACTACAGTTATTTTGCTTGTACTATGGTGTCACCTGAAGAATGATGCACTGTGTACACAATGGGCTTTATTAGTGCTTCTTTCAGTGTGAAATGTTGCAAGTAAAAATGGATAACCCAAGCAAATGGTCTTAAAATATTTTGTTTATGTAAGATGTATATATTGCACCTACAAATAAGTGTCTGTGCCGTTGGCACTTTTCAGGCTTCTAAGTGAAGCGAGAACTATGCACAGCAGTTGGTTTTCAAAGTTACTTCTTAGCAGTTTATATTTTTACCATGGCTCTAAGCAACTTCTTTCCAAATGTTGTCTTAGCAAACAAAGTCTATGCAGTGCCTTCTTAGCAATCCAGAAGCTCAGATGACAACTAGTATTAATTTAGGACAATTGCGTAAAGCAAATATTAATAAAGAAGTGAAAAAGATGATGAGTATCTAAAAATATCCTACTTTGTTTTGGCATTTGTAATTCTTCTTTTTACAAAGTCAATATACATGGGGTTGATAGCACTAATTATTATATTCGTTTATAGATGTTAACTGCATATTGTAATTACAGAAAAAAAGTATCTCTCCACTAATCTTGAACTATTTGGATTGAAAGATTACATTTCTAGTATCTGGTCTAGGTTTTATTTTAAGTCAAATCTATTTTCATTTTCTAAAAATAGTTTTAGAGCCAAAATAATTTCACAGAAAAAATACAGTTTTGCACATTTTCAATAAATGAAAATCTATTCATCCTATTGTATGGGATGAAAACATACCAAAAGGATATGGATGAGTCCACGCTTATTTTGTCTTTATGAAAAACCTCCAAAATTTGGCTAGTTGATAAATCTTTGAGTGATTGCACAAACCTCATAAATTGTAAAACAAAGGCAAATATGAAGTCTTGCATCAGGAACAGAATAACCCAGTGCAACAGTAAGCGCTAGAAGCCAATCAGCTGGAAAGCAGCTTGACAGAAAAGTGTCCGGAGGTGCTGGAGTGCAGTAAGTTGAACATGAGTCAGCAAAGCACGCTTGCAGCAAACACCAGTCATGTACAGGGTGTATTAGCAGGACTGTTGCCAGCAGGCTGAGAAAGGCAGTAGCTGCTCTCTGTTCAGTGCTAATGAGGCTGTATCTGGAGGCCTGTGTCCAATTTGGGTTCCTCTAGTACAAGTTATACTGACAAAGTGGCCCAGATTGGGCAGAGGGACCGAATGTTGATTAAGGGTCTGGAGCATATGGTGTATAAGAAGCTGAGAGAACTGGATTTGTTCAGACTGGCGAAGAAAAGAGTATGGGAGGGTATAACTCTTGGGTTTACCTGGCTAATTCTTGTTTTCATGTGGCTAATGGGAGGCTGTAGAAAATCCAGAGCCAAATTGTTCTCAGAGGTGCACAGTGATCACACAAGAAGCAGTGTGCACAAGCTGGAATGAGGGAGATCCTGTTTATGAATTTTTTTTTTTCTTGTATCTAGAGAGGATAGTTAAGGTTTGGAAGAGGTTGCCTAGAGGAGGTGTTGCAATTCCTTCCTTTGAGATGTCCAAATCTCATCTGGTCAAATCCCTGAGCAACCTGGTCTATCCCTTGTTGTTGGCCTGTTTTGAGCAGGGGTTGGAACTAGCTGAACCCCAAAGATATCCCATAATCTGAACTACTGTTTTAGAAATCAATATAAAAAAACGTAGAGATTGCAGTATAAGTCTGAAAACTTTCTGTCTCTGCTGGACATGCATCGGTAAGTGGGGGGAAGTGCAAGATGCATTAATATTCCTTTCTAGAGGCATCTTAAATATCCTGGGCTATATATGCCTTACAAGCTGAATTAGCGCCATAAGGGTGCAGGTGTCTTGTAGGTTCTGCCAGCCAGCTTTTTGCAGATACCTTGTTTAACCTAAACGTTCACAGGGTAAGGTGTCTAATTGACTTACAACTCTGGGCTGCTACAGTGGGACTTCAGGGAGTTCGTCTCATCTGAATTTGTAGCAGTGTGTCACAAGGTCATAGAATGGTTGAAGTGGGTAGGGACCTCTTGAGATCTCTAGTCCAACCCTACTGCTTATGCAGGGTCAGCTAGAGCGGGTTGCACAGGACCATGCCCAGTTGGCTTGTGCATATGGCCAAGTTTTGAGTAACTGGATGGTGTTTTCCTGTTTCAATGCCTGTTACTGAGACCAGAAATCCACATGTAAGCCTTATAGACATCATCGTAGATGAAAGACACAATGTAAAAGGGTCAAAAAGATCAAGAAGTGTACAAGCTGAGGAGAAGCCAGCAGCTGAAGGGTTTTTCCTGACCAAATCTGATAACATAAAATCATTGCCAATAAAGACTGGCATCAGACAGTAGTTCTTAAGTTTTGACTGCTGCATATGATGGGGTATAGGAGTGTAAACATACAGTATGGTTCCTGCAGTTTAATTTATATATTGATCTTTAGAAAGTACAGTACAAGATTTTCAGCTTTTTTTATAGTAAGGCCAAAATACAATTTAATGTATATACTATTTAAATTTGAGAAATGACAAGCTGAAAAATGAAAGTTTTCTAGATAACTTCCACATCCTGTTTTCCTTTCTCTCCCAGTAACATCTTTAGGAGATAGTGACTCATTCCTTGCTTTTATTTTTGGTTTGTTTGACACACACACTGTTGCCAGTGAAGACTGTCTTTTGTAGAGAAATCAAAATGCATAGTATATAAATTTAATAAAATGTCATGGTTTTTAAAGGCTTAACAGTAGGTATTTATGGTTTTCATTTTTGAAGATTAACCTGTTTTCAAAGTTTATTGCCAGTAGTTAATAAAGGATCTTTTAAAAATACTTTCATTTCATAGCACAATAACAGGTCCTGTATTATTTTGGAAATACTTAGTGTATTTGCACAAGTGGTTTCTTTAATATGATTTGTGTGTACAAATTGTAGCTGTGTTCTGATAAAGGAGCTTTGATCGTGTCTCAAAAGCCTCTTGGGTTTCAACACAGCTTTTTAATTGATTTTGGGCAATATTACTTGTTTATATAGGTTTTAGAAATGTTATGCACTTCTTTGTAAAAGAATATGGAAATGAGATAAACTTCTCTTTAAATTCAAGGGGATGAAGTTCTAGAATGGAATGGTAAACCCTTGCCTGGAGCTACAAATGAAGAAGTTTACAACATTATTTTGGAATCAAAATCAGAACCTCAAGTTGAAATTATTGTTTCAAGGCCTATTGGGTAAGGCTAAAGATTTGCTTCTTAAGCACAGTTATTACTTCTACTAATGGGACTCTTAAAGGGACTATTTGTGGGTTCATTATTTTTTACGTCTTAGTAATGGAATATGATTCACTTTGTATTATTGATGTTCTGTATATTCCATCTTCAGTGCTATTTACAATCTTGGATATTTGCAGTGATGTTGTAACAAGGTTTTTGCCAAGTAGCAAAGGAAAAATGGTGGATCAAGGGGACCTGTGCATGAGAAAAATCTGGTTTTCAGACATAGCTTCACTGAATCAGAATAACAAATATTCATGAGTAGAAGGAAGCATCAGCAAACTTTGAGCATTGCAGGATTTTAATAAGTCAGTGTTAGCAGGATCTTTCACAGGCCTTCTTTAAAAAGCTAAAAAAAGGAAAGGAAAAGGAAAACTTTCAACTGAAAAGACTCTATTTAGCCTGATATTGTCATCAAAATCAAAAGTGAAAACAAAAAGTTTTATCAAAAATAAGCATTAAAATATTATGTTTATAATCTTAACTTTTTTTTTTTTATTATTATAAATCCAGGTTTAGCATTTTGTGAAACGCTTATATTCTTGATTTTCTTTAGAAAGATCATAAAATCTGTTTGAATTGATAAGAGTAGTTGGGTTGGCTCCGCATTTGTCACAATTGTTTCAGCGATATTCTACACACCTTCCCCAAACACGACTTTTGAGACTGTTTTGAGCTAAGTTTTACAGCTTTGAATATGAATCATATATCATGAATTCACATTTATATTGTGGAAGAGTCACATGATTAACAATTAAAAGTGACTCTTGGCTAGTTTAAAAACAAAAACTAGAAGGATTTAAATCTCTCTGTGGATTGTCACCTTTCCAAATTTCATGTACACTGACTATAAGACTCTAAATACCACTGTCTTGTAGGAGATGGCAAACTGTTTCCTCATTATGAATGCATGATTGTTTCATTTTGAATGTGCTAGTTTTCATCCCAATAATAATTTTTCTCTGCCTCAAATATGATAAGCTTTCAGTTTTAGATACAAAAAATATTAATTTTCTTTCTAAAATATTCTTTTACATTTATTTCATATCAGTTTTTGATTTTTTGATTTTGCCTATACTGTGCAAGTGTAGCTATATTTTGCTAATGGGTTCTGCCTTTTTAATAGCAATCACTATTAAAAGTACTTAAATAAAATTAACATTTGTTGCTAATGCCAGTTATGAGTTTGACCTTCTAATGGAAAATGAAAGCTTGATTCAATAATAGTGGTTGTTAAAGGCTAAAATTACCATCCAGATGGAGACTGTGGGGGAGCAGAAACCTTATTTTACGTTATTCATTTGGATAAATTAGGAGACATTCCTGACTTGAAGTTTCAGAATTCAGTCCCATGTCTTTGTAATTAAAAATAAAATGCCATAAAGAGATTTTTGGAAGTCTAATTTTTATGTTTAGATCACCAGAAAAGGAATATGTTGAGACTGCACCTGACTTGAACTCCATGTCTCAATTGAAGAAAACCTGAAACCTGATTTGTACACCTGATGTAGTAGCAATGTGCTAGATTAGTATTTTAAATAATAAGCTTTAGAAATATTTATTGCCATCAGTATGTTTGCAGATGTTGTGTATCCTTGAACTTTCAAGATAATTTTATTATTAAACCAAGTTATATATTTTAGTTTATGAATTTAATAAATCTAATCACTTCAAAACACAAAGTAAAAGATGACCACATCCCAGTGACATATTCTTGAGGAAAAATCGAGGGAAAATGCCAACAACTGTTTAACTGAGACATCGGAAATGAAGTGCATTAAAAATCAAAGAATGTTTCTGAATCTGAGCAGTGAATTTTACACTTTAAATAGTACACCCACAGATAGTGCCAATAAAATGTAAAGTTTTGCTTTCAATGATCCTTGCATTTTTTTCCCAGACATAGGCAAAAATAGAGCACATCAGATTGTGCTTTTATTTTGAGATAAATGGAGTGTTGGCATGGAAGTTTTTACATTCTGTAATAATGCTATTCTTGCAGAGCTGTGTCTTAATTGATTATTTTCTTTTTTAGAAGAACAAATAAATATCCCAGAGTGACTAAAGCCTATAAATTTGAAATTTAAAGACATTTCCTTTTTCCAGTGGTAATGTGTGAAAGTCCTGTTTGTATCAAATTGGGATTTACCTCTTTGTCTTCTTAAAAGAACAAAAACTGTTAGACATTGTATAACAAAGGATATCCTGATATTAGTTAACGAAAAAGAACATTCTGCATAGGATTTTCTTTCTTTCTTTTTTTTTTTCATAATTATAGTTGTTATCTATGTAAATTGTGTTACATAATGGGAAATGGTTTGCTTGCATTAACAGATTATTTTTTCCCCCTCTATCTTCTTCTTCTCTTATTATCCAAATTATTGATTTTGTGATTGTTCCAAATTCATGACAGGAATTCTGTTTAATCCAACGAATCTGGTATATCAAAGTTTTGTGTCTACTTCAGGTGCTGACTCAGCAAAATTGAAGCTGCTTGATATAGCATTAAGTGGTAATCCATTACACCTAAAATTCCTGTGAGGAAATAGGTTCCAGAAAGACCTGAAAATTGATATTTCGACTGCATAATTTAGGTGTTTTCATCTCTCAGTATTAATAATGCAAATAATGTACTAGCACTGTTAATGGTCTCCATTTAAAAAGTCCTAGTATATTAGATCTAAAAAGCCGAAATATGACACAGTTTAGCTTAAGTGAATAATGTGAGGACTGTAAGCTCACAAATTAGACTGCCCACAAATTACTTTGCCAGTTACAAAATTGGTGTCTAAACGATTTGCTCAGCCTTGTAAATTTGGATTTCTGTGTCTACCAGCAAATGTAATTTTGAGTAATGGATAATTGTAGGATGTTTTTTAGAGAAAAATGTGAAATATGTAACACTATTAGCAGATGAAGGCATAACAATAAACAGTATAACCACAATAGTATTGTGAAAACTCCATAGAAACTAATTGATGCTAATGCTAATGATTGCAATACAAGGTAGATAAGAAACCTATAAAAAGTAGAGTTAATGGGTTGGCTATCTAAATATGAGGGGAAGAATTACCTATGAATATGCATACAGCGTGATAGGTGGTTAACATAGGACAACGTAGAAAATCCTCTGATGATGCTTTTTGGAGAAGAAACCTGGCATGGTAACTAACTCACCGTTTCTTGTGTGCTTGGGTGATCTCTATGGGACAGTGCAGGTAAAACAAATGTTTTTTCATTTGTCTCTTCTTTGTCAGATGCTAGCTATCTTTGCTTGGATTGCCACAGATAATATTCCTGTAATTGTTGTTTCACTGGTGTGATTCAGGTCTTCTGTCTGGGCAATGTTACTGTTGGTTCTCACAAGGAGGTTGAACCTCCATCAGAAACCAGACAGTACTGAATTCTAGAGTCACTCGAAGAATGTAATTAGTGAAAACGGCAGATTGATCTACAGGTTCTGATGGGAAGGAATGGTTTTGGAAATAGGAGGATAAGCATCGGGCACAAACACTCAGAAAATGTTGATAATTCTGTAGGGTTTAGAGGATCATGCTTCTGTCCCTAAAGCAACCTAAAAATGTGTGGGTTACAACCACATTTGAATTTGCCTTGTCTTCAATGACCAAACTCTTGACTATAGCCCTCGGAGAAATCATAGGTGTTCCTGCGTTTTACAAAATAGTGATCGTTACAAGCCATATCTGCACAAAGTAGTCTCAACCTAAGGTATGGTTTGGTTTAATTAATGTATTAATTGAGGTGTAGAAGAATCAGACATAAGATAATTACATGTAACATCACATAAGGCCACAGAATACCTTTGCCTTCCAAGGCAGAGATAGAAAGACAAAGTTTGATGTGGGCAACTTTTTACTGGATGTATGTCTGTCATTACTTTTCTGATGTTCACATTGCTCCAAAAGGGGAGAAATATTTTATTACTATTTTAAATAAGTGGTTGTGCAACTTCTTACCTTTTTTTTACCATTTGCTTTGACTACTTTAGTTTTGAATCTTTTAAGTCATGAGCTGCTGTTTCTTCTGAAGAGCTTTTTTGTAAATCATAGTGTCAGAATATTTTCTGCAATTGAAAAAAAAAATCAGGCTAGATAAGACTAATTTTCCTGCATAACAAGTTTTAGATTATAGTTTCTTTTAAGAATTTTCATTCTTTAATTAACATGCCAACATTTTTAAAAAATACCACTCGTGCATTTGATAAAACCTAGTATACCGCTTATTCTTCTCGTGTGCATGTAATATTTCAGAAATGATGAGGTATACTGGATTATTGAATTTGTAAGAAATTCATATATAGACAGAAACATAGCTTTAAATTACTTCATGTACATTCTGAAATCAATAGCAGAAAGTGGAACTGTTACAGAGCTTGTTAGAATACTCTGCCACGAGTTTGGTCATCAGTACTATATTACATTCTTTTCTTTTTGTGTCTTGAGATTTGGTGTGGAGCTGTACTTAAGATAAATAAATTAGGGTTGAGATTTCCTAGCAACAGGTTATATATATGCACACATGTATACACATAGATACACATGCATTATATATTTTTATAAAATATATATATTTTAAAAGAAAACCAGAAAGCTGTCCATTGTGCTATAAAGGATTTTAAGGATTTCAAATAAAAATTCTACTGCAAACCATGTATTTTTTCTGGAATTGAAATTTATGTTCTGTCTTCCACTGTTCCTGTCAGTTTTTCATAAGAATTACAGGGAGTTTAGAAAACTGCATTAAAAAAAATTGTACTTTCAACTTTTTCCTGTCTAATGAGTAAAGTCTTAAGGAAGGTCTGATTATTTTTTTCATTTACCTTTACCTGGTGAGGACTTTTGTATTGGCAGCTCTAAGTGAGGAAAATGCCCTCAACTTGACCATTTTTTTAAATGATGTGGCATCTTCATTCCAGTACCTGTTTTTCCCTCTTGTAAACTGTGTGGATCTGATTCTTGTGTTGATATGAGTGTGAAGGTGCCTTCATGTAAACATAAATCAGTTCTTAAGTTCTTATATATATAAAGAATGTTTGAGGCTTATCTTTTAGCCTTCTTATCTACTCTATTGTTGACAGTACAGGAAAAATTCCAAACAAAATGCATTTTAGTGTCTTGACCCACACAGGGATTATGAAACTTGACATTTCGGTTGCACTTTCCATGTTCAAACACTCCTTGCCTTTGTTATAATGTGATGTTATTATGAATAATACTGTACTGCAGATGAGAGTGTTCATATTCTAGCACAAGAAAATATTACAAACTTAATCTTTTATTGAACATAAAAGTAAGTTTGATTATGGTAAGTAAATATTTCAGAGTGCTGTGAATTGCCTTGGAAATACTGCCCTGGGAAGAGAGAAAATGTTTAGAGGAAGAAGTCTGCACAGCAACCCTGCTGTGCAACAGGTCATTAATCTGTTTGTATGTTTGTAAAGTAGTACTATGCCATGTCAAAAATGAGTAATGCAGTTATAATGTCATGAGTCTGAGGAAACCACATTACTCTTGAATTACAAAGTCAAGTGAGATGTAAGCTGATGAGGCACATTACCTTGGAGCTGAAATAGGCTTTTTTAAAACACAGGCACCAGAAGTTTGAATAGCAGGACATGAAAAGTGAATTTAAGACTGACTGACTGGGCACTGTTACATTCCTTTTCTGACTTTAGTGTCTCTTTCTTTTTCATAAGTGACATATATATATATAGGAGTCTCAGTTTTTATGGACTCCCAAGTCAGTAAGATAGTGATTCCTCACTGAAGAGAGGAATGCCTGAATACCTTTAAAATGCTCAGCTTTAGAATTAAAATCTTGTAAATGTTCTTCTGAAATGTTATTGTAGTTCCAGTTTGGCATTATTTTGTGTAGATGAAAATATATTAAAGTAATTCACTGAAGAGCTTTGTTTCCATTTTCCTGTTCTGCTGCTTTGCTAACATTTGACAGTAACAGTTGTTTCTTGCTCTTGCAATGTATTTTCAATGATTGCTGAGAACTGAAAAGAGCCAGGAGCTAGCATTATCCAGATTTTAATGGCAAAGTAAATTTGTTGATGGCAAAATTTTGATGGATCTTTGTAGACGTAACCAGTTTGATTTTGCTTATACCTGTGTTTGTGCTGGGTACATGCATGTTGAAAAATATCCATACCCAACTGTAGTATGGCTTGAGTTTTGTTTTTTTCTTTAGCGTTTGAAGAAATGCATTATTCTGTTTGGTTAACATTGCTAATGTTACTTGCTTTTTCCTTTTGTTTCTTTAACATTACTAACGTTATTTGTTTTTTCTTTGTTTTTTATTATAAGACATTTTCATCAGTTTCATTCCTTGAACTCCTTGAGACATTTACATAAAAATTACTAGTGAGTTAATCTGTCTTGTTTCTTGGGCTTTCTTTCCTCCAAAAAATAGTTGAACATCTGTAGCTATGCAACCTTTTACACCTTTCTTTTCCTAAAAGCTGTCTAACTTTATTGTTCTGGTTGAAAAAGATTGTGGAATCCATCCACAATATTAATATTGTAGTGCTGATATTGTTATGTCTGTTAATTCCTTACCTTGAAATAAGTAGTTTGCATTAGTAAGATTTTCATGAATTCTGGTGGAAAATATGTCTTTAAATATTTCCCCTTTCTTTCCTCATAACCCATTAGAACAGAAACAGATCCATATTTCTAAAAAAGTGTCCCAGAAATGTATTTGTCACAGCAGAAGGTCATCTCCATTGTTTCTAATTACTATGTGTATATTCATGTTTTAGTGATATTCCACGGATTCCTGAGACTTCTCACCCCCCGTTAGAGTCTAGTGAGTACACACCTTGTTCCTTCACTAAGCATGGTCTTGTATCCAGCGGAATCATTTTGGTAATGAACTTTGTGAAAGATGAGCACTGGGAGACTGCATTGGCTCAAAGGTTTTTGCATGACAAAATTCAGTGTGTTTTGGTCCTGTGTGTTAAATTCAAAACAATGAGGATTTGATTCAAGCCGTATGGACTTCTAAAGTTAGCAGGATTTTGGTTTTTTCTTCTCTGTCTTGTGGTCTTAGTACCATACTGGTATACAAGCCATGGCCCAAAACAGTCATTTACTTGCCCTTACATAAAAGACCAAACAGGTACAAGGGACTGCCAGAAGTATAAATGGTGTCAGGATTTCACCTCCTGTACCATCCAGCATAAATCTAGAGTTCTTGCTTCCCCTTTTCTTAAAAAGAAAGCATTGGTTAGGTGAACGTCTTGTTTATCATGCTTCATAATAATGGTTTTCTTTTTAACTACCCTGTTTGAATGGTGTCAGCTAGAGTGTGTGAGGGCCGTGGCTCCCAGACCTTCCTTGTCTGAGTCTTGTCTGGGATGCATTCAGAAACCTTCCGTGGGATAGGGTCCTGTGGGGCCACTGGGTGCTGAAACACCTGTCATGAGCTCATCTCAGTAGTGAGGGCTGTATTTCGCTCGTGGAGAACTGCTGATGTCCAGCAGTTGACAGATCCTCCGGCATGCCAGGTGCATGTCCTGCATACCTTCCCGTGTGCCAGTTCCTAGGGTTTTAAAATTTCAGAGGTACCAGGAGTATAATCCATACAACAGATGTGAGTTTATTCATCAAAGATTTGAGATCATAGAATAATTTGGACTGGGAAATGTGTAATTATTTCAGAGGATAATACTGTACTTAAAACACTCGGTATGGTTTGCCACTGCTATATGAGGAACACTTTTTTCTATGTAATTTCAGATAAAACAAATGAAGGTTTAATCTGGGGAAAGGGTATGCAGACAGTCTTTTTCACCATGCTATCTACATCAGTTTAAAATCTTTCTGTATATTAATCCAGTTAGACTGTGTATAAATACAACTTTATACAAGTCAAAGAAAAAGCAATTCATAAGTTATTCATATTTGCTTCAAAATTTTGGACTGAAATTTCATGTGTTTCTCATATGTTTTCAGGTTCAAGTTCTTTTGAATCTCAGAAGATGGAAAGGCCTTCTATTTCTGTTATATCTCCGACCAGCCCTGGAGCCCTACGAGATGCACCACAAGTCCTACCAGGGCAGCTTTCTGTGAGCATCTTTTGTTTTCCTGAGTTGTAATGAAAATCTACAAAGTGCTGGTCCCTCAGCTGTCCACATTCCCAAGGTCTAATTGGGAGGTTAAGAGAAATATCTGTTCTTGGTAAAGACAACATTCTTTCAAATGTTTTTTCAAGACCCTCACAAACACAAACCATCACTGTAATCACAGCAGAGGTAAAGAATTGTCTTAATACACCAAAGAGCACAGGAATTGACATTGAGAGTAAAACACATAAAAGTGCCTTGTACTTTGTCATCCTGTACCCTCTGCACTGAAAATGGTGGCTCTTCTATACATGCCCAGTAATCAACAGAAAACGAGCATAGTTTCACTTTACCTTCTTTATGGTGGCATTTAAAGAGCTGTGTGATTGTTAAGAGATACACTACTCAGTAATGCATTTCAATTTAGATGCGCACGACATGCTGGAAATGTCTGTAATACTAACTGAAGCTGTGCTTACTAAATATACTGTGAGTACTTAACTGTTTTGTACATTTTTATATTTTTTTATATTGATCTTATTCTTAAGTATACAGCAGACTCAAAAATTTCATGATGATTCTCTTAAGAAATGATTTAGCTGTGTATTACCCTTTTCATAAGAACATTTGCAAGGTTACAAATCAGAGTAGATTGATTTTGACTATGCCTCTAGTTCAGCTGCTGTGAAGGTTTCCTATCTGAATGTAGCTTTTAAGGTGCAGAGGCAAGATATATGCTGGTTTAAACGTACTTACAGGTAGAAGATTATGCAGTGAGTACAATAAACAATGCAAATGTAATCAGGTACCACCATTTTATTCAGGTGTGGTAAATACAAAGGTCTTTGGTGTATATATATTGTCATCTTTTCCATCTAACTTAATTAAATATTAAGGGATGTGAAATAAAACATATCTAATTGTATCTTGGGAAAACAGTAGTTTCTGTTACATTGCGGTTAATGTGATGATGTTTGAAAATTCTGGTTTTTCTCCATTTTCAGTATTGTTTTCTGGTAACTTGATTCTTATAGGTTAAACTGTGGTACGACAAAGTGGGACATCAGTTAATAGTAAATGTTCTGCAAGCAACAGATTTGCCAGCAAGAGTAGATGGACGCCCCAGGAATCCCTATGTAAAAATGTATTTTCTTCCAGATAGAAGGTAGTAGTATTTCAGTTTAGAAAGTTATGTTGTAATTTACCATGTATTGAATCCACTTTTAAATGAATGCTTATGTAGTAAAGAATTCATTGTTACAGTTAGATTCACTATACCAAAAAAATCACACTCAAATCATGCAAGTCAGTATCAAATAACTTTGTGGACTTTGGATGAATGTGATCCACTGTACAGCAAATACTTTTCTCTTTTAGGCATTACCAGATCAGAAAGAATTAAAGCAGTAAGTGCTATTAGTTGATGGAATTTTGTGATTTATCTTTACAAACAATTTACAACAAATATTTATGTTTCAGTGATAAGAGTAAAAGGAGGACCAAAACAGTAAAGAAAAGTCTAGAGCCAAAATGGAACCAAACTTTTCTCTACTCGCATGTACATCGTAGAGATTTTAGAGAACGAATGCTTGAAATAACCGTATGGGATCAGCCAAGAGTACAAGAAGAAGAGAGTGAATTTCTTGGAGAGGTGATACATACAATCACATTTCTCCTGTTTGGTTTTGATGGTTTTGAATACATATGATATATATTTTATATATGTGTTTGTGTGTGCGTGTGCCTTAAAAGTAAAACTAATAGCTGTTAATTTTTCTACTAGATTCTTATAGAGCTGGAGACAGCACTTTTAGATGATGAACCACATTGGTATAAGCTACAGACACATGATGAATCTTCACTACCTCTGCCTCAGCCATCACCTTTCATGCCAAGAAGACATGTTCATGGTGGAGAAAGCACTAGCAAAAAATTACAAAGTAGGTCCAGATTCTATTAATCTCTCCTGAATTTTAAATTATAAATGCTAATAAATGTAACGGTATTTAACTTCTACTACAAACTACAAAATAAGAATACTATTTCATAGTCTTTAAACATAATGAAAATGTGTGGCAGAAAAGAGATGCAAATTATGACATTATGACGTGACAGTCTTTCACCTGTGACGCATAACTTTCAAGCATGTGAAACCTGTTGGAGTTGGTTTGGCTTCCACTAGCGAAAGAAAATTGTTCAAACATTTGTTTGCATAAATTTTCTGTTAAAGAAAAAGATTAAGTTTATTATTATTGGATATTTTTTTAATAACGAAAAGCTCTTTATTAAAAAAAAATATCCCGGAAGTCATATGAGGTTTAAAAATACTTTTCATCATAAATTCAGTCTCATCCTCCAATATGCTCACTCTACAATCAGATGAGAAGTGTGCTTTTGCAGCAAAGGGACATATGCCTGTATTTAGGAGGTACAGTGGTTTTGATGAGTCTGATTTCAGGTTTGTTTGAGGTATATTAAAATAACAGATATATTGAGATACTTGAATATTGTAGCTTCTCTGTTCATTTAAATTAATTTCAGATTTATTTAGAAGTACAAAGCATGTAGGGGATTATTTTTAAAAACATTTCAAAGCTATTTTTCTGATTTTTCTTAAACACGGAAGTAATTAATTTCAGCCAATGTATAGGAAATTGGTGCACATTCAGGACTGAATTATAAAAATGTAATATTGCTGTAATTGCTGCGTAAGGATATGTACAGAGAGAGCAAATGAAAGGTTAGTTTTTATGAGGTATTTGAACTTTACTAAAAGCTGGCAATGCTGTTTCCTCTTCCCCTTTCTCACCATATGCTGCCATCTCTCCTTTCCTGTTCAGCAAGCTGATTCAGCTTGCTCACTGAAGTAGCACAAAAGTATTTTTTTTCTTTGAGTGAACTTTTTTGCAGGTTTAGTGAGATAAACTATCCTAGTAGAGAATTATTGAGGACTTGCGGGAAGGAGAGGAGGGGAAAGGAGGCTGCAGCAGCTGTAAGGTGTTAAATTGGTTCAGTTGTCTTGTGAAACGTCACTGTCAATCACCAGTTTAGTTCTCTTCCTCTATCGTTTAGACCTAAAATAATATTTTTAATTTCAGTAGTATGTTAAATGAACATATTTTTACATTTTATAACATGACCAGATGTTCAGGTATTTGTTTACCTTACTGTTGTGCAGGATCTCGGCCAATCAGTGATAGTGACATCTCAGATTATGATGTTGATGATGGTATTGGAGTTGTTCCTCCAGGTGCGTGGGTGAACAGCATGGTCCTGCTTTCTTTTTTTCTTTTTGCTTGTTTGTTATTTTTTTCTTTATAACATTTTGGAATATTGAGGATACTGCTTTTGGAAAGTGCATTGTGAAAAAAAACAGTTTTCCCAATTATTCCATGGCATCTGTCCTAAATTGTGATGAATTAAAAGATTCTACTATTCATTCATTGATATTTCTTCTGCATATCACTCTTCATATGTGAACCACTGAATGGTTCAAATTGTTTAATTGTTTACTGCATGATGTCCCAAGCTTTATTTAAAATACAAATTAAGTTTTTAAAATATTTTTTAAATACAAATTAAGATTTCATTGTCTATTGCAATCTTTTTTTTTAATTTTGCTTTTTGCTTGAGAATTAGATATAATGCAGTCTCCCATGGACTTTATTGAGAATGCATGGCTGTAGATTAAGATGCATGTAGCATGGCTATATCTTTTATATTTTTCATAAGCTTTCATGAGCTATCATTACCCTAAATGTTCATAACTATATACTTGAAGAGATTGTCATGGTTTGACTTTTAGTTCAGCATTCCTTACATACTGAAAATCCTGAGGATCATTTTGGATACCACATTTTTCTGCATCTATTTGACTGTTGCCACAAGTCAGATGAATGTTTCACAATTGTCCCAAACAGAATGAGTCACTATGTTGTTGCTAGCACTAACTCAGTTTTTTCTGTGGATCTTCCCGATGAAAATCACTGAATTAAATCATGGTGGGATTTGGAAAGCTCTCTATCTTCCTGATCTGTGTTTAAAATAATCTGACAGTTTATTTATTATAATAAATCACATTCTGTATTAATGCAATATCCTTTTGATATTTACTGGGCCAAATTCTCCTTCATTTGATACTGAATGGGCTCTTTCCTTACTTTAATATACTTACCACTTGAGTTACTAAGAGGGAAATTTTTTTCAGGTATGTCTAGTAATGGTATTTGCTTTAGTGAAATTATTAGTCTTGATATTTTTGCATCAGCTGAGAGAATATTTAAAATAAAGATAAATAAATAATTTTAAATATTTTTTCTGTTTATTATTTAGTTGGCAAGGTAGATAAGGTGTATCTCTGTAGACTTAGTTAGGTTCAAGATTTCAGTATCTTTTATTAAGAGCTGGGGCTTTTTTTCAGCTGCCAGTTCTTAAAGGCATCCATTTGCCATTTGGAATAAACAAATTTCCATCTGAGACAAGATGCTAAAAAATGTTTAGCTGAATGCATTAGAAATTACAGAAATTTCTTGCGGCTGCGCATGCATGCTTAGGTGCACCTTTGAAGCATACATGGATCCAAACTTTCTCAGAGATCACCATAGAAAATTGCAAGGTTAATCTGTAGCAATAGCAGTTATAATGAACTGAGAGTCTCTAAACTGAAACTCAAAGGACCTGGTGAGCAGACTCCTTTTAAAGTCCAGCTAATCAGAAACAAGCTGGAAGGTGACCTGACCAAGCACAAATTTCTCTATTTTGAATTTAATGGATACATTTGTTTGGCAATTCTAAGTGGAGTTCATCTGTTTGCAATTCCTATGGGAAGTGGATATACATATAAATGTGGGGGGGTTGTTTACACATGCAGTCTGAATTCTTGAATAAGGCTTAGACTTCCAGCACAAAGGGCAAAGAAAATGTCAGTCATCAGCCACAAATATGTGGCAGCCTAGACAGCATATGATAATGTGTTTTGCAGTGAGAGCTGGAAAAGGTTGCTAGTCCCACTGTCTGATGAATTGCTTGAGAATCTTAGGCACAGATTCATAAATGTGCCTGGTCACCAAGTTATGCATTTCCACCCTCCTATCCAACCTTCCTTACTTACCACATTGCTAAATCTTCTGAGATTTTGGACTGCTAGCTTCATTTGCACTGAATGAATAGTACAGTATCTGTCTTCTCTGTCTAATAGTCTCCTCTGTTAAAACTAAGTTGTTATGCAAGTTCCTTGTTGTGCTGCAGGGTCTTTAGTCCTTCCCTCATCCACCCACTAGTACCATGGACCTCAGCCGACTGAACTGCAGCTCTTGTCTGGTCCAGATTTCCTACACATTCTCCTGCAAGGTATGAGTGTGGAAGGGAAAGACAAATAGAGGCACTTCCTCATAATGTAGGATGATGATGCAGCTCAGGTGCACTCTTAGACCATTTTGGCATAGCCTTTATTGGCTTCAACTAGATTAGTCTATGATAAAGTTATTCCTTCTCAACAGAAGTAAGAATATAAAAATTGAGTTTACAACATACGATGCATATGTTACCCTTTAAAGCCCCTTTTCTTTCCTTTACCGCTTACTTACCAATGTTACCCACTGTGGTGCTTATCTATGATAAATAGCCTCTGTCTTTTTTAAAGGTATATTCTTACAGTTGTTTATTATTTCTCTTGAAATATTCAGCAGAGAAGGAAGTTATTTTGCTTTCTTAACATCTCAAGGTTTTCACAATTATTGCTCATTTTCTAAAAAAAAAGACACATAACTGCAAAATGTAGAAGTGCAAAAGTTCATTTGATCACCACCGTAAGCTAAAAAAGCAATGACAAAAATATTTTGGCTAATTCAACTAATACTGGAAATCCTTAAAGATTTCAAATCTTTTACCAATTACTAAGGCAAATACAGTATTAGCATTTAGTAATAACAGAGAAAGGTATTTTACTAGAGGGTTCAGCAGCTTCAGAAGACCACTGCTTGTCAATGGAAGACTGCTACATCAAAAATAATGGCACTTTGATAACTTCAGGAATATTTTAAGAGTAGTATTTTTCCCCTGTCATACGACAGATGTGCCTTATCTTTCATATAATTGTACTATCCTCATTTGTTAGCAGTGATATATAAATATATTTTTAAATCAGCTCATAGAACTGTGAATAAAAGGAGTTTATATCAACAGCTAAAGTAACTTAACTTCAGTTTGAAGCTCAGCTTTAACAGAATTGATTTTTGACAGGTTTTTGTGCTATGCCCACATCTATTTACAGGAAGAAATTATTATTTTAAATCTCTTAGCCTCTCCTCATATGAGACATGGTCTAGTCTCTTTATTATCTTTGTGATCCTGATCTGGACTCATACAAGTAACTTCATGTCTGTCTTGTACTGGGGAGCTCATTACTCCAGGTGTGGCCTCACCAATGCTAAGTATATGGGAAGGATCAGTAAAGGGTTTAATAAAAACAGAACATGTTTTGAGGCCCAATTTTTTAACCTAAACATAATTAACTTTCTTAATTAAAAGAAAAAAAAAAAACAAGCTGATATGCAGGTGGCAATATCCCAAAGGGTATTTTTAATGAGCTGTATTGCTTATGCTATGGGTAACTCTTCAGGACAATTTATTTTTCTATCACATATAGTCTGTATAAATGATTGCATTGTACTTACCTTCCTACTGTAGCAGCACGGTTACATCAACACAACACCTTTTTGTAGTCTATATTGTCCTAAAAAAAAAAAAGAAAAAGAGAGAGAAAAAAAGTTCTGGTATCAAACATTTGCTAGAACCATTTTCATCATCATCCAGCTTCCGTTTCATGTCTCACCTGACAGTTTCCCATGAGCAACTGAGAAACTTCTTGTGCATAAACTGCCATAAGCTTGATTGCTGCTGTCATGCTGGTCCACACAAAAAATTACTCTGCACACTCTGGAGAGCACAGAGCCTTTGTATTTGAGGATGGTTCTGAGGAAGTGTTGCTGTCACTGTCATGGTCACTATGGAAATATGGATGTGATATGACCAACTTGACAATACTTGAGCTAATACTTAGGATAACTGTGAATTGCTGTTTCTCTGTTCTGTAAACTTTGTGTACCACAATGCACAAGTGGATAGCTTGGCTATGAGGAATATATAAGATAAAGTCATCTTTCTATACATTTTTAAGAGTAGAAGATAACACTAAGTGTATTTTTTTAAGCAGACTAGAGATCCTCTTGAAATATTTTTTAAACTGAAAATCATATTTTATTTTTAATATTTAATATTTAAATTATATGTATTTTGGTGCAGCTGCCTAAAGCTGGGAAAGAAGTTTTGGATTTATTTGATTTTAATGCTGAATAAATGTTAACTAGTGTTCCTTCTGATAGACATGACAGTATTTTATCTAAAACAAGCTTTTTTGGAAAATGAAATATCTTTTAGCACATACAACTTTGATTTAGTTATCCCTTGGGAAATTGAACACATCCAGCTTTTGTCATGTGTAGTCTGTTTTCTTCCTCTGACAAAACCCCAGACATTTCCTGCAGCAACCTTAGTATGTGAGGTGAAGGAATCTGCATTGAAGTCCTGACTGAGCCCCTTTTTTGCTTCAAAATTTGCACCTGGTCCTTGTCATGAGATCAAAGAGATCCTCATGTTTCTTTCTGATTTTATTACACAAATCTGAAACACTTTTGTGGCAGGTAAGGTACTCCAGCACCACAGTACATCAAAACCTGCGAAACATAGGAGTCTTTCTTCGTGAAAAGGCTGATAAACCTCAGTAGATACTTTCATGCATGCTATCAACTTTTATAGGCCTATTTTGCAGTCAGTAACTCACTACAGCTTTGCTATTAAAAATATTAAGTGGCAAGCATTTGTGGTTTCTGTAGCTACTCGTGAGCTCTCTTTTGTAGCTACAAGTGAGCTCTCCAAAAGGTGGGTTTTTTTCTGTTTTCTCTCTGGTTTTCAAACAATAGCCCCTACCCTTCCCAAACTTGACTAATGTCACATTTTAAATATGACATTACATTAATTATTTTTATTTGACTTGTCTAACTCAGTGTTGTTTGAGAATAGTGTACACATGCACTTAACATTATAGTCCCTGGGTTGCTTCTGAGCTACGTGATATATTCTTATTACAAGTGCTTTTCTTTGGGCCCAAGGCTACATTTTAAGATCTAGCAATACTTGTAGTACTTCTTGTTTCCCTGATTTATGAATCTCATCCCACCCCTCTGCTTCAAGAAATGGAAGAATTATTTCCCGTGTTCTCACACCAGCAGCTATACTATGAAGTAGAAGACACAAAAGTTGGACAAAACGATAGCAGAACTTGCAAAGGTCTTTCTGCATATGTTTTCTAGCTGACAGTAATTAGAAAGTCTGTAGTAAAAGTGTCTTACCATTTTTTTGTCAACACTGTCTCCCTCCTATCTGCCTTCCCTATCACATTCATAATGGTAAATATATTAAACATGAACTTATTGAAGCCAATGTTTTTTTTATTTACTGAAGTTGCTGGATAGCTGGTGTAAGGCTGAAAGCTACTGTAGGATATTACAGCACCTAGGTGCTCCTCTGTTATCTTTGAATAACTTTTGCCAGTTTGTTCAGTACTGTATAAAAGGCGGACAGAGTTCTGGAGGCTGTGATGTAAGCTGTATAATCAGGGAAAACCATCTTAGAGTTGCTTGGATGATAAAATGCATTATCTAGTAGGTCCTTGTTCTTGGTTTTGTGTTACTAAGATGAATCTGTTCTATGGTGGAAGAAATTTTTATTTTAGGATTACTTATCAATGTTTTAACAAAGTGTTTTCCTCCAGATCTAATCATGAGAGAATGCATTTAGATAAGTTACATGTCCATTAGGATCCATTGGTAAACTGATGCACAGTTTGGGAAAAAAAGCATGAACGCTTCCTTGACATTTGTGACCAGGGTTCAGACTTGCAGCTAAACAGGTTGTTAAATGTCATTGAATAAATGACCAAGCCTAATACAGACTCTGTATATGGATTTTTGCACTTTTAAGATGGCTATAACAATTTGGTAGAAGATCAGAGAGGAACTACAATAATTATACAAATGATACAAAATATGAAAAAAACCTTGAACTTGAAACTCTGTAACAAGATCCTTAAAAAGTGCAACTTAATTAATACAATTGATGACTGACTGACTAAATCATAGCCTTTTCTTGCATGGAAAGATTTCTGATGCAGGCTGCTTTTTTAGCTGAACAAACACATTATAGGAACAATGCTAGACAAATTCAGAGAAGCAGCAAAATTATTATTTTGGAATCTAAACAATAATTTGTGAAGTCATTAATGGACGACTTAAGGGATGACCTTTTCTGTCATTAAGGGATTTTCTGTTGAGGGATACTTGTAATTTAAATATCTACAAGTGAGCAGCTGAAGTCTGAGCAAATTTCCTTAGGCTCTTTTGGAAAGATAACAGGCACCTTTTGAAAGCTGTTTATCTTATTGAGTTTCATTGTCTGTTTTAGAATGGGATTCAAAGTGTACAAGGCAAACAGTGTGCTACACGCAAAAAGACACAGGAATATCAATGCTTTACAATGTACTAACATTCTGCTATTTTTTTTCTTTTTTTTTTTAATCCTATGTGAAAATGAATATGAGAAATTTTGCAGCTCATTCATAGTATTTGGAAAAAATGTTCTGCACTGTATGCAACACCCAATGTTCTATACACTCTAAATGCTCGTAAATTTTTAAAGTAGGTGGTTTTGTCCATGTTCAGTAAGAGAACATCTTTGTATTTAGAGAGAGTTAGAAGAATGCTTTACATATATGAGCAGTCCTGGATCAGGCTGTGCTGTGGTACACAAGCATGCCTTCTCCACTTGTTAGATAACGTAATCGTGTATTGCTTGGATTCCTTTCATATGTTTGCTACTGTATGACAACTTAGAAGTACAAGTTACTCTGGGTACTCTTCCCCAAGTCAGAAAATTATTTTGGTTCTTTCCTCCATATCTACCAGTACATAATGAAAATCGTGTCAGTTTCTCTGTCTCTGTACATGTAGACATTTAAAGGTAATGCTCGTAATTTATCCTGGCTGCATGATATGTTGGGATGTGTAACAGCTGAATGATGACTTGAGAGTTGTGTAACTGTTTAGCTGTATGGTTCTGGGAGGAGTAACCATCTGAATTCTTTCCAAACCCATACTTTCACTCTCTAATTTCCTTTTGTTGCCCTCTTGCCAGTAGGTTATAGATCTAGTACTAGAGAAAGTAAATCTACGACGCTTACTGTGCCAGAACAGCAAAGAACAACACATCATCGTTCACGATCTGTATCTCCTCACCGTGGCGACGATCAGGGCAGGACCCGTTCACGTTTACCAAATGTGCCATTACAGAGGTAGGCGTCACAAGTTAGTGAAAGACTGGCTGGTTTCAAGTTTGTATCATCTGTCATTATTAACTTTTCTTCAGCAATTTTTCACAATCTTAAAACTTTTTTTTATGTCTGAGTTTTAATAGTGTAGTATTTGAACTTGATGTATGCTTTTATTAATTATTCAAGAGCACTCATAGGATGAATCATAACTCTAAGACTTACCTCTTCTTACTGATACCTCCTCTGTGTTTCATCACTTGTGTACCATAACCAAAAGGTAGGTTTTTCAGTCAGTGGCTGAATCTTTTATGAAGCCACCTAAGTATATTTGTGGGATATAAGTAGTGGCATGTACAAATTGTATAATAACTATGAATGAACTAATTTTGAATTACCAGCAAGTTGAAATTATCATTTGCACTTCAAATGTGACATTTCTAATGGAAGAAGTAAAAAACACTTCACAGAATCAGATAGTGATTTATAAAGCTCTGCTTTCTGCATTTACTGCTTTTAATAGACAACCTATTCATAGGAGAATCCTTTTTGAACTTTTCATTTGCATGCTATATGCTTTTTTTGAATAGTGTTGTACAGACTGTTTAAGCACAAAACTTGACCCACTTCATTTTGTTTGTTTTATTGTGCAGGGCAATAAGTTTATTTTGCAGCTTGTTGTGGAACCCTAAAAATCAGCCAGTTTTTCCCAGTTTTCCTTTCCTCCAGTTTCTAAGAAGATTTGTTCTTGAATTACTGCAAGAGCTCGAAGTGTTGCACTAGCAGCAGCTTTATTGCCCATTAGCTGTAGTAGTTTGCTGAAAATCTACACTTGTTAGCTGAATTTTGTGTACAAAATTCTGTGCTACAGTACTGTCCTTATCCATCTCAGTCTGATTTTTTGGAGTTCCATCACTGGTCATTTAGCACCAGACACCTGTGATGCTTCAAAATGATGCTATATTCTGGAAAACCAGCTTTTCATTTGAAAATCCTCATGATCTTGCTTCTTCCTTTCCATCCTCTGTGCCATATATACTGTTCTTGTGTGTTGAAATTTTGTGTGCTTCTTAAGACCCTGCATGCATCCCCCTCTGTTACATCAGTTCTTACAGATGAAGCTATTTCACTACTCAGCAAATCACTTGCCATTGCATTTCTCAGTAATGCATCCTTAACAGACAGAAGGCTATGGTTGTACATAAAATACTGCAGCACAGATTCTTTTTTTTTTATAGTATAGAGAATGAGAGCTCCTCATTCTGCCTTCGCAAACAATTGTGTATGTGCTTTTGTTGCATCTTTCTATCTACAAGCACGATGTACAAATGAATTATTTCATAGTCAATTCCACCAATCCTTTCATTTTATACTTTGAAAAACTAATGCTTCTTGTTCCAATGGCAGTTTTTAAACTAAAGGAAGAATCTGCCCTTTAAGTAGTAGTTTCTTTTCTTGTTCTTTTCATGTGAAGAGAGCTTTAAATTACTGTTATGGAGGTCAGAGCTTACCTGCATTCATAAAAGTTATACCTCTTTTATATAATACTTAGGTTTAGATTGCTAAAATACGCTGCAAGTTCCCATGTCCTGTCACAGAATTTCTTAAAGAATACTTGGAGATACCTGCAAAAAGTTGACAGCCCAAAATCAGCCCTTTAGAAATCTGGCTGTGAATCTACAAATGCATAAAACTTAATTTCATGTGAGCTATCACCAGTTCTTGTGTTATCTCAGTTATTCTTTAAGTACAGGCTTTGAAGATGCCATTACTGAATCTATCAGTGTACACAGAAACAGGCATTTACTTCTAAATATGATAGAAATGGCTGCTTTCTATACTTTGAGGTGTTTTTTGTTAATCTTAGGATCCAATATTTTTTTGGAAGTCATATATTAACAAATGATTAAAAACTTCCTTCAACCAACTTGTACTGTAATCCATTAAGCTGTGTCATTTATGAGAAAACAAGTTTATCATACGTGTTTCTGCCTTTCAGGAGTTTAGATGAAATTCATCAAATGAGAAGATCACGTTCTCCAACTAGACACCATGATGCCTCCAGAATTCCAGTTGATTACAGATCCAGAGACATGGATAGTCAGTATTTGTCTGATCAAGAAAGGTACATTGTCAGCCTGAACCTGGAAAAAAGTTTAGAAATGTCTTTGTCAGTTTGCCTAATTTTCAAGTGTTTGGTAGAAACATGACTATCAGCAATGGGGAAGGGAGAGAAATCATCCTAACTGACAAATCTAGTGTCGTGGTTAAATTATCTATACCTCCTTTTTTCTTGGTAAAACTGCACTAGGTTGATAGTAATACCAAGTATCTAGACTAAGTTCTTCAGTTTGTCCTAGAGTATTTGGCTGATTGTTTCATGGATGAAGCCCAGACATTTTTCCTAGAAAACCATAAATCTACATGTATGCAGTAGCTATTCTTGTAACTCAGAATTTTATCTGTTTTGGCAGCCAGCAAAATACCAGGCATGCATTCCTATTAGTTGGAAGTTGTATATGTTATGATTTGCATTATAGGTTTGGATATCTATATATGTAGTCTCACAACATCTAATGCAACCTTCTGGTGAACTTGGTACAGTACCCAAGCATAGCAAGGATAGTTGTGGTGCTTGTAATTAGCAAAAATCTCCAATCTTAGATGTGTGACATGTGCACGTCTCTCCCTGGAATATGTGCAGTGGATACACTGCTCCGAGAATGCTTGGTCTCTCTCCTAGTAGGCATTTTTTTCAGGTATCTTGGAATATATTCTAATAAAACGGAAGAAAGTGAGAATTCTGTTTAGTTTATAGCTAGTCAGATAGGTTATCAGTGCTTGTGAATTGTTTGTTTACTCCCCAAAAAATTTATATAACCAAACTATAATGGCAAACTTTTACAATTAATATAAGATCAACTGGCCTGAAAACCTTTCCAAATGTAAATTCAATACAGAACAGACATTTCATAGTGGTCTTGAAAATGTGTAAGAATAAATTATAAAAATTTCTGGAACTCTTTATCCAGTTTGCATGGAAATTGAATAACAGATGGATTTTGTGGTTAAACTAATTCATTTTTTTATATGATCTTGCCTATTTTTCTTTTTTGTTGTGGTAACACACATATGGGAATTAAGGAGTTATTTGGAACATTTTAAAATTCAACCTTATAGGCAAGAAGTATATACAGAATTGTCTTAAGTTGGATTGGTGTACTGAATTTCCTTTCAGAGGTGAATTGACATGCTTTTTAAATCTAGTAGTCAGATTTATAATTAAGCTAATTCAAGTAATTTCCACTTGTTGCAAATGTTTCATGTTTCTATTTATTCACTATGAGTAGTGTTTCCTGAAGATGTTTATTGAAGCAATTTCTCATTCAGCTGATCTGAAGAGGAAGAGATATTAAAAAGTATCTTTTGTCAGTAGAAATAGATATAGTCAGTTAACGGTCCAGAAAATTTTCTTCCAGTAACGCCTCAAACCATGATATAAATGATGATATATGCATGAATTGTGCTTGAAGAGCAGGGCTTGCATTGAGGCTTTCTTGGAGATGAGCCATCAGACCAGAGCTACAGCAGCAATGGACTGCTAGATTTTTTCAGAGAAGTAAGACACAGTCTTCAGGTTTTTCTTAATGTTCAGAAAACACTTTTCAGAAGTTTAAAGGTCAGACATGAAGGATGTATGTGGCTTATCTGCAGGATTTAAAGATGGGTCCTTGTACTTACTCTCCTTGAGTAATAATCTTGTCTGCAGTGGTCTCCTTTTTCCTCTCTTCATCTGTCCCCCGGATTTCTTCAGTTGTGGAGAGAGTTTTCACTGTCTTTCAGTACGTAAGAGCAGCATTATAGGGAAGATCAAAACCAGTTTTTTTTGAGGAAGATAATCACATCCAAGGATTTTAAAAAAAATCTTTATGCAGTACGATATGTTAGTATCAGTAGTATTATAAGTATTTTGTGGTGTTCGTTTACTGAACCCTTCATCTAAACAAGTACATTCAGGCAGATACCTAACATAGACTTGGTTTGAAAGGTGAGTAATTACCTGATAGTTACATGGCAGAAATTACAGTTACTGATTACTTTTCATCATTTTCTCAATGATCTGTTATTGGTCCCAAATTAATATCTAATATTCTGAATAGAGCTTTATAAAAATAGTTATTATAGTCTCTTACTAAACCATCTGGTATGATAAATTTCCAGTGGAACTGAATTGTCCACTTTACCTTTTTTATATGTATTTACATATATATACACACACGTGTGTGTGTATATATATATGTGTGTACACATATATACACATACATGTGTGTGTATGTATAAACATCTGTTAGGATAAGTGTTTTACTAGGAAATCAGGAAAGCTAGTTAACCAGTATGCTTTGCTCTGAATTTAGTATCATCATCCAATTTTCAAGGGCATGTCCCTTTCAATTTTTTTTTGTTTCTTTTATTCCAAAATAAAATCTATTAATGTAAGTACTAAAATACTCACATTAGAAAACACTTATTTTAGAATAAAAATATTTATTTTAGATGTCTCTGAACCAGACTTAATTTATCATAGAACTGTGAGTATTGTCTTACATTACCAGTATACTGATACTGTGATAAATTCTTTAGCTTTGTTTTTTTAACTTGAAGGTTTCATGGTGGTTTTGCTATTTTATATCCCTTTTCTGGATGAATTTTGTATTATTGTTTGCCGTGAGCCAATTACAATAGATGCTCTTTGGCTTAGGAAGGGTAGAGTAAATTTTAATGAAGTACTCTATGATTTAATGTAGGCTTTTCATCTACTTCTCAACTCTTAAGAAAATGGTAACTTTTTTCCTAAAATGCATGTTTATTTGTAATTTGGAAACCTACATGTAAATTCTGTCAGTCCTCTGAGCTTATGAATGGAAATTTTGCTTTAAAAAAAATCATCAGTTCAATTTTAATACATTTTGTTGCATCAAAATTAGGCTCGTGGCTCCAGATGTAAAGTTGAATCTCACACGACTCACAAGCCATTATTTCAAGGTCCCCAGTATAGAATCTTAGATAAATACTACCTATACTGCATCAATTAAATGGGTCATTTTATAATGGCATGAAGCACAAAATATTGAAAAACTTCTGCTTTATCTATTTTGTAATGTTTTCTCTCTTTGTTGCCATAGTATGTCATATGATTCCCTGCTTCTTTTAAAATAGCATGTTTACATGAAGCTTAGCTGTAATTTCACTTTTACGATAATTAGCTGGTTTGGAGCTTGGTCATTCTGATTGTGTTGAAGGGCATAAAACTACAAGATTAATCCTAGGGATATTTCATATCATAGTCATATTTACCATAGGCATAAATATGTGTTAATTTTACCATCTCGCTGGCTGTAGCATGTGTTTGGTTACAGTAAATGAAAAATAGAATGGGCAGCTGATTTTCTCAGTTGAAAACAATAAGAAGCAAAAAGTGTGATGGCTGATAAGCAATTTTTTTATTTCTTTAGGATTGCATTACAAAATACTGTCAAGAATTATGAGTCAGAATTTATATATGGCCAAACATAATACTTCCCATGAACATATCTTTTTGTTTTTCCCAAATGGGTGACTGGTTACTTTTACCATAAACCGATCTGCAGTAGCAAACCCTCCCTGCTTTTTCACGTATGTTTTTGTGGCCTAGGAAAAAAAAAAACCACAAACACCCAGACAACCAAACAACAAGCATAATTATATTTTCCTACAATATTTCTTCATTAATTAATTCATGAGAAAGGAGGTTATTAGAGAAATGTAGCTGGTTTATGGATTCCTTTTGCCATGAAGAACTCTGAAAGAGTACTTCTGAATTTTAAAAGGCAAAATCCCACAAAATTAGGTGCCACGCTAAAAGGAATATGTTTAAAATGTATTTATCACAGGCATTTTTCGGCTCATACTCTTTGAGAAGTGCAATCTGGGTTTGAACATTATCAGACTATCTATCTGGGTGGAAGCTTCTCGTTTCTTTTTATGTTTTCATTTGCATATCATTGGCATAACCCATGTCATCTAATGCTTCATAATTATATCTGTTTCACTCACCACCCATCCTGTCTGTGCAGTGAGCTTCTTATGCTGCCCAGAGCAAAACGAGGAAGAAGTGCAGAGTGCCTACATACCATCAGGTAAATACAGGAATTCGGTAATCACGAACACATCTGGTTAGTTGTTTATACTTTGTGTGCCCGACTTTTTCCATACTGGTATTTTGTCCCAGTAAGTAAAGAACTTCCTAGTACATTGTGGTTCTTTTTATTTCATTTTAGTTCAGATTGAGATATGTATATATGTTTGTGAACTTCAGGAGTAAGGATTAAAGCAGTTGAAGAAAGTCTGATTTTGCAGTTGTGTTTTGTGGTAGATTTTCTGTCTAGTCAAAGAAGTCCTGATCTCCCAATGCATGATAGTGTTATAATTTCACACAGTCATTTTTAATTGTTTTTATATTTTCTTTCATTTGCAGTTTTATGTTTATATTATAGCCACACACAAGCCAACAATCTTTACTTGTTATGACACCTGATCTCATGCTAATTTTCGTCATTTGCAGGGGAAAGAACAGTGATTAATGAGGGCTCACTGGGAACCCCAGATTTGAGTGGTCTCACATTACTTGTTTTTGCATCTATAAATTGTGCTATAAATTAGATCCAGGCATAATATACTTTGTAGTTTGGGCTTATCTTCGATCTTCATTAATCTTTTATTCCAAAGCTTAGAGCTTCCTGTCTCAACTCTTCCTGATGTTGGGAAACTAAATGGGACTGAAATATCTTTATCTAACCAATCTAATTCTGCACCCTTTATTTTTTTCACCACATCTGTTAACCTTGTTAAAAATACTTGTCAGATTGTGTAGAAGGTCTTCCATTTGGAATCAGTAAAAATATAGGTTGAAGTTGAAGTAGTTAACCATTCAACGACTTCAACCAATTAGTTAACCTTTTTCTGTTCGAGATCTGGCTGTTGCTAAGAGTTTTGTATCAATGCTGTATGTTTAAAACCATCAAACTTCTAAAACCATGTTGTCTAACATACTTATTCATTTACTTGGTGTAAGATAGGTTTTCCCCTGTAGGGTAGGTTTTTTTTCTAATATGCCTTTGGTTGCTTTAATTCTCTTCATCTAATTAGAAACAGCATCAAAGATGCTGTGATAGGGTTCTGTTATAAGGCATAATACTATAAAAATATAAAGGTAAAATAATAAATATGAAAGCTGTCAAAACAAACCTGTGCATCAATTAAGTTGTTAAAATTTAAGTTTTTATTATCAGTAGAAAGAGTTCTATTCTCATACCTCAGTTCAAAGAAGCTTTTCCCTCAACACTGTAGGTTTTAAAATGTAATCGTTTATTTCACTCCCTCTTATTTTATGTCTGTTTATTGCCACATAATAGCATTTTTTCCTGCCTCCTTCCTATGGCCTTTCTCTTTCTGCTGCATTTGCTATGGCTTCACCCTCCCTCATTGCCCCCAGCCCTGTGCTTTATCCTTTCCCTCTTAAAGATTATAATTTTCTTCAGAGTTCTTCAATGAAAATGCCTAAATTCTCACTTAATTCACAAAGTAAATATTGTAATATGAACTTCTGATGCACTTTGCCAAACCACTATATTTTTCTAATATTTTTACAAATCTACTGACCAGCTAAAAATTGTGCATGTGCAGCAGTAAATAAGGTAAGAACTACACTGATTTCAGACAGGATGGCCCTTTCTTGTAATTTTCCTTGTTATAACTATTACTGTGATTTTTTGTAATCAAGAAAAATAACATATTCACCCCTTTACAGTAACAGTAGTGGTATACTGTAAAAAAAATAATGGTACTTTTAATAATGTATTGAAGGTGAATATAGGGGCAATAGAAGACAGTGGATTGATTTTTAATTTTTCTCTGAGACTTATGTAGCCTAATCCAAGGTTGAGTATTACCCAGTAAATTGCCAATATCCTTCCTTGACTGAATAGTCTCAAAAACCCTTTCAACAAAAAACTGGTCTGTGCATTGGTTGTCATCTTTTGTCCTTTCTCATTTGTAGTGGGCTGAGAGGGTTTTATCCTTATTTTCTAGACATCTTAACTGATTAATGTTAATTGTTAAGACAGCTTCAGCTTAAACTTGGAAAGAAATTATAAGGGTTTCATGTTAAATGAAAGAAATATTAATAGCGGTAGTCCAAACTACAAAGTTGTTAATATGATTACTTTAATACACCAGTTTAGAATAATACTAGTCCTAGCTGCCCATGCTGTCGATCTGTATGCAATTGTTGACTAATAGCAGAAACAGTGGGAGGACGTGTACCTATGCCATAGACCATGGGTTCTCACATTCCATGACTTAGGTCACACCCACTTTGGTTGGTAATATCTGCTTGGTAATATCTGGACAAACGATCCTTTATTCCAACTTTGCAACGTCACAGTGACCTCTGGTACAGAAGTGAGCAGTGATGACCACTAAACGTGTACAAGAAGGGTCAAAGCCCCTCTGCTAAATCCCTCAGGGTTTTAAAAACACTAGGGTTTCCAGGCAGGATTTCATAACTGTGAGTGACACAGTTGTGTTTGTATTGTTGATCTGCTGTGCGCGGGTCCAAGCCTTAACAGGAATCAAAATGTCGTATTAGGACAGACTGTTCTTGAAGCTGCAAAATCCTCAAGGCCACTGGTCCTTCTGCTAATAACACTGCAGCTGTGTCATGTGGAAAATTGTTAAACTTGATTATTAACCTTTAACCATTAAATGGCCATGATTCCCATTCAGCAGCCACTGTTTGCCTTTAAATTTCTCCCTTGTTCCTTGGGTAGAGTTGGATAATAAAGAAAAAAATTCCTGTTTTAAAATCTCATGTATTCTAAGTGATGATATTTGACAGTTGTCATGTAGCATCTCAGAGTGCTGCTGTGCTGGCTGATGTAGTAGATCTCCTAGGTTTTTTAATCAGCTTATTATTATTAGCATGTAATTAATGTTAGATTTTGAAGCTGATACACCATGTCCAAAAGACATTCAAAAATACCAGATGCTAATACATCTATAAGTTTTTGATACTCTATATATCACTGTTTTAGCAAGGTTTTCAAGCTTAGCTGCTGAAGAGGTAAAGTCTCTGTAGATTTAAGGCGTCAGTAAGAGAAATAAAGAGCATATTTAATAGCAGTCTAATCCTTACAACAGGATTTTTATGTATATTTTAATGGAGTATATCTATAAATGGAATTTAGATTACTTTCATTACAAGGAAAAAAATCGGAACTGTACCAGTATTGTCACAAGTTCATGCATTGTATTAACAAAAATGAAAATATAAAAATGTGTCACCCACATAGCTGTCACAGTAGTTGAGAAAAACATATAATGAGAAATCTACTCATACAGTTATTAAACATACATAGAATGTTATGCATTTATTTTATGTTCTGGTCAGTGTTGCCTTGCCTTTACTTGTGCTTTTATTTCTGGCATGTTTTTGTGTTGTTCTGTTTTCTTTTCTGTTCCACCACATTCAAGAAGTTCTGTTAGGCACTATAAAACATTACCACCCAAGATGCCTTTACTAGAAAATGCTACTCATTGGAATCTATACAGGTAAGAAGTGTTTAGAGTCCCTTTTAAGTAGTTAGTTCCTTTAAAAAAAAAAAAAAAAAAAAAAAAAGTCTTGCCTTGTTAAATAAAAAAAAAAAGTTTCATACACTTTTATAACCGAAAGATAAGAGATCTAATCCTAAAATAGTTTCACATAACTGTTTAAATTAACCTCTACATTACATAAAAAACCCCAACCAAACCACTTTGCATTAGGTAGAGTTGTCTTAACTGTTAAAATCATGTTACATGTTTTGCTTTGTTACATTCTTCGGTTTATATACAAGATTTTGGTTACATGTCAAATTTATTTTCATTTTGTTTAAATACTTTTCATTTACAAAGCTCAACTCTTCCTGCATGTGCTAAGACCAAATCTGTGATTAGACAGGATATTTCACTCCTTCGTGATTGCCTTAATTCACAAATACTGAAATTTGGAGATGATCAGCTGGTTAGGTAAGAAAATGAGAATTAATCCCCCATCCTGTTTGAGTCTAATATGGATTTTCAGAATAAATAAGCTTCACTGTAATATGATTTCACATATTATATGCAGTGTATCACATCCTTTTATGTTAGCTTAAGATTTACTGCTGTTAATAAGGATTTAGATTTATTGTCTGATATTTCTCATTCCACTTTCTTACAAGTGGATGTTGTTCTGTCTCATTCAGTTTTAAACATTTCAATGATGTTAGCAAAAATATTTCTAGCAGCCTTTTGTTTGCTTTTATTTTCTGAACAAATCTTGGCACTGTCATCCAGTCAGCTCTTTTATTTTTTCCTTACTTAAATCATTGTGATTCTACATTTTCTGTAAAGAGAGCATTATTTTATGAGTTAATATCTAACATTGTATTCCTTTGTTTTCTTTTTCTTTCTCTTCTACCATTGGATGCAATGCACTGGCACTAGTGAACTACAGCCCTCCCTTGACAGGGCTAGGAGTGCTAGTACCAACTGCTTGAGACCAGATACTAGTTTGCATTCACCAGAACGAGAAAGGTATAAAATAAAAACTTATAAATTTCTTGTCATCTGTGCTGGTGATCTTTATCAGTTTTGTTTTTCTTCATAAGAGTTCTCTATGTTTTTGTACATTCATGTCTGCTTTGGTATTTGTAGACATTTTTGCTCCTATGTCATGTAAATTGTGTGTTGGAGTTTATAACCGCTTCTGGCTTCTTTCTCTGTTTTAGTTCAAGCTGATGTCATTGTTTACAAAAGTCCTCAGTATGCTGATAATAGCATTGCAGTGTAAAGTATTTTGACAAAGTACCACTTGGTTGTTAATCTTCATCATCATTTGCTAAAAAGTATTATGTTTGTTTCTTGTCTATTCTGTGGATTGCTGATAAGGCTGTGACATAATTTATAAATTATGACAAAACTGTCATATTTGAAACCAAAACTGTAGTTTATATAGTGATGTATTTTCTACAAAACAGCCAAACTTCATTGCTTTCTTAAATCTAATCTGCTGCATCTACTTTTACAATTGCAAGGCAAATCACTGCATTGTTTTTTTTCACTCTGTGACATTCTGTTAAGGCTCACATAACTCTTAAGAAGACATGTTTGCAATTTAAATGAAATATTGTTGTGTCACATACGTTGTGCAGGCATTTTATGGATGCTTTCTGAATTTTTAATATTGCAATAGCTTGGTTCAGAACCTTAGATGAACCAAATACTACTGGTATGTTTGACAGATATTTGAACTGTACCATTTTAGAGTGAGACTTGAGCTTCACTAAAGGCAATAATAGGCTTTCATTGAATGGCAGTATGGTCGAATTACGATTTCATCTGCACAATACGTATTTAACTAGTGTGGCACTTAATAATGCAAAGTTGCTCTGTCAGTCAAAGCATAGTGTGGTGGTTAGTAACAGTTGTATCATTTTCGTTACTGTGGGAAAGGACCTGTGAAGAAAGGCAGTAAGAATGTACTTTTCTCTTTATTATAAGGTTTCTCCTGATTTTTTTGGTAAAATTTCCCCTTCCTGCCTCCACACTTCCTACTGCTCCTTGATTGGAACTTTGCTCTTCTCAAGTTGCACCCTTGTGCCAGAGGAGTGACTAATGTTCTGCTGAGACGGCTCTATACTAGTTCTTTCCTTTTTAAGATTGCGCTGAAGATATCCTAGATAACATATAAATGGCTATTAAAAAACAGAAAAAAAATATGATGGAAATAAGGCCACTCAGAATGAAATACAGGATATCATTCTAGATTAAAAAAAATAGCATCATATTAATAACTTGGTGTGTAGATATAGACAGCTGTTTTGATTGACAAGTGGCTATTTAATGTAGTAATGTATGGACAAGAGCAGTATGTTTTGTACTTTTATTTCAAGACGCCACCCATCAAGTAGAATATTCAATGAAACAGTAACAGGCAACTGTAAACTATCTAATTAAAATATTTTTACTCAAAACTACGTCTGTCACTGATGTTAACTAGTTCTAATATGGTTTTATAATTCATGTCCAGCAACCTCTGTCCAATAGGCACTGCACAGGGTCTGCAGCATTTTTCATGAACTCCTTGTAAAGGAAAGTGTTTAGTCTGTGTTACTGGCTTCTGCTGCTACTAAACACTTGATTTTGCCAAATGATCTGTGGGCCTGATCCAAAAAAATTGTCCATCACTATGAAATTTTTACTGCTTTGCTCTTAGAAGTCCAAAATAGGTGCTTTTGACTTGGGATCCTTCATGGGGGTGTAGAAAAGCTTTTTTTTTTTTTTTTTAGGAAATTAGTATAAAATTTTCCATGATGGTTCAGTTGAAAATTATAAGATCCGTGTGGCTCTGACAGAGGATTTAGGACATTTTTAATTTTTTTTTTACTTCTGACATAGATTATTTCTTTCCAATACAGTCCAGGTTTTGAAGGAATCTATTATATTTAATTTATAAAAACCACCAAATCAATCTTTTTGTTTTGGGGGAAGCTAATTTTAGAAGACTTAATTCACCACTGTTGAATGTGTTTGCTTACACTTTAACATGAGGTTAGTGATCAGATGCATGTAATGATAGAGGACCTTTAGTTTGAAGAACACAGAATTAAGTTCAAGATGTGTAGAAAAAATTTTGTTTCTGTGCTGGACAAGACAAGAATAGGGGACTTAAAATAGTTAATCTTAAACAGTAGGAAAGCTTTTCTGAAAGCAAATATAATGAAACACTGTAATAGATGATATGGAAAAGGTTATTGTGACTTCGTTACTGGAGACTGTCTGAGATTAGACAAACATCCGTCAGGTGTAGAGTTGGTCCTGCTTGTAGCAAAGAGGAACACTATACGGTTTTGTGAAGTCAAATCTATACAGAACCACTTTATTATCATTATACTTGAGGGACCTATGCTGAAGGTATTGTTAGTTATTTTCATGGTGTTTCTTCTCCCCCCTCACCACCCCTGCATGGAATTGTAGATTTTATTTAAAAAATTACACTTTTGTTCTTCAAAATACAGACTTCTAAATAAGGGTATTGTATATTTTCTTCAACACAATTATAAGTATACTCACCTATGGAAAATTATTTCTTCTTATTCATCCCCAACCTTTTGTCTCAGAGGGTATAAATTAGTTTGTATTTGAGATCAAGAGTTAAAGTGGTCCACGAGCTTTTTTTAACAAAATGGTATTAGCTGTGTGTAACTGGTGGAGAGCAGAGCCCTCTCTGTGTGTCGGTGATTTGTTGGAAATGGTTTTGATCCTTAAATGCTATACAACTTCATTCATGTAATTTGGAATTTTCAGAGTAGTTACTGGTTTTTAAGCTGCTGCTTTGCCAGTAAAAGTCATTTTGTTGACTCACATGTAGCAGCAGAAAAATGCTTTCAGCAGTATATATGAATTTGGGATGCATAAGTCTTGTTAATTGCACTAAACCAAAACCAAAACAACAAAAAAGACATTGTTTTTCTCTTGCTATAAGCTTCATCATTTGAGCAAGGAAAGTCCATATAACTTGACTTGCAAACTAACCTTGCCCTGACACAAGCCTGCCAACGTTTTTTTTGGTAAATGGAATGATTTGGTGTAGAACTTAATCCTTCATATATTTTTCTTGGGCACGGTATAGAGTAGGATACTTAAAATATCCAGTCCTTAATAATACATTATACAGTTGCGCCATACCTGCCTTCTTTTTCCTCTCCTCCCACCCCCCATCCCCCTTTATTCCAAGCTGGTGGTCGTTTTTTTTTTTTTCCAAAATGAGTGTGTTGTTGAAGTTCCTGTCAAGATCTCTGAGGCACATTAGTTTATAATATAGTCATAAATATCCTCTAATGCCATTGAAAATGTTTTTGCAGCTCCTACTTCCTTTAGTATTTTTTGATTGTCCTTTTGACTATGTTGCAAAATTTCTGGGTTTTTTCTTTGTAAATTGGGTACCATTTCTTCAGAATGGATACATTTGTTTGTGACTCCCAGCCTCCCATCAGGACAGCACATAGGCATGAGATTTAAGTGCAGTGTGTGAACTGATTCAGCAACAGTTTCTTATTATAATAACATCTTCCCCAGATTGAATTAAGATTGCAGCCATTGATAGTTTCTTAGTTATATGCAGTCTGGCTTTTATTTACCTTCTAAGCTTCTTATGTTGCAAGCAGTTGTTGCATTAGCAGTTAGCGCAAGAGCAGTTCTATGGATTGCTACTGCTTGTATGCTTTGGTCCTCAGAGGTTAGCTAGTAGAGATCTGAGCAAATAAAACGAAGGAACACAGCCCAGGGATTAATTCATGTACAACAGGGTCAGCATATCCATGAAATGTGGCTCAGCAGCTGTGTTAGATTTGTCCTGAGGTACTTCACTGCAGTAGGAATCAAAACATTTCAAAGGTCTTCGGGATATTGGCTGTCATCTGCTCACTACCACCTAAATAAGATACAAAGCTGAATGCTTACATGTTACTTAGTCATAAATAGGTAACAGAAGCTGAAGCTGTCACTTTATCTAGTTGAGACCTGTCCTGATTTCAGTTTGATTTTTCTAAGGTTTTATATTAAGTCTGAAGCATTAGGTGTTTGTATTGCATGCCTTTAACAGTTATGTTGAATATCACCATTTACATTTGAAATAATGTACAGTAAAATAGCTGTTTGCATTAGTTATGCAACATATTTTGTTTCCAGTTCTTTTCAACCATCTAAAGGAATAGATTATTGCATGTTAGTCTGTGTTGTACTGTGTTTCATGGTCATTCAACATTCAGTGAAAGAGAGCATGTTCTCAAAGTTCATACTGCATGACCTAGGTAATTCTGTCAAATGCTGTTTAATATTTGTAGTGGATATCAGCATATTAAGGGCTTTGACTGGGTGCACTGATGCATTAACATTTTCTTTAACTCTTGCTTTGGAGAGAAAAAGAAACTAAGTGCTAATAACCTATTTGCCTTTGAAACTTCTGAAAGATCTACCTAACTGTTCAAGTGATGCTAATCTCCTTGAAACCTTTGTTATTTGCATGTTCCATAAATCAAACCCTTTTCCTTATTACATGGACTGGAAGGATGCCTCAGAAAGTGAAATATTGGATAATTGTGCAGAGGTTATGAAAACACTTTCCTGTTTGTAAATAAATCCGTATATTTTGATTTTGTAAATTGTTATAAATACACTTGTAGTATTACAACCACATAACATCCCAACAAAATAAGCAATAACAGTGTATAGTATAGTATATATAATTCTAAATTAAATTACCTTTTTCAAGAAAAAAATCATGAGACACCAATTTTCATTCACAATTCAGGTCCTTTTTGTTAAGTTTAATTATACAACATAATCTGCTGACATGTACTGCAGGGATACGGAGAAATGAACAGAAGAGGAGGCTGGCTGCATACACTTTCAATTATATGAAAAAATAACTGCCTCTGTACTTGTACACAAATGTGTATAAATTAGTTGGAGCTAATTAATTTACCTTTACTCTCTTGCTGTGTTCCAGAAAAGGGTCACTTTATGCCTTAGAATTTTTCTTTTAATTCATAGTCCTACATTTTTACTGAGAATGCATTTTTCAGTGCAAAGAACTAGGAGAGATAGGCTGTACAAAATACCAGCCCGTAGTCGACAGAAAATGACCATCGTATGGTCTTTGAAAAGCTCTTCTAGTTTGGAATTATGATTTCCTATGCAAATGACAGGCTTTTTAGATAGTCTAGCATTTGAGAGTATTTGAAAACTTAATGGTACACTATGTAAAAGACTTATATTGGTCTAAATTCTGCAACTTTTGGCATACATTCTCTTTGTTTCAGCTGTAATGTTTCTGCAGTAAGCAGCCATAAGAATCGTATACTTGGGGAATAAAAAACTGCTAGAAAAAATAATTAAATGACACACTTTCATTACTTTTTGGGGTATTTTTCCAGTCCCAAATCCCATATATTTAATTTTATCACAAACTAAATATCCTATTTTTTTCCTGTTTTATTGAACGGGCAAACAGGGGTAGATGGTCCCCCTCCCTAGAGAGGAGACGACCTACTAGTCCCAGGATTCATATCCAGCATGCATCTCCGGAGGATGACAGGTACTAGTCAGCTCCTCCCAGTTGAAAAGTGGCTTCCTGCATCTTGCACTCTCAGAAGAGTATACCAAAATTTAAAAGTTTGCGTGTATGTAGACAGAGATTTACAACCTCCAGAAGCCCAAAAAAATAAAAAAGCAGCTTAGATATCACCTCTGCATTTTGTTGAACTGTTATAAAGCACCTAGGAATTAAAGTTTTTTCAAGTTTTCTGTTTGCCTGAATGGTCACATGCCGTAAAAAAGATGTCTAATACAACAAAATGTCATCTGTGTTAATATTGCTTAGTCTGTTTTTACCTACTTCTGTAAATATTGGTGGTGTTTTCACTGTGTGCGTTATAGTATGATAAATATTTGTTGTAGAGCCTCTTCTTGTCTAGGTGTTCATTTTTATTTTGATTGAATTTTTTGTCCTTTTTTTAACAAACTTTTCCTAAGGGGGAAAAAAAAAGCACAAACTGATATTTTGGAACTCTTGTTAATATTGCTAGTTGATATATGTAAAAATTGGCACTATTTGTAAATTCTGTCCAAATCAGGATGGTCTCCATGGAGCAGGTTTTCCTAACAAGGTAGGTTTTGGTTAAAAACACCAGGGCTTTAAATAATTTTTTTTTTGCTGAATACCACCTATGATTAATAGAAGTGCCTTTATTTTTTTTCTTGTCATGAACATTCTATTCAAATCAGTTTTGGTATTCCATTGCTTTGGCAGTTGTATTTTTTTTTTCAAGATAGAGCTAGGTTTTCTTTAAACAAACATTATAATTTCTATTGAGAAGCAAATTAAAAATTCTCCCTTCAAATTTTATCTGTTACAGTAAGTGACAGGATACAGATGGTTCATGTAAATAATCCATGTGTAAATTCTTTACAAAGTTGTACTTAAAACTGTTAAGACTGGTATATGGTTAAAACTCAGTTACTACAGTGCTAGTACTTACCTTCTGCTGAAGTCTACCCACAGTGCTTAAATTTGTACTGTAATTTGTCTTGTTTGCTTGATACTGGGCGTATTCCACTAAAACAAGGTGGGAAGAGTGCATTTGGATAGCATTTCTATTTGAGTAAGACAGCATTATAAAATTAGGTTTGTGAAACATTTTTCCAGAATTGTCCCCCCTTACAGATAGTGCATTTCTAGAATTTTTGCCAACACATCTTTTTGATGGGACAGCTATAAATAGTTTACAAATGTACTTTGTATTGTTTAGGCATTTTTAAGTAATTTTGCTTCCCTTTTTTCAAGTCAATGGAAAGACTGGCTTTGACTTCAGTGGATCAGGCCTGATAAAATCATTGAAGCGATTAGAATTAATTCATAATCATATCCCATATCAGTGAAATGAGGTTTTCATCTAAATACTGCCATTCTTAATGCAGAATTGTAAGCCTTTTGATATCAGCTAAGTTTTGTGGAGAATGAAATCATCTGCTACCTGTTAGCAAACATGTTACAGTAAAGCATCTGTAGGATATAGAATCTGTTATGGAAAAGATTTTGAGTCAGAGAAACAGCAGCCTAATTTCCTTAGTGAAATCTTGTGCTTGGAAGTCTTGCAGGTAAACTGGTCACTCAAATCCCATTGATGCAGTCAGTAATCAACCTAGAAGGAGTTTAGGCTAACCTCAGTCTTGATGACTGGTTGTGGCCTCCCAGATTAAGAAAAGGTTGTAGAATGTTGGTGTGGTGGGTTGAACTTGGCTGGATGCCATGTGTCCACCAAAGCCGCTCCCTCACTCCCCCACCTTAACTGGACAGAGGAGAGAAAAAATATGACAAAAGGCTCATGAGTCGAAATAAGGACAGGGAGATCACTCAGCAATTACCGTCATGGGCAAAACAGACTTAAGAAAATTAGTTTATTACCAATCAGATCTAAGTAGGATAATGAGAAAATAAAAATAAAACTTAAAAATACCATCCCCCTACCCCTCCCTTCTTCCCATTCACTTTACTCCCAGATCCTCTACTTCCTCCCTCCCAGTGGTGCAGAGGGTACAGAAAATGGGGTCTGCTGTCAGTTCATCTCATGTTGTTTCTGCCACTCCTTCCTCCTCAAGGGGAGGACTCCGCACACTCTTCCCCTGCTCCAGCATGGAGTCCTTCCCATGGGCTGCAGCTCTTCATGAACTGCTCCAGCCTGGGTCCCCCACAGGGTCACAAGCCCTGCCAGCAACCCTGCTCCAGCCTGGGCTCCTCTCTGCAGGGGCCACAGGTCCTGCCAGGACCCTGCTCCAGCACAGGCTTCCCTCGGGGTCACAGCCCCCTTCGGGATCCACCTGCTCTGGTGTGGGGTCCTGCACGGGCTGCAGGTGGATACCTGCTCCACCGTTAACCTCCATGGGCTGCAGGGTACAGCCTACCTCACCATGGGCTTCATCACAGGCTGCAGGGGGATCTGCTCCAGCGCCTGGAGCAGCCGCTCCCCCTCCTTCTGCACTGGCCTGGGGTCTGCAGAGCTGCTGCACTAACATATTTTCACTCCTCTTTCCCTCTGCAGTTTCTGTTGCACAGGTGGGGTTTTTTTCCCTTCTTAAATGTGTTATCCCAGAGGCGCTACCACAGTTGCTGATGGGCTTGGCCTTGGCCAGCAGTGGGTTCATCTTGGAGCTGGCTGCAGGGGACATGGGGGAAGCTTCTAGCAGCTTCTCACAGAAGCCACCCCTGTAGCCACACCATCCCCACCCCCACTCCCACCCCACACTGTATCAGAACCTTGCCATGCAAACCAAATGCAATTTGGCTCTTTGCATTGCATGCCCAGTACAAGGTAATAGCCCACAACGTCTGCAGAGCGTCAGTGAGGGCATCAAAGGTGCCTTTACCTTCGTATTCTACTCTAAGTTTGCATTAATTCTGATCATTTCCCATAGCTTTGGCAGTTAGCCAGCACCACTCAGTTGTATAATATATGGGTTATTTAGTATGTATTTGTATCAATTTGATAACTAATGAGGTGGATGTTAGGGAATGATGGATCAGTAACTAACTTCTTATGACCACTTTCAAATCATATTTTCACAGCTTAATTGACTTTGACAGATTTTATCTTACTCTTCGTTTGAGTACATTTGAGATTTATCTTACAATTTGCATATAGGGTGCAATCAAGAAGATCCATTTCTGAATGCATTTCTTAAACACAAGCTATGCATTATTTCCAATTTTGATAATTTAAAGTCAGGTTTTGCAACATTGTATTTATTGATAATGATTCATAACATGAATTTTAGTAAAGCTTTTCGCAAGATTGTTGTTATTCTGGAATTCATTCGCTTGTCGTATCAGAAAAAGTGACTTCTTGATGTACCTTGACAAGATGAGACATGGGTTATATGTTATTTCAGTGTTAATAATTAACAAGTGTTTGGCTAGTATCATGTATTTCCTTAAGACATTTTAAAGATTCATTTTTGGTTTGATTTTGATAGCTTCATTGCTGGGAGTTTTTTTGGTTTTTATATAGAAATTTGAGTTAGGAAGTCTGTCTAAAGTGAAAGACATTTTGGTAACTGGAGGACTGCGAAACTGTGAAATTGTAAGTGATGGTAAAAACAAGGAGAACGAAAGCTGAGCATTTAAAGGTAGATGGGAATTGTGTTCAGACTGTTCTTTTTGAGAAGTCTGCATATAATTTCAACATATAACCAAGGCTGGATAAAATAAGCCTTTTAAAAAAAAATATTTCTCATAGACTTTCAGTTAAGAGAAGTAGCTTTTGGTGGCCCAGTAGTCATCCTGAAGCCAGCTGTTGAGAAAATGGCCTTCTGGTACTTTCACGAATACAACCTGAAGTATGCTGTGCACTGCCAATGGCAGGCTGAATTGGTCCAGATGATCCTTTTACATCATTCCAGCAACACTATATGACTTGATCAGGGAGGCAGTTTTGCAAGACATGAATTGAAGTGCTAGGAATGAGTGTGAGAAGCTACCAAGCCTTCAGAGTAGTTGTGAACTCCCAGCTCACAAACCATGTACATCCAGCATTTCAGAAATGTTCAGGAAAATTCAGGAAGTATTGAACATAACATATGTGATGGCTTTAAGGCTACATAAGTGAACAGAGTCACTGCAAACTGCTAATGTCTCTTGTACAAGCCAGTAATAAACAATTTTAAATGTTAGACCCTGAATTTTATAAAAATGTTATTTTGTCACTTTAGGAATAGTAATTTTTAATTTTGGTATGAATATTATCATATTTCTGTGTATAGATTTTTTTTACACTCAATGGTGATAAATATTTGAGACATGGGTCTTTGAAACATGAACTGTGAATAGCTTGTCTTTATATAAAGTAATATATATATAGTGCTTGTCTGTATACATAACAGGGCCTTACTGGTCAGTGGTTTGGTGTGACAGTTGGTAGAACTGTGACCTTAAAGAGAAATCTAACATTTTCTCACCCTAATGGAAGTATAGATGCAAATTTATTACATTTAGATTACTAGTTGACTGCAAATTTTGCTGAGTTTTTTCTTTAAAAGCCAAATTTGATATTTAGGGGAAAAAAAATCTTACATTGATACACCTTATCAGGATTATTTTTTTTTACCATATATTTCGTTAAAAAATTAATAATATACCAGCAAGCTGATAATATTTATGCTAAACTGAAAGCTGTGAATAAAATCTGAGATTCTTAAACAGTATCAGCAGAAATAAAAATAATATAAAAATTAACAAATATTCTGAATATCTTTTTCTTTTAAAAAAGTTGAGGCAGTTATTCTACTCCGCTATTGGATTGTTGTTAATTGTTACTGTAGCAGACTGGCTGGCAACAGAATACGAAGTTTTCATCAAAATATATGAAATGATGAAATTTACTTGCATTTTCAGGATAATTTGACAATATAATGACAAAATACACATTTTTCAAATTCCTAAGGGAAGTTGTTCTGTATAGGTTTATATGCTAATCTAATGAACAGTAGTATAGATTAATTCTCGAGGATAACAGCCACTGTTGAGCCTCAGTGCTGCTGTTCAGCATGTAGAGTAGAAAGGTTTTTAAAATATTTTTGTGGCTTTCATTCTTTACTTTATTGCATCTTAGATTGTTGATATTATATCTAAAAAAAATAACATTTCCTTAAAGTGCATGGATTAAATCAGTAGAAGGGGAAGTGAGAAATATAGCCTTTCTCAGCAGATAGTGCCTTAATATTTTTGGTTTGTATATTTGACTGCATGTCTCCACCTTCACTGCATGTGACCATCTCTCTGTTTCTGCTCATTCTGTCCAAATCCATATCCATGTTTCCAAATTTTGTGAAGAACAAGGACGCTGGATTCTTGCATTCCAAAACAGGACAGTGTAGACCACCTAAGTGCTAAACCTGGAGCAGCACAGAGGTATCTGTATTTACTCAAATCCTAGTTCCAGTTAAATTAGGTATTGGTTATAGTATATTCTTCATATGCTCTGTGTGATACTTTCACGTATTTAGGTTTTCCATCTTTTTATGTATGAGTACATATATGCTGGTATTGTTCATAGATAATATTTAATCCCCTGTAAAGTACATTTAAGAGGTAATTTTGAGTATGACATGAGCGTTCTTATTCCCAGTGTACTTGTCACACATTGTATATGGTACAGTCTTTAAGATCCTGTCTAACCCAAACCATTCTGTGATATGAAAGGACACCTACCTGTAAATATGGACTTGCCAATGTCCACAGCGTGCTCAAGTTGAGCTGGGACTGAGTGCTGTAGTAGGCTGTTGAGCTATGGAGCTGTATAAAGCATCACCGTAGCAAGAGGAAGGAAACAGAAAGGAAATTGTGATATTAAACATATTTCCAATGTGTGCTGCTCACAAGGACAGCATAGAGAGCAGAGAAATAAGTCTTTTCAGCTCACTAGTGCTATATATTACTTTGTTACTTTTCACGAAAAGCATATCCTACTCTCGGCTTTTCCAACCCACAGAAAGTCACTGTGTGCTCTTTTTCTCCATTGCACATAATGTCACAGTTTAAGCAAGTGATATAATGAGTAAGAGGAAATTAAGCCCCATAACCAACCAAACAGAAAATGAAGAGGGTGACATCATCTGACTGATAATGCTGCTGTGTTCAGTTTTTAATTATCAGTTTAATTATAACTTCAAATACTTTGCTAACCGTAGGTTTTAAGTAAAGCTGCAGCATTTAATATGTGTTTCTCTGTATATCCACCTTGTATTTGTCCTAGTAAAGAAAAAAAATTAAAAATTAATGAGAATATACAAAAGTAAATCTGAAGAAAATAGTTTGAGGACAAAAGGGATTTTTATTTTTAATCCCAGATATTATTTTTGGAAAGAAAATATATGACCTCTCCTCATGCAAAAAGCATTTTGTATTTTGCTACAGTATTTTCTTTGTTGTGGAACATACTACATCACAATATAATGCTTATCAAATATTGCAATGGGTACAAATCATGAAAATCCACTATGAGTATAATTCTTTGGGTATCATTTGGTGTTAAAGCTGTTTAGGTATCTTCCAGTTCAGGCCCTGGATTACTCTTTATAATAACCACAGAGGTTTAAAAGGAAAACATTTTTAAAAATATTTTTTCCTATTTGTTTTGCCCACAGTGATTTTTTTATAGTTTAATATATGACATTGGTTATATCATTGCAAGTTCCTTTACATATTTCTTGCACCGGTATAAGATGCAAGTTAGGGTTTGTCAACATTTCTGGTCTATCAATGAATAATCATCGCTCCCTGGTTTTGACCCCTCCTGAAATACTGTATGCACTTTTTCTAAAAAAAAAACAATATACTTTGATGATTATCAGAGGTATAAAATTGTAAGTCCTAACTTGTAAGTGCTCACGTTACTATGGGCAGTAAAGAAAATTTTGGAACAGACAAGACTTGCAGAGATTTTCATAGTATATTTATAGTCCTGGGTCATAATGGTGAAACATGCTTTACCTTCATTCCTACATTTATTGACTCATCCTACTGTTCATTGTTAAATACTTCAATTGTCAGAGGTAACTAGTGCCTCACTATCCAAATGTCAGATGAATTCTGTAAAAGATTTATGAGGGAAAGGAGTGAAGGAATGAAATAAACTTCTAACTTACTTATGTATACCGGAAAAAAATATTTAAACTGTTTCTAAAAAACTTTAACAAGCCTAAATTACATGAGATTTTTGAAAAGCCAAGATTTAATCAATATAGTGACAGTGTTATTTAAATCTGATGTGATTCAGTATTTGTCTTGATTTTGAAATTTAGATTTAAAATCAATTTTTAAAGTTTACATTTGACTAGTATTTTGTGGTCCTTCCTGCAACATTTTTTTTCATGCTGTCTACTCTGCGTTTGTTTTCACTGCTGTTAAGAGATGACTAAAAGGCCTATGAGGAGGCATTATTTCTAATCAAATACAGACTCTAAAGTGGAAACTAGCTGCAGGTTCAGTCAGTATTAATGTTAGGTCCAACACTTTGTTACCTCATAACTTGCACACGATCAGCCTCAATCAAACCTAATCAGTGCAATGTGTCTTAAACCTTGATTTCACCAGCCTGTTCATGACAATAGTTGTCTCTTTTTCATCTGTCAACCATTGCTGTTATTACCTTTATAATACATTAATGAATAATCTTCATATTTCTGTATTATTTTTCTTCTTGTTTATTTCTTTTCTGACATGTCATTTCACAGGCAGTCCAGAAAAGTGGAAAGATATAGCAGCCAAAAACAAACTAGGAAAACCTCGGCAACTGAAACAGAAAGGTAGGATTACTGATGAGTAAACATCTCTTATAATCAATCTGGTTCCCGTTTTCAGAATATACATCTAATATGACTTTTGAAGTAGAACATCTGTGACAGTACCAAAAATTATGTTGTAATTTGCACGATTATTTACTTTGTATCTATATTAGCACTGCTTGCTGTGTTGCATACATAAGGAATTTTTCTGGCATTCTCCATCGTTGCAGATAAACTCAATGGTAAAGACTGGCAGTGCATCCATTTTATAAGCCAAAATCTGAGACCCATTGCCACTATCTTCATATCTGTAAGATGAAATTTGGAAATGCATAGCATATTTCATTAGTATGGGCCTAACACTTTTCTGCACTTTACCACTGATCTTTTTTCAAAAAAATCTCACCTATTTTAGAATAACTTTGAGGATGAAAAAAATATATTAACAGACTTATAATTCATGATGTTTCTGATCACAATAATTTCACTTTATAATATAAAAATGTTAAGTTACACATTTAATTTTGTATAGAAAATTTTATAATCTGTCATTACATGAAGTTAATATAAACACTGAGACTTTAACTTGTGTATTCATTGAATTTTCCTGTATTTGTATTACATTGTAGCTTTTAACTTTGATGCTACAGTAGTTAGGATTATGTATTCAAATTCTTAAGAAAAAGTGAAAAAAAATATATATACTAAATCATAAGCACAGCTAGTTAAGCTTTAAACCCTGTGTATTGGCTGAAATAAGAGCAGTGAGGAGGGGTGAGATCCTGCCTTTGTCAGAAATAGATTTCTGTTATCTTGATTAGCAGAGGAAGAAAGTTCATCTCTTTACACTATGAGGGTGAAAAACTTCCATGAACAGCACAGGCACATGTTTAGTGTCAATGAAAATGCACATTATGTAGCAAAACTTCAGAGCCTTTGTTTTATTTTACTGCTTCAAGTCCCAGAATACGTTCCTGATCCAAAAGCCATGGTTACAATTTTCTTGATTTTGATGATTCTGTTGTCACAACAGCCCAGTTACTTTTTCTGTTTAGACCAGAGAAATTACCTAAATGATGGCTGAAATTCTTGCTGTGTTTAAACCAGGACAGTTTTGCTACTGAGATAGCTAAAGGCGATTTTTACCCCATTTTTTTCTAACTTCTGAAGACTAAGGGGAGGCTGAACTCCAAGGGACTCAGTTCTTGATAACCATTCAGCGACGAACACAGTGCAACAAGAGCATAAGGAAACACAAATCGTGCTTTGCTTTTTACATCTCCATGGCACATGGTTGTAGGTTTCATGTTTCCATAAAATGATTCACTGCTATTCACAGAATTGTCCGAGTGCTGTAGTTTAGTGTTTCATTATAGATATAAGGTTGTGCTAGTGCCAGGAAGTTTTGATAATAGGACAGGCAATTAATTTTCTTGTAAAAAGGCAACTATAACTCAAGACAATTTCTTCCTCAAATATCCATTTCTGTCTAAGATTTGGTCTTTGTTTTGCAATTTGTAGATCTTGTCTACTATTAGCTAAGCAGATTACTGGAATAAGACATCAGCATGCTATCCATTTATCTATAAAGCCTTTCAACATGCTATGTAAAATTAAGTTCTCTATTGTGATAACTTAGGAAATGTACACAAAAGGGGAAAAGCAAACCTTATCAGGGTAGTTTACAGAACCTAAGAGTTCTACTAATTTGATGACATAAGCCTTAAAGATGTGATTCAGTAAACTCTTCTGAAGAAGTAAAACTGGTTACATGAAAATCAAGTATTTTCTGTGTTGTATGAATGAGGAAAGTGGTGGTAAAAATTGGTTCGTCCCAATCCTAAAATGTTTTCTTTCAGCCCTAACTGATCATCCCAGAAATGCCAGATTACCTGTCATATATGTTACGATACATACAGTCTTTATATTTTACATAGGACCCTGTGCTAGGGGTGCACAGGATTGGCAATGCTCTTTTTTTTTTAGTTTTTGTTTATAGTTCTGTAAGTGGCAGCATGTTTTATTTAGTACGTGCCGCTGAGCCATCAGTCTGAAGAGAAAGAAATCTGAGTTTCCTTGTGTGCAGGCAGAGCTAGAACCTGTAGGATTCTTCAGTAAACCATTGCCAATTGAATTAATAGATTTGCTGCTTGCAGTGTTGCTTTCCTCTGTGAGGAACCAGATAAGCTACACACATTGCAATCTCATTGCTCACCAGGTATAATTTCTCTCCCAAATTCCTCTTCTCTCCATAATTCTTACCTCATTTCCATCTTGTTTCCTTAGTAATACACTAGTTTTTGTCTCCTATGCTTGTTCCTTTTTGTCTCATTCTCCTGATCAGCCATTTGCAGACTTCTTCCTTTCAGCAACTGAACTTTCTCCTAGGCCAGCAAGTCCTTAACTCCATTCTAGTTTTTCTCCAGTTCCTTTTTAGCTCTTACTTTTATCTGCTTTTCCATTTCCCTTTTAGCTCTTATTTTTATCTGCAGCCCCAGTAGCATATTTGTCTCAAATGTAATATCCCAGCTAATGCAAGTCTTAAGCCCGATTGTCTTCATGTTAGTTAAGCAGATCCTCTGTCTCTCATGGAAGGGGACAGTCTCTAAAAAGGCTGTTACTGAAAGAGCAGGAGGTAAGTTTCTGAGTCTCAGGTGAAGTGTCTGTTCTGTAATGGCAAGACAGACTCCCCTAGCGCTTCACTGAGATGAATTCCAGGATAATTAGCCTCTAAAATGAGAAAAATCTGAGCAGAGAACATGATGACTGTTAGACTGGAGCATTTATTCACAGTAAAAGCAAGCAAGCACTTTCTGGCAAAGAGTAGGATCCATATATACCTTATGGATGTTATGATGTTTAAACATCAAATAAAGCATGCATAAAAGCTGATTGCATGCAGTAGTTGGCATGGATACTTCTACAGTCAGCATGGAGAAACAGGAATTTTCAGAACTCAGCTCATCTTCGTTATTGTAAGCATCTTTTAGAATCGGGGGAATCGGTCTCTGCAAGAATGTTAGGGTTATCACCAGGGCAAATCTGGAGTTAGGCTAAAGAACCATTAGGGTTTAAGAGAGAGAATGTAGCAAGGGCAACAGAATCCTGGTTTTGTTGCATTGTGACGGGACTTCCACATAAACTGTTACTGATGAAATGGCCTTGAAACTAAACCTATTTGTTATCCTTGGTAGGCATCTGCATGTTGTCTCGTATGTACTTTTTTTAGGGTGACTTTTCAGTGCATCATAGTCGTATGAAGTACACAGTCCCTGGTTACTTTGCCAGTATCTTGTGGGAAAGTTGTGTTGAGTGTGTGAAGGGAGACTCCATAAGTTGCAGAAATTAAAAAAAAATAATATATACAAAAACTCACAATGAAGTTACATCACAGGAAACTGAAATTTCTGCAACAATGGCAGATACAGTAGTACCACTTACAAAATGCTGTATTGCTGGGAAACCAAGAAAGAAGAAAAAGGCACAGTTAGAGTACTTTGTCACTTTCCAAACTTGAAATGTCTCAGGTTATCTCATACTTGCAGTGTATGCAATTATTAAACTACCAATAATTATGCTTTATTATGTTAACACAATGAATCATTTTACTGTATATTTTAATTATATTTTCATTAGACTTCCTTCAGAACTCTATTTCTGTTTTAGGACTTAGAGCAGAAAAATCCTTAAATAGATCCCTTATTTCAAACTCCTAAGGAAACCAAGGGAATTACATAGGTGATTACATATTGTCTTTTTTTAGGACACTAACTGAAATCCAGTTAATATTTTTAATAAACATAAAAGATATGTTTTAGAAACAGAAATGCTTTGTGGTAAACCTAGGTATTCATAGCCTACTTTCTGCTAGTATTTAGGTCATATGTGTTGTTCACTTGTGTTTAAAATGCAGCTGGAGTTTTTGGCTGACTGTCTGCCATGTGCAGTGCAGTTCAACAGGTCCACAATTAGGGTCAAGTGCATCTGCAGTGGTGAGTGTTCTGCAGTTCATGATTTTGAAAATAGATTTGCATTCAAAATTAGTAACTTTGATCTGAAATGTCAGCCCTGGTCCTGCAGCCAGGATTTGCAATGTTCTTTGATGGAGGGGGACATGGAAAGGTGTGCCTGGAGCTAACAACTGAACAGTTTCTTTTTGGCCCTGATGTTTTAGGGGTCTGCTACCATGTCTTTCTAGAAGGGGACTTCCAACCCCACGAACAACTGAACAGCCAGTCATTAGGGGAAAACACCACGCTCGCTCCAGGTCGAGTGAGCACTCTAGTATCAGACCCTTATGCTCTGTACATCACCTAGCGCCGGGAGGGTCGGCGCCACCTTCTCCACTTCTGACAAGGTTGCTATTATGTGTACAGCACAGCTTTCGTGTTCTGCCTCCCAGGTGTCAGTGTGGTGGTGATCTTTCCTGAACATACATGGCGCGTTCACTCATTCTGGCACTGTAGATTATCCTCTTTTCATAGTATTTACACTTCTCTCATATCCTTTATGCCACCTATCTTCACCATCCAGATGGTACTTCTTGTTGTTGAATTTAAATAGTTATGCAACGTAAAATAAAACGGCTGTGTTTTGTCCTTCCTTCCATTGTTGTGTTTTGTTCTGTATCCATATGAAAATTATCAAAGCTTTTTTCTTAAACACTGCAGGAAGTCACATACTGTTCACACAGCTAACTGATCTTACAGGCTAAGAGAAAATCAGTTGATCTGTGTAGTGTGAAAGCCAACAGTATTTGTAACTTGCACAAATGTGTTACATAAAATTGCAAATAACCTACTTACAATGTTAGTGTAGTAGATAAACTGCTTATTCACTATAGTGAGTGTGGTATTACTGTAACTGGCAAGGGCATTTAAGAGTAAGCTCTCCCTCTCCACGATCTGCTTCTTCTCATCTTTGTTTACTTCCTTAAACTTTTCCCCTAGTTATTAGAGATGGCCATACTTATTTTGCGTACTTACCAGCGTTCCAAAGGTGTTTGATGTGTTACACTCAGATGCTGTATCTATGTATAATAAATCGAGTAGCCAAGGTGTTCTGAAATAGCGCTAGCTAGAATTCAGCTACAGGGATTTAGGATATATACTTAGGTATGAATATTAAAAATCTTGTGCATTTGTTGCACGCACACATACATGCACCTCCCCCAATACCAAGGTTAAAGGTCTTTTTCCTTCTTTGAGTTCAGGGAAAAACAAGATGTTATCCCATGGGCATAAATGCTTGTTGTCCAGTGCTCTGTGGCCTTGTGCAATTACTGCATCAGCACAAAGGGAATACAAGATGCCACCTCTATATTTTATTTTTTGTATTGCCCTAGTACCAGTACAGGAGAACATATATAAATTGTGAGTCATATGCATAAATGGTTCTTAGAAAACTGCTTTTTGTCCAGTGTTTTTTGGCTAGTACTTTATTTAAAAAATCAAACAACAAAACAAATGAAAATATTTCTCCTGAATTGAAGGTAGTTAGAGAAATTAAACATAAGGTTTTGTGAGTTAACTGGGTATGTAGTCCTGAGTATGGGCATATGGCATACACCAAATGCAAACTTCTTCAAATCCATCTTTGCTATATGCAACTTAATATGTGATTGAAATTCAGAATATACAAATTCTCTTTATTTGGGTTATTTCACTTCTATCTTAATTTTATTTGCAGAATACACCAACAAGGAAGTCCAACACAGTCTCCTCCTGCAGACACATCCTTCGGCAGTCGCAGGGGAAGACAGCTACCACAAGTTCCAGTAAGAAGTGGCAGTATAGAGCAAGGTATCAAATAATGAGCTTATGATAGCTCAAACTCTTTGATTTCTTACCTTTCTTTACTTAAAGTCTACTTTCATAAATACATGTTCGATGCTGTAATTCTACCAATAAAGCAATAGAAGAGAATGAAAGCATATTTGTAGTCTGGGAAATCCAGTAGAGTTTTGACTGGTGGATTTTACACATGGTTTAGTTGCCTTGATTTTCTAGTACCATTTTATGTTTGTCTGCTTTAAAATTTCTATTAGAGCTGTGGAAGTTTCCAACATGTGTCTAATTTGTATTCAGCTGAAGAAATCAGGGGCAAAGATTTTGGCAAGTCTTACTCATTTATTTTGTGTTTTATATCAATTGTTGTGCACAGATTAATAATAAATATCACAAATCTGCTTTTCTTCTGGAGTTCATAGTCCAGTGAGTAAAGAATGAAAATAATCACTATGGGGAATGTGAAAGCACAGGTCATCAGCTCTTCCTTAAGAATAAACTCATCAGGCAGAGTGCTGCTCTTTTCTGAAAATGTCAATGTAGACCTAATGGTTGTGGAAGATGTTTTACCTATTAATATCGAATGAGTATTGCTGTTTCCTTTTCTAGCAACATACAGCACGCAAAGTATGAGCTATTGTGGTAAAATGAAATACACAATGGGTAATATTTGCACATTCAGGTTTACTTCTGTGTTTATAAAGCCTCTTATTGACTACATCAATAACTGAGATCGCCATGTACTGCAAGGTTTTCTTCAATGTGGAAATGACAGAAATGCTTCTAATTATGAAATAATTAGAGTGTTTTGTAGAACTGTTGGCAGATCACTTTCTTGAGTAGATAATGTTGCTGGCCATGAGCTTTTCATCACGATAGATTACCATAGGGGTTTTTTTGTATGATGGCTTACATTAACATGTGATCAGCTTTCATGAGTTTTATGGCTTTGGGCTGTGATGACATGCTATACCTTCAGTTAATACCTATAAAAGTGTATTCTCGTTTTATACCTTTATTCTGAAAGATTAATAGACTAATACAAGTGGGTTTTATTAATTTTAAACTTTACATTTGAGTCATCTCATTTTGTTTTGTAGTGAACCTAGGACTGTCTAGATTATAACCTAGTTACAAACCACATTTACAGCTTCTATTTCTGCATATTAATAAATTAGGAGCTTTTTAGGGAAATGTAATAAGTAATGAATTTCAAATTTCTTTCACGTTTCTTCTGCAGTTTCAGAACTTGGTACAATATATAATGATAAAACAGCTTTCAATTTAATTTTAAGTTGGCTTTCCATTGGATATTCATTTATCATCTTTCTGCTATTCTTGATAACTGGTGTGTTGAGAATAAAATACTAGTTTATGTTTTCTTAAACACATTGGAAATGAATGTAAAACTTCCTGTGAAAATGAGTGGTGGTGGTATGTATGCAGAAGAGGAAAGAAGAAAATTAAAGTTGAGGAGAAGGCTAAAGCTACTGTAGGTTTAGAAGGTTGTTGATACTGTGAACACCTGTAAAGTAATGCTGTTTCACTGAACTCTTACCTACACTTGTGGCTGATAGGCTTGCGTCTTATATATAAAATGTACAAGTACGATGTGACATATCATTTAATTTGTTATTATATATCATACTGCATGGAATCGAAGGCTAAAGAGATTTCCTTCTCTACATAGTACTTTGATTTTGTCTGACTGGGTTGTCCTTTTTAAGGGGAAGTTTTCTGGTTTTACCCATGTTTAATACTTTGTTCAATCTGAGAATACATTTGCAGAAAAATACTAAATTGAATAGGTTTTATAAAATATTTTTAAATGGTGGTGTCAGTATCTTCTGAAATAAATATGACAGTGTGAATAAACTTTATAGTACTGTAAGAAATTTAATGCAGCAAAGCTGTAAGTTCATAGTGTTTGCTCTGATTTATAGTATTAAATTTTAATAGCAGTTTCACTTCTTTAATCTCTGTCAAATGAATCAGGGTCAAATGGAGTGACTAGAAGTGATCTGACCCTAATGTAGGATTGAATCCAAAGCATATTGATGTCTGTAAAAGATTTCCATTCACTATACTTGGAACTGAATTATGTCCTTCACGATTTAAATTCACAGTCACCATGGATATAGATGATATTAAAATCTAGTGTGATGTACAAATGTTATAGGGATAATTTCAAAATGCACTTTCTTCATATATAAATAAAGCTACTTTTTGGTTGTCAGTATTGACATCCTGTGTTTCAAGGAAATCCTGTATGATAAGATATCATTCTTATAGTAAAGTGCTTCTTTACACTCTGTACAAATTCTGTTGTGTCGGGAGGGTTGAATCCACATCTAAATGTATACATCTATGAATCTATGTCTGTTTTACAAATCACAGTGATTGCTGTAAAAAGATTGAATGTCTGTATATCAGGCCTGGGTTGTGGTTTTTTGCTCTTTACACATTCAGGAGGCATAGAAGAATCCAGTCAGGTAATGTTATTACCCGTTAAAGGTGTCATTATGGAACAAATTAGAGTTAATGAAGGAGAAAGGGACTGGTAGTGGTTTTCATTTTGAGAAACAGAATGGTATTTGAAGATCTTAATCTTTAATCTTTAGCTCTCAACTGTAAATTATCATATCCATGTTAATAAGGCTTCTTCTAGGGCTGACATTGCATCTTGGACATTCCATTTGTCATTGTCAAGTTTAGAAGTAAAAAAACAGTTGTGTCCTTGTCTCTACCAGATGATGTTATCTTAGGTATTGCTCTGCTTGGCAGTTTGAGAATCATAAAAGGTCAACTTGTGAGAAAATAAGGTGTTTTTAAAGGGTCCTTATTAATAGACACACTTTATTAATGGGCACGCTTTATTAAAAAAAAATATATATATATCGTAGAAGTAATCCTTACAGGGAAGACCAAAGTAGTAGTCCTTATTCCATTATAGAAATTGGGTTAGTACTACTGATCAGGAAGAGAGAAAAAATCTTAAATGTAGAGGAAAAGTCCAGTTTAAGGACTAAAACTTCAAAACAGCATAATCATGCACGCTGGCCAAAAAAAAAAAAAAAAAGAGGCAGGGGGCAGGTTCTTGGTGATGATGTCCTAAAGGGGATAGCAGCTTTACTAGTTCTGGAGTGGGGGAGGGAGGTAGTTATTTTCACTTGGAACAGTTCTAACTAAACAAAATTTTTAGCAACTCCAGTACATGCAGACTTTTTAAAGTGGCTATTGTTAAGATTGTAGGCTTCTGTAATTTTAGGCAATGCAATTTTTTAGTTCCGTGATATTCAAGGAAGACATGGCTGTATTTCTTTCCTTTGCAATCCTGTCAGCAGTATTTCCTAGAGTGCAAGACACACGTTGCATCTAAAGGTCTTGAGATGCTTCAATATTGGAAGTTAGTCTGGTATAGGTGTGTCTGTGTGTGCTTTTTGAAATAGTCACAATTTGCTAGTCATTACGCTCACTTATGCTATTCAAGAAGTGTTTCTCATTTCTTTGTTTTAACTAATAATTTTATGAAAGTACCTAATAATATGAAGATGTTTTGTCTCAGTGACTAAAGCAGTGAAATTCTAAGCCATGGTAAGGACAATGGTGTGTTTTCAATATGTCATCCTGTGCTGAACTAGAAAAGATTTACATCAACGGTGGGGTTTTTTCATTTGCAACGTGTTTGAGTGGAACTGTGCAAATCATTAAGAGGTGTGGGGATTCTGCATTGGCTTTTTTTCAGCTGTTTCTATAACAACTTTGTTATATAGTTGTGTGGGTTTTAAATTATACTTTTGTATAAAGCATATTTCTGTGATCTTTACTGAGTCCATTGTCTGCCACTGCAAATACGAAACACCACAGGGAGTTCTTGGTTGAATAGGATTTGAGGGTGGGTCTCTACACTTTTGTATAATGGTTAATCATTGTACTGATCAAGGAAATGAATGCAGCCTGAAGTTCTGTAGTATTTCTCTATAGTCCTTTTAAGACACAGTAAATATTAGGGATAATATTAGAAAATCTATCAAGTAAATAAGAAAAAACATGTTATGTACTATTGAAATTTATGAACCAGCAAGATAAATGTGCAATGGTTGTTTGTAGCATAGAAATTCTCTTTAAGAAATAATTCATGCAAAACAGGTCTTTCTCCCTTTATTTGCTTCTGTTTGGCTGTTCACAGCATGATTTCTTTTTCGTAGCTTCAACAGTGTGGTTTCATGTTTCAGAAGTCCTATAATGAGAGCAAGGTTTGTGATAATCAGCAGTCTGTTTACATGTAAAGAGCATCTGTAAACATAACTGAAGTAGTGTGGTTGTGTGTTTCCAGTGACATCTGTTTACAGCAATAGGCCTTACGTAGTGACCTTTAGAAAAGCAAAAGTGCGACCAGCATTAATTATTCCTGTATCTTAGTTCGTGTTAGAAAAAGCTGCATAAGCTTTGTACATAGCTTATATGCAGGTGAAGTACGTGTGTGTGTGCTGCTGTTTCATGAGGGAAGGCTACATTAAAGACTACTGGTACTGAATGGGGATTATTTATGTAAAGTTCACGTGTATAATATATGTACTAGTCTTAAATGGTAGTCACATCATAGAGGAATTAAGTATTTTGATGACCGGTCTTTCCTTTTAACAAAAAAGAATCAGAATTTTGTACACAAAATCAGTATGTTGTGAAATAATACATTTGTGTTGCAAATACCTTTTTATATTTAACCAACTTAAGATCCTAAAAAAATGAATAGCTAGTGAAAACTGTGCTGTGTATATGTACTTGATCTGAAGTGTCATTGCAGTGAGAGTGGCTTGAGTAATGGTGAAAGATCAAACCCTTTCAGTTAAAACCTTTTTTCAGATCCAACAGTGTAAAACTTGAGTGACAGAAGAAAAATAATAAGTCATTTCAATTTTAGATTTTATTCTTTTAGTGTTATTTGTTTTGTCTTCATATTTCTAGTTTTATTTTTAAATTATGAGGTGGTACTGCATATTTTGAGGCAGCTTGTGGAATCTTTATTCACGCTGGAGAGGGGTTTTTTTCTCAGCATTGCTAACTTGCAAATAAGTTAAAGCTTCATAATCTTTTATGTTTCCCTTAAAGACAGACTTTCAATAGTACAGTGATTATTGAGTATTATAGATTTCTGTTAATAGAAAATAAATTTGTAACACTCATTATTGCAGAAAAGGCTTCAGTATCTAAAACAGGGCTAAATGTTTCAGAAGTGAGAGTGATAGTTAAAGCGATTTTCAGATTTTTATGTCATTCATCAATTTGAGTATGACAGTATGCTGGAGCAGAATACTTAAGAGTCCACAATCTGGTTCTCAGTAACTTCATTGTTCCTGTTAATTTTAAAGAAAAAGTCATAGGCTTTATTATTTGTCATGGTTTATCATTTTATTTTTCTACATTACTTTTGCATATGCTGGAGTACTGCCTACTGTACATGCCATTGTCATATGTAACACATTTCTTTATCTAACTTTAAATTTGCTGATTTCTTTTTCTGTTTCCATCATTCCGTGCATTTAATTCATTGAAGAGCAAGAGACTTTTAACTCTTCCACAAAAGGTAAATATTTATGTATTTTTTTTACAAATGTTTGGCAACTGTTAATACTGGCTTTTCCCTCAATTTATTCTGTCAATATATAGTATTTAGTTAACAGTGTTTAACAGGCAAATAGTTTGTTTCTCAAATATCTGTATGCTATCTGATGCCCCTCTTTAGAAGCTGAAAACAGTTTCTGCTGTGATTTCTGATTTTTCATTCTGAAATGCAGTATACTGTATTTAACAGGAGTAGTCATGGCATTTTACATGGCTCAGAAGGTGCTCAAATTGACTTAAAGTTCACACAAAGACTAAGATTTTACCTAAGCTGCTCTTGAGCTGTGCACATCTGATTCTATTGATGCAGCCATGGCTCTTGACATCTGTGAAGGATGTTTTATAGGTCAGGGTTTAGGAATACTTGAAGGTGATGTTGGCCAGAAACTGTCTTTCATATGGAGAGAGATTCTGAAGAAGGAGCTGTGCTTTATTTGCATGACAAGACCTGGACACTCAGAAAGTCACATTGTAGGGCAGGTTTCTAGGGGCACACACAGTGCTCACCTCAGACAAATTCTCCATGTCTGTGCTAATACCATTGAGTCAGTGAGCTCAAACAACAGGTATCTAATGCTGTCCCACAAAGTGAAAAGAATAGTCAGTCATGTCCCTATCAAGGCAATGTTGCAGAGAAGTCCCTCTTTAATTTTTTTTTCTTTTTGCTGGAAGTAGCAATTATCTTGAAATCAGAATGAAGCTTGGAGAGAAAAAATGAAAAAAAAAAATCCTTTTTGATGTTAACAGCGAAATACTATGCTGCATAAACATTAATAGCACAGATTAACTTTTCCTGACCTTTAGTCCTGAGTCCTGCAGATCTTGGGAAATGCTGGTCTGAATACAGGCTTTGGAGGGCCAAAGCCAAACTGTGAGTTGAATCAGAATATCTCCTACAACTTCTTTACTTTCTGTAAGGGTAATTCCCACTGACACATTCATCATTGCTTGAGTAAAAATACAGCAGCTATTCTACAAGCTACTAATTCCAACACCCATGACAATACTTACGAGTATGTTTTCATGATAATGTTAAAAAGATGAAAAATAAATAACATTTAACTTGGGTATTAGCAAGTACAGGTTATTTTGCAGCAAGAATGTACTATGAAATATCTTAAGAAAGTGCTAAGAATGGTTGATTTTACAAACTTATTTCTGTCATTTTTGCTTTCTTCAGTATTTCTTTTTCTCTCAAACAGAACAACACAAGTCAATCATGCCCATTTGTGATTTATGCCTCTTTCAAGTTCAGAAACTTTGCCCTGTAATTCGGACTGCAGTGAATGTTTCTTTGTTTAAAACAGTTGACTTCATGCAGACAAAATAGGCCCTGCCTGTAACAGGTTTGTTTCCACGAGATTTGGATGGATCTGGTCCAAGATTTGGGAGTGTGTAGAAGGTGGTGGGATCTTTATGCACACAGATTCCTCTGGCTTGAGGGAGCTCAATGTAGATACAGCCTGGAGGCAGAAAAGAGCTGGGCAAAAGAAGAGGAGTGGGAAGAAGTGGAGTGCTGGCAGTTGTGGGGGACCGTGAGCTGATTTACACTAGTAGCCCACTATCACCTCTGACTTTCCCCAGTGCAGAATTGGAGATAAAACATATAGCCAGTAGGTGAATGGGAGATGGAGATGGCAGGGTTACAGATTGTTATGTGGCAAGAGACATAGGTGTGAAGGAAAGCATGTAATACAGATGTGAACAATACTGACCAGATAAATTACAACAAAAATAATCAAGCATCTGTTCCACTTAATCAGTGGAAGGGTTGCAATAAAGTCTTCAGCAGGTTACAAAAATGCTGACTTGGATTGCTGCCAAAACCAGTGATTTACATTCTTCAGATTTTAAGAAGTATATGTTTGCTTTCTTACTGTTTTAAATAGAAGCTTCAGTTCGGATCATCTTTGACAGTCTTTGATGAAGAACTGAGTGTTGTTGCGTCAACCACTTTAAGATTTTTATATTGGCTTATCTTCCTTCTGGATTGAGTTATTAAACTCAAGATGGCCACCACACCTCTGTGTGTACTGGGATATCCAAACTCATTTCCCAGCTTGGCAGTCTGAGTATGGGCTTTGGTCATGCCTCCGTTCTGATTTGGGAGGTGGCCCAGAGCAGTGTCAGCTCCCGTTGGAAGGAAACCCATGCACACAAGCTTAAAGGAGCCACAGCTAGTCAGGTACAGGGACCAGGGCTGCAGAGTATGCTTCAGAGCCCATCTCCCTCACTATCTGCACACTGCTGATAAGTACTTTTTGAAGTTGTATACGTAGGGACGTGGTGACAAGTTCTTTATCTTAGCCACAAATTGATTTTTCGGTGTTACTAACCTTATATTTCAAAACATTCATCTGATCATGATTTCAAGATTTTGCGTGTTTTCTAAATTTCGTGGTAGAGTTTGCTGTGGATTTTTGAAGTAATGTAATCTACCACAGGGATATTTTGTGTGTGCATATTGCAAAACTAATCCTGAAGCCTGAGCAGAAATAACCTCATGACTGTTATTATTTCTGAAACGCTTCATCCTGGTACAACACCAGAGTTCTCTCTGCTGTGCTGCACAGCCAGCTCTCCAGTGAATGCTCCGCTCCTTCCTTGCTTCCATTGCCCACTGCACTGGGGGATTCTCCCACCCAAATCTCACCAGCTTTATTTCTCTGCTTTTGTTTTGGACATAGGCTCTGCCTAGTTTCTTCTTCAGCTTCCACTTCTCACTTCCTCAAACCAGACGCTGATCTTTCCCCCACAATCCCCACCCATAGATCACCTAAGTAGCACAGGTAGATGAAGCTTCTGGCTGTAGAAAGGCTGTGTACATGCCTCTAGACTGCATTATAGCTGTAGCTGTTGGTTGTTGTTCAACTTTTCTTCGTCTGAGAGTGAAGAACAGGTCAGATCTGTCAGCTTCTGGGATAAGTGCGGATCCCTGTTGCCCTGCCAGAACCTGGGTTTTGTGCCTTAGAAACACTTAGTATAAGATAGTTTTTATGAGCTAGATTTTCACTTCAACTTACTTTTCAATAGGTTCCTTGTGTAAGCGAGTATTTCTATCTGTTTAGACTTCTAGACCTTTTCCTTTAAAGTTTGCATCGTAAAGGATGTGTGATATCTGCTGTTAAGGGTTACAGCTATCTGAAATCTTGATCACAATTTCTTCTTCTTACATAGCTTAATCCAACGTTTATTAGTGCAAGTAAGATCTGGAGGATTTCCAAATTGTAGTTTACATACACCTCTTTTCTGTCTTGACTATCTTGACCAGAAACATGAAGTGCCTCCAGAGTAAAGTCTGTGTTTGTTGCAGAGTTCACTATTATAGAGAATGGTATCGCCAGTGCCAAGACATTCATGGGTTTTCCATAGTCTAGGAAAAAACAGTATGGTTATCAGTTTTAATCACAGACCAGGTAATGTCACCAGTAATTCTGGCATTAAGCCCATAGTTGGGTTTGTGCAAGAATGTGCTTTTAGAAAGGTATTTTCACTTAATGACTGCAAGTGATGGAATTTTTTTCCTGTTCTTAACCACCTGGCTTCTTAAACATATGTCTTATTACTTAGCTAGCATTACCTAACTTCATAGCTACTGGGCATTGTTGTACCTGTATCTGCTAAATTGAAGATTGTTAGACTTCTATTGTTGGAAGTCTTCCTGTATGTAAATAATTATGGACCACAATCAAGCCACATATTTCCATTCTTTTTAATACTTTCCTAAATGTGTTTCTGCAAGACCACGTCCTGGACTTCATATAATTCTCATTACTTCCCTCTGAATCTTTTTCACTATCAGTATTCTTGAAATGATAACGTTCCTAAAATATCAATCCATAGACCTCAGATAAAATGAGTATCTTCCAGTTTCCATCTTTATTTTTGATGTCCTAATACTCTCTATCTTAGTATGTCATTTGAGAATTTGTTGTTCTTTTAGTAAACATAAAGGCTTATTTTCATTTACCTTGCCAAAATTTCCCTTCTCCTTTCTTGCCTTATCATTTGCTGGACAGCAACAAGTCTTCACTTCAGAGATAGTGATATTTTGCTGGAGATACATGTGTAGCGTGTACAACAGTTCAGTTGTGGGGGTAAGGTGGTTTTCCTTGGAATTTGGTAACGGTCACACCACAGCACAGGAGGTAGTTTCAATGCTAAAACAATTTTAATCCCTTTTTTCAAATGTATGAATAGGGGTTTTTTAGATGTATATTGACAGAATTCACAGCTTTCCATAGTCTACAGAATGTAGGGTGTCTTTGGTGATTGTTGTAATGTGAAATGGGTGGATACCTAAACAGTTAATCTCAGAAATTAAAAACCAGAGCTAGAAAGGCAGCTATAACATTTATGCTGTTCCTTGCTAGTTCAGTGTTGCTGCCTGCGGTACAATCCTTATTCCAATGAACCCATATATGTTTCATATATTATGCTGTCAGCTTAATAGATAGGTGTTTATAGCATCATGCTATTTAAGAAATTTTGCAAATAATTTAGAGTTTAGTGCCCCATTCCAACCTTAAATAGGGGACTTAAAACCTTAAAATTACTTCAGTTCCTTTTGCACTGGTCACTACTGTTGGTGCAACTGTTGCAGCTCTCGCTGATTTTCATGGGATTGATCTGTTGTTCATACCAATGCAGGCTGAATTTATTTTAAGTCACTTTTTATGCATTGTTAGATTCACATTCTGTGGATAACAGAAATATACCTGTGATACATTCTGTCTATCTACTAAAGTACTTAAAACAAACAAACCCCACGACTTTATCTGCCCTACTATATTTGATATGTTAGAGTAGTATATTGCTTATGGTTCTGTTGTTTTGTACATAATTGAAAAGGTAGCATATATTCGGAACAGTTAGTATTCTAGCCAGGTCTAACTTATCTATCAGTTAAACAGCAGATAGGGGTTGAAATGTGTCCATACTAGTTTTCTGAGCATAGAAATAAAGATGAGGGCGGTCAAGTAGTTAACGCCATCAAGTGTAATGCTATAAAACTTATCATAGTGCTGACTTATTAAAAGTTATATGGCTAGTACATATATTTTTAGTAAACAGATGTCTTAGAAAAATTAAGAAATTGCCTTCTCCTTTAAGAAAACCCAACTGTTAGCCTATCCTAATTTTCTTTGAGAGTAGATTGCAGGCTGAAAATGAGATCTGTAGCTATTTTCATTGTTTATTCCTTGCCTCCTTTAAGTAGCATTTTATGGACTTGCATATATTATATATAGTTGAAGGACAGCACGTATTTTATAGGCTTTCAATAAGAAACCCCCACACTTTCCTTATGATGGAAACATGTACGAAGAACTTCCTTTAATGTTAATCAAAACTTCTTTTATCACAAGAAATATAAGCAAGTTCTAGAATTTTTTATAAGTAAAAAGCCGGCTCTACCATTATGTGCATATTTTAGTTGTTCTTTTAATAGTACCTCTGCAGATCACCTCTGCAGATTGGCAATCCAGATTTTTAGTTGTACTTCCAGCATGCAGCATATTTAGAATCCTGTAAGGTCTGTTACGAATTACAGTACAGGGTGCACAGTCTTCACAGGGATGTTTCTTGAATAACATGGGAGGAAGAGACCCCAGGGGAGCTGAGGAACCTGCTATGGGATGGAAGATGGTCTTAATTTTTTAGACCATGTCTTCTTTCTTTGAATCTCATTAACAGTGGAAGCCAGATGGGACTTAGCAGTGAGTTGAGTAATAAACTAAGTAACAGCTCAGGGAACTTTGATGGAATACCATTCAGAACTACATTAAGCAGTTAATTCTTGGTGGCTTAGTGTGGTGGGTTGACCCAACCCAGCAATTAAGCACCCACCAGCAGCTTTCTCACTCCACTCTCCACAGCGGGATGGGAGAGAGAACTGGAAGAGCAGTAGTGAGTAAAAACTTACGGGTCAAGATGAAGACAGTTTAATAAGTGAAGTGAAAAAATGAAGAAAAATGATGAAACCATAAACCCCACCACCAAGTGATGCAAAGGCACTCACTCACCACCTCCCACCAGCAGACCAGTGCCCAGCCAGTCTCTGAGCAACAGCTACATTGGAAACACTACCCCCAGTTTTATTGACAAGGATGATGCTATATGGCATGGACTGTGCCTTTGGTCAGTTAGAGTCATCTGTCCCAGCTGTTTCCCCTCCCAGTCTGCAGCCTGCTCGCTGGAGAAGGCAGGCAGCATGAGAAACAGGGAAGGCCTTGGTGCTGTCAAAGCACTGCTCAACAATTGCTAAAACATCAGTGTCTTATCAACGCTGTTCTAGTCACAAAGCTAAAACTCAGCACCGTACAGGCTGCTGTGAAGAAAACTACCTCCATCCCAGCCAGACCCAGTACACTGGGATTACAGGAGTCAGGCAAGTTTATAAATATTTTAATGGAATTGAAGTATAACATTTTGATTCCATTCATATGTCTGTCTTTTCTCTCCTGCATGGCCTGATTGGTTTTGTACATCATGGTTGTACAACATGGTTTAGGAGTAATAAAAGCTTTAGCTCTAAACTTTCACCCCTTATCTAAGCAGTCTGCTCAATGAGTTCTTTTCTTTCAGTTGCTTCTCATACTGATTGATCTCACATCTGAATCAGCAGCTCTTGAAGAGATGAGAGTTATAGCTCTTTGAAGCGTGACTTCTGACACCAGAGAGTAACATGTTGACACAACTGGTATTGATGGTAGTTGTACCACTAATTTGAGACATGTATGGGAAATCTCCATATTTTGAATTCCAGGGCCACTGTAGAATTTAAAGGTTTTAGGATTACAGTGCTTCAATCTGTAAGTTACTGTGTAGGCCTACCTCTCAAGAGCTCCAGGAAAAGCAGTGTGTAAATGCTGATGTCCTAAAGTAAAGTAGATCCATATTTTTCTAAGAGGCACGTTAAGTTCTTGAAGTATTGTTTATGTCAAATTTTCGTTACCTGTGGTAACCAGCTGTGTTCCAAGAAAAGTAATGTGATCGTATGGTGGTGTTACCTATGGTTGTTACAGCTTCTGCTAATGTGCTTTTGCTCCTGTGTTAGATTTTTTTTTTGTTTCTTGTGATTAATGTGTAAAGAGTATACCAGGCTACTTATTAGGCAGATGAAATTTTCCATCACAGAATTGAACTAGAATACATCTGCTCAGATGTGCATGGTCAACAAAGCTGGAAAGAACACAGATTTTCTAGAGCAGACTTACATTTCACACAGTTGCTTGCTTCAAAATACATTAACAGCTAATTGGTGCTAAACTACATCCTACTCCATGCACAAACCCAGATTTCTCCATTAGAGAATTTAGATTTACTTCACAGTCCTCATTAATTGTTCTCATGTTATTTTATGTAATGCTAGCCAATAATGAAAACCAGAACATAAGTGTGTCACTAAGGTTAAGGACGTAAACATAACAAAAATCAAGAATTAAAGAGTTAAGGTTGAATTTTTGCCCAACCTTGACTGCAGTAATTTTCATGTATAGTCACCAAAATGGCATCTTATTACATAATAGAATATTCTTTCTCAGGTATTGTAAGTAATACAGAGTAACGTTATATCGTATAAGTTATTTAGTATAACGTACACTTGACAGGGTAAAGCACCTAAAAGTCACACAGTGAAAGGGTTATTAATCAGAGTAACTCTAATCTGTGCACCATACCCACATAGGGCTAAATTTTTAAAGGGGTCTCAATTTGACTCTGATTTTATATCCTCAGCCTACTTCATGCATGTATGATAGGATTAAGATATCTGAGGTTTTTACTTCAGTCACTATTTGATATATCTTAATCCTTTCATATCTGTCCTTAAAATAAGAGGCCATCTTTAAAAATTTCACCTAAAGTGCTCAATTTTGCCTTCAGATACCTCCATGCAACTTCCATTGAAGTAATTGGAGCTGTGCCTGCATATCTGATGGTGGAACTGGACTCATTGCAATTAAGGTACACATTTACCGACATAATTAGTCATCTGGAATAATTGCTGGCCCAGTGTGACATTCTGCATGTGCAGAATTTTTTAGATTGGACCCTCTGCGTATGAGAGATTGACGATTACAATAACTTTATTTTGTGCCTTAAATATGTAGCTGTAGCAGAATTTCAATGTAATTTGCTGTATTTAATTTTTCTTTTTTAAAATAAGAAATGTGAAAGGAGGACATGAAAACAACATATTTTTCACAGTGATGTCTTTGTATATTTTTTCATACTCAACCAGCTTACAGACATTCCATCATTTCCACAAGCACTTTATGGGTGGTATGTGCGTGCACAATGGTGGTTTGTGCAGTAACACACAGTTTAAAATATCAAACCTTGAGTGTACTACTTTTGTTTTATTTTTTTGCATCTTTGTGCTTGCAAAGCACAGACAAAAAATAGATGTGTAAAGAATCCCACAGTTAACTAACACAAAACCAACATATGAGAACTTCAGTATCCTTTAACTCACAATACAGATCTTTAAAAAACATGATAGAGCACTTATTTTCCACTAATTTAAAATAATCTGCGTTTTGTGATTGAAAATTGATTCCATGCAGCTTTTAAATTGGTGTGTGTCTCCTGTCACTGATCTGGGGAGGGGCTCTTTAGAAAAATTTTTACTTTTAAAACTAATTGTTACAGAAAGAGTCTTAAAAATCCATGGTTGACCCAAAAGCAGATGATTTTGTGGAGGATTTCCCAAATAAAATGACAGTCTTGTATTTGTGACCACACAAAGAGTTCCAACTAAAAGAAATTTTCTGGGATGTTATAAGTTGTTAAAACACAATGAACATAGTGAGTACTCCTGTGATTTAGAATAGTTACTAATAAATATTTGGGTGTAGTTCTAGAAGTATTAAAAAGTGCCAGTTTTCAAGGTATTGATTTTATTGGTATTCCTTCGCATTTATAGTGTTATCAAGTTTAAGAATAGTAAAATATATAATTCCCTCTGAAAATTATCCACTACACACACAAAGGTTAACTTATTGTAAAGAAGCCTTATTCCAGAGGCTTTCACACTGCTCTTTCTGCTAGTACGAGGTCATCTTCCTGTGGCAAGCACAGCCAATATTAACTGTCATAAGTTGTTCAAATTGAAGAAGATGCTCTTTATAGCACCACAGCTTCTTGAAGGTTTAAGATCAGATGCAATATTTTAAACAAAGACTGTCACAGGGAAGTTGAAAGCACAACAATTAATTTGTTTGAAACAGAAGTGAATATTAGAGAGCAAAGTAGTGCATTTAAAGGACTCTTTGTAAAAATAAAAAAAAATACTAGAATATTACTGGGGTTTTTACTGTGACTGGTTGAACGGATAAATTATCCTCTCAAATAATCTTTATCTATGGTAAGCAGTTATGTTCAAGATAGCAGTAGGAGTTAATTACTTTAGAAATAAATTTTAATACCTGTTTAATGCTTTAATTCTTAGAATGCTACTGTACTATTTTCTACATTTAAGTGAATACATGGTTAGATGATCATGGATTTATGTCCCCTGTATCCAGAATACCTAGGAGGTTTATAATTCAGCCTATCATCTAAATTCTTTCACTCTTTTCATATCTGTTGCACCAGCTTGATAATGTATAGGAAATTGGGATGACTGCCCATTTTCAGGTAAAGACTCTCGCAGTGGAAATGGCTGATTTCTTGACATTAGTGTTCCTTTGTTCTGTGTTTACACCTTGCTTGTTCTACATGTTTGTACATTGTTTTGCTGAGAAGCAAATAAGCTAAAATTGTTGCTAAACCATTTGTTTTTCAAAAAAAGTTTTCACTATTTTTAATTGATTTTCATTGTGTGTTTTTGCAGCAAGCTTAGTAGTGGAGGAGCGAACGAGACAGATGAAAATGAAAGTGCACCGTTATAATCAGACATCAGGGTCTGGTTCTAGTCAAGAACATGAGCGTGATCAATATACCAAGGTAAAGTCAGTAGTATGGAAATGATACTTTGGCTTGAAAATTGAAGACATAAACCTGTTTATTTAAAATAGTATATATAACCCTCAAGAACACTATGTTGTAAAGTCCAACAGAAATGTCTTCAATACCTTTAACATTGATTTTATCCCTGTCTGATGTGCATTGGACTTAGTCATTGATGTCATCTAAAATGAATCTGCAAAAAACATAATGGTTCAGCACTAGTTCAGGAAAGAAAGATCCTTCGACAGCTGTTAAACAAAGCCGTGTCACCTCTAGCTTAGTAAGTCCCTGGCCTGCAAACCCCTGGAAGCTGGAAAAGTGGGCCATGGAAGTACCATGGTTTGTTGGCCTGACGCTTTGGTTCTTCTCTTGCTGTTGTCTGATGTGTAGAGAGCTGGACAGAATTAGATCCAATCACATGCTGCTGTTCTCATATGTGTGTAATTTTTTTGCATCCCAATAATGTCACATATAAAGTATTTCCTTTCTTGAAATACATAGATTACTTTGATATCCTTTCCTAATAAAACTGTAAAGATTTTCTCTGATAATTAAATGTACCTGAAATTACATAGCTGAAATTATATAGAGGGACTTTTTTTTTTTTTTTTAACTTGATAATGCTAAAATGATATCCCACAACCTTGTAAGTTTAAAACTGTACAGGCTTCTGAGTAATGTGCTGAAAACATCTCACACATCTGCACTGCCACCTACAAATCCAGTTGTAAGGGGCTGGAGCTGAACTTCCTGCTAAAGACATTTTGCCTTGTGACACGTAACCAAGAGGGAACATTTGTAGAAGTCAGGAGAGGAATAGATGGTTAGATTCTGTGTTTCCTTTTAGAAATACAGCACTGTTTCAGTGTAGGCAAAGTAAAGGGAAGAGACAAAACCAGCAGTAATTCAGTTGTGGGGGAAGCATTCCTGCAATTCTATTCTGGTGTCTTTGAGAGTTATGTGCTTTCAGTGAATGAACATGGGACAGCAGTATGAATGTAAAAGTCCACTGTAAAAATTCAAAGACAAACATAGCTATTGTGTGCATTAAAAATAATGTCTCAGAATAACAGTAGTTGGAAGAAAATCACAGCTTTTATTAATTTACACTTCCATGCTTCAAGAGCCACATTTCAAAGACGCTTGTATTTTTATTTCTGTGTTTAAGAGAGATTTTCCATTTGTGAACTGGTGCCGTACAGAAAACAACTAACATTGTCAAGCACCCAACACTGCGGACATCAGAACACTCCTGGCATTTTCTGCCATAGCACAGGCACCAGACTTTCTGTCCCTGCCCATCCAGAGTCACTTCCCTGTGTTTTGCAGAATTGATGCATGCTCCTGGAGGCACAGGTTAAAATAATGGATAAGTGAAGTAACTCAGCAGAAACAAACCCACAAATTTACTTTGGAATGGGTAAATAGGCAGTTAGGCATCTAACTTGTAACATCTAACATATTTGAAAGATTTTTTCAAGATCTTCTTATGGTTAAATGTGGAGACAACTTTGATAATGATGTTTCTGTTTTGAGACCACCTCACTGTGAACATAGAACTTAAATGAACAGCTCTCAAAGGAGAGAGAAATAGGAGAAACAAGGCTTTAGGTCCTCAATTGCCGAATTGTGGGACATCAGTGCTATTACAAAAACCCAACAACTGGGATTGAAATTTCCAGTGAGATCATCTGTCAGAAGCCAGAAAGTGTATAAATAGAACAGCTCATTGGATATTGGGTTTGCCATTACCATCACAAGTCAACTCAGGACAAGGGGGTGAGATGCAGTGTGTCTCTGTGGTACTTCCCAACCAGTTAACATGTTTAAAAAAAAAAAAAAAAAAAGAGAAAACAGGTTTGATAAAGTTTGCAGGGGAGAAGGGTAATGTGCGATCTGAGGACTTTGGCCAGGATGACCAAGTGTATACCTTTGCTCATATTTAAAGGACAGTTTTCTGATTTGGATTAATTGTGCTAACAGATCGATTCAGATTTTTGTATTTTTTTCATTATGAAGCATTTTTAAATTCTGACTCTCTTTAATATTAATCATAAGCATTATTTTTGCTCCTCAATATTTTTTTTCCTGGGTTAATGTAGAGCCAATGTATGGTTAAATAGTAGTTGGAAAACACCAACCTGCAATGTTACGAATTTCTCTTACCCTTTAGTACCTAGGGTTTTCTAGTATTGTCTTTAGTTTTTAAGTATATGTGGAAATGAAATTAGAATTTTAATCACAGCTTAATGAGTACTAAATGGAGAGAACTCTGTTGAAAATTGTTTTATTCAGAATATTTTTTAGAAGTATGACCACAATTTTGAGGAAGCAAATTTTCTGTCCACTGTTACAAGAAAAATACTTTTGGAGTACCCAGTGTTCTGACAGGCATGTACTCCTTTCCACAGTAAGGAGAACGAATTAGTTTTCCTGGACGTCAAATCCCCAAAGCTTTAACTTTCCAACTATTTTCTACATGAAAATGATATAGCCTTAGGTAGGATGGTCCAATTTTTCAGTGCTCAGAACAAATTTTATTAGCACATTCTAGTGCACTAAATTCATCAACGTAGCTATTTTGCTTCATATCACTATGGTGATAGTAAACGCTTTTAAAATGTTAGTAAAGCAAACCTTATGCTACTGTGTTTTTTCACTCTCATAAGATGCTGAAAGAGTCGAGAAAATAAACCAGACAGATGAAGACTTAGACAGCTCTAATGAAAATGTAGTAAGTCTTATCAGGTGGTGCAGTAAAGCTGATGGCTAAAACCATCAAGGACTTAAGATATATCTAATTTTTGGTGCTAAAATATGTGAAAATTCTTTGAAAGCTGCAGGAGGAAAACTTATTTTAAATAAGAATGAAAAAATGTTCACGTCTAATAGACATTTTGGAATAGTGAGAAAGAAATATTAAATGGCTATTAAAGAAATAGCAGTTGAAATCAGAGTTTGTCCCTCCTCAACAGAATTAATTCTTTCTTTGCCAAGTAGCAGTGTTTGCCCACTGCTTCAGAAAATAAGTATTTATATTTATTAGAGAAATTATGCTGTGCTGCACATTGAGAAAATATTCCCTTCTGCTTTTCAGAGCAATCAGCTCACATGGATTTGATTCTTCCACTACTTTAACATTTGCAAATGTGCTTGGTTTATTACACATAAAATTCTCTAAACCTTTCAAAAATTTCCCTTCAGTATGGACTGGATCTCCTTTGCAATAATTATGTGTATGCAAAATTAATTCCTTAAATATAAATATGTTTTCTCTTGTTTTGAAATGAGCCCTTTTTTGAGAGAGGTATTCTAACATGGCCTTGGCAATTTCCAGTCCATTTCTGGTGCATTTCTTCCGTTTTTGTAGTTTCTTTCATTCAGTAAGTCTCAGTAAGCAAGCACTAGTTTTTCAAGCTTGCACCATGCAAGTTAGTGTGTTAACATTTTTAAACAGCTGTGTTTTAAACATCCATTAATGGATTTTGAATAGCTAACCATCTGCACTACAACATTTGTATAGGTCTTGATGGCTGTTCCACTCTAATTGTTTTGAGACCTTCACAGCGTTCACATCATTATTTTGTTCAGTTCCAGTGGAAGGACTCCATAGTTTATGTGAAACAGTTTAATTCTAAAAAACTAAATGAGAAAAAAAAAAAAGACCCCAAACAAACAAAAAAAACACCCAAACAACTAAACCCTCTGTGGATTTGGCAAAAAGGTTTAAAGGATAGCTTTAAACATCTGTCTGCCTTCTTTCTTCAGCATTGGTAAAGCTATAGTGGCTAGTATGCACGTATTTGTGCTGTTTCAGTGTTTAAGAGAATCAAAACACTTTGGTAGCATAATTCTGGGTTTGCATAGATATAAATGACAGTATATCATAATTAGGCTTTTAATTCAAAATACAGTAGTTTTTTATTCCAGATGCCATACACAGAACACAAACACCATGCTGCAGCTGTTCCAGCTTCCCAGAGAATGTGCAACACATTTTTTTTTATGGAAGGACTGTTTGTTCAAGACTGTTACAGATCAGAGCACTGTAGTACATACTTAAAAGGACATCACACTATATTTAGATACACTACTGACTCAGTTAAGGCTGTATGTGATTGGAAAGCATTTAGCTTAAAAGTGTAATCATGGCATTAGTTCAGTGGCACTCTATAGATTTAATTTGATAATTAATGTCTGTAAGGAAGGGCTGGATGGGAGGTTTGGGAAGATAGGAGGCTTATTATGTTAAGTTTTATGAGATGCTGGGTAAGGCATGACTACGTATAGAAAATGCTCTTGGACATCTATGTGATCCCCCTTCATCCACCTTCAAGATCATAGTGATACAAAAGTCACTCTAGTACTGGTAGGTTTTCACAAAATTCGATTAGATTCATTTATTTGACTTACAGACTTCACTGCAGATTTCCCATGGTTTGACTTGCTCATTTTACTGTTCTCTGTTAGAAACTTGGGTGGTCACAGTAGTTGAGTTGGATACAGTTACAGGAAGTTACTTAGAATCGCTGGTGCTTACTGGACTCTGGAGCATCAGGTGATCATCCCCGCTTAAATTTCTCATTTAATTTCCTCATTTTAAGCATTTAATTAGGCACATATTTCAGAGGTCAGTCACCTGAGACTTTTTTTGTAGTCAAACTCCTTCATTTTCCAGAGCTCTGAAATATTGTATTCTTCATGGTTTGGGGAGATCAATCTAGAAATATAAATACTTATTAATATGGAAGATAATATAATTGTAATGGACTTATTAAGTGCCTTATGATCAGTAGAATTGGGATTATTGTTAGTCATGGAGGAACTGTAAAAGTGTTCATGAAGTGCACTCTTGGTTTATGTCTATGTTCTTTCCATGGATGTAACACATCTGCAGTTCATCATAGCCCTTTTTTTCTCCTTTTGCTGGCGTAGAAGAAGCAGCAACTCCACAGATAGCAAAGTGAATGGAACAACTGCATTTCAGCTGTTTGTATTTCATCTAGTTATACTGAAAAAAACTTCTGTCTTTGTAATGCAGAAGCAGACAGTGCAAATAGTTTGGGAATTTGAAGCTAGTTGCTATTAATGCTTAAAAAGACAGACCTGCTTTTTAGTAATTGCTATTAAAGTTACTGCAAACATCAGCAACTCTCCCAATAGAAATGTTACATAAGCTTTAACTCTGAAAAATATATGAAAGAGAAGTGATTGCACTGAAAATTCAGTTTATTTTGAAGCTTCAAAATTACATAATATTTAAATATAACAAGACAGGAAATTTTATTACAAATGCAGATTTATGAAGAGCAGTAGTTTTCTAGATGAGCAGGACTGCATCATGTTACTTTTGAGCCCAGCTGGAAACCTGCAGGCAGTACTTCAATGCAGATACCAAATAAGCAGATCTTAGCCCCTGACATTTTTCTTCTGAATAGTAAGTTCAGGTGTGTTGCATCAGTAAAATACTCTTCTTTGAATGATCACTGCTTTGTACTTCTGTATGTATTTGAGGGGGAAAAAAGGGTTAACTTCAAAATTGTTTTAATTTTGTTCATCTGTTAGCTGAGATGACTGATTATCAGACTGAACTGAAAAGGGGTAGGTAGGGAATAAACAGAAAAAGTTGTATGCTTCTTGTAGAGGACAGTGAATTCAGTAGAAGCAGCAGCTATAGGAAGGAAGAGCTAAATCCAGAAGAAGTAGTAGTAAAATGTAAATGCTGTAGCACTCAGCATTAACTTTCAGCATCACCACTTTTTGTGCTAAACTTTACTTCTGTGAAGGGAAGGGGTTTCAATTTCTCCAGAATCACAGCACTGACATATAGTATAAAGTGGTAGTGAAAGCTCAAACATGCCATGAAAATCTCATTTAGGAGGGGGTACTCCATGTTTCATGCCGTAGCTCTGTGATTGCAGTACCAAGGCAAGTAGAAGACATAGATTCAGGGATTTTTTATTTGTGTCCCATCACATCATAAAATTCTCTGTTTACCGACATATGAAATCCAGTCTGATAATTACAAAGCAATTTCATTTTGTACAAACTGCGGGACTATAGGAAGCAAGACAGAGTGAGGATATGTACATAGCCCCCACTTACAGGGGGATGATACTTGGGCTGAAGACCGTTCAGCGTTCAGTGAGGCTGAGTCCCTAAACAGTCACTGATATACAGCCTGGGACTTCTGACTTCTCTCCCAGTATCCTAACCACTAAGCTGGACAATTATGCTTGATGCTATCTCTTTTTCTCCTGCCCATCTTTCCCAGTCCATGTAAGGTAGAGCAAATTCAGTACAAGTGAAACAGAGGGTCTTCAGCTGCAACACATGACATATATAGTCCCCTGTGTTCAACTTTTGTTATTTTGCTTGAATAATAAATTGACTGCTAGACAAATAGCCAGATTCAGCTGTGGCTTGGGACAAAGGCCAGCAGCCTATACCTCCCTCAACACTTATAAGAAGAAGGGCTTCCAGCAGGATAAAGGAAGTCACCACATCTGGCCTTGATGCTTCCCTTGATGGGAAAGCTCAGATTGTGTCAGCCTTCTCCAGCGGCATGCTTGCTCAGGGACCACATGAATCTTCTACCATTCCAGATTCACTGTATGTACTCTCAAACCAAAGGCCACAAAGATAATTAGGACTTTTTGGCGAGGAAGAAAACTAGCTAGACATCATAATGACGGAGGAGGGAAGTCAGATTGTCTTCAGCAAGTACAAATAGAACACAGAGATATTTCTGAGACACTCTATTACACATACAAAACCCCATATATTTGAGAGAGATTGCATGGTTATGTATGTTTTAAACAAAGTATTTTTAAAACCTCACCTGTGGAGGAGTTGTTTTTAGATATAGTTTAAATATATAGGAAGGATGTAATTCCTATTCACTGAAGTCAAGAGAAATTTTATTATTTAATAGGACCATGATTTCTTTTGTAATTGCAATTCTGTTTAGCTCAGTGGAAAGCCAGAATGCTTTTCATATTTTTTAGATGCTTCGTTTTGGGAAAGCTTAAGGGATTCATTAGGAATTCTGTGGGAATTTTGCATAAAATATCAAGGCTGGCTCAGGAATGGGGCAGTTTAACTTAAACTGGAAAAAAATAACCATTCAGTTTTCCAGCCTCTGAACATTTATCTTTAGCCTAAGTATAAAGTTTTCATAGGTTGTATTCTTCCTTTGTTTTTTTTCTTAGGCTTTAGAAGAAAATTGTGTCATCTAAAGAAATTTAAATATTCCATTAGTATGAAATAGAGCTGATAAGAATTAGAGTGCTTTGTTTTTCCATTTCAGAGAGGTTTGTTTTACAGTCTGAAATAGAGCAATCGGCAAAATTATTTAACAGACTGTACAAGCCATTTCCAAAAAGGTGATCTGAATAACCATGTCATCATAACATAACTAACATCATAACATAAATAACCCCGTTGGTCATTTATATTCTGAGAAGTCACGCAAGTCACTTGGAAGGAGAATCTCCAAATAAATCCTCGCTGTAGTTGAAAATATTTTTAAATATTAGACAACTTCAGTCCTCTGTGTTACCCACTTCATTAAACCAGAGTTCCCATGCATCTGTTTCCATGTCAGTCCCTGTTAGACATGGTGTTTGAGCTCGAAGTCATCATGCTCCAAGCTATTCTGAAATCATCTGCAGTTTCATTTAGTATTTGAAGCTGAAAATTTACCTTTAGTAAACCAGAGCTTTCTCCACAGATGGTTAATTCAGCCAGCCAGTGCAAGCCCCTCACAGGGTACTACTGAGAGTTTCCTCAGTGCATGCTCCTTAGGTCAAACCTCCAGGTTTTTATTCATACTTTGATTTGTGTTTTTAATTTTGGCTTTTGCCATCCAGGAGCTGTGAGTAGCCCTGAAACACACATTGAGACGCTAAATCTGTATAACCTCTATTTCTCCTACAGATTTCTATATTTACAGTCAGGGCTTAGTATCCTCTTTATTCCCTCCCCTTCTCTGCTCCCGTTAACTTCCTCATCTTATCTTAGTTGTTTTTCCAAGTATGCTGTGGAGACCTCAAACATAGTTGCTGAAAGGGACCAGAGCAAGAGGAGATAAACCTGGCTTGAAGACAGGAGGCCTGACATGTTCGTCTATACAAACCCAAGCATGTGTTCACCAGGCTTTTGAAATTGAGACATGACATTTGCTGATTGATCAGCCTGCAACCCAGTGCCTAGTTGAGCTGGGGATATTCAGACTGTTACAGCTTCGTGTATAATTCATAAATAAACTTTTATGACTTGCAATTTTATAGAGGACAGATTCAGAAAATGAACTCCCTAGAGTGTCATGTCAAAAACTGCCTAGTCTTCCCATGTGTTGGTAGTTTTCCCATAACATGCCCTGGGAAGTATACCACTGTTTTAGTGACTTCCCAGCCAAGGGTACCTTGCTGTCTAATGACAGTGGGGTTTAGTTTTGTGAACCTGACAATGATTTGATCCTCTCATCCGTGTGACTGAAGATTTAGGTAAGTGTGACGTTGCTAGGATTGAAGCTTCCTTTTAGGTATGTCTGACTGATGACGTGAGTAGTCAGAGTATGATGTAATAGGCGGTGTGGTGTCACGCTTGGTTTTAACTAATCAAAGCTTCTGCAGTTAGAAAAAGGGAAATAACTTCTGCACTTGTCCACGTATTCCTCCTACTGGGTCTTCTGCTAGTTCTCCTGTGTTTGCACATGTAAAAGCTACTAGATCAGGGAACTGATCTGTCTGAAAACAAATACGATTTTGGCTGAGTTAGCTTTCTGCCTGACTAGTATCATGATACAGAGAGTTATTTTGAGGTAGAAAATGTACTTTTTTCCTTTTCTAATGGAACTCAGGCATTGAAATCAATCCCCAGTGTCAGCTTCATGTAGAATTACATTTTATTCAGACTCATATGCAGTTCTTCTGTTCCAAACTAACTCTGTATAGGTCTTTCATAGGTTATTTTTTAATATTTGAAAAACTGAATAAAGAGTCTGTAGCCAAATAGATGGCATGCATATGCTTGTGAAGAAGTCTGCCCACTGCATAAACATTTCATTGTAGTTCCAGTGTACTAAAGAACCAGCAGCCTATTTCAATTCCAATGCTGTAATTTGTTTTAAAGTGTCTTATTTAGTCCATAAATATCATGTTTGATTTCTTCACTAGGCATTAAGTTATTATTTAATATAGGTGTTTCTCTGAATTTCTTACAGTTTTGTTAGACCTAAAAGCATTTAGAGAGAATTGTCATACTTAGGTCATTTGTTGTCTCAGTATGTGTGTGATGTTTTGATAAGACTCCTCACCCTTTCTTTTCTTGATCTCTAGTATAACATACAAACAGATCAGTACAGAAGTTGTGATAACGTCTCTGCCAAATCATCAGATAGTGATGTCAGTGATGTGTCAGCCATTTCCCGAACCAGCAGTGCCTCACGCCTCAGCAGCACAAGTTTTATGTCAGAGCAATCTGAACGCCCTCGGGGCAGAATCAGGTGAGTTCTCAGAGCAGCTTCAATGGTATCACACACCCCTCTTTTGTTTAGTGCCAAAATATGACCAGAAATTATCGAAATTAGATGAACACAACATAAGAATTTACAATTATGCACATATAAACTGTCTTCCGTTGCTAGCCTAAGATGACAGTATCTTTACAGTTGTGCATCTAAAACAGAAAGCAGACTTCCCATGAGGAAATGACAGATTAATGTATCTGTGGCAAGTGGAACTTGAGCACACACTATCATCTCATTGCTGACTATGAATCAGTGTAATCTATATGCCAAGAAGGTATTACAGCATAAATATTACTAGGTATTTTTATCTAAAGAATTTGCTTTCATAAAAGTGCTGGTTTTCTTGCTTTCAATCTATGTATTTATCTCGCTACCTACCTGCTTTTATTTTGCTGTTTTCATGCACATGATAAATGACTAGATTTGAAACAAGTATTTATGTAATAATTTTGATATCTCTGGTTCAGAAGTAGTTTAATTCATTTACTTTATCAATAATCAAATATATCTTTCATCCCTGATACTAATCTCTTCTTCGTTTAGTGCTTTTTTAGATACGCAGGTTGGTTCCTGTCTTCATTTAACATAACGGCAAAACTCCCACTGGCTATAATGGCTGTAGGATTGGCTTGCTAGTCTATGATTATATCTACCAATGTCTGAATCCTCAGAAATTTGAGTTTAAGCGTTATAAGACACAAGAAGAATTAGGAACTATTAAAAAAAAATTAAAATTATCTCTATGGAGGAAATCAGTCTGATAAGAGTCTGGATGGCATCATATAAGTGCTTCAGAACACTTCTAGACAGATTCACTATCCAAGAAGTTCAGCTGTAGGCTTTTTGATCTATTAGTCCAATGGGAAGGGAACTTAAGCAAACTCAGAAACTGGTCTCTATGTATTAACTACTTCCAAAAAAATACTCATTTTTTTGTTAAGGAAAGTTCAAGGGTATTCAAAGTCATGTTTCAGATTGGTGAAATTATAACCTGACAGCTGCAGTAATCTACAATCCAGCAGAACACTGCAGTGGAACTGTAAATGTATTTAAAGTTATTCAAGTGTTTAAAGTTATTTTCGTTCATGTGTTTAAATACTGCATTTCATTGTGTCCTAGCTTTTCAGTATTTGTCTCTTACAGAGGGCTTTAGTCATACCAAAATACCTGTATTTTCTAGACATTGATTTTTGTCAAGTAGGCCCTGTCACAGTATCTTTGACAGGTTGAACAAAACAGGATTTTTTTCCCATTAAATATTTCTGTGTTGAACAGATTTTATCAGAAATGTTCCTTGGGTCAGAACGTCTGATCACAAATGTCAGACACAGGAGAACCAGTAACCTCATGTGAGGCTGGAAAGGGGGAATCCTATGGTCAAATCCTTGCTCTCATTCAACCTCTTCCACTTCAATGAGTAGCGGAGCACTTTGGGTACAGGATTACCCAACCTCATGTACAAAACCAAGTGTCTGCAATGGGAGCTCCAGTTCAGCTTCACTCTAGACCCCTAAAGTGAGATGTAGGTAGAATTCAGATGCTTTCCCTTTTTGATACTGTCCACAGAATCCATACCTCAGAGATTAGACACCTGCTTTAATTTTCTCTAAATTAAGGTAGTACTTCCATAGTGAAGAAAATGTATAGTAATCATATACAGTGCAGCTCATTAAGTAGAAATATGAGGAAGAAATTAACAGATTCATAAATTACTTGTAACGTTCATTATTTTTCTTCTAAGCTGGCAGTGGTTTTGCTCCCCTGAAAGACCTGTTGAAATAAATGGGACTTGCTTAATATACTATCTTTGCAATTAGCCTATTTCAACCACTAAATGTAGTGGAGTAAAATTTAAAATAATTTTATGTTATGTTGGAAAACATTGTATCCAGCAGTTTAATGTCCATTGTTCAAAATTTTCCATTCCAGTTGTCCATGCTTATCTTTGAATGATTGCTTGTCATTGCTGTGAAAACATCAAAGTCTTTAGAGACCTGAAAAAATGTTGTATCATGGGAATCAAATATGAAGAAAGGTCAGAATGTAAGGAAGATGGTGTCGGAGAAAAGGAGAAGGCATTTTGATGATGATCTGAGCCAAAGCCAGCTTCCTGCCCTCCTGTGTCTGTACTGGCAGCCTCTGTCACATAGTCTTTAGACAATTCTTTACGTAGCTTACTTATTACATGGGAATGAAGAGTTAATTTAGGGAAAGGGTTGATTGTATTATGAACAATCTTTTTCAGACTGAAATTCATGCTTTTTAACACTAGCCTTAAAAACTACTTATCTTCAGTGGAATTCACATAAAAATTAGGGTGTTGTTACATTATTTCTCTTAACTTCTCTAAATCATTAAAAAGAAGAAAATACTTATTATCTTGGATGGTTCATAGATCTCAAAGACAGGTGAATTGCCCTTTTCTACATTAGTTGTTGAAGGAACCTAGATGAATAGTTTAGATTGTTGCTTTGATTTTAGACATCTGATGTTAAGTGAAATTTATTCATTCTCTTAATTACTCATGTTTTTTAAGTTCAAGGAATTAGAAATCTGAAATTCAAATTTGTTTAGTAATTTGAAGTTCAAATTTTATTTTTTCCCTCCAAGGAACCTGATGTTAACATATATCAAGCAAGATGGGATGGTATGGGTTGGGATTGGATTATTGAGCAGGAAGGGCAAGGAAAAGAGCATTTTTTTTTACTTCCTGTCTTCTGTCTTGCTAAAACCACATATCCACCATCATCTTCATTTGACAGTTTGTCAGCCCAGTGGCCATAGGAAGTGTGTGAGTGTAGTGTTAAGTTTAAAGACAAAGTTTGTTGAACTGCCTTTTTTATGCACCTACTTTTGTTCTCCAGATATCTTCTTTACATGAGAACTATGAAGAACCTAGTAAACATATAGAAACTCAAATGAGGTGGTCCAGCTTTAGCTATCTCATTAAACGAAGTCATTCAGTAGTGTTTATAGGTGCCTTTTGTATCTAGAAGAAAAATAGACAAATCCAGAATACACAAGCAAGATTCCTAGTTGGCATCACCCTTGGAAAGGATGATCCCATCTCTTTCTCCATGGAATAGAGAAAAATGAATCCTCAGGCAGTTGATCAGCAAGCTGAGTTAATTAAACTAAATAGAAAACTGTGACTGGAGAGTACTCCAGGGTTTAGAAGAGTAACCTGAAGTGAAACTGTGCTCCTCTAACATATCTGCATGAGCTAAAAAACACTCATTAGTTACTCATATTAAGAGATGTGATGTCAAATTTCTGAACATGAAGTGTGCCAGCTTAAGAAAGCAGTAGTTTCCGTTAATGTTGTTAGGCAGTATAACCCCATCATCCCTCATATTAATGCATCTCTGAAAACTGATATAATTAAGATTCTAGAGATATGAAAATATAAGATACTGTCCTCTTTAGGGCTGTTATTAAGAAGGCAAACTTTTGTTGTAGTTTTATACAATATATCATTAAATATCAGAAGGACCAAGGTTTCAGTCACAGTGAGTGTGGTTTATATCCACTAACTTCACCACCAGTTCTGCCAGCACAAAGCTTCCTGACCTTTCCTCCCAAATCCTTATGGAGGAAAGAGCCTTTAAAAATCTAGCTAATGCCTTTTGCCCCATCATTCCAGGCAGAATCGATCTCTCTCTCTTTTCCCTCAGTTTTGAAGATTTGAGATTCTATAGTTTCAGACAATGTATTCTATATTATCCTATGTTTAGAAATAGTTAAACCTGGAAGAACATATGTTTTTCTTGTGGCTTTAAAGTCTATGGGTACTAGCTATAAGTGTAGAGCAATTTGGGGGGGGGGGGGGTGTTGACAGTTTTTCATTTTAGTGAGTAACTCTTTCAGTTACATTACTCAAACTACACTGTGCTTTTAATGATGTACAGCATTTATAGAATGAAACGTCTGAACAGCAAGGATAAAACCAGATGATGCAGAATAACACAGAAATACCATGCATCTTATTTGAACAGCTAGATAACACTCTAGCTATTATTTGGGACAAAACTCCCAAATCTGAATTTTTGCAGTATTAGGAAACTTGAGCTTGTTGAAGAAGTTCATAACATAGAGCGAATGAAAGCAAATCTTCCCTTTCCTTTAATCAATAACAAGACTGTGTCAACCTTTGAAGGAAGAAGACTGATTTCATTCCTACAACATATTTATAATTGAATTACTTTTCAGAAAGCTGTGACATAGCATGCTTGGGAAATACTGTGAGTTAATCTTCAGTCTGGAGATTTTGTCGATTAACACTTCTAATAGGTTGCAAGATGGAATTATGATTGGTGCAAGTTTTAAATATAAGTATATAAAATAGCTTCTTCATTTCTAATTGGTTTAGCATTTTCAGGTGAATGTTATAAAAAGAATGGCCATGCATGGATAAACTAGTCTGCATATGAAATTATTCCAGACATCTTTCCTGTTACCAATCTGGGAAGTCTGGTTGACTGCCGTGCTCTCTAGTGGAAGTGCAGGGAAATACCAGGAATTTTTGTTCAGGGAACAAAATATTCTGGCACTTTTGACTTGAATCAGAATCAGACTGTGAATTTGGTTTGCCACAGCATTTGGAGTTGGTGAGTTTTTCATGACTGAAGTCAGATCACCAGTCCTTCTTTATGGAGGTTTGCTTCCATCAGCCATGGTCTTTATGCGTTCGTAATACAGTCAAGCAATACTTTATGCCTGTGTATGCTACAGATGTTACTGTATATAATTCAGGAACATTTCTCATATCCTAAATGAAGCAGAAGGAAATTTTTCTTGGTTTAATGCAAGTGATTGATAACTAAAACTCCATGTAAAATACATGATGATTAATCAGCACCAAATGGGCTTGGTCAGACAAAGAAGGTCATTTGATCGCTTCATTTAAAATTATGCCCTGTGATGTCATTGCATCATTTTTCATTACGGGCCTGAATATGCAAAGATACCTGGACTTCTTGGTGATGTCAGGTAGGGAACTGTCATGCTCAGTAAAGGTGAGCCAGAGGCTTCTGTTTTGGAGGATTTAGCAGGTTGACTACCATAAGGTATTTCACTTAAATCTGATTGAACAAGATCTGCTAAATATATGAAAAATTATATAACTGCTTTTAAGGTGTATCTGGACTTCAAATTGCCCCTACGTTAGGAATACCACTGTTATTCCTCATTTTAAATTTGAAAATCACATCTTTATTAAGAATTATATTTAGTCTCTTAATGAAGGTGTGATGCGTGTCATATTTTGATCTGGTTTTACGTGCTTTGCTTAATTGAAAGCTTAAGTTTAATTAAAATATTTTAAATGACCTTATCAAAGAAAGAGGATAATATAATGGGTTATAACAGTAGACTTAAACCAGTCCTAAATTATTTCACATATACCATATCACTAAATGGCTTGTATCACAAACTCACGCTTGTTGGGATTCAGGTATGTTTTCAGTACAGTACTGAAGGAAAATAGCTTTTTTTGGTTCGTGCTGTCAGACTCTAGCTAATAAACCTTTTTATCCACAGTTTCCAGAACAGCATTTACAACTTGCTGGTAGCTGTTGTTCTTTCATTACACTAGAACTTCAGTGCTAGTACACTTGAGCTAGAAACAGGAATGATGGAGGAGTGAAATGTCAACACATGATCAAGTGAGGAAGGGGTTGATGGGATGATAAACAAATGGTGAAGGGTGATGGAGACAGGCAGGACCTCACAGTCAACAAAACAAGGCAGGAAGGAGCCCACCCCAAGTGTATGCACATGAATAAAGATGTGCTTGAGTGGAGAACGTCTGGGGAAGCTCACATATCTTTTATGGGAGATCAGCCCAAGTGGGTTGGCTCTCTGAATGGCCTGTGCTCTAATGCATGGGGAACAAACAAGAGGAATTAGAGGTGTGCTAGGCAGCTGCAGGGCTATGATCTCATCATGATCACAGAGATATGGTGGGATAGGTCACATGACTGGAGTCCTGTAGTCCATGGAAGCACAGGACAGAAAGGCAAGGAAGGGTTGTTGCCCTTCTTGTGAGAGAGCAGAGTATGCAGGGAGCTCTGCCTAGAGGTGGATGATGAACCAGCAGAGATTTTATGGGTCAGGATTAGAGGGCGAACCACTGTCATGATATTGTGGGTGACTGCTATGGACTTCCTGATCAGAAGGAAGTAGTAGATGAAACCTTCTTCCAACTGACAGATTCATATTCACAAGCTCTGGTTTTCATGGGAAACTTAAACCATCCTGATATCTGCTGGTTGAGCAATGCAGTAGGGCACAAGCAATCCAGGAGATTTCTGTACTGCACTGATGACCAGAGGGAAAGTCTGGAGCAAGGACTCAGGAGAGGATGATCACATCAGGGAATATTTAGACAAGCTATATGTGTACAAGTCATTGACACGTGACAAGATGGACCCGTGAGTACTAAAGGAGCTGGTACTGACCAATGTCATTGCAAGGCCACTTGATAATCTTTGGAGCATGATGACAATGAGAGGATGTTCTTGAAGACAAAGAAAGCAGTTGTCACTGTCTATCTTCAAGAAGGGCAAGTGGGATCTGGGGAACTATAGGCCTGTCAGCCTCAGGTCAATCCCTGGGAAGCTGATGAAGCAAATAATCCTAGAAACCATTTCCAAACACACAGAATAAGGGGGTGACTGTAAATAGTCAGCCTGAATTTTCAAAGGGGAAGTCAGGCCTCACCAACCGATAGCGTTCTTTCACTAGTTCACTGGCTTGGTGGATGAGAGGAGAACAGCAGATGTTCTCTGTCTTGTCTTTGGTAAGGCTTTCAGCACTGTCTTCCGAAACATCCTGATAGAGAAACTGGGGATATACAGCCTAGGTAAGTGAACAGTGAGGCAGATCAGAAACTGGCTAACAGCAGGCTCAGAGGGACGTGACCTGGGGCACAAAGTTCGGCTGAAGGCAAGTCACTAGGGATGTATGTCTGCGGTCAATATTGTGTCAGTACTGTTTAACATCTTCATTAGTGACTGGAATGATGAGACAGAGTGCACCCTCAGCAGGTTTGCAGACAACAGAAAACTGACAGGAATAGTTGATAGACTAGGTAGGTGTGACACTATTTAGAGGAACCTCAACCAGATGGAGAAATGAGCCAATAGGAACCTCATGAAGTTCAACAAGGGAAATGCAGAATCTTGCATCTGGGGAAGAATAACCCCATGTACCATTACACAGTGGGAGTTCACAGCTGGAAATCAGCTTTGCAGGAGGGTTGGACTAAACAATCTCCAAAGATGTCCTCCAACCTCAACTATTCTGTGATTTTGTGAATAATGTATTGGGTAGGTGAATATGCTGTATCTGGAAATTACTTCTAATTCAACTCAGATTGGGACTGAACCTAAATGAAAGTAAAATATTTAGTTATAGAATGCAAAGCAGGTGACAGTTAAGTAGTGTGAAAAAACAGGTAACAGGAATGAAAAACCATTTCATCTGTATTTAACTCCTGAAATCTTTCTCCCATTTTCATATCATGTGCTGACCCTTTACCTCACTCATGTGCATACTAAAGTTGCATTAATCAGAGGCAATCCTCTGTAACCAGAGCACGTTAGATTTTATCGTCCATCCTTTCCTCAGGGTTTTGTTACAGTTTCTTTCAGGTTCAGATCTTATTCCACACATGCACACACATGCATGCGCAACACTCTTGATTCTTAACCAGTTTAGGAGACTGCTTCTCAACCTTGTGATTTTGGGTTTACTTCTCTGAGTGTGCATGCACAAACTTTATATGTATGTACTTCAAAAATGCAAATGACCCTTTGTCAGAGGACCCTGCCTTCCATTCTGCTGCTACCAAATCATCATCACACTTGGAGAATGAATATTGGTTTTCCTGTCTGTTGAGACAATATGTTAATGTTACTAGGAAGTGATCATCCTTTTTATATCAATCTCTAAAATTGACCATGCTACTTGGTATCATGTAAGTATGATTAAAACATACAGCTTTCTTCTGGCTCATTGTGACAACCTGGTAAAACAGTAATCAACCACTTTGAGCTGATAAATGAGCTTGTAGTGACCAATCCTCAGGCTTTTCTTTAACAGATACCTAAAGAGACTGGACATAATCAGATTTCAGGAATGTTATTTCATTAAACCTCAGCTATATTTATGACACGTACAGAAGGATTTGGTCGTAATTCAGACCTGTTTTGTAGTAGGTGCTGTCTGTAAGCAGGACATCTCCCTATATCTGTTCTGTCCTCTCTATAAGAAAACAGGACTGGAAGGGACCTCTCTGGAGTCACTGAATGTAGCCTCTGCTATTACAAAGAACTGAATCAACAATGTATTTTCGGGATCCATCTTCAACCTAATTGGTTGCTTTTGCACCCACTGATTTCAGAAGGTCTTCCAAATCAAATTTCTTTGATGCTCTGGAAATTTCTTTCAGTTACAAGGTAAATCTATTCACAGGGAGTTTAAACACATTGTTCACATTTGTCCCGGTGCCACTATTAGCATATTATTTAGACAGGTTTCTCCTCCCTTCTGTTTACTCTCTGGGGATTCATTGTAAGCAATCATAGTGGCTTAACTAGCTGTTGTTTTACTCTGTTACATATTACATCCTTTCTATTTTGTTGGTCATGCTAGCAGCCCTTTTCTGCCAGTTTCCAGTTTGAATTAAACCTTCTTGAATTCACGTGACCAGCAGTGTAGATGAGGTCTCCTGCACAGTGTCATTAACTCTGCCCTAATGAACTCGTGGAAGGATCTATTTGCTTTTTTCATAACCATAATACTTGGTTGAACTGGTTATGTAGCAATAGGCCAAAATGGTCAAAAACTGTAACCACGTCAGCAGCTGTGCCTTTGGAGGCATAGTTACAGCTGGGTGGTTTTCTCAGTTCCCTGCATCTCCTTCAGAGTCTTTTCTCCTCGGATACAGAACATGCATGAAGAGCTAGGCGATATCAGTGTGGACCACGGCACAGTGTTCTCTTCAACACCCTGCTCCTGCAGGCTCGCCTTGCCACTTCAGCCAGGAGGAAATCCGAGAAACTTAGGTCTTTTTTCTATCCCCTTGGAATGTCAATTAACAATACTGAAAGGGAAGATCCAGTTAATCCAAAATATCTTTCATATACAACTTTGCAGAGGTATTTTCCAAATATCCTCAACTTTTTGTACTGAAAAGAAACTGTCTGCTACTTAATGAATCTGCTGTTCATTTCTTTTAAAAGGAATGAACATATTAAAGCTGGGTTTGACCATGACTGAAGATTTGCAGTAGATGTCTGAATGTCACCGTGAAGCTGAAGATAACACATCTAGTGTATCATGCAATATCAATTTTTTCAATCCACAGTTTTTGCCCAACTCCAATAATTCTTCCAGTTTGTCAGCAGGGATTAGAAGTACCCTCTGCCAAATCTCTGAGAAAATAACCTAATGTTCCTTCAGCTGATGGTACTCTCATGCAAAGAGCTAACTAGAAATAAGGGTATGTAAACATTTTCTTTTCAAAGCCCTTGGGGACTTTCCTAACTGTGACAGTTCTGGAAACTCACACTTCTGGAGAGGGAGTCTGCTGGCTTTATGTACATGTAGGAGACTCCCTAGCACAGGATAGGGTCCCTGTCCTTATGCTGTTGTACTTTTGTTATTTATTGTGGAACTAGTCTCTTCAAGCTCTTAAGGTGATGAGCTTGAAAACTCTAAGCCAGGCAAAGGCTCCCAGTCACCCAAATAAGACCTCTCCCTTCCCAGCTTCTAGACCTGCCCAGAGACGTTCTGCTTGGAATTCACTGGGAAATGGTGAGTGCTCACTGGCTGCTTTTCTGTGCTTGTAGCTCCCTCTTATGTGGCACTGTTTGTGCGCGTAGATCCCTCTTTTCAGAGTTTCATTTCATGCGGCTTATTATACTGACCTCTTACATAAAATGCTCAGTGCCTTTAGTGTGGGGCCAGATGAAGTAACTGGAGGTTTGCCATCTCATTGAAGACAAACAGCAGCATTGATCTGCAGAAGATCTGTCAAGGAGAGATGTAGCCAGAGAGCGCTCTCTGGATTGGAAATAGATTTTCTCTTACTGGTTTTCCATCTTCCCACATAGTACATAGGAGCTAGTTTAATACAAATTATGGTGATGAGGGAGAATGGAGTAGAGAGTCTGAAGGGTCTTATGACCTCTTCTCAGCCTTCACAATAGTGCTGCCTGTTACCATCATATATGTATGTGCAATAAAGTTGTTCAGTCCTTCCCCCGTGCTCTGTTTAGACTAGGATTTCTTCCAACCGTATCAACTCACTAATTCTCTTGAAATGCATCAGTACTATACCACAGAGCCAGCTGAGTGAAGTTTAACTTTGTGGCGTGACAGTCGAGGAAAACATAATACCCAAAGGCTTTTCGTGCATTTGATGAGACTGAAGTCTGTGTTGAAATAAATAAACCCACTCATTTCATGTTAATTACAGAAGTAATGAAAATCTGTATATTGAATCTGTGCCATAATGTACAGGGTGTAGTTAAGGTTCTTCACTCATAGAAAAAACCCAAATATAAAATCTTTTCATTATTATTATAGATATTGCAGACAGAACTAGTGGAAACAACAACAGAACACTGCAGTTTATTCATCAATGAAAGGAAATGACCTGGAAAATGGAAACAAATTCACAGGTAGTTTCAGACTGGCCTTGCGTGGGGTATTCACTACCCCACACTCATGATCTGAACCTAGGAGAAGATCCTGAAAATGTTTTGAATATTACAGATTTTTTTTGTGCCTTGCATATGTTTGGTCCCATGTTCCTCATACAAACCTGTGTACGGGCAAGTTCACATTATGTAAAGAAAGGATTGAGCTATACAAGTTTGCAGTGAAATATGCAGTACTGTAGCTTAGCATGAGAGGAATCCATTTGGGTATACTAGGCCAAATTGGATGTTTCTGATTTTTATAGCTTTCACCACTAATACTCTGTATAAAAATAAGTATTCTAATTGTACAAGATGCTATCAGCCCAGATCCTTCTCTGGCAAAGGAGACATTGTCATGCACTTGGAAGCATGGTGGTTCCTCATTCTAGGATTTTAAGGCCCATCAGGGTGTCGTACTAGAAGACATAGTAGATTCATCTTCTATACTATATATGTTTCAGCACTGCCAAACAGGTTAAAAAAAAATTTATCTTATTACTTGCATGCCTCTTGCATGCCTAGCTGTATGCCATCAGGTGTCACTGGTCACAGTGTTCTAGCAGTATGCCCATCTGGGTCTCAACAGAAGTAGGTGTTAGCAATATACGAAGGGCTAGATCCCAGCGATTACAAATCTCCCCAGCTCCACAAACAGTGGTGTGGCTATCAGTCTGCATCATGCTGAAAATGTGGTCCTTAATTGGCATTTTCAAAAGGGTGATTCTTGCTTGTTAAATTCTGCCATGTGCAGCACTTCAGAACATCACTGTGGAAGCTCTTTTCCATTTCCTAGTCAAGTACCAGAAATTATGAATTCTGCTGCATATGTATTCACATATAAATCTGATCAGCCTTCCTTTTCAGTAATTTAACTCCAGATTATTACAGGTTGACATATTTCTAAAGAATCTTGGACTAAGTTCTCATTCACTATTTATCTTCCATATTATATCTGCTTCAAAGCCTGAGTAGCTAAGCACTTGCAAATTTATAGATGGCTGTAACTGTAATTTATCAGCCCAACTGTGGATCATCATAATCTGTGCTTCAATATGAATTTTTTTTTAATCAACTGTCAAAGCCCCAGTGCAGAGGTGCACACTGAGAAAATACTCATTTCTGTTCATAATATGAACTGGCCAGGCTTTGGGGAGATTATATTGAAGTTGTCCTGAAGTTTTAATATTTATGCCTTGTAGTGGTGAAAATTATAAAAGCGTTCCCAATTTCTTTTTAAAATTATTTCCCTGCAAATATAGCTTGACTGAAGAGTATTTCTTAACCTGAGTATTTCTTTCTTGGGACAACTTATAGATCATGCAATTTTCAGGTACAATTTTTTTCTAAGGTGACTATGCTGTACCTCACGTAAGTATGAAATCCTTCATCTTCTATGTAAATAGGAATCCTTCCTTTCCAAGAAAGAAATATGAGATGCTATAACTAGGCTACACTAATTATAGTAATTCATATGTTTATAATAAAATAATGTATTTATTTTGTGTTTAAATGTACAAATAACAGAAAAATCATCAGAAATAAGTGGTTCTTCTAATCTGAATAATTAAACCATACTGATTTTTGTAGCTATTACAGCTCAGAATCAAATGTTAAGCCTCACGCTTTAACCTACACAATTAACTTTTAGGTTTTGAGTTACAGTTCAGTAAGCTGTAACTGAAAAACTGTGTAACATTTGTAAGTATATAACGTCTCTCAAATTCCTAGGAACTAAATATCTGGGTTTTAATCTCAATGTGTAGCAACTGCATTTTATTATTATCTTATTACATTATTGTTCTCTAGTACGAGTTGGCTTTCAAAGGCCAAAGTTTGTTAACCTAGGTACTTTCTCACTTAATATATTGAGTGGAACTGAATTCTTTAAAATCAGACAAAAAGTTACTTGTTTCTTTTGTTGGCCCTTCTCCAAATGTGTCTCCTGCTAGTGGGGACAATGCACACATTCCCCAGGATGAAATTTATTGAATGGTTTTCTGTTTCTAGAAACTCCTGTGGTCCACTTGTTCAGCTTAGACTGTTGGGGAGATGTTTGTTGCTTCTAAGCAAGAGAGAGAGTTATGTTAAGCTGTTTCACCATAAAGAAACATCTATTGCTAATTTTCATTCTTCCCTGGAAGTGTCGAGCCACTCTCTCCACCATTTTTTGTCATGACCCAGAAATAAAATAATGCAACTAATATGAGAGACACTTCACTGTAGTTTGATTCTTCTTTTTTTGCCTAGCTAACTTCCACAGAAGTTCAGGGTTGTACTTTGTATGTGTGACCCAGAGACTCTAATAGAGCAGGAAAACATAGAATTTTTTTTCTTACACACTCTTTCTGGTTTAACTTCACAGGGCCTTAGAATTTAGGCTAAGGAAGGAGAGAGTTTTGCAGAGGCAGATGAGACATCCATCTCGGAGAGTCATCCATACAGAAACACTATGAGGTAGTAGCCCAGTTTGACCTAATGTGAAGCCAGCTTACTCTTCATGGAAAAAAAGGAGGTTTTGTTTCAAGGCACTATTACAGAGCTCAAATTGCTAGGATTCCCCGGTGAAGTGGGATCTCAAATTCTTTAAATAATCACTTAGATATTGACAGTGAACATCACCAAGGGATAGCCAGCAGAGCACAGCGGTCTGATTTTTGGGAGGTCTCTCTTCATACTGTTTGCTTTTGTCATGTTGACGTGTGTACTAAGATGGATATTTAAGGGGGAATTTGCAAGAAATTGAGCATTTGAAGAATTATCTTCATATCAGCAAGCTTAGCTGTGCATGGGAAGGGGAGAATAAATAGGGCGATGAATAATATCTTTTTCTTTTGCCCAAGAGTAACAAGCAGCAGTAAAGGGAAGGGTAGTGAGCTACAGACTACATGTGCAAGACGTATCAGATGGTTTCCGTAAATGATGAATGAGCACTTCCCACAGCCTGTGACGTTGTGATTAAGTGATTGATAGTCACATTAGTGAAGTACATAGCTTGTTCTGTGCCACATGTGCTTTGCTGGAAAGAAAAAGATTCAAGTGTGTGACAGCACTTTGCTGAATCACAATGTTGAAGTACTTGTTTGTAAGTTTTATTCTGGCTGGCTGGACTTCCGCATTGCATTGAGCATTTGCATTGAATTGCCAAGCATTTTTCCATTCCCATTAGCTTCAGGGATTAGACTCTCTCAGCACTTGTACCAGCAAGCTATTACAATTATTTATTTTTCATTTTTAAATACAAGCTATTGAAGTTAGTGTTAGAACTAAGATATTATACTGCTTTAGCTTTTATTCATCATGACTGAAACAGTAGTGGAATTCCAGTTTGATATAAAAAAACTGTTATAAATACCAGAAGACAACTTACATATTTATGACACTAATTATATTGCTGATAATTTGCTTGTCTATGACTTTTTCTTTATAGTGAAGGTTTCTGCTCTAAACAAGACTCACAAGACTATAGGGTCACTAAGTAGAGATTGATTTTTCTTATATGATGCAGTAAGCAACATTTATTGTACAGTGGCTTCAGTGATTTATAGTTCAATGTGTAAATACTGAGTGAGATTAATTATTTGATATTGCAATGGAGAACAGCTTCCCTCCCATAGCTAGAATGGGAGTATCCATAATATAGCCAGTGCTGCTGCTGACAGACTGAAGACTTTCCATGGGTGTCTTACTATTAAAAATAAACAATAAAAGCCCTCACTGGAGTTACAGCCAGATGTCAGCTGTGTTTTCAAAAGTTTTCTTTTCATCTTGGAATTTTCCATTGCAAAGTCTTTATTTAAAAATACAATGTTGCAATTAAAATTTTACTATGCGACTGGTGTTAGGGTTTATTCAATCCAAAGAGCATCTCAATATTAATGATGCAGAGAGTGGCATATGGAGTACTGTTATAAGAAGCAGTATTTTTCAAAGCATAGGATGCTTTAAAATCATAAATGAAACTTATCTACTCCTTAGTTGTTAATCAAAGTCCTACTGCAAAAATAAACTGAGGTGAAATCAAGATCATCAACAGTGGGTACTAGATGCAATTGTTTTTTTGATGTAGGCTTTCCTACTTCCTTTAGTATGCTCATTTGCACTGTGTGTTGCATCCATAAATACACGTGTGTTTCCCTGATACATTTGCATTAGTGCTGTGCTCACAAAAGATATCTAAGTATTAACTAAAACATGGAGGATTGATTAAAAAAAAAATAATTACTCAAACTCAACTCAAATATTAAATATTTATTGCAGTGAAAAGACCATGTGTACAAGGTGTTTTGGAACAACTCAGTTAGTGGAGTGTCACAACCTAGCAGCCCACACTGCAGTCACCTGCCTCCTCCACTGTGTCTCCATGATCTTCCCCTACCCAGAGTGTCCAGCTGGCAGGCCGAAGAGAACAGATAAATACTGAGATCATGTAACAGCTTTTCTTCAGCAGGGCACCTTATTTAATGTATCTCTTATCCGTCTAGTTATCAGACTTCACAAAACTTGTAAAACCTTGGTATGTTCAACTCCTTCTCAATGGATCAGTTCTGGTTGAAATTCACCACCATGAGCCAGTAGGGGAACAAGTGACAGAAGCTGTAAGGATTGCATAAAGAACACAGGAAACAAGACTAAAAGCTCAGAAATTTCATCTCTGAGTTAAAAAATGAAGTTCACTAATTTTTGCCTTTTTTCTGCATTGGAAGTTTATAAGCCAAAAAGTAATCTGAATTTCAGAGAACAGTATGATAAACAGCACTTCAAAATATTTTAATAAGTCTATACTCAAGATAGCGATAAGTTTTTACAAGCATTAGTAGATTTTTTATGATTATTTAGGACATTATGCTCTGGAAAGCATGAGTGTAATGGTAACATTTTAAATCTGGGTTTATCCTTTCTATTTGCAAGCTGGCAGTTTGACTGTTTTGTGTGCTTAACAAACTGATACCTTTATTTGGCTTTCCCCCAGAGGGGCAATTGATACTTGGCAAGACAGAGAAGTCTTTGAAATTATTACACTGCTCTTCAATTTTTTACCCAGACCAAAAGTTCAAGGTAATGGAAAACCTGTCAGTCTTCAGTGTAACTGTGTTGAGTAGTAGTGATGTGACTGCTACTTTGCTTAAAATACAACAATTTAAAATGGAGAGATATGGATATGACACCAAACAGTGCAAGCCTAATTGTCTTGAAAGAGAATACAATTTAAATATAGTGCAAAATGCAACTCGTGGCTAATGCAGGTTCCCTAGCAGGGTTAGCAAAGACCTTCACAAATGTGGACAATTTTGTTCTAGCTTTCATCAGATCTGACAAATGAAGGAGCATCTTTTTAAAACTTCAGGATGGCAATAGTGTTCATTCTTGTAAAGAAAGAGTATTTATGCAGCAAAAAGCCTAATCAAGACTTCTGGGCAAAGCTATAGGGATAAAACCACTCTGGGAACCTTTTCAGCATTGGGCAGCTTTCTTTAAGATGCAGTTGTCTCATCTGCATTCCCAGCTGTCTGAATAGGGAGTATGGTTGTAAAATTCTTCCTGATCTAAATGATCTTCTATTGGCAATAGAGAAGCTATCACATTGTGAGTTGGTCAGAGTTTAAGAAAGCTAAAAGTATATAGCTCAGGACAGGTTATCCAAACCATAACACAGCGTAAGAAACTCGGGTAGAAATCTTGGGAAGAAAAGGGTTCCTTCCACCAACTCTGGCACTGTGGTACCATCATGCTGCTTATTCTGGTCATATCCCTGCTTCTGGATATTCCCTGCTATAGTATCTGGAAGTATTGGTCTCTATTTTGCAGTTTGATTCCCTTTTTGGAGTGCCTGGTTTAGTCGTGTGGTGCATAAACAGCTATTCATATACAACTTTATCCCGGCATATTATCTCAAGTCAGCAACTTGCTATGCCTGGACCAGGATTCCTGGCTTTCAGGGCTTGTGAGGATGGGCACAACACCATCTAAGTGCAGCTCTGTGGCTTCTCACTCCAGAGCTAAGTTTGTTTACAGGAAGCTTTTGGTCCCTGTGTTGCATCATGTATTTGTATTGCAAGTGTCTCCACAGAGCAGTTACCATATAGACTCTTTCCTTTTGAACAAGTGCTGGAAGAGTGTATATAGTATATCGTTGATCTGAGAGTGATCTTTTGCATTACTCTGTGATTTTACGGTGAGTCTCCGTGCCTCCAAATAACATTACTTATGAATAGCTGGAAGAGAAATTCAAGTACAGTAAATTTATCAGAGTTCAGACAGAATAGTGAAGGTATGTTTAATGTCATCAATAAAAATTACTTAGATGTAGAAAGTCAGAAAACTACAATTTTAACAAAGTTTGCCTGACTAAGCAATTCAGTAAAGTCTCTGAAATTCATAATGACCAGAAATGGAAGAATGACCAGTAAATTGGCTTGAACAGCTGTCAGAATAAATTTATAATCACCAAAACCCTTCATTTTACAATACCTCAACTGAAAACAGGAAGGAAAAACTTAAAAGTTCTGGTTTGTTAAATTTATGGCTGTTCACTCATCAGTTCTTGATATATTGGAATAAAATGTGTTTTCTTTCCATTTTAGGCTACATTCTTAATCAGGTGATTTTTTATAAAAAGGCCAACATTGCGTAGCATTTAGATTGATGTTTATATTTTTAAAAAATCAGGAGAAAAATAACAGCAGCTTGCATGTATGAATAAAATATTCCACTACTTATTATATTACTATATTCCAGTATAGTTCTACTGCTTACATGTGAATGTTTTTCATGACATGAAGCACTAAATCTGAATTTATGCAATATACAGAATGCTTACTAAAGAAAACTTTCACAAAATTTAAGTTAGAAGAATATGAGGAGTGCAAAGCTAAGTGCTGAAAGGTAGGAAACACTAGAACTGAGGCTGCCTGTGTAAACGTGGCCTTTTTGTATGTAAGCATACTCATTTAATTAGTCTCAGATTTCTCTCTGTGGAAATCGCCTCAATCAGTGCATGGGATGGGTCAGGGCTAAATGAAGGTGGTGCGCAGAAAGAGTTGGTCATCTTTAAAACTCAGATTCTCTCTGTTAGAGAAGCTAGAACTTGTTTAGAGAAGTTAAATTGAGGAGGGAATCGTAGGAAAAGGATGGTCGTCTGGCTCATTTAGTTACTGCTCTGGGAAATTAATCTCTTTGGGTCGCAGCCCCATAGGTTTTGTGTGACGTTTGACAAGTCATTTCAAACATGTATTCATTGGTGATCATATGCTGCCTGTTGCATGTGAGTTTATTCTGGCTTGATGCTATGGATTCAATCCTCAGAGCAAAAAACATACTTAATTCTTTAACATTCTGGTTTGTTTAACCCAGTTACATAGTGAAAGATGACAAGTTTATATGATTTGCACATTCACCGTGCAAAATGGAGTAAATGACACATGGAAAAAGTGTACTTTTTCTGCAAAAGTGAGAGGATAGTGACTGTTTTGTTGCTACAAAATACAAACTGACCATCTCATTGGGGGGGTCATAATATAATAAATACTTGTGATGGTATGTTGGAAAGGCTTTCGTTCAGTCTCAGGAATTCTTAGGAACAATTTTGTCTTCAGAATGAGCGATGAAAAGAGCTTGTTCCCCAAGTTTTCTTATTCTCTTCCTAATTCAGTATCACCATGAACCAGCCTCCTTCCTTCCAGGGGTTATTGTCCACCTCACTTTTTTGCACTCCAGTCAGATGACTTTGTCTTGGGTCATGCCTGACGGCCAACAGAGAAGATGCAACCTCCCCACATCCTGGGCAGTCCAGCTAACTTTCTCAGATCCAGGGTAGCCAAGAGGTGCAATTCCCGGCAAATACTGGTTTTCTGGCTCTAGACTTGAGGTGAAAAAGTAATATTCAGGAAATATCCAATCTATATAGCAGTAGGAGCTGTGAGTGAGTGCAGTGCCACTTTGTAATAGAAAGTCTCCTGGTATCTAACTGTTGATCTCTTTAAAGTCTCTTAATATGGGAGTTATGACTTAAAGATGTTTTAACAGATTTACAGATACTCAAAAGAACAGAAAACAGTTTGTGCTCTAATAGAAGGATCAACTCATTGTCATCTTTCAGTCAGGCACCAGCCATCCATAAGTACTTCTCAAAGCAAAGTGAATTTATTAATTTATTATGCAACAGTACAATATGGATTTTTTTTTTCTTTTTAATTTCTTTAAAAGGATCAGACAATCTCTTATGGTATTTCAGCTGGAACTTAGAATAAATAAAAGAATAAATTAAACCTTGGGCAGAAAAAAGGCATGGAAGATTCCTACCTGAAGTTTTAATGTTTGACAAATTTGAAGAATAGATGGAACTAACAGGCAAGCCAGAAACTTTGTAATTGACCGGCATTTTGCATCTAAAGTCTCCACAGTATAAGCATCCACCGCAATGCTTGAAGTAAATCAGCAATCCTACTTTTGTCTCTGATTACCCAGATCACTGCAGTTCAAAATAAAACACCAAAACTGTTCCATGAACTAGTGCACTTCCCAGCTTCATTAGAGAGAAATATATTGAACGTGTATGGTGATTTAATTAATATTGCTTCTTAGGTGATCTCTCTTGGGGCACAGGCAAGCTCACTGATGTGACCTGAGTCAAAACTCTTGCTTTTTGGGGGGGAAATCAAGAGCAATATCCCACAAATTTTGTTGTGGAGGCAATACATGAAAGCAGTTAAGCTAAGCTGCTTAAAAATATGATGTATCCTTTCTACCCCCAAACGGTATATTACAGATGGAAACTTCTGGTTCTGAGGTCATTTATGTAGAAAACCAAGGTGAAGCCAGAGTAATTAATGTTCTAATTATTCATTATCTAAAGATAATTATTTTTTTCAAATCCATCATTATAAACTGCTTTATGTGTCTGTCAGAGAGGGAGGGAGATGGAGTCTTTAATCCATTCAGAACATCTGTACGTGAAAAATGTTCTGTGGAGCATTGCTTGTGCATTTTTAATTATCTAATTATGTTTCCCCTTTCAAAGAAGCCATCACGTTACCAGCAGCCTTTCTTACGATCTGAAAAAGCTTGAAAAGTAATTTTAATTGTTTTTTTCATTTAGTTATTGCCATTGATTAAGATGAAGTATAATTCATAAACTTTTATTACAGGAACATTACACTAACATTTTTAACAGGCAGCACATGTTATTTTTAGAATGGAGAAATGTAGGAAAATAGTTTTAGCCATGGCTGAGACCTCAAAGCAGCTCTCACTTGTTTTTTCTTCATCTCGATTTATCTTTTTAAAAATGTTTTCTGTATTGTCTTTGTTAGTCCTCTCCTTCCACTGTTCCGTTTAGCCTTTCAGATTTTCCTCCTCCATTCTCTATTTTGTGGCTATATCCTGTTGCTGTTACTTTTGTAAGGGAGCAATGAGCAATCTATCCCATACTGATGACGTAGCCTTTTTACTTGAAGAGCAGTGAGATCACAGGTGCTTCAGTACCTCATGCTTTGGAGGGAAAAATGCAATGCAACATGTTGTAACAGGAATAATAATATTTTATTGAATATTTTATTACTGAACATTATAAAGACAGAAAAACTGATTAATTCAGCTTTCTTTTTACTGAAGAAGGCTTTCTCTGTTCAGTGGTGAGCATAAAAATCTCCACATTTTTGTATTTGTCATACACACGCTGCCCCATCCCTATTTCCTTGATACCTGTTTAACATTTACGTGCTTGCTATGTTTGGTACAGTTGAACTTGATATTTACGTGGCTATTTGCAGTCAAGTTTGGGTCATTTGACCTGTTTGTCCTTTGATTTCCATTAGCTTGCCTGCATCAGCATTAATACTGATCCTTAACCCTGAGCAGCACCCCTGCAGTAGCTAACTGCTTTTGTGTTGGTTTCGTTTTATGATTCTTGTGATTAGTTGGCTTCAGGCTGCCAGCGCCATGGGTACGTGCAGGCAGACACACGGGCTCCCGCATACAGAGACGATTGTTGTGCTTGTTTCAGAGAATATAGATCAACTTGATGAAGTGCTTTGGAAAACAGTTAAAATCTGCTTATCTTTTCTAACGTTCAGACTTACTTTCTGAATTGTTATTCTTTTATTTCATGGAATTTTACAAGTTTAAAAAATAGAAATCTGTCAGACCTGTGAAACTTGTACAATTCACATGTCAGTGTGTTACTGAAAAAGGCATTTTCACAAAACACATTCTGATACTGTATTCCAGCATGGAAATTTCCTGATCTTCCAAAGAAGGATGTTAACCAGTTAAACTCCCAGAGGAGACTTCTGTAATAAAGTCTTCCCTAACCCTTGCCTCGATGAGGGTTTACACGTTGAACACAATGGGGCTGGGACTCTGTCGTTCCAGAGGCAGTATCTGGGTCACTGAGTAGCACTTCTTTACAATATAAGAATATTGTAAAGAACAGATATACTTTACAAGAATGACTGGATTTCCATTATCTTAATACGCCAATAGAACTCTAATATGGTGACTTTACAGGAGAAGCAAGTTTTTTTCTGGTTCTAATAACTATTTCATGGATTTAATACATGATCAATGTGCGTGTTAAATTAATACGTATTTCCAGTTGGTACAGACTGTACAAAATAACAATTTCATTGAATCAACTAACTTCTTCATGATCTAAAAAAGTCTCTTGACTAGCTAGAGAGAATTTTAATATAGGATATGAGTTTGTCCCGTGGTTTGTAAAACACCTTGTTCGAGTTAATTTATGAAATACCATAAATAGTACACTAATTAATCTTGAAAAAAATGTTATATATCATATGTAAGTATAGCTGTATATTCTAAGACTGACAGCAATTTGTGGACAGGTAATTTAGAGTTTGGATTTATGAATTATGTTTCATATAATACTAGTAACAAGACAGTTTATTTTTAGAAATGTAATGTTTCTCATTATAAAGCAGTGCTCATCTTCCCTTTGGTCCACAACTATTACATGTTTAGGAGGTTATTAGTATTCATGAGCTACCTCATTGCAAAAGGGTGCCATAGAGGCTGTGAATTAGTACGTGATTCTGCATTCAGCAGAGGAGAAAGGAAGCTTACTAGCTCATGCTGGTGAAGCTCAGGGATTCTGTCAAAAGATTCAAGTTACTTCAACTGTGTGGAAAGAACTTATATTAAAATATCATCTATACGGCAAGGAATTGAGGGGATTGCTTATTTACCTGTGGCTTGCATTATTGGAAAAATGGATGGAGTAAAAATGAGCAATCATGAAAATAAACACCTAAAGTATTTTTTTATAAATCATCAGTAAGTCTAAGAGAATGAAGTAAATACTGTAATTTTAGCAATGGCTAATTGCTTAATGCTTTTTACCCTAAAAGGATATACCTCCAGATATATAGGTGAGTTTATGAACAAAGTTTGTTCTAGCTTCCTGTGTCTTACTATCTTTGTTTTTCAGGTGATGTGTACTATTGGCAGATATTTTATGTAGTTACTGAGAAATGCTGAGTGTATATCTATATACTAATTTTCTTAATCCAAATAATTTGTTCGGTATGATTTTCTGCATCTTGAATGTATGTATTCGATATCTGTATGTAGAGAGATATACCATGATTTAATACATGTAATTGGCTTTGTTGAAGTTCTATATAGTTGTGTATGCTATAGTTTAATATAAGCAACTATAATCCATAATGTCCTTGTAGTGTGTGCATTTTACAGAATTTACCTCAGGGCAGCTTGTAACTGAAACTACTCTTTAAGTTTTTTATCTTAATAGTTCATTCTTTGTTCTCACAGTACAACTTTCAGGCAACTTGCAAAACTGAAAGTCCTGCTTTCTTTCACAACTCTGATGGCTGAAGTGTAAATGCAGTCTTGATTTTGCCTTGTGTAGTACAGATACCCCTTTAGATAGGATCCGTCTCAACTGCATAAATTTTGGCAGGAAAATGGAAGTGTTTTTCCCCTGGTAGGGGGAGCAGAGTCTTCCCAGCTGACAGGGGAGCTGGGGGGTAGGGAGTGACCCCAGTGCTGAAGGACAGCTCTGGGGAGCTTGGGCTGGGGGTGTACCTCAGATCTTGCTGGGGTCAAAGGGGTTTTTGCTTTAGTGGTTTACTTCAATTAAAAAAAATAATAAATTAAAAACTAAGTGACTTTTTGCATGCTAAATATCTGTGAAGTAAAACAAAGGCACAGATAGATTGTCTGTACCTATTCTTAATATACATCTTCATGATGTTATGCCAATAATTAGAAATAATGTACGGTTTTTGCTGAACTAGTCATTGAAAGAATTGCTAAAGATGGTAAAACAATTTTAAATAAAAATGTAGTAAATTATTTCATTCATAATTTCAAGAAGTAAATGGAGTATACTGATAACTATTTTATTCTTAGTTATTCTGCTACTGAAAACAGTATTCATTTATTGTGTTATGGTAACTAGGTTTGAATCAGCAATATAACAAGAATTTAGTGATTTTAGCCACAGGCCTGCAAAAACTTGTGTCTGCATTTAAATGGATGTGTCACTTATCCCAGCAAGTCCACTAAAGGAAAATAAAATTTTAGGTATGTTTATTATCAGAAGGGTTAAGTGCAAAAGGATATATGTAAATTCATGCAGGTCTTTTGCTTCTGTGTGCTTCATCAATTAAACTCGAACCATATTGAAGAAAGTAACAGTGTGAGCTAGGAGCTATTTCTCCAAGTGATAGCCATTAATGGAATGGAAAAATATAGTGTTCTAAGGGTACTCAATTAGATTGTATAAGAAGATTGAATTTAAAATGCCCATTATTTTAATACTGTTCCAATTAATGCAAAATAATAAACTAGCCCAGGGATTAGATGAACGCAAAGGAATCTTAATCTGTTTGCCTAGTGATGACAAGGGGAAGTATTGGACAGCTGTAAGCTGTCGGATTTGATCCTTGGTCCTATCCCATTAAGCCTGTTTCTAGCAAACTAATAGCTATTTTGTACTAGAAGTACACTAGAACATATTTCCTAGGAAAGCAGGACTTTATATCTGCAAGGTAAAACCAAGTACAAGATTAATCTGAATTCCAAATATCTCAGTCTTTCTTTTATTAAGGTAAATCTTCTGATTCCCTCTACCCTTCACTGAGAATGAAAAATTATATTTGTCTGGGTCTTGGAAAAAGTAATTTATCTATTATTCGGGAAGTATTCATAGTCCTTGAATTAGGGATTTAATACATCGAAAATGGGATTTTCCTAAAGTTGCGATACTGTCAATTCTTATTTCTCAGTTGATGGACATCCTTGTCTCCTAAATTCTTATTAAATAATGTGAGATCAGAGCATTTCAGCTCCATTGTACAAAAAAGTAGACTGGCATAAAAACGTTGTACAATTGGTATTTATCATATTCAGAAACACTTGAAATTCAGTACAGCGAAGTCAATTGTATGATAAACAATAATTTCTTTAATTGCATGGCAGATTTTATAGTCCATTAAACTGTAATGCTGTAAATGATACATTTGTGGATTAATGTCAGCAAAGCACATGTCAATATAGCTCAAATATCAACAGATGCTCTCAAAAGTATTTTCAGTTTCTTTCGCCTCTTACTAAAGTATTGATGCAGAAACAAGAGTTCCAGAATTGACAACAAATCCGTGGCTCAAAAAGGGAACAAAATAACTACAGAAAGCTTTAAGTAGGGGACATAATGAGCATTGCAGAAATAGTCACTGAAACACAATTCCAAGCACTGGTGGAAAGGAGTTATCCATGTGGAAAAGAATTGTCCATGTCTAATCAAAGTAGAAAGTAGAACCCCTGAAAACAAGACCTGCATGATTCCACCCTTTCCAAGTATCGACTATACTTTTGGTCTGCCTTCTGCTTGAAATGGCAAAGCATCTCCTCCTTCAGAGAAGCAAACCAGTCAGTGGTGTTGCCTTCTGCCACCCAATAGTCATGACTGTGGGGCCTTGTTCCCTCAGCAGAGGAGGAGGAGGGACTCAACATCAGAAACTGGCCAGTGTCGGAATGACGTTGGGAAGCCCCGATGCACTGAATTAGGGATCAAAGTTTCTGTTTGAATATAGGGACTGTATAATAGCACTCCAAGCTAATGATACAGGTTGATTGCATATTCAGACAGGATTATCACACTTTTGATAAATTTGATCTCTAGTTTTAAGGTTTTCATAACTGCGCAAATTAGTAACATTACTTATTCTAAAAGAGAAAACGTTTCCTAGGATTCTCTGTCCATAGCCAGAATTCTGTGCTAGAGCTATGGACCAATATCAAGCCCCAAAATTAAGGAAGATAAACCTCACTAAATCTTCTCAAATTGTAGAAAAATACTTTTATCAGAAGTTTCAGCATGAATTTTGAGATGTTCATCACTGCTTTTTAAAATTAATTTTCTCTTTGAAGAATAATGACTCCTATGTGGCAATCACAATTCATATTTTTTCATTACAGTGTTTGTGGAGAGATAAAGAAAGAAATCTGTGTTACTCAAAACAAAAGTAGCTGCTAAGTTAGTTATTTTGTAAATCTGAGGGTTTTGCATTCTGTGAGCCACAATAAAAATACCATTTAGTAATCACTGCAACTTTGAAAAACAGCAGTGTATGTAGCCTATGAACTAAACACCTGTACTATATTAGGGACATGATTTAGATTAAAGTCAAGAAACTTATATTTATCTCCCTCAAGAAAATCAGTCTCTATTTTGGAAACATAATATTTTAGGGCATTTTCTGGCGATTTCATATTTTTATGTGAACAAAACCAGTTTGCCTGACACAAAACCTTTTCCTTGATACTTGCATATTTATGGAAGATGGTCTTTTTTGGGTTGTTTTTTTAAAATGATCAGAAGATGCATTTAAAATTCTTCCTGGAATAATTGACTAGATACATGTGTCTGTATGTGTGAGTGCTCACATATATATGAGGGAGTGTGTTCTGGGGAAAATCGACCAATAAAATACAAAGGAATTTTACACAGAAACATCAAAATGCCTATGTTCTTCTATTTTTGCCATGCAAACTCAAAAGCCAATCACTAAAGTCACAGTGAGATGGGGGGGAACAACAGAGAACCTATTTTAAGGTCAGTGTGCCTCAGGTGGTCCACTGAAATGTGTCCTTGAGCACTGCAGTGCATCACAGCCCATCGTTCTACGGGAAGGTGGTAGCTGTTTTTTTATCCAAACTTAACAGGAGCAGATGCTAAGTGCTGAACGTAGTTAAATGCCTATGCAGAGACTGATAATGACCTTTCTATTAAGTGTTGTCTATTCAAGGACTTTTTCAAGTTCTTCAAACAATATTATCTATTTTTATCTCGTCTTAACCTATGGCCACACATTAGTAAATCTGGGTAACTGTCAGTAAAACGTAATTTGGGAATACATTATTTTATACCTTACTGGATCTGCGTTTGGACAGGGCTGAGTAAAGCTTTAGCAGGGTCCAGATCAGTAGAAGCCACGAGTTGTCAGTTTTTTTCCCACAGACCCCTTCATTTCTCCCTGGCAAGATTTCCTATCTGTCTGAAACTTGCTGTGACATAAAGATGCCTGTGCCTCTAACTCCTTTCTTTTGTGGTTTTGTTTGGTTTGGTTTGATTATTTTATTTTTTTTTTTTTGAGGGGGAGCCATGAGCAGGCCATCACATCTGCTGGGAATGGATCTTGCTGGGAGGGGCAGCAGGACTGTTGCTCAACAAATAAATTCAAAATTTTTCTTCAAAATACAGAATTACTGAAAAAAAATTATCTCTAAAATTAGTATGTTGCCAGTAGGTCTACTCCTCAGCAATAAAAGATCAAGGAGTTTCCCCATGTACTAGGCTAATTTAACAACTACATCTGAAGTAAGTCAGGCTGCACCTTAAATGTCTGGGTCTCTGCAGAGTGTTGGCTAACTTGGTATTGCCATCAGAGCTAGGGCATCACTTGGTTGTAGAACTGCTAGGACCGCGTATTAGTATGTCCTGTGTGTATTTGAGATTGTTCTCTGGAGCATGTTTCTGAATACTTTATCCAGCCTCTATGTGCAGGAGCAGAAACGAGATTTGTATAGAAACATTCAAATGCAATGTGATAGCTAAAGAAAATCAAACAGAACTGACAGATTCATCTGTCAATCAATGAAAGTTCTACTGGATTATTAGGGGTTTTAGCCTCAAAATTATTTCTTCATACTGTGATTATTGCATTTACCTTTAAAGAAGTGAGAGAGCAAAGACCTAAAAAATACTACATGTTATATTATCTCTTTCTGTGACGTGTGAAAATATAGAAGATGATATATTCATATCTATTAGGCCTTAAGGCTTTGGTTAACAGTGCCAATAAGATATGTGTATTAACCTACATATATTCTCTTGACCCAGTTTCATTTTCTTTGTTCTTAAAATTGCTGGTTTATTGCTTTCTGTATTCTGGGGATATAGGCAAGAAGGCTTCACATGACTTTTAATTGTTGCCTGTCTCTCTTTCTGTCACTCCAAAGACCATGGAAAAGTGTTCATTTTATTTATTTCCTTTAAAGAAGTGAGGAACAAATTATAGCACTGGACATAAATATTGTGAGAAGCATCAAATTAACCTTTTATTTGTGAACAAAACAAAATGTATCAAGACTTGAAATTAATTTACTAATTAAAAAAAAAAAGGCTTTTGGAAATACGGTTACACAGACAAATTAACATGTTTGTTTTTACTTTGTAACTATAGTACATTTACTCCTAAAATGCAAGGCAGACGGATGGGGACTTCAGGGAGAATCACTAAGAGCACAAGTGTGAGTGGAGAGATGTATAAGCTGGAGCACAATGATGGAAGTCAGTCGGACACGGCTGTCGGCACAGTTGGAACAGGTGGGAAGAAAAGGCGTTCCAGCCTTAGTGCCAAAGTGGTTGCCATAGTGTCTCGAAGGAGCAGAAGCACATCTCAACTTAGCCAAACAGGTGAGTGAGACACACTCTTTGGATACAGGACTCTCAACAAACGTGGTTCACCATTATTTCATCTGTGGCATCTGTGTTACATGTGTATGGTTATAGACCACTCAGGAGAAAAGATTTTCCAGCTGTCAATAAATTTCTGAAATACTCATTTCCTTTGATCGTAAGACATCTGCAAGAAAGAATATACAAATGCCTTTTAGAATACGTGCCATAACAACTTTCTGTCCTGATAAATGAAAAATGTTTTTATCTCTTAGAAGCCTTGTTTACAGGTAGGCAAGGAAATGCAAAGAGACGTATGTGGGTATCAGCAGTGAATAAGGGTTTGGCTAAGAGCAGCTTTTTATGTATACGAAGTTTCTTCTAGTAGAACAGTTGAGTACAAATAGGGGGGAATTGAAATCTGAGCAAATGAATGGTTGTTACATAACTCGGATAAAAGGTTGTACCTGTAGTGGGAAAAAATACTTTTTTTAAAACTACCTTTGATTTCTTAGTCAAGAGTAAATCAAATATTTTTTTCTTTTAAAAATAACACTGGCAAATTGGGGTCAGTGGTTTCACATAAATTACACAACAACGTGATGCTTCATTAGGAATGTAAGACTTCCAACTCTCATTGTGACTTCAGAAATCTTAAAAGCTTCATATCTGCATAGCCTGAAGGAACAAAAGCTCATACAAAAAGATCAAAAGAAAAAAAGAAAAAAACAGAAGAAAGTAAAGTCCCTGTCCTGCTTCTGTTGAACCCCGGTAAAGACTTCTGCTCTTGTCTTCAGTGGGAGCAGGACCTGACCCTGAGGGTTCTTGCTCACTAAAAGAAGGAAAGGAAAGAGTAAAAGCTTCAGGCTAGCATAGAATGCATGCTTATTGCAGCATCCCTCTCACATAGTCAGGGTAATCCAAACTAAGGTAAGTAACAGTATTGTTTATTTATATCATTAAATATCTCACCCTTTTCCCTTGTTTTTCTTTTATTGCCAGATGAGCAGTAGAAGTGATTCTTTCAAATGTAAAGCTTGGTCAGTTTTAACAAAAATATTGTAATGCTTTTCTACACAACTCATCTATGAATTTTATGCCAGAAAGCATATAATCATGCAGTTGGACCAGATGATAGATATAGTAGGCATATTTGCAGCCCAGAATTGTAATTAATAATGTGTTGCTCAAATATGCACTCTGCCTGAGTATTCAACCAGAATATGGTTGGTTGTATACAGTAGGATGTTATTTTACTGTATCAGAATCAGTGGCATGCTCTTAAAGTAGTAAGAAGTGGTGTTGTATTATAGAAAGGGGTTTAGGTTGATGTTTTACTCCACTTACTATAAAGAGCAAAATATTTTAAGTATTTTGCAGAATGTTTACAGGATGGTGTTCCTTTCTAGCTTCTAAATCTCTTTGAAATAGGAATTTCTGTGACAGAGCAAATCTTTGCTCCATCTTACTCAGTAGTCCAGCTCTGACCAGGAACAGGTCTGTATGCCTAAGAGAAAGGCACAGGGGCTACCAAACAGGACGATTTGCATTGCATGAGAGCTAACTCACTCTTCTCAATGAAGTTAGTAAATTAAAGCTAAACTATGACTTCTAAACACTTCTCAGTATTATCTATTTAAAACTTACATGTTCCTATTCTTCATAGAACAATGCTATAGTTCTCCAAATTTTGCTTGATATAAATCTTGAAACAATAGGAATTTTGCAGGGAATAGAGCATCTAATTTTGTAATGAAATTCAAACAGAAAATCAAATATGAAAAGTATGATTATGTATTATTCATTATTGTAAAACAGAGTTGAGATTATACTTGCTTTACTGTGGCTCAGGTAAACAGTACTGTCTGATATAAGCAGAGAAGATGAGATGTGACATGTTTTGTCAGTCACTATTTTTTAGTTAAAACATTTTAAAAATCAATGCATTTGTTTAGAATATACACATGAGACTTGACAGGTTTTCAAAAAAAAATAAAATCCATTGTTGGAGACTAAATACACATGCCCTAAATCAGGGACCCACTTTCTTTCCTTCCTGTAGCGTAGGAGAGGGGAGGAGAAATTTGAAAGGGTCTAATTCCTTTTAATGTGCTGTGCCATTATGTCTCCACTATTGAGAACTAAAAAAGAAGAAAAAAAAAGTTTTGACAATATAGTATAAACTAGGTCCTTAAAATTGATTATGTGAAAATCAGTTCTAATACTCAAGTTCTGAAGTTTTAAAACTGGTGTGGAGGCATATGGGTCTTCAAAATTGGAGCTGTGTATGAACTTTAATTGAAAGCATGAGTGTGTATTTCAAAGGAAGTACAAAAAATACAGAAAAGTATGTACATCCTCTATAGTTTTTCCTGAATTGGTCAGTTAATTATTTTTTTTTTTCCTATGACTGGCATAATTATAAGTCAGGTATGTGTGACATATATAGTTATTTGTTTCTGAAAACTCAAAATAGAAGATCATAAATAAAATACAAGGTCAGATATTTCTTGTAAATTTGAGGTTCTGTATTTCTGCAAAACACGTAAGTCAGAAATTCTAGTTTACTACTGTCTTCAAAACCAGTAAAATTAACTTCCATATTGGGTTTGGGTTTGTTTGTTGGGTTTTTTTAATTATAATTTGAAGAAATGGTCTATAAGGGCTGAATTTGAAGTTTTGTAGATAATTCTTGCTTTTAGCATACTGCCCAGGTTTAATTTTATATAAAAATAGAAGTGGTATGTATGAAACTGCTACTAGGTAGCCATTATGTGTAAGAGTTGATTTTCTTTTCAATTGAAAAAGGAGTGTTTGTGTGTGTGAGTGTGTGAATGCATGTGTGTGTCTGTGTATACACATGTGGACCTCTTTGCATATATGGGCAAGATCCACTTGCAAGTAACCACATTATTTTGTGCACCCTTGTTCAGTGCTGTTAGAAAATACTTATTCTGAACATGTGCCTTATAAGATTGTCAGTGGAAGAATCGGGTTTTATTTTTATGTAAATCTGCAATGAAAAGTTTCTGCTACACCTTCCTTTCAGTTATGTTTAAGATTCCGTAATACTTTCAGTAACTGTTCCTTGAAATAACAAAATCCTTACTTTCTATGGTTTGTTTATTGTGCCCACAAATTGAATAGATTTTATAGTTCATCGAAAAAAGCTTGCAATCTTATGGCAGTATTCCTAATGAAAATCCAAATCTGTTTATGCTATCACAATTAAAAGGAAGAAAAGAATAGAAAAAGGGGAAAAAAAGTAAGCAAAACCCCCCAGAAAGACCATAGAAGAATGAAAATGGCTCTATGCATATTCTGTACAATTTTAGTTATAATCAACCTTTCTAGTTTTCTTCACCATTCTAATTCTTGTAAATAAATATAAACATATGTAGAAAATAAATATATAACTGCAGATTTTATAAATAATTACAGCAACTAAACTTAAAATCATAGGAGAATGATAGGAAAATAGATTATGATAGGAAGTCACCATCTGTTGTCTTGATTTTGAGATACAACACTCTGTTCCCCGACAGGTATTCTTGTAAGTTCCTGACCAGCGAGTGACTGAGGCAGTATTGATCATACTGAATTTTGATTTGAGATTCTGGGTTTCTTTTGAAAGAGATAAAACGGCTGCCATATGAGGAAAGAGCTTTCTTAAGGGATTTATACCATAAATAGAGACATAATAAAGCATTTCAGAGTGGATGGAGCTAATGATAGGGGTATATGACCAGTGAGATGAGTTCTGGAGAAAAGGAAAAGCTCAATCTCGGATAGACGGAAGTATTCCCATCCATGGATCCCTCTCGGTTCTCCTGGTACATGCAGTGGCGTGCCTTGAGAAGGTGAAAGGCTTCCTCCCTTTTGCTTTCTAAGCCCTGGTCAGCTGATAGGGGTTCAGAAAGGTCATCTGCTGGTAAGAGCATACTGTTCTTTTTAAGTGCTTATGCTTTGCAGCTATTCTGACACTGTATCTTCACCCTCTTGCTATCAGAGATTTGGTAGTATCGCATCTCTGTGATGTATTCTGCCCGATGCAATTGCCTGCTGGGTTAGCAAGACAGATTTTCCTCTTTAAGGCAGATGGACAGGGTGGCTGGCTGTGTTTTTGTGTGGTTGGTTGAAGGACTTAGGGGATTTTCACTCTTTAGCCACATCTAATGGAGGCAAACTTCTCTATTAAAAGCAATTACAAAATAATTTGAGAGTGTTTACTTAAGATGTGCAAAACATGATAACCAGTACAGATAGGATGAGTGAAAATACCAGCTTTGAGATAAATATGAACAAAACTACCAGAGAAGTGACTGGTGAGCCTTTTGAGACAGGGGCTCTATTTTTTCTGAATATGAGTTCTTAGAGACTGCTTTTATTTTCCAAAGAGCTCAGGACCATTAACATCAGTATTCTGGCTAGTTTTTCATTGACATTGCTTAAGAAACATTAATGATCTCATATAAGATAAAGGTGAGACTTTGCCTGGCATATTGAATATTGCTCCTATTACTGGCTCAAAGCAGATGAGAGCAGAACAGACGCGGAGAAGGGAGCTAAGGAGCTTGGAAGAAAGGTGAGCCTGTCGTGTCTCATGTTACATTGGTATCAGGTCATTTTTCTAAATGGAAATACCTTGCCATGTTTATGGTATCAACCACAATGAAATATTTCTACATAAAAACCTGTTATTTGCTGTCCATCTCCTTTTCATGAAGCTTAACATCAACACCTTGAATTAAAGCCATAGGCATTAACATTTCCGAGGGAGGTTATATACCATGAAGTGGACTAAAATAAAGTATTGTCACAAGGGGAAAACAGAGTGAAAAAAGACTCTTCACTCACGTGCATCTGTTGACCAGATACTTGGAAGGAATCTTTAAGTGTCTGACTGCTTTAAGTGCCAGGAACTGGCAACCTGAGCAAAACCACAGGAAAATTTTATGACATATTTCCTTCTGTAAAAATTGCACATCCTCACATGGAATTCCCTGCTACAGTATATTTCCTGTAATTTCCCCGTTAAAGAAATGGCTCTCTGTATGTTGCTTTGAATTAAATTCCAAATTTTCAATTTCAGAAAAGATCCCGAAGTGAGGAAACTGTCACTGAGCCATGAAGTCCTGATAATCTTGTACTCCACAGTATAGCTCTGCTCCTTTTGTGTGCTCACTCTAGCTTTAAGAACACTTCAACTGGTTGACTGCCCCACATTTCACCTTCTAAGACTATTCTTAAGGAGACTTTCATGGGTTTGTTGGATAACTGAAGTAAATGTTCAGAAGAGACAACCCCATCATTACATAAAATGTCCTCTAGTGGTGGAGAATATGATGGTTCACTGGAGGTACTTAATGACTCTTAGCAAGCACCACTATGCTGTAGTAAAAACAACGCTGCCTGGGAAACATGGAAATTCAGCAGAGTAAAGCAGTCTTCCAGGCTCGGAGCTACATCATTTCAGATCAGACACTGCTAGGAAAAAAAAAAAACCTCAGTGTTTCATTTTTGCAGTCTTTGTTTGGTAATGCCAGCAGGGATAATTTTCTGTCCATCCTTGTACTAATTTTATGATTCAACAAGAGATTTCATATAGGTCTGGATAGTATGGACAGATAAAGCAGATACTAAACCAGAAATAAAATATACTGGAGGGTGGAGGCCTTTGGGATAAAGAGGGGTTGTTCATCGTCTTTCTTAAGAAGGCTGTTGCTTCTTTCCATACTTTTGTTACTTTTTTACAAGGGTCATGACAACCTTTTCTTGCAGTGGTCAGGCTTCTCCCTGCCCCCGACATTTCATTTTGATTGATTGAGTTTTCATTTTGATTGATTGAGTCCCAGTTATAAACAACGGCAAGGATGCATTTCTAAGCATGATTCTTCTACCTCATAACCTTTGAGTTTATTTTTTTATTACTGTAGAGAGAAGTTGTGCTTACTTATAAATTACATTTATTTGATAAGAAAGCTGACTGCTAGACGAAAGTTCAAAATACTTATTTTATCTAGACTTCAGTAAATCATCTGTTATTATTAGACTGGAAGGAAAGGATGGAGATCAGTAAGGAATACTGGATGTCAGAAAGAAACTGGTTAGGAGGGAGCCATCAGATGGTTTTATTAAAACAAGAGCCAGAGAGTGCTTACTGGTTGACTTTTGAAGACAAAAACCACGGGCAGCTCTAGTTAATATTTTAATGAGAGGTAGTGTGTATGTTGCTAGAATGTGGTGATGATACTGATTTGGAAGGTATATCAGTTCCGTTTACTATAGAGGAAGGACTGAATAACTTACGGACTACAATAATAGAACTGGAATAAAAAGTGATAATGCATATTGCAAGATCGTTCCTTTCAGAATACTAATAAAAATTTCCAGATGCAATCTGGGAGTTCTGTCATCTAGAAAAAATAGGAAGAGGAAGAAGATGTGGGTATAATAAAAATCACAGGATGAATGTAAACTATGTATAAGATCTGGCCAGGGAAAAAGCAAATGCTATCCTGGGTGCATTGGGCAAGGTGTTTCCCTGGAAAGCTAAGAAAATGTTAACATCATTGAATGAGGCACAGCTGACAGCTCATCTAGAACACTGATCACTCAGCATGCAAGAAAATGAATGCAGGATGTCTGTGGGAATCGAGACCTTGAAAGATGATTTATTGTCTGATTTGTTCAGCCTATAAAAATGGAAGGTTTAACAGAGATATGATTGTTCTGTAAGAATGCAATGAGAGTAAACATTAAAAAGTCAGAAGAGTGTTTTAAGCTAAGGGAAACACCATTAGAAACTATGGCATAGAAAGAAACAGGTATAAATTAGTTATGAATAAAGTTTGTATTTGTCTTGAAATTACAATAAAGTTTCTAACAATCAGAACTGAGAGAGAGGTACCTTAAACCTCTCGAAGCATTTAGCATGCTAGGGATGAAATAGCGCTTTTTCTGTTTCTTATCTTTCATAATATCCCACTGCTGGCTTTATAAGATTTCTTTTCTGATGGTTTTCTTCTGTATTGCTGTCTCTTATTTATCCAAATGAAATGCTACAAGATCTTAAGTTTTCTAATAGTGGATTCAGAAACTTACCTGTCAGAATTACCATGAGTCTCACCGCTATACAGTTACCCCACAGGTTTAGTTTAGTCTTCTGTAATTCACCTGCTGTTCACTGTGTTGTAGAGGAGCATTTCCAAGCATTTGCTTGCATTGGGCATTTATCTGCAAGAAGGCTTACTATGTACACGTGAGCTTCCTTACCCACAGATACCTCCGTTTTGTAAAGTCTGCAGGCTTTGCAAATCTTTTCATTAACGTTAGACTGTGCGTACTTAAAAAGGAACTTTCTTCAGCCTTACAGAACTGTGGTGGTTAGCCTTGTTTGGCTGTTCAGTATTATCTCTGCAAGAGTCTTTCCTGTCTGGGTTGTTATTTTTCCCAGAGGAGGCCATTAGAGCTTGCTTTGCATAGTTGTGGTGATCTATGAGGACAATGGCTCTGTTGCACCAAAAGAAGACAAGGGAGCTTGACATTAAGACGGATTTCTCTTTTCAGCCAATGTAAAAAAAGCCTGTAGTGCAGCAGCAGGGACAGTAATGGTGCCTTTGGGATGGTGACAGGATCTGGGCTCTAAACCTGACACTGGCAGCCAAGAGCACCCCTCCGCACCCAGCAAAAGCTTCGTGCCGATCCCATGTGCAGCCAAATGTTTCTGTGTCAGGAGCAGGGAAACGAACAAATGGATGAAGAATAATACTAAAAACAACAAAAAAGACCTGATTATTTTTGTAAGAGGAACTCTTTGTTCTAGTACTGATACTTAATTCTTCGAAACTATTGAGTGAATGTAAGCACGTTCTCTTTTATTTACTGTTGCCGTCTAGCTAAGGAATTCACTACCCTTAATAGAAACATAATTCAGTTCCAGTTACTCATCTTCCAAAAGATTTCCTAATAAGGGCTAGTATTTTCAAACAAAGTCCCACTGCTCAGTTGAGTTAGTGTTACACGTGGCTCTTTTCCTTCTTCCTGAAATATAGATTTTGACTTTGTCTTCTGTTATGTAGCTGACTGACTTGTACTCAAAAAGTATTCATTTGCTTTTCTGTCTATTTGCAATTTCTCCCTGTATTTTTTAACTGTAATTTGGGCTATTTCCAGTACATAAGTAGTGTGGGATTTAGAAGAATTTATTCCTTTCCAAAAGTATAATCTTGATTTTAGCAAAGCTATGACATACACGTCTTGTAGAACTATAATTTCAAAATATGTCAAATGTATTTCATAAGTTAGCTTCACTGTTATGTTTCTGTTGTATTTTTAATGAAATATTTTCTAGAAAGATGTACTGATAATTCTGACTGTATTTAACTGAGCTTTGTTTAAAGAGATTTTTATTTGCTTTTTCAACTGTTTCACACTGAATTCCTAAGTTTTACTTTGTGTAAGTACAAACACTGAGTTGAAATAGTATCCAAATTATGACAGAAAAAGGAAATAGAGCGATGCCAAAGTACCAGCAGGAGGTGAAAAGAAGTCTGCTATCTTCACATTAAACGTTTCTACATAAATGCCTATCTGTAAGAGAATGACAGCATTAAACTTGAAGTTTATTACTCTTTGTATACTTCTTGCCTGATCAGGTCTACAGTCTGTGGTTTTCTGGAACTTGTGGGATTTTGTAGAAAGGTTTAGAGTACCTGCAAGTCATCCAGAGGACAAATATTCTCATTTTGTGGCATAGGAATGAATTTCTGTCTTATAGAAGAATAAAGCCCCTTTTGTTTAGAGTCAGGTGATGTAGCTTAATTTTGATAGACCTGAAATTATTTTTTTTCCTTTCCAAAGCAGTCTTTTTTCTTTACGTACATGAACTCTGATTTTCATTTGAATGAGAGTGCCTGTTTGGCATGAAACAACTCATTCAATTTTTAAGTATTGATTTGGGAGCTCAGGCTATCTAGCTTAAAACTGGGAAGAATAGAAATAGCTGGATCTGCATTATTTCCTTCACAGGGTTGTTCCAAGTGTCTAGATGAAGTTTGGGTCAGAAATGAGTTGTCATAGACAATCACCTACACAAATGGCTGCTCAGGACTCTGTTAATGTCCCCATTTTTTGTTGAATTTTGCAGGTTCTCACGCTGTGGCCTTTTCCCTTATAGTCAATGTAACACAGAGTTCTGGAGAGCAGATCAAAATATTTCATAGAAAGATAGATTTCGAAATCTGTCCAGTATTTCTTAAAAACCATTTATGGTGTTATTTTTCTCATGTAAATGAACAATTTGCAATAATTTTGAAAATGTTTTAAAACTATTCTTAATTCTTCCCCACAAACATACAACTTAAATATTTTTGTGCACTCTTTTTTTTTTACAGATCACCTTAATATTTTGCTTGCTTGCTTGTAGCTTCAGTGTAGCTACAGTTAAGGACAAAGTGGATAGCTGCATCTAAATATTCTAAATATGGGCAGAGATTCTTTTTTGATTCCAACACATTGTATTTCAAATATGAGTGTCATATCTCTAAGTCCATTAGGGTCAAGAAATCATTTAATTCTGGATCTTTCAGAAAATAAAATGACTTTTTAGAATCTTGAACTTTTTTTTTATAAAACGTCTATAAAATGTGTGATAATCATCTATTCAATGAGAATATATTGGTGGGCTGAGTTTAAAAAATGTGAATTTAGCTGAATGCAAAGAATCATTAGATTCAGAGACACTATTTTAATTTTATTTATCACTTGTACATGTGAATGTGAAGATGAGCTCTGAGAGAATTTTCAGTATTTTTTTTTTTTGCTAGGGATAGAACTGTTAGCAACAGAATCCAAATGAAAAGCGGTAAACCTAACCTAAGATAAGGAAGAGGATCGATAGGTGTTTTTAAGGGATATTCAAGGATAATAATGATAATGATGGTGATGATAATAATAATAATAATCATGTTTGCTGCTTTTATTGCAGTTGATGATGTTAGTGTATTTATAAAAAATCTGTATACATATCTACAATGTAACTGATAGAGTCTGCAATACAGATAATGGCCCGCAGACACTCTGAAGTGCATACCATAAGTAATAAAATACGCAGAACTCAGTAAAATTATGAAAAAAATGTTGACATGAGTTTAAAAAAAAAATATTTTCAAGTTCTCTGGCAAGTCATTACGTTAGGTGAAAACTGATTTCAAATCTAACACCTTGTGATGTCCATCTTGACAAGACACCATTCAGCTTGAGCATTTCCTTACATATAAATAAATATGAATGGCATTTTAAAACAAAATGCAGGTGGCATTCGATAGAGCAGATGCTGGTTTACAAAACATTGCAGTGTCGCTGAATCTTCTTGGGTGGTTTGGTTTTTTTCTGAAAAAAATACTTAGCTGAAAGATTTCACCGAGCTTTACAGGGCCATGTTGGTACATTGTTTCCCCATGTAGGAGCTCAGCATATGAGTAGGAGACTGGGCAACAGCCACCCGCACAGCATGTCTTGTCTTTGAGCACACCTAAGGTACAGTCCTAAAAGCAACTCCCTGCTCGAGTAATTTTTACAGATCATGAAGGGAGACTGGATTCAGCTGGCTGAGACCCAGACAACACCAACATTGCAGGACAGGAGAGGGCAGATGATGAACAAGGACAGTCACTGGCTTTGTTCCCACATGCATCACTCTGGCAGCGTATCTGCTATCCAAGGCTATGGGCCAGTCCAATGTTAACTTTGTTTCCAAGAAGAGAAGGAACAGCAGTTTAATATAAACTTTGTGTGACAAAGGAATTTGATCTCCGATTGTATAACGTTTATTGCCCAGAGTCCTCTCCATACTTCAGATGGCATATAAATTAAATTAAGTAATAACCACTTTGGCAAGTCTTAAAATGGAATAAAGATAGAAGAGATGAAAATGAGTACATTATATTACTTGCTAGTCCAATCTTGCTTCTTGCCCACCAATCTGATACACAAAAAGGGGAAAAAGGGACTGAGGCACCCATTGAATTTCTGCTTCTTCAGAACAAAGCTTGGCTCGCCAGTGGCATCTACCTGTGCTTCATGTGTAAGTGCTGCTCGTGAGCAGTGGGGTTTATCCCGTGGAAATGACTCCTGTCTGTGCATGCGAATGGCTTCTGTCAAAATGTACCAGGTGTGATTTCTTTTTAAGGAAATCAGAGACTAGTGAGAATTTAACAGATGTTTATATTTGAACATGGTTTTTTTTTTAAATTTTTACACTATCTTTCTTTTCCGTTGTACATGTACTGGTGTTTCAAGTGTTTAAACTTCCAGTGATTTTTAACCACTGCATTTGACTAGCCAGTTTGTTGCATCTGCTAAATATTCTCCAAATTACCAAGAAAAGACAAAGGAATAAAACCATTCCAGGAAGTTAGAGATGTTGGGATCTCTAAATCATTGGAATGTTGTCAAAGTGCAAATATTTTTATCAACTGTGGCGTATGTTTACATTTTCATCAGCATTTTGAATGCTCTGCCAGCTTTTCTTTAATTTGATAGGTGTGCGATTTTTAGAATGCGATCATCATATAACTTCCAAAACAGGACCAACAGTGTAAAATGTTAAGTTTATTTAAATATGTATTGATTTCTATTGTATTTTTAGGTGCTATGTATATCAGTTATTTGATATAACTTACTCTAAGGCATGAAAACACTGTGCAATACTGAATTACCCTTTCCTGTTGTATAGACCTCAATATAGTTACTTACTTAGACCTCAGTAAACAATACATGTTGCCTCTATATATCCTCAGATCTCTGTTGGAAGGTTTATCCCTGAACTTGTTTGAATTTACTAAAATTTGACAATCTGTTTAGATTTTCAGACTGAAGTCTACAAATACTTAACTGCAGTGTCATAAAATATAGACATTCAAAGAACTGAAAGAGTGAACTACAGTAGTTCTTTTGATGATCTGTTGTGTGTTTATCCTCATAAATTACCTGAGAATTGCTTTGAAATTACTTACTATTTATAAAAGTCTTTGGTGCTCACAGTCAGTCATACATAGTTTATTTAATTTACCCGTATAGTCATTTTTTATATTGCAAAAAATCTGTTTCTGTTGCCTGATAGCTTCAAAAGCACTGCTTTACAGGAAATCCTAGAAATGAGATGTTTTTCTTCTGGGAAGCTCTAGATGTCTGGCAATCCCAGCAGAAATTCCCTGTGTAATGGAAGTCAAAATTGCCCGCCGATTCCTGCTAGATTCTGAAAAACGCAAGATTTGATATTACTGAAGAAACAAACCAAGGCAGAAGAGTCTGTGTGAGAAGGCAATGTAAGATGGTGTGTCTTTGCGTTGTCAGTAAAGAGAAGAAACTTGTTTCGTTCTCATTTGAGCACTCCTGCTGCCTCCTCTCCAGTTTCCTCATGGCTTACAGCTCCTGAGTGTGGTCAGACAACAAGCAAGCAAGGGGGTTAATGCTAAGCCTAGAGGAAGCAGTTGCCTTTCTGCTTTACTTCTGTGATTTGTGAAGCACAGAAGTTTTGTGGTTAGATAAGATAGAAGGGTTGTCCAGAACAGACACCCAGCTTCTGATTTTGAAGCTTGGGTTAACTGGGTAAGTTCTGTTTTTAATGTTTCTTGCTAAATATCAAGTGCGAAACGTAATTGAAGGTGGGTTTTTTAATGGCGGCTTTTGTGTCTTTGGGATAAAAATCAGAGTCTTGGGAATCCATTTATTTGTAATGTTTTCTCTGGTCTCAGAACAGAAATTGTCAGATTGACAAGTTGTCTTAATGCAGGTACATGTAAATAGAGTTCCTGTTTATAAAGCAGGTTAAAATATCTGCAAAGCTCTTCCAGGGAGGAATCTTAGGGCTGCTGTTTTGATTAGTTTTGCTTTCCCACGGCTATTGATGGCTTTATTTATAGCTCTGCCATTTGATTAGATTTGATGGTGCGAAGGTTCTCTCGCAGAGCATGGCCAGACTGAAACACTGGGTTAGGCATAAATGTGACCTAGGATTCATGTATAGGAGTAAATCAGTTATACCAGTCGCTCTCTCTTTGAAAATTATCCTACTAACCATCTTTTCTCCTGCCTGAGCAGCTCTTTTCTAGAGTTCATGGTCAGGGCAGTGTGGGGGAATTTCTTTGACAAGGCTCATCTGCTTGCTTCAGTCTGGACTCCACAAAGACTGAAATGTTAATGGGGGAAGATGTTCAAGGGGCATAAAAAAAAAAAAAACAAAAACCACTTCAGGGTGTATGCATAGCAGGATTGGCTTGTTTATTGCATACTAAAAGTACTCTGTTGAAGTTTAGTATTTATTGATAGGGAATAACTTACCAGAGAAACATGTTGAGGGAGTCAGTTGTCTTTCCTCAGAGGCACACCATGTTACGAACCAGGTTCTTCTGTCTAGGTAGTACTCCACGGCACTGTGAAGTAGTCACTTAAGAAAGGTCACACACAGAATGCAGTTAATATAGTAACCAAACTTTCTCTGGAGTCTCAATAATGGCTATTGTGTGAGGCCCAACCACTCCGAGAGCGGGGTCTGGCAGAAATGAGTTGCATTTTTATTGCACTTATTTCTTCTCTAACGTGAAAAAATACCCAGCTCTGGCAACAGGTTGACGTCACAGCAGAGAGCGAGCTGTCATCTGTGTGTGCTGGAACAGGCAACTTTGATACATTTATGTAGGGATTATAGTCAGGTCAGGACTTGGCTCTTAACACAGGAAATATTGTCATCGACCAGGGGATCCGGGAGACAAAGTGACTAAAAAAGGTGACATAGAAACTGTGGTGGGTTTGAGTAGCAGTTCACAGTTTCACTTTAACAGGAATTGCATAGTTGCAAATAGAGTTTGATTTATTTATGTTCAGGCAACATTTTTATGCTTATGCCTGGATACAGGCCTTTACCCTACGCTCTGCTTCGAGGGGATAGCCATGTTTATGACCAGCTTGGGAACAATGCAAGAAATTTGATGGGATCCCAAGGTTCCCCTTTTAGCCAATGTTCAGTCTCTCCCTGTCTGCCTCACCTTAATTTCTGGGCCAAAGTTTGCCCATGGTCAAAATCCCAGGTCCATTAAATTGTCTTGCATTTATTTTGGAGCATGTGTTTTTAAACATCTGATCATGTTCCTGAAATATTCAGATGAGTGACTCTTCCCAGTAACCACCTCCAGATTGTAACAGGCTACTGCAATACCACTTAAAGTTTACTGACTTTGGCAGGGGGGGATACTCTGAAGAGGGACAAAAGCTCCTCTCTAATCCTAGTCATTGTGGCTTAGAAACAAATCTTCCTGTGCAAATGCTGGTGACTGAGTATTTGACATCATGGATTGTTTCATTTACGTGGCGCCGTTCTGTTGCATGTGGCAGCTGCTTTCATCACTTTGCTTGCTCTGGATAAAACAAATAAATAAATAAATAAATATCTGAGGCTGCATCTAGGAAGACTTGAGCACAAATATTCCAGCCACTAATTCCCACTTATCCTGCTCAGCTCTTCAAGGAATCCCATATGTCCATGCCTCTCACACACCATGCTTTTTCAATACACCTAAATGGTATAAGCTTTGCTTCAGAAGCTGGAGAGAGATTGTGGGATAGAGAGCAGGAACCCTTCCAATGCAACTAGAGAGGTACCATTCTTCAAAGCAGCAGACCAGGAGCTATAATCACAGAGAGTTAATTTAGTCTGAGCAAGCGTAGGTATTCACAAACTAGTGGTCAGTTCATCACTTCAGGCTTTCTTTCTAGCCAGCAGAGAGAAGTGTACACTTCTGCACATGGCGTATCCATCTTCAAGTAAATATCTGAGATAGTAAAAGTGAACTGCGCTCTAAAATATCTGTTTCTGTCTATGCTCTAAAAGGAATCTGGCACAACTAGCCCCAGTACAGCATCGACAGGCACGTAAAGTTCAGTGACGGAATCCTGCTTAGCCTGCTCATAGCCCTCTTTCTTTCTGCTCCCAGCCCTTTCCTTCGTTCCCCCGCTTCAGCTGCCCCAGTCCTTCATGTACAGTAGCTGAATCCTGCGAGGGTTTCTGCTGCCCCTTTTGCACAGAGGAGAGGCACATGGCAGAGTTGCCTGGATAGAAGAGGTCTTACTTAAGAAATGACCCAACTGCTGAGCTACACAAAATAGTCACTTTCTTGTTCTCGTAGTAAGCAGTGTCACGGCACCGGGTTTGATCCTCATCTTGCTGAGTGGTAGCAAAGTTAAAATTAGAAATTCAAGAACCTTTGGCACAGTTACAGTGAAATTACCACTTTTTAAATGGGATATGTTTTTTTCATTGGTACGACTGTCTTAAGTTTTGTGATGCTATTTTTGTAGAATAGATAGTGATCTTACTGAGATGAAGTAATTCTGTACCTCTAAGCAGTTTCTCTCATTTGCTCTGCTGATTGCTCAGAATCCGTAAGAGCAGCAGAATTTAGTTGCAGCTCTAAAGTCAGAGTTTTCGAAGTCTCTGTGTGAATGCTAAGCAAGAGTTACAGATATGTATGTGTTTGTTTTATATTTTTGTATTAATTGTTTGCATGAAGAAAGCCATTAATATGTTTATATAAAGGATAGTGAGATTGTCAGCTCAGAAGAAAAGTACCGCCATGAAAAGCCTTTAAGAAGTTCATTGGTTGTCTTAGATGTGATCAAATCAGAAGAAATAAGAGAAGGCAGTTTTATGTCTGATGATCTCCTTAAATAACTTACCTCTTCTGATAAGCAAATGTCATCATCAAAACCAACACTATGCAATTGCTATAAATCCTTCCAGACAAACCAAAACCTGAATAACCTTGTAGATGGAAATGATACAATGAATTTTAGTTTTGTTGTAAGTCTAATTAGTTGCACCCTCAGCACAACTGTCACGATCCAAGCATTTCATATGCCATCAGTCAAGCAAAATATATAACAGCATTGTCCTGTGGTACCATGTTTGTGATGAAAATGTAAGTACTTTCACATACTTTTTAAACAAAAATATGACTTTTTCTATTAGGTGGCACTATCAGTTTCTACAAGTTGGGAATATGATAATGATTTTAGTCTTCAAAAGTCAATGGGAGAGCACAGCAAGTTGCAATGTGCTGTTCGTCTAGTGCTGCTGTGTGTTTGGTGCTGATACAATGAGTAGTAATTATGCTATCTCAGTTTTACTCAGGGGAGGTGAGGGTGGGACAACTTTTACATGTTACTGCTTGTATTCGTACTATGCTTTTTTACTGTTGTATTATTATTTTTCACATAGAATTGCAAATAGCCTGTTGCTGAAAAAGCAATAATACTCACTTTTGTTGTTATAAGTGTGGAAGAGAAACAGTGAGGCAAATCAGATGTCCTGTTGGATCAATAATTGGTCCCAAACGGAGGGCTGAATGATGTCAGTTTAGGATGACAGATGGGACATCTGATTTTCTTCTCATCTTTTTATCCATGTTCATGTGGTACCCATCACTACAATATTGGCAGTACTTATGACAGAAGCTGTGTGACATAGAAAAGTAGGATCATAGGGGTTTTGGGAAAGAACTGTGAAGGAAGTAAAGTTGCGAAACTGAAAAGTGAGCCTTGATGCTTTGCATCATGGCATTCCTTTTTCAGTAAGGACCTTCCTTCTTCCCACAGACATGCTAGTCAGCATGTTACATATGCAGATAGTTTCTCTTTATGCATAGTAAGTTCTCTTTGTTGGTGGGATGTGATTATTTTCCAGAAATCAATTGCTCATGAGAGCTTGCTGCTGAAAAATCCCATTTATTTCAAGGCTTAAGAATTTGGTAACCCTATAAGACTGTTCTGTAGAATAAGTGAATGACCTTTTGCAGTTGTTCATCTATCCTGTTCAGAGTTGCTGTAGCAGTATAGCAATCATTTTCTAATCCCAACTGGAGCAAGAATTGCTATGGCTACTATATAAACATGTACTGTTGAACTTCACTTTGTAGTGCAATTTATTTTATATGCTCTTAAATTTTGTTCTGACTTTTATAGTTCATGTCAGACCTCTTTAATAGTAGTGATGGTTCTTTGTTCTTTGCATTGTTGGCAGTCATAGACCTTAAAGCATTTTACGAAGGAATGGTAAGTGCCATTATCTCATTTTACTGTGAAGCAAACTCCAGGACTGGAAGGGACCTACTGAAAATCTCAGTCTGCAGAAGAGCCAAGACTTCCTAAAAATTTATGACTGTAATTACTAGATAAAAAATATTTGTGACCGTTTAAAGTACCTAGGAGCACATTGTAAGAGATACAGTAATCTCATTGAAATGGTGCTGGAAAAAAAAAAACCACAAACAAGCCGGAGTGCTCACAGAGTGTGCATGTATGTGTGTGAGCATATGTATAATCTTCAGTTAGGGGTACTGTTTTAAGCAAAGATTCCATGAGACCTTAAATGTCCATACATTACAATGTGTCTAAATATCACTTACATACTAAACATGTTTAATAATGTTTGCAATGCAAACTAGGACAATGTTAGCTTTCTTGAAATGGGGATCTATGTCTGAAAGCAATATAATGGTTGACCCCTACAACATGTTATAGTAGGACTCACCTCTGTGCTGCTGGGATATAATGTGAGTTGTGCATACATTAGTCCTTGGCTTCATTTAGCATCTTCATTTCTTTTGCCCTGCTAGTAAGATTGTTTCTGTTTGGGGATTTCAATTAAATACTCTACCACGAAGGGCTTGCTTTAAAGGTTAATACAACAGATTATTTCTCTGCAGTGTAAAAATGAGCAAGTTGTGGTACATAATTACTTGACGTATTTTACTGATATTATTATAAAATGTATGTTGACCACAACCTGAGTCAGGACTTCACTGTAAGATCCCTAAAATCTTGTAATCTGGTGATCTTGGTTGAACTGTGAAGAAATGCATAAGGTATATGAACAGCTCGTTAACTAAATTAATTACAAATAGATTCATCCATCACTGGGTAGCCTTGAAAATGTGTGTTTATACTTATATCCTGTTGACCATTCTTTCAGCTCATGTCTTATACTTCAGAACATAGGAAGGTGATATTTGTTATCTTGCTTGATGGAACAATGCTGAACTCTCTGTAACATGATCTTTTCATTCAGATGGCTAATTTTTCGATCAAAATAATAGCTTATCACAGTCATAAGTTATCTTTACAAAATACCTGAAAATACTGTGGTTAACTGCCATGCTGAAGTGTGTATGCCGCATGTTCACCCTTCCCTTTGTAATACTGAAGAAAAGCAGCCAAGAATTTCATCCTGATTCTGGGTTGGTGCTTTATTTGTCATTGTGTTGTTGGGATGAATAGAACAGAACATATTATAAACTCATGGATTGTGAGTTCTATTAAAAACATAATACTATTTTATATAAATCTTATCCTAATAGCTAGCTAATTTAAATTGTTTCAGATTTTTAGGCACCATTGTGCTGTAACGGGATTTTATAGGAAAGTTGTTTTTGGTTTCTAAAATGCATCATTTTCCTCACTGTTGAAATACCATATTGACATGTTACAAATATATTAGAAGTTTTATTTAAGTATGATGCATTAATCATCCTGATGAGGGTGAGGTCCAGTCCTATCTATGTTTCACAGGGAATAGTCCCGTGGAGATCTACACATGATGAACTTGGACCTTGGTGAAAATTCTGCATGCTTTTGTGAATAAGTATGTAAGACAAAACCCCACTTCTTCCAGATATAGAGGAAAAGAAAATATTCAGTAGGACCATGCACTTTGAATTTGTTTTAAATTATCCATGCTCTTTTTATATTTGGGTTGATATAGTCAGTGAGCCTGTGTAGCCCAAAGTTCCTCTGAAGACGACAGAAAAATGTATAGAAATTTAAGGCCTTTGAAAGTTTTGATCTTCATCTGTGCATCTTCCTCTTTCCCAAGTTGGCATACACATGATGCAGTCTTCAGAGAAAGACCAACACTGGATGATAGGGTCCAATCAAGGGTTAGAAAGATTGCTTTTACTCAAAAATTTCTGTAGAAGAAAACATAAACCATTCTAAAAACTATTCTGACTATATATTGGAAATTTTTGACTTGAGAGAAATGCCTTCAGTTTTCCTCTAGAATATGTTCTTTTTATTAAAAATTAAATAGATATATGTAAAGCTGAGGAAAATAGGCAATATTTTGAAGATAAATATATTCTTTTGGGAACTGTATGCAATCAGGCACATTGTATGAGAGAATTATAAAGTAAAATAATTTATAGATTTCAGTCATCTTCTGGTGACATTGGCTCCTGTTGCCACTGAAATGCACATCAAAACACTTCAAAAGAAACTGGAGATTGTCTTCATTACATATCTTCAGTGCTGCATCACTAGTGGATAGGGTGAATTCTGTGATCGCAGTCTCCTTTTCAAAAATATCCTTTTTCTAGTACTTGACATACTAGTTTTGGAATTTTTCATAGTCTAAAGATGATTTATTTAATAACATAATAAGCATTATTATTTAAATGCTCTGAAATAGTTATTATACTGTGTATGTTACTTAAGCTTATTGAAAGTCACTTCTATATTGTGTGTTATTCTGGCAGTAACTATATCAAGGAGCTTCCCAAACTTTTTGTTTTGTGATATTTGCTTGTTCTTAATGTCATCTTTCATTATGATTTTATTATTACCTGCCAGTTAGCTAGTTTTATTATGTCCATCCAGTCTTTACTTTTTCAGGAGGGTAGTTTTAATCGTTTTATATAAATGAGCCAGGGTTTATACACATTTTATTGCTTTTTGTTTTCTTTTCAATGTTCCGTCATGTTAGACTCTGTTGTACTCATGGAGTTTTAAAATCTGGTGTACAATAGACACTATAAAAACAAAATTGCATGTTTCCTTAAAGAGTATTTCATAATAACAGAGCAAGATCCTGTTTTGATCTTAAGTTCTAACTTAGGTGATTTTGATTTATATTGTATATAGCAATCCTTTTTGCTCTGCCTATATTGTGTTTAGTCCTTATTTTGGCAACAGTTTACCTGCGTAGAACTTAGTGTCTTATTTTTGCCTACTATTTAACTGGCTGTTGCTATTTTTATAGCAACCTGTACTCAGTAACAGCTAACCTTTCACACTGTGAACGCACCCAAAAAGAAGCACTCTCATTAATGATCATAGTAATCCTGAGCAGCAAATAGAGCTTTATCTGTCAGTTCCAAGAAAAAATACTATCTGAAATAATTTGTGTAATATGAGATAATAAGAGATTAGTGCATCTGTTCCAAAGAGCCTGACCTTCAAACCATCAGCTCTGCAAGAGTCAAACGCCATGGTGTAATCCTGCTATGAAAGGCAAGTTTGTTTTACTTTTGTATTTTTTGATCTTCATCCATCAACTAATATATATTGAAATCCCTGGAAAGATGTAGTACTACTTGGCTTGAGTTATTCTGTGCTGATAGAGACTAAAATTACTGTAAAAGGCAAGTTTCTGTTTAGCCAATAGTAAGCCTAGGGCCATTAAAAGGTTTGCTTATATTTTCATTTTCTGCCACATACTCTGGGGAGGCATCTTTCGATATACTATCTGCAAGTAAATTTGGATTTTGAAATCTGTGATTCAGGCGGGCTGATAGATTATTGTAGTTTTTCATGTTTGTTTTTATGATGTGGATTTGAAAGTTCTCCTTTATACCGAGCAGTTTGATTTTCTACTACCCCTTCTCATTTTCTTCAGTGCTGACGTTCATATGCAATTTTTGTTTTCCAGTTTATTTTAAAATGGTTGTCATCTCTTCATCTGTAATAGGTTTGTCAGCACCCTCCATATCAAAATAGCAATAAAATTTAATGCGCAGTCTTAGTCTCTGGTTTCGGACCATATAGAAAGAGGAAAATGGCCTGTTAAATTGGAAGTACTGGAATTAGCTTTATATTGTACTGTAATGTCTGTTATTAGTATACATGGAGCAACATTTGCAGATATTGTATGTGTTCAAGAAAAACGCATTTGATCATTAAACTTACTAATATGCCTGCACTGTTGCATTAAAAATTGTAGTTCAAGTAACCCTGTGTTTTAGTTGGCATACCAGTTTGGAAGTGTTTTCAAAAACCAGAAGTTTGGGAGGGAGGGGGTTTTTTCTATAGAGATAGGCTGTATTAGCACCACTTCATTTTCTTTTTCCATCTCATCCTGCCTTGTCTTTGAAAGGGCTTTAAAATTTGGTAAACACTCTCTGTCTGCTTATATTTATTAGCTCTAATTCAGATGCTCTCAAATATGGATTTATAATATATAGCTAATTCCCCCTTCTGCTTATATTTGTCTTAGCTTTTTATCATGTTTGTAACAGATTAATTATATGAGTAATCTATTCTCAAACAAGCCAACAGTTGCGATAAAGAAATCATGCTTTGTAATAAATATTTAGCGTAATTTACCAGAGAAAACACAGAATAACTTTTCCTCTATCCGTACCCTTTCTGCCTGGTGTCTGTGGGCTGTTGTCTCATCTCCTTTGCCTTTGAGAAAGGCAAGTGCTTCCTCACTAAGCAAGGTTTGCAGCCCAGAAAGGAGAGCTGAGGACAACGAGAAATGGGCAGCCAAGGGGACCTGCAAAAATAACGTGGATTCATTTTTAATGGCAAAAGGCAAGGTGTTACGGAAAATCCTGCTATCTCACATTTCTACCTACTTTTCCCAGTAATCAAAGCAATACGGGTGCTGTGGCAATATTTTGTGCTGGTGTCTGTCTGCAGCACAGTTGAACCTTTACGTCTTGTCAGTAGAGTTTTCCTCAGTGCATATTTGATAATGGACATAAACCAGCAATACTGGATGCAAACCTTAGGATTTCATAGCGGGGTTATGCCAGAGCATTCATTTGGGAAGTTCGGCCGAACGGTCTGTCTCTAAACTGAGCCTTCATGTACAGTTATCCACTTTCAATAATATAAACACAAAGGGAACGATTATATCTTATAGTTATGCGGTGTTTACCTGGCACAGACCCACTGCCCAAGTTGGTAGGCGTTGTTACACACTGACTGCTGTAACTAATGTAAACCTGTTTGACGGTAATGCCACAAACAGCTGGTTTAAAATGGAAACATTCAGCGACTGGCTCACTCGCTACTTACCTGTTTTAACTACTACTGTGAATAAAAAAAAAAAGCTGATGAAAGAGATAAATTTGGCACCAGGACTGCCATTAAGCAGATTTGAACTCTACCTGACCAAAACAAAGAGCGTCCCCTGAGTTTTTAGCCTCCCTTCTGGCAGCTGTTGCCTGGGCTAACCTCAAATGTGAAAGGTAGCTCTGTATGTCGTCACAACATAGCTGGCTTGGGACTTTATATAGTCACATTTTAAAAGAAATTCAAAACCAAAATAAACCTTAGCACAGGTACTTTGGCTGAAGAGCATGGCTGTATTTTACTGTAGCTGAAACTTCAGTGGGATCGCTGATGATGATACGAGCTCCAGCAGTGCAAAGGCGACTTCAAAAACAAGATGCAGGTTTGTGTTCAGGAATGTGGAAAGATTAAATGGAAGTTTATTTTAGGGTGTGGTACTTTGGAGGTTGTCCAGAAAAATTTACTCTGTAGAGGGTCTGAGGCTAATATTTCAGGACACAGAGGAACTTGAATTTGCTCTTCCTGCAGTGGTGGAGGAACAAGCCAAGCTTTTCGTCGGCCTTTCCATTACAGATCCAGAAGAGCAGGTCTGTTTGTGCTGGTTTTGGCTGGAGTAGAGTTAATTTTCTTCGCAGTAGCTAATAGGGGGTTATTTTGGATTTGTGCTGGAAATACTGTTGATAACAGAGGGATGTTTTTGATATTGCTGAGCAGTGCTTACACAGAGCCAAGGCCTTTTCTGCTCCTCACCCCATCCCACCAGCCAGGAGGCTGGGGGTGCACACTAAGCTGGGAGGGGACACAGCTGGGACAGCTGACCCCAACTGACCAAAGGGATATCCCATACCATAGGATGGTCATGCCCAGCACATAAAGCTGGGGGAAGAAGGAGGAAGAGGGGGACATTCAGAGTGGTGGTGTTTGTCTTCCCAAGTAACTCTTCCACATGATGGAGCCTGGCTTTCCTGGAGATGGCTGAACACCTGCCTGCCGATGGGAAGTGGTAAATGAATTCCTCGTCTTGCTTTGCTTGCACGTGCAGCTTTTGCTTTGCCCATTAAACTGTCTTTATCTCAACCCAGGAGTTTTCTCACTTTTACTGTTCTGATTCCCTCCCCCGTCCCACCAGGGGTGAGTGAGTGAGTGCCTGTGCGGGGCTTAGTTACTGACTGGGGTTAATCCTGGAAAGGGGTTTTGATCATACAAGTAAGAAATAGAAGGAATTATTTTTCCTGGGACAAGTTGAAGGAGCATAAAGGAGGAAAGGCTGTGACCAAAGTGGGGGCATTCTGGGAGCCTATGGCATGAAAGCCTTCCCTCCATGGGTTTTTTATTCGAACTTTAAAGCTCTGTTGAGTTTCCCCGAGCAAGAGCCTGAGTGGGAGGGAACTGCTCAACATGGCAGTGTGGTCTCAGAGCCTTTGCCATGTAATCCTGAAGGCATGTCTGGGGAGGATGACATGCACACATCAGCAGCTACCAACATCAGCATTTCATTCCTGCCATGGCATTGCACTGATCTTTGGAAGATAAATCTTTCCATTTAATTGTTTATTGTGGTTTGGTTTGTTTTGTTGGTTTTTTTAACGTACATCATGAGAGAATTGCATACCATATGACTACCTGTTTTTCAAAAAGGTGGTAAACCACCCTCTCTGGTGTTCTGAGCGTCACTTCTACATGCATAATGCAGAACAAGAAGATACAAATTACTTTAACCATGACATATATAGGAAATATGTGCCTATGGAATGAAAATAGGTGGACATTTCTGCATAGGTGTGACATGAGATATACTGCATCCCTACTGCAGAGGGCTTTGAATTTGTTAGTCACCTACACAGTATTTGCAGTCATAAAGGCCTGTTATATGTTTATTTGCTGAAATGCACAATCTCATTTGGGGCAATTTTCTCATTAATTTTATGATACTTTAGATAATCAGAACTTCACCATAACTTGAAGTTCTGCAGAGAAATTTATTGCATGCATGTTTTTCATTTTTTCCCCATTACAATTATTTTAGAAATAGTTTTATTCTTCTTGCTTGACAATACTGACTCATTTGCTTTATCCTTTCTCTCTTTAATCTACCTGATACTTAAATCCACTATATATATTATGCTAGATATGTCCTTTCTTTGTAAAAGAGAGTGAGAGAAAGCACAATGGTCCCTGCAGTGCTTGAATGCCAAGCTGATAAAGATGTGTTAAATTGATTGATTCTTAACCATTTGCAAGAGGAAAGCATATTACTTTTTCGGAATAGATTATCAGAAAAACTGAACAATTGAACATGGAAATGACCATATGGCAAAGCCCATTTCCTTGAAATGGAGTTTAAAGACGAAACAACTAATCAAAAAATTAAGTGCTGTTCTCAAAATGCACATGGGCATTTAGGAGACAGTGAAACTTTGGCTCTGGTGTGCTCAAGTCCCTCTAACACAGTAACATCATTGAGACTTCTTTTGGAACGTCACTGTAATTTAATATTTAATGCTGATTTGATGCTTTCTCAGCTTTCTCAGCTTTGCAATCTTTCAGGTGGTTTTATACCAAAATTCATGCAGATTGAGCCAAAATTGCCAAGATACAGAAATGTGTTTCTGGGTTTATGTGACTCTCCTCATTCAGTTCTGAATAGCACTGTTTAAAAAAATGCATCAGCCAAGGTTGCCAGGAATATTTTGTGCTCTTCTCTACTTCCGTATCACTAGAAAATACACTGTGATGGATTTTTGTAACCTTTTGGCAATATATTATGAAGTGCTAGCTGGCAGGTAGTTCAGTACTTTTTTTTCACTGCAAGGCCCTATAATGTAATCACGGTTGTAAAAGGAACTTGTGAGAGAAGCAACTTGATCATTCCTCGCAGTGCTGCAGTGCCAAGTGGTTACAGGAGAACGAGGGAGAGGCAACGCCAGGACCCCAGAGATTTATTCTACCCAGAAAAGGCACAAGATATTTAAACAAAGGTGAAGCTGCTTTGTCTGCCAGCTGCTTGCTAAGGATTATACTGTAGCCGATGTTTAATTTTGCTTGAACCAGAGGTAAGCCTGTATTTTCTGTACGTTACTGTGATGAGCCTACTTCGTCTGATTTTCAAGTGTGTGTTAGTCTAGGGTTGTAACTTTGCAATGCTACAGTCACTGAGGAAAAAGCTGTGCCAGTGTGATGCTCCACTGATCTGATACACTAGGAGTGATCTCTAAAGGCAGGCTAGTAACATTTTTAAAGGGAAATGTAATACCCACCTGGGAGGTGCCGGTAGTGGTAAAATAAAACTTGAAGGGTTTCAAAGTTGCAGGCTGAACAGATCGGACTACAGAAAAGGTACCGCACATTCAGATTGATCCACAGGATGCTAATTGTTGCAAGAAAAAGTAGGGGAGTGTTTCTGAAGATGTAATGTCTCGTGATTGTGTAAACGTCTCCTGACTGATAAATGCTGTGCTGTTAAATTAGGGTTGAGCTATTCAGAAACTTTTCAACCGTACAAAAAAGCATGTAATCCCTTTCTACTAGAAGATGCTTAGGCACCAGTCGTTTTGACATTTTTATGGAAATTACTGAAAGAATTATACTTTCGGTTGCCATTACGTACATCACATAATTCTCAGGAAATCTTTTGAAAACGCATAGCAATAGTAAGTCTTTTTATTAATGATGTCTTACAAAGTGTCTTATTGGTGATACCATTTTGTAAAACAATGTCTTTTAGTAATCATGCTGTCATTTTATGTTTTTAATAATAAATACTGAAGTAATTGTGAATGCTTTTATTTTAAAAGTCTCAAATTTACTAAAATTGTAATGACTGCCTGGAACCAAAAAATATGTCATGCAGTTACTTTAAAATGTTTAGATTTTTAAAGAAATGAAATGTTGCTTTAGTTTATCTGAAGAATCTCTTTTACATCCTTCTGCGTTATGATTCTGTTTTCCCCTCCTGTACTATTAACTGGCAGCTGTGTCTCAGCACCCTTTCAGTGGACAAATGTTCTCTCTGTACCATATGTCGGTTCTCTTCCAAGGGTTGGCTGGTTGTAAATAATGTTGTAATACAGGGCTGTGTTTTGCTGTAAAAATGTTACTGTTGAAGTACAAACAGCTCTTCTGAGGTTCTTATTTCATTCTGTCTTGCTTTCTCCTCCAGTCAACAAAGCCAAAAGTGTATGAGAAAGTGGGTGCTTGAAATTTCATAAACTTTTTATGTAGTAAATATTTTGTTGGAAACCTGCCTTTGTTGTGTTACTAATCAAATTTCACTGAAATAGGCTTTAAAAGTTAGAACTAGGCATGTATACCTATTACTAGTTTCATTCATATGTTCTGCCTTTATATAGCTCTTTGCAAATGTGTGAACAAGGTAATTAAGATGCTGTTATTTCTGTATGTTTATAAAGTGTGTTTAGTGCAATCCCAACAGTAAAAACTCATTATCATATATCATCACTAATTGCCTTATTTTGGCTGACAGACAGTGGCTCATTTTACTTCATTGCAAGTATGTGGACAAAACTATTAATGTGAAAGTCTTTGGATGAAAAATACTAGTAATTTCAGAAGCTGTAAGTGAACTTCTAAGCAGATAGCCTTGCTTTTCCTTAAGATACGTATGTCCTGGTTAGACATGCATTTTCTTCCCTGACATGAGAAAATCATGTGTATCAGGATAATCATACAGAAACACATGCTTGTTTGTACTTTTTTGTTTTCAGTCAATATGTGTGAGACCATCTGTTTTTTTAAGGAGATAAGATTTGTAAAAGCAGTTACTCAAAGTTCTAAAGCCATTGTCAGGTAGTAAATAATGGCCTGATTTTCAAATTCTTACTTGCATTTGGTTTGAGCGTGGACCTTAAGCAGTTCCTGTCATTTGTTTGCAAAGTACTACTTCAGCTTCACAGAAGTCAGTAGGAGCTGCTAGATAAGCAAAGTTACCTTCCTTTGAAATCAAAGTGCAGACTGTTGAGTCCTAGTTTGCAAGTTTGCGTTTCAGAGAGTAACGTAGTCAAAAGCTGAGATTCTGCAGTACACTAGCTAAAGTATCATCAAAGCATTAATATAACCATTAACAGCATTTCAGTGAAATCTCCTTTTGTTAGGATTGGTGTTTTGTGTTCCTTTGTCTCTAAATATGTAAAAAAAAAATACTGTGTGTATTATAAGGACTAATTACATTGTCTTTGTTGTATGATCTCAAAATATTTATTGGGAATTAAATTGGTTTGCCAGCTGAATATGTGAATTTATAAATACAGTTGTGAGATAGTTTTTTTTCAAACTGCTGATAAAAAGGTACATCTTGACAAATTATCACACCTGAAAAGGTTCATATTCTTTCTAGAAGGTTTTGTTATTTATAATAGTATAAATGTTGTCTGTGAATTTGTGTTAATAAATAGAAATGGGAAGAAGTACATGATGGTTTGTATTTGGATTTTAAACCTTGGGTTTGACACCACAGAATATAAAGAATGTTCTTCTTTCTTTGAATGTGTTGTGTGATAGTTGGAAGAAACATTTAAAAGACCATTACTGCAATATTTCAGATGTCTTTTTGTAAACAGCATTATATATTCAGAAGAGTATAGCAGAATACACAGAATGAAAAATACAGTGGTGTTGCGGGATATAAAGTCTAAGAAACGTTTGTATTTAAATGTCATATTTTTTACTATTTTATCTTCTGTCCATAGTTGCTATGTACTTTCAGTCTTTGTGATCAATCTACTGCTGAGTTCATCTGAGAGATGTACGCATGTAAAAAAACAAATGCTGTTTGAATTATTTCTTCTTTTCTTTCTCCGTTCTACAACTATAAGCCAAGGGCACTTTGTCAATTCATGTGTAAATATATTTTGTTGTTGTTTAAAAGTGCTACATGCAGAGTGAGTGGGATGCTGCAGAACTTGTAACTCAGCAGGTTTCCGAGCAGCTAAATTTGAGGTTGTGAAGTCAGTAACACATCAGAAAGGACCAGAAGGAAATGTGCCCCTTGGCTTTTCTTTTTATAGTTCCTTGAATTGAGGAAGACCCTTACGATTCCAGTTGACATAATCCTGTTGGTGTCTTGCACAGTCAGTGTGCAAAGCAACAGTATGGTCACAGTCCTGCCAGGTTTCAGTCAGGGCGGGCTTGGAGCTGTAGTCCTTTCTTCGGGTGCATGAGCATGCTTGATACCATGAACAATTTGCCCTTGAGTAATGCAATGACCTTGAGTATTAGTACTCTTCTTTTTATCTCTTTCATGAGTGGATTTAGCGCTGATGTATACTTTGTTCTCTGGAGCATTCTTTTGAACCAGTCACAAATTTTCCCTGCCACTTACTCAGGTGCTGCATGTGTGTAAATTTGGTTCTTTTTTTGGTGCTAACTAACTAGTAGCCCTCAGGTATGATTGTGGGCAATGCTTGCTCAAGGCACCTCTCCCTATAGGCGGTACATAGAAGGCCATGTCAGAATTGTTGTCATCTGCCCTACAGAGGTCTCTGACACTTTCCTATTGACTAAGTTACCAAGCTTATGTCCTTGCATTTTTTTGTATGTCGCCTAGCCTTGTCCCATGGCATGTAAAACACACCTGGGCATCACAGGATAAAAACTTTGCTCCAGCAGGTTGTGGCGTAGCCCTCCTGTCATTTCAGACTTACTCTACTGAAACAAGAGCAAAATGTATTAATTGCCTCCAGGCATCTCATAGAGCCCAGAGGTAAAGTCAAGCCAGTGGTGATGCCATGTGCAGTCATGCCTTTGCTAAGGGCACTCATGGATACAAGTAATTTTGGGCCATTTGTCCTGGCATTGTCCTCTCTGAATTGGATGCCTTTAGAGGAATCTCTGGTAGGCCATCTTAATTCCACAGGTACTATCACTGACCCTTTCTTGCTAATATAATTCTGTTCCACTGATATTTTGTGCAAATGTAAGATAGTGCATACACTAACAAGCTTGCTTTTTGCTCTTCATCTTTCCTTAAATCACGATCTCCATTAATTTACTTTGTCTGAGAAAACCAAAATCAAGGACCAATTTCGTGTCAGAACAAAAAGGGACTATAAGCTATATTTATAGTAGGTAGACTGAAATAGCACATTGCACACACTCATCAGAGGTGTTGTAGAAGACTGTTGATGAACTGCAAAATGCTTACAAGCTCTATATATTTTGTAGCTGCAGATGGCTGCTTTACGATCTTCTTGCATCAGTTGATAAATCTGCAAAAATGTTCATCACGGTTGCTCTGTAGTAGTTTTTCTCTAGTTTCTACCAGTTAAACTATGTGTTTACATGCGATTTATGCACATCAATCTGCATTTCTGCATGCAGAAAGCCTTACACAATTAGCAAAGCAGACAGAAGCATACAGACAATTTTGGAGCAAATTTTGCCCCTAAATGGCATTCAGTATAGAGACAATTTATCTTCAGTCAGCACAAAGAATATAGTGTAAATTACACAGTGCAGGCAAATGACTGTAACATATTATAAAATGTAATTTTACATATCAAACTAATAAAAATCAGGATCAGAACCAAACATTCTCCAACAGATATCCACACAAGAGTTAGAAAATCTTCTCAATGTATCATAGTATATTTTATGAGCTTGTATTTTTCATATAAAGACAGCATCTCAAAGATATGTGCATAACTGCTAGATTAAAAGTAAGACAAGATGAAAATGAAGTTTAATAAAAAAAAAAATTATCAAGAGCAGGAGAAACACCGAAGTTGTTTGGATCCTGTATTTCATTGTGCAGTCAGGGCAGGACTGGAAGTTGTACCTACCCCAGAGTGACTTCATGTGACCAGGGCGCCTTTAGAAATAACAGCGTTTCCCAGCTCAGCTGTATGCTAAGCACCTCCCTCGCTTGCAGAACTAGGTTGTGCTGGGAAGTTTACAGGAGTACACCAACAAGATAAGCTGTTGTCATTACTTGTTGTGCTATAAGTGGATGAAAACTATGATACACATGACTGACCAAGGTTAAAACTTCCAAAACCTGTGTGATGTGTGTTTTGGTTCTTAGCCATGGGCAAAAGCAATTCCTTTTATGCTATAAAACTCATGATTTATTTTACCTTTCTGTCTTGGGTTAGTTTTATGTTATGTTTCTGATTGTACTGCAGAATATTAAGATTGAGGTTGTAGAATGAAATATGCAGGACTAGTTTTCTCAGGAAACATCGTGGATATTAGTAGCAGTTACAAGATGAGGCAAAATATTTTTTTTTTTTAATCTTTAACCTGAAAGAAAATGTTGATGAGAAAAAGAAGTAGTGGAATCCAACACAGTAAGACAGAGAGCAATGACTTGGAAAATAGTCAGAAAAAGACAATCTGGTATTTGCAGCACAGCAAGGGTGTGGACCTGCTTATGGCCATGCATGAGGATTCCTGCTTCATGGTCTGTGCATTTAAAAATCTGTGGAGCAAAGAAGTATGTTCAAGCAGTAATGTGGTTGTTATCCATGATAATATAAAATTACTTTTTAAAAAAAAAAAAAAACAACACTTGCTATTTTCAATCTCTGCTGTGGCTCAAAGCTAAAATATTCATTTCTGTAATTTAGGGAATGGATATTTTTTACAGTGATTATTTCTATGACTACATTCTTCATTAAGCTTTCCCAACTGCCTGGCTGTAATTCCTGAGTTTCAGCACTCACCATGTTGTCCAGGTGGTCCAGAGCAACATCTCTCTCCCGATTTATGCCAAGGTCATGATGATCTTGTAGCTACCTTTAGTGTCTCGTCACTCCCATTTCCTGAGCCATGGATACTCACAGGCAGACGGGTTCAGGTGCCCACATTTCAGGCTCTAACGTATATATTTCCAGTCATGCTGCCTGATCTAGCTGGCTCCAGAAAAGGCAGGGGGTAAACCACATCCATCTCACCTGCTTTGTGGGAGCAGACGGAAACAGGTGCTTTTAGACAGGTCCCAGCAAGAGAGAGAGGCACAAAAGAATATGGGTGGCAAATGCATAGCTACTGCAAATGTGACAGTCCTGCTTTGGTGTAGGGCTCTGCATGCGAGTTATACTTGCAAGGCTGCCTTTTGATTTTTTTTGGTGCTCAGCTTACCTTTCAGTGTTGTTATGCTGGACACATAATCTATTTTTAAAGATAAAGCTCAAGTCCAAAACTTAGCATTTTATTTTCTGCGTCCGGAGTCTCAGAAGTTCAAGCAAATACCTTCCACAGCCACCTGCCCTGGCTAAGAGTGGAGCCTGCTCTGCCTGGTGCACCATGTCTAGCCTACTCTACTCCACGTTTAGCAGAACTGAATAATGCCTTTTCAGCTGATCAAAGACCGGGAATTTGGATGAGTTGCAGTGGCCCACAGCAAAACCTCACAGCTGTTGGCCTCAGAAGGCAGTAAAGGATCTGTGGAAGTAGCTGATTTCTTCCACTCAGAGGCATTTGTTTTCTGCTTCTGGCTGGCCGTAGATAACAACCCCTTGTCCAGAATGCTTAAGAGGAAAACCACAGCCCCTTTTGCTGTGGTGATGTCTCCTCTAAGCCCAATATAATAATTCTTTATTTTTCGCTTTGGCCATGTTTGTGGTCTCTCTGCTAGCTCCAGAGAGGTTACTGTGATAACTCAGGGGGAGCTGCTCTGTTGTGTCGTTGCTCCTTGCCCTCCACCAGCTCCCCAGACCTAAAGAGTAAGGGCCAGCTATTTTCCACATCGCATTTAAACACCTTGAGCAATGGGCAGGCCGTGCAGAGGCAACCAAAGCCGTAACTTTTGTGTGAAGAAAGGTCAAGATCTGTCAGCTTCAAACATCAGCAATGCTCATGTGAAACAGGAAGGTGAAAAATTTTTCAGAGCAATTCAGTCTCCACAGCAGATGGAGGTGGAAGAAACATTTTCTTTTTCAGATGCTCCCCTGAGCAGGCTGTGAAAAGGAAGCACATACTCTGCAGAGAGAGAATGAGGGAGTACTGAAATGAAGGGGCAAATGCGGGAGTATTTTTTTGCATACACTTACATGAAACTTTGTCAAATCTATTACTTGCTGAGAGAAAGTAATGTTACCCATTGAATGATAGGCTGAACTTAATGAAGATCAGGACACTGAGCTAGAAGTCAACACATGCTGTCGTATCTCATAGACTCTTTGGTGGAAGTATTTCAGTTAAAGATCTTTGAGACCAATTATCATCATCTAGAAGCACAATTTCTGCCATGCAACAGCAGAATTCATTGTAGATCAGCTGTTGCACCTTGAGCCTATAACCACCCCTGTAAAGGACTGAGGAAGCTCTCCTTGCTCAAGGGTAACGTGAAACCTTCCAGGTGGAACTCATATTGCATTTTAAAGAATGTGTGATGGAAGCTTTTCCAAATGGATCAAGTCTTTAAACAATTTCACAAGATTCACATTATCCTGTAGTGTTCAGTAGCAAGTCTAGACTGTGAAGTCCATCATCTCCCAAACAAATTCTCCAAGGGTTAATTCTTTCTGCTTGGGAAGTGATGAGATCAGAAGCTACGTAAAGCTCACCATGTACTTTGAAGAATTTCTGTGGTGAAAAGTAAGATTTTGTTGAGTCAAAACACATCATTATGTTTTTGTTACTAAGTATATTGGTGCTTAACATTTTTCTGTGGAAAGTGTGAAGGATTTTTTCCCTTCTTTTTTTCTGTGAGAGTTGTAACTTCTTTTATAGTCACCCAACTTAACTAACAAGGTGGGTAGAAACACCTTACCAAGTATACAGTTAGCAGACACTATCACAGTCATCCTGTCGACATTCTGACTGTGTAAAGGTTATTAATAAGATGTCTAATTTCTGACAGTTTGCCCTAAAAAAGATCTTTAGGTTGCAGCCCTTTTAAAGAGAAGCCATTGCCAGTTTGCAACTGAAGAAGAGAGATTCGTTCTTTGATCAGAAGAGTCTTTTTGACTTATTAAATAGTAATGGTCAAGTCAGATCACTGTTGTTGGGGGAGAACTGCAAGGAAAGGCTTTGCTCTAAGTCGTCATCCTAACTATCGCTTCTTTTTCTCTGCTTTCAGAGGCTGGCAACAAGAAGCTAAAGAGCACGATACAAAGAAGCACAGAGACAGGAATGGCAGCAGAGATGAGAAGTCGTATGGTTCGACAGCCAAGTCGGGAATCCACTGACGGCAGCATAAATAGTTATAGCTCCGAGGGCAAGTAAGTGGCATTTAAAAATATTAATAATGTAGAAGTTTCTTGTCTTTGCAGGAAAACTTGGGATGTGAACAGAGGTCCCAGCTCTGGCTGAAGGGGATAGCTCTGTGTACTCTTCTTCTTGAGATGCTTCCTCTTGAAATGTTTGCAAAAATGAACTGTTTTAGGGGCATAACACAGATCTTTTGAAAACTGAAATTTAGAGAGAACTTCTTAAGGATTCACATTTTCCCTGTCATCCAGTGAGGCGTTTTGTTCATCGAAAGACAACTACGTTCAGACCACATTATTCAAAACAGAACATAGGGGTACTTTTCCTTTGAGTTATGTTTGGATTAACTCAGAGTTAAACTTCAGATGTTATATGTAAAACCCTGTGATATGAAACTCTGCTCAGTAACACTATATACAAAGAAAGTTTAGTTTGGAGTTGGTCCAGGTCTCTTATTGGGAATTGTAAACCCAGAGTCCAGCTGCCCCATCAGCTGAAATCAGACAGACAACTGTGGGGAACGGGGCAGCTGTTTTCATTCACTGCTGAGTGACTCAGTATGAAGGAAAGGAGAACAAAGTCAGTGCGTGAATACTCCGTCCTCCGCACAGCTCTCACTGGGACTCTACCATGTGTGCCAAGGCGCAGTGGTCACTAGGGTACTTTTATAAGATGCTTCTCCACAAAAGGGGAAAACAGGGATAGGCAAATGCACCCTATAGACCTGGAAAAAATGAGAGATTGGAACCCCTTTGGCTTCATCTTTTTATATGCTTATCGTGTTACCACAATTACTACTGCACATTGTGTAAGTACAAAGAGCCAGGGGCAGCCATGATGGTGGCAAGGAGCTGTGTAAAGGTGTAATTTATCCATCATCAGATGACCTCACCATCCTCATTTTTTTACGAGGGTGGTGTCATGGGTAGAGTGACGCACTTCACTTGTGCAAGAGAGAAGCAGCCATATGTTTATTGGCTGAACAATGTTTAATAGTAAATGAGATGATGATTTAACAGTATTCGATGGCAAGGTACACTTGATTATTTACTGCACAGAGGACAGGGTCAGACAAAACTGTCAGGGAGACTCCGGTGGAGTTTCAGAAAGGATCCCCTTGTGTTTTCAACTTCTCAGATGGAAGTTTAGGTGTGGCTAGGTCCAAACTTAGTCTCAGACTTGGTCAACAATATATCTGAAGGTTTATATGTGCAGAGTCAATCCTGTATACCACTTAGCTAAGATTTGAAACTTTAACATGCTGTTAATCACTTACCAAGGATCTACTGCAGCAAGGAGTCTCTCAGCTCAAGGGGACATCCTGGCATGCAGCCCACTGCCATGCAGGAGAGCTCAACGGGCCCTGGGCTGTCCACTATTTGTGGAGTAAGATAATTGACAGTTCTATTTGCCCACTGACTACAGAAGTTAGTTTATTTCAAACTTGGCTTGAGTCAGAGCTTGACCAGCCCTGTTAGCTGGGAGCATTGTTCAAATTAGCCCTTGGCTATTGCATCTTTATCTGTCTCCCCCAAATCCTCTTCGGGTCGGATACAGCCATCACAACCAGATGCAGCCATTAGGATTGCCACTGGTGGTTATCACTTGAGCAGGGTTGTGGAAATAAAGGTCAGGATGGGGCCAGGGGGAGCACGCCGCCACAGGTGGTGAGGCACTGGCACAGGTTGCCCAGAGGAGTTGCAGAGTCCCCATCCCTGCAAGCATTCAAGGCCAGGCTGGATGAGGTGTTGAGCAACCTGGTCTAGTGAAAGGTGTCTCTGCACATAGCAGGGTGTTGGGCTAGATGATCTTTAAGGTCCATTCTGACCCAAACCATTCTATGATTCCATGATACGCTAAGAATTGCAAGAGCCATGTAAGAAAAACAAACTCCATCATGAATAACTCAAACCCAAAGTAGGTAAGTATCTAATGAAGAATGAGGGATGAATAAAATATTCCAGTATTTTTACCAGTATGTTTCTGATAGGGCATTATCTTTACCCTTTCCACACTCCATCCTGCCATCCTCCTTCTCTGTGCTGCAGTGTCAGTCTGTAAGGCACCAGTTACTCACTGTGGTGACAAAGGTCCCAATAAGCTGGACCCTGCTAAGGAGGAGCTGGGGGAGCCTGTTTCCCTGGCTAGCAGTGCGGGAAAGACAGGAGCCCAGCACCGATGGTGAGGACCTTCTCAGGGGAACAGCCTAATCCTCTGCTCCACCCTCAGGGTGTGTAAACAGATTTGGCCAGGCTGAGACAGCCAAGGTCTGGGTCTGGAGGTCACAGCAAGTGTCTAGGGGACAGAAACCACAAGGTAGAGCCTTACATTTTTGACTTGAGAATCAGCCTCTGAATAAGGCAGTGAAGAGAGCAAGCCTCGGAGGTAAACGGAGTGCTTGCTTCTTGTTGGGACATAGTGCAGACTTGGTGTGCATAGTGGGACTTAGTTTGAAAATTATCCTTTGGAACTAGATCCATCTTCAAGGTGAAGTGAGCTATCATAAGCTGGTAGTCACACTATCTGCATCTTATGTCTTGTTCTTGCCTCCTTAGCTCCCCATCTCTTGCTGCTCCAGCACCAGTTCTGCTTCTGACGGTTCTCCTTACCCCTCTCAGTGCTCTCATACAGTAGATTTCTTCACATCTGACCACATTTGACATGCTTTTCTGTGCCATACAGCTCCCCAACTTTTCAATGTTTCTGTCCCAGACTTTTGGTTTGACAGAGTTGCCAGCTCTTCTGGTTGAATCCTCAACTTTATTTCCTGACTCCAAACCCACTGCACACTTGACCTTAAACACTGTCCCTGATCTACACACACCTATTCCAATCTCTGGCAAGAGTAAAGAGTAAAAGTGAGACCAGTGAAGTGAGAACACCACCAGTATCTAACAGTGACTCTGAAGAGCAGCCTAAGAGAATGGGACGAAGGAGGCAGATAACAAAACTCGGGTGAAACAGTTAAATACATCTTTCTGAAATGAAGAGAAACATTCCTTAAAGAAGACACAGTGCCATAGGCAAAAGGGATACCAGAGGGCTCTGTTCAGTGTAGCGCTGTATTTTGTGGCTTAGAAAGCTGCTCTGAAGTAATTGTATTCTATGATTCTGTGATTTAGCTATAGATCAGATCCTCAGCTGTTCTGCAAACCTGCACGAGTTTGATAGAATAATGTCTACAGCAGCTCTGGGTTTAGATCACAGTGAATGAAGATCATTAAATGCAGAGCTTCTTGTAAGAAAGATGACCAATACAATCTTCTACTGTTTCACCACTTCCCCCACATGCATCACTGGCTTTTTTATAGAACATGAGTTGGACACAACTGCAAGGTGGAGACAAAGCCGCACAACTACAGTGCATAATCAGGGGTACATACACTGTGCCAGCTGATCCTAAAATCTTGTCCCTCACTCTCTCCTCCTTCTGGGCCGTTTTCAAACATTAGAAATGACACCTTTAACTTCATATGTTATTTATAGTGTGAGCATGAATCAGGTTTTGATAGCGCCTTCTATTCAGAATAGAGAAGCTGTTTTTTTCCTGTCTCTTGGGAGTTTCCCATGAAAATCAGCAAGAGCTTGACTTTGGTTGCTCGAGTAGTATTTTGTCTGCAGTCCAGTCTTGATGTTACTGTAGGTGGGTGATGATGACAAATAGGAGATGCTTATGTTAAGTTTGCATGGGTTACTTTTTCTTGTGTGTGTACATTATGATACTAACTTTATTTCCAGGATTACATAGTTCACTGACAGTGTCATGCCTCATCCTGCATTTCCTAAGACCAATCAGATGTGTAGCTCAGCTGAGAGTGCAGATTCCTGCAGTAGGTAGCCCAGGTACCATGTTATGTTCTTCTGCTTGACCCATAACTGGAGTTCAGTGAATTAGAATTAATACACATTAAGGTGAATGTGTACTTCACAACATTCATTCTTACGTGTATAGCTGGAGGTGTCAGAAAAGCAAGAGTGCTCTCAAATGAACATTTTCAATGTCGTTAGTCAGTCCATAGCAAAATGTAACACAATTTGGGGAAAAAGGCCAAAGCAACAAGCAAGAAACTTTTCACAGCAGGAGCAAGAGTGAATGGGTAGTGCCACTGTGGAGAGAAGGAAATTGTGTGTCTTATCAGGAAGGGTGGGCTTGAAACCGCATGTCAAGGTTAGGTGAATGCTGTAACTGGCAGGCTGGTGGTTGAACTGGAGACCTTGAGGTTCTTGTCCTCCATCTAAAGAAACTACCTTAAAAAGATTTCTTAAAACTAAACTTCTGTGAAAAGCTTACCTTGTGGTCAATCAGACTTTTTCAATGGAAAGGACTGTGCGGATATTTTCTGGCCAGCTTTAGTTACAGGCAGTCTATATGTTTATGCAGGCATAGCGAGAGCAGTTAGTCTTGAGGAGAGAAATGGGCTTTTTCTATCCAGCTAACTGGGGTTTGCAAGGAGCTTTCAGTGTGAATTGAATGACTGGAGCACATAAGCTTGATCTGTTGAAATCTAAGCTTTTTGCACTGATGTTTTTATTAGGAAGTTTTCTAAGTATTCTCTCCAGTCTAATAGGAAATTTCCTTTGAGGAAGAAGCATATAGTGGATGGCCTGCTGGTAAGGATGCTATCTAGACTTAGTTCAAAGTCTGTTCTTCTTTCCTCATAATTGTGATGAGGAAGTCAAAGCTGAGTCTCTCCACCATGGATCGTTCTTTCTCTCTTCTCTCTCTCTCCTTTTTGTTTCTTTTGTTTTGTTGGTTTCTTTTGTTATTGTTTGGAAGCTGTATGTCTATTTGAAAGAAGTGGAGATTCTGGATACAAGTAAGCAGCTTGGAAAAGCACATATCATGGAATCATAGCATGGTTTGGGTTGGAAGGGACCTTTAAAGGTCGTCTAGTCCAACTCCCCTGCAATGAGCAGGGACATCTTCAGCTAGATCAGGTTTCCCAGAGCCCTGTCCAACCCGATGAATGTTTCCATACGCTCTGTGCCAATGTATTACAGTTCAGTTAGTGTCCTGAAAGAGGGGTGGGTACCAGCTGTAGATGCAGATGTGGCTGCCAGAGTATTTTGGCTAGGGAGTGGCATTAGGTTTAGCTCTAATCAGTACTAGTATTACCTGCCTCTTTACTGCTTCATTAAACAGGTGCAGCAATCACATTAATTTAGTGTATACATCGGTTTTCTCTGTTTGTTCTACATGATGTGGATGGGGTTTGGATGTATGTATCAATATAAAACAGTATTTTACAAGGTAAATCAACATTCAAGAATGAAGAATGATAGGGTATTAAATTTCATGGGGCTTTTTATGTTTTCTCTTACAAGGTCACTTATAGTTTATTCACCTGTCAGGCTTTTCACTTCCCATGGAGAACTCCTTACAAAGAACTGTTTTATGGACTGCTTTGCGTCCATGTGCAGAATTACTACACTTCTTTGGGGTCCTTGGGAAACAGCTCATTCCTGATGCTGCAGAACAACTTGTGGTTGCACATCCTGACCTGCTTGCCTTGTATCAGTAACAGTTTTGAGGTAGATACTGTAGGACAGTAGAAATTAATCCTGTTCTTATGCTTAACTGGCTTTTATTTTGCTTCAGCTTAATATTTCCTGGAGTACGGCTGGGCGCTGACAGTCAGTTTAGTGATTTCCTCGATGGACTTGGACCTGCACAGTTAGTAGGCCGGCAAACGCTAGCAACCCCTGCCATGGGTAAGAATAATATGTTCTTCTCTGTTAAATGAATAATAAGCCAGTTAATTAATACACACACTGCCAGACTACAGCACTGAAAAGACTTTTACAAGGTTGCTTCCTTTACTGTAAGCGTGAAGGTCCTGTACACAGGCACTGGTATTCCTAGAACGCTAGCATCCCAATCAGGGTGAGAGACAGTATTACCTGTTTGAGGCAATTTGGATTTCCTCATTTCATGAAAATCTCATTTGCAATTTGAAGAGAGGAGTTGCACTTTGCTTCCCACTCAAAATAACTGTGGTTTCTCCTGTTGTAGCTCACTGGAAATTCTCAGCTTTTTATACTTACTTGCCACAGATTATATTGGATGTGACAGACAGCCAAACTCTGCACTTGTTCATGCTTAGTTCATCTAATCCCAGAATGTGGAGCTGCTGCCCACATTTGCAATGCCCAATAATCAGTTGCTGATAAAGCCAGTGTTTATCATGAAAGAGACAAAATCCTTTTCTGCAGCAGCTGCCTGAGGCTATCTGTGATCTTCTCTGTGTTCCAGACCAGTCTGTATTTCCCTGTAGTACCATTGGCTGTATCTTGGTTATGAATAGAGTATGAGTGTATAAGGTGTGAAACAGTGCAATACTGTGCGAGTATCTTTGGAAAGGTTTGATTTATTTTTTTTTTACTATTTATTTTTATTTATGCTTATATATGAGCAATTCTTAGACATGCTTTAGGATGCTAAGTGAGGAGTACTTGATCAATTACTTGAACCATACTTCTGATGGAAATTACAAGTGGCCAGTGTTTCAGTACAGATGTCTTGGGAGAATCAGCTTCAGGAAGGGCTACTGAGATGCTTATGAGAAAGGAAATTAAAGCAGAAAGAAAAATTGCAGGAGAGCAGAAGGAGACAGAAACTTTGTTGAGAATGTTTTGAGTACCCCCTAAGACAAGGGATGCTGTGTAAGTCCAAATGAGTGCTACTAATGCATTAATAAGCACAAAACTTGTTAAATTCATATTTTTTTATTATCATCTTGAAAGAGAATATATTTGTGAGATGGTTTGCCCTATACAAATCTGAGTGGCTCTGTCAGTATGAATATAAGGGTCTAGATTTCTTTCATCTCTCTATTTTAAAATAATCTTGTTTTCTGACTGAATATTTTTCTGCAATTTACTTGAGTAATGTTTATTTTCACTTCTTAGAACTTCTTTATTTACTAAAGGCTCAAGTTTTGGCCCCCAGAAAACCACTCAATCATGCTTTTTAACAATTTTCAGGCCACCTTCTATGTCCTGTCCTTTCACTAGTGACTCTTTCAAAAAGTTTGTATTATTGCTCCCCCTTCTGGTTCCACGTCGCATGTTTTACTTTGGATATGCGATACGGAGATGTGCTTTTTAAAAAAACTTGTTGGAATTTTCCAGTAAACTATTTTTAGTGTAACGCAGAGCTCTGTTTATTCAAGAAAAGTTTGATTGATAAAAAAAAAAAAATCTTCCCTGCTGCTCTGTCATACCTCAAGTACCAAGGTATAAACACTGCTCTAATACACTGTTAGACAAGCATATGAAAACCTCATGCGCAGTCAATTTCAAAATACTGTCTTTGTAAATCCAGACTCCATATTCTATAGTTTGGGACTATCCATTTTTAAGTGTGGTTTTGTAGACAATTGGAGTTCGCATGTCAAATATATACATACTCCCATGTTTCATAGGTATATGTATAGTTCATTGATTTGCACAGGTGTTACGTAGCTGCCCATGTAATGCTGTGCATTTTTTATTCCAAGTGGCCTGTTAGATTTCTAGCCAGCTGATTCCATGATATATGAAACCATAGAGATGTAACACTTCGAGCATCAGGTCATCATTGACTTCCCTTGCATTTTACTGATCTAGATCAGAGCAGCGCTTGGTCTTGGACTAAGCAGTTTCCTTTTTCTGCAGGAAATGTTATTTGTCAGAACTCAGGCAGGGAGACAAATTTGACTATTTAGTAGCAAAAGCAGCTTTTTATTTTAAAGTGTTGTGTCATTTTCTTCATACCAAAAATGGCTGTGGAATATTGATAAACTAGGTGAATTGTCACCTCTGTACTCACTGGAGACTTTTGCAGAAAAAACCCTTTCGAGCTCCTGGGGGCACAGGGCATCATCCCCTGAAGCGGTACTGTGACTGTGTGCCTCCTCTGGTTGGTGTTGCCGCCTTGTCCTCAGGCAATTGTAGTTACAGAAGAAGGTTTCAACATTAGTCTTTACCAGGAGTTCTTTCTACTTCATCAGGCAAGGAGCCTTCACACTGCCAGCTGTTGCAACTCAGCTTGGAGGCAGAAATTGCCAGCCAAGGAGATTTCTGAACACGAGTTTGGGTTTTAGGCTCTCCAAGTGTGGCACCACTGTCAGGGCAGCACATGTCAGTGACTGGCACAGGGGGCAACAGTCCTAGGGAGGAAAACTCTAGGTAGTAAAACTCTAGGTAGTTCACCAGTGCAAAATTAAAGGTGTGGTGGTTATACAGTAAGTGTTGCTGTAAATTTGCCTGCCCCTGGATCAGAAATATTGAGTTCTGGTATAAACCAAGAGAGGTCACCATGCTCCCTAATAGCATCCATCCATCTTTTAGTCCTGATTTAAGGATGGAGAAGTTAAAGGGACCAGGAGGAGAGGTGACAAGCACGCTAATGCAGCAGACTAGTAGCAAACTAGTCTTTCTCACTCTTACACACTATCTCCCAGGCCATACTGCTTCTCTGAAATGTGGGCTTCTTCTCCCTCTCAGGTGACATTCAGATTGGAATGGTGGATAAAAAGGGCCAGTTAGAAGTAGAAGTCATTAGAGCCCGCGGCCTCACACAAAAACCTGGCTCCAAATCTACCCCAGGTAAGGAAAAAATAGACAATATATGAACAGAGAAAAAGAACATGACATGTACTGATAAACTGGTGATCAGAGACTTTTTGACCTTAGCTGTCAGTTAGCTATCATCACATTTAATTTTTTTGGTTTGCTTTTCAATAACGAATATGTGAGTGGATATATCCTTGCTACCAACGTCCACTTCTTACCACCTTGCATCTGCCAGTTGCATGCCACATTTCAAGGAATGTTTTTCAGCAACTCAACATCCTTTCTGGAAGGAAAATTTGCAGAAATATTTCTGCATATCTTAAGCAAGTCATATATCTCAGAGGGGCTTTGTCAATGTTGAAGAAGCCCTTTGTGTTTGTTCCACATCAAAACAAGAGGTGGAGAACAGATGACAGTGCTTTGAACAAACAGCTTAACAGACCCACATGCCAGGATCTTCTGTACGCAACAGTGCTTCAAGAAGACAGCAGGTTATGCTAGTGCCAGTGTCAGTAATTTGTATAATGAATGAGATTTAATATTGTATCATTTTATAAGGACATTTTTTAAAGTTCTAGTTATTTATAGAAAGCTTTATGAGAGATTTATAATCGCTACCACAACCACTGCTTACTGTAACAACTACAACAGTAATTTTAGATAACATTTTACCAAAATGGCACTTTTCAGCTCCTAAGGAGATTGTAGATGAAAGAGGAATTAATCTCTGTGTTATCGGAGTGACTTATTTTAAATATTCCTAATATGAAGCATCAATGTCTTCTGCTTTGAAATATCTCTGACCCCTAAACATACATAGAGACTCCAGCACAGCTATCAGTGACAGTTAATTCCTGGCAAAATAGTGTTTTTAAAACGACAGACATGAAACATAACTGTTGTTGGTTACGTCTTAGATCATTACATTCAGTGTTTATAAATTGAATTGATTTCTTATGGCCTGTGTAATTTATTTTGTGGATGTAATTGTATTCAGATTATACAGTGAAGATAAAGTGTGTCATTTTCTGTCCACTCAGCTTCCTTTTAAGGCATCTGTCCTTCAGCTCAGATGTGCAATGCAGAAGTTTTTAAGTACAAACATAAAAGTCATTAATTTATTATGTTCTGTTTGCAGCTCCTTATGTCAAAGTGTATTTATTGGAAAACGGAGCGTGTATAGCTAAGAAGAAGACAAGAATTGCACGGAAGACCCTTGATCCTTTGTACCAACAGACACTGGTTTTTGATGAAAGTCCACAGGGTAAAGTCCTTCAGGTCAGTTGCTTTTTAATCCCATTTTAGGCTATCATTTGGAGAAGCACTTGCATATTTACTTAAGTTTAAGCAATATGCATAAACTCTTTCCAACTCACTAAGCATTTAATTTTATAAATGCCAGCAAACATGTCCTTGTGGCTTGTGGTTTCAGACCTGCAAAATGTCTGGCTGTATTAAACATTTCTCTTTTGTTGACTCTTGCTCCTGTCCTGCCATTAGGTTCTCCCACAAAAGGGAGCAATCATTCACCCTTAAGAACAACATCTTCCTTAACGCTGCACGTAACAGCAGGAGTGAGTACATAGCATGGGTTTGGGGGCAATGCTGAACCTGTATTTATGTTCTTCCAGGTAATAGTTTGGGGAGACTATGGCCGAATGGACCACAAATGCTTCATGGGAGTTGCCCAGATCCTTCTGGAGGAACTGGATCTGTCCAGTGTGGTAATAGGCTGGTATAAATTATTTCCACCTTCATCACTAGTGGATCCAACTTTGACTCCCCTGACACGCAGGGCTTCCCAGTCATCTCTGGAAAGTTCAACTGGGCCTCCCTGCATTAGATCATAGTAGCAGGTGCTGTCTAATAAGAACATCGCCCAGGATAACAATTGGAACCAGATATTCACCCGATCAAAAAACGCTGTTGGAGAGAGACAATCACTTCTGTTTTTGCTTGTAGTAGTTATCCAAACATATGTCTGTTTGTCGAGAGATGGCTTAAGTTGACAGAACAAAGGTATATCACATATGGCCAATCTATTAGCGGCTATCACCGATGCTTATAACGATTTAAAAAATAAAATAAAATAAAAGGAGAGAGAGTGAGGGACCTTTAGATTCGACCTAAGTCAAAGATGACCCAAACTGGAAGTTCTCGCTCTGTTAACAATGTTGTATTTTTCACATCTTGACAGAGCTCTCAAGCAGTGTTACCTTCCTGGTGTTTCAGCAGTTTTTCTGTACTTGTCACTTTCACTAGTTTTTTGCCATGTGATTCTGCTAGTTTTGTAGAAGTCCCACAATGCTAACAGAGACCCTTCCTTTCTTTTTCTAAACTAAACAAAAAAGGGCTGAAGCATATCTCTGTAAGCATCGTTAAAGTGTTCAACAGCCACAGTTATGATTCCAGCGAGTTCAAATAGTTTCTTAGTTCTGGTACTTCCAAGTCTCTCAGGTGGGAACCCAGAACAAATGACCAATCTAAGTTATATTCTTAACAATAAATGCTCATCACAGTGCCACTTTTTCTTTGTAAAAAACAGATATGTTTGCATTATATATAATAACTTTTATGTTTATGATGTTTTGCATGGAAGAATTTTGAAGAATTCTGCAACAACTGCTGGGGACTGGTATAAAGCAGCTTTAGTCTTAATTTTGACGTTGAATATGTTACTGGTAATGCAATTTTCCTCCTAGAAATGGAGAGGAAATATTTACGTTTCTGTGTATAAATGTATATTTGACTTCCCAAAATGTTGACCAGGAATGGATTGAGCATATGACACTTTCAGCTGTACCCAGGCTTCTCTGATGTGTGTCGCTTCAGATGCACCTGGCTGCCCTGGATAGAGCATGGTATGAGTTGTTCAATGTTTCACTGGAAATTCCAGTTGAAATATTCTGCACTTACTAATGTTTTTATCAAATTTTAGTTTACATTTCTTTGAGATTGATGCAAGCACAAGGCTTGATTTTTTAACGCAAGATATCTTACTTTTTGGAGGAAAAAAAGTCAAAATTTCAATTTGCTTTTTATTCATTTGAGTTCTTGGCCTTGAAATCCCTTGTGATATTCTGTAAATGTGCGAACAACTGCAGATTACTGCAGGTGCATTGATATGTTTCCCCTCCTTTTACAGGCCATTCAATTTTGTGATCACACAAATAGAGCAGCATGACTTGGAACTGTTCAAAGCTGCATGCACGTTTTGTAAAAAGAGATGAAAAAGGTTATTTAATAATGTATGTTAGTTCCACATAGGCCAGCTTGTATGTTGCATGTACTTGTACAGTTTGCTCGTAATTACTATACTGAAGTAACCAAGAAATCTAAGCCATCCATTTTTCTTATAGACATTTTGCAGGTTTTAGCCAGGCTAGGTCTGTAAGTCTGTGCTAAATGTCTATAGATGGACTTTATTTTTTACCCTATGGAAAACGTGATGTAGTACGGACCAAATTCCTTCTAATAACTATTTTGGTGTAGATTCCTACTGTGGGGCTGTAACACATGTAGAAACTGTGCACACACTAGGTTTTAATTCATAGACATACTGCCTGCACCAAGTGAACTATTTATTATTACTCAACATGTGGGAATTATTCTGCCCATCTTTCCATAGGGCGCAGATTGGTTACTGCTCGACCTGCTGAGCAGGAAGAACTCAAGCATTGGTGCACTACTACTAGATCCTGTTCTGTCTTAGTGGCCAAAAACCAACTAGTTATAATTCGATAGTATCTTTCTATTTTGACCACTTGTCTTAACACTCCCCTGTGCTTTTAAATGAACTTCCAACTCATGTTATGTAAACATGTTTAATAAAATTTCCTTTTCATGTTCAGTGTAGTAGTTGTGCTCTCTGTATGTTCTGAGGTTCATCTGTGATTCTGCTCGCTGCAGGACTGTGTGAAATGTGTTAAGGAACAGTAAAATGATAAGTAATTTCTATGGTTCTTTTGATTGCTGTAATAGTGTACGTTGAAATCTGGGGCCAAAAGCTAAGGCCTAGTGAAAGTCGTGTTTGGTTGGCTTCCTTTTCACCAAGAAAGGAGCCAAATTGTGCTCTCATGCGTTGAAGCAGGCAAATTAATGTCTGAAAACACATGTAGGCAAATTACCATCTGGTGAAATCAAATCAGTTTATTGGAGTTGAGTGATGCTGTGACTGCTTGCATTCAGTCAATGGGGCGGCATGTGTTAGCACCAGACACCAGCTCCCATCTGCTGTGTGCTAATTTAAGACATGAGGACAACTCCTGATCTTTTGCACTTCTTAAACCCAGAAATATGCCCATCTATTGTAATGCCATTGTGGACAATTCTTTATAGAAATTTACCTGAGAGCAGAATTTGGCGCTAAATTTTATTAGAGTTGCAAAGTTTATGTACTTGGTTTGATTTTCAGTTTTCCATGTCCCACAGATACCTGATAACAATTTAAAAATAACATAAAGACAATATTGCCTCACTTTGAACACTTTTGTTTATTACTTTATTTAACTGAGTACCTGGTTAAGCTACTGAAAAAAATGAATAATTAAACATGGTAAATCTCTGAACAAAAGGCATGTTATATTTCTGCTTCTGTGTGGTGGGAGTGATCTGTTTAAATGCAGAATTTGTCACACTGTTGCAAAAAGCCCTCGATTTCATAAACCTCATGGGTCTGAATATTGTGTCTAATACTAGGATATTTTTTCCTTTCTGTTCCTGAGAAATAAAATTCAGCATTCCTGATCTCCCCCTGGAGCAAAGACAATATGGCAGAAAAAAAAAACCCCCACTGATCTATTTCATTTATGGTGTTTCTGATGAGCAGGGATCACATATGCAAAGATTTCAGGAATGAAGCATTAGACTGTGCTAGGACAGATAAGTTGTGTGCTGGTCTCCTTTCCCAGGGACTGTTGCCTTTTAAAAACTCATTGCTGAGTGCTGGAATTATAATACACAGATAAATCAGCTTTAATTCCATCCTGGCTTTTCCTTGAAAATGCAGTACCACCTTATATGTCATATGCAGGGGAAGAGCAAAGTTATTAAACTCAAAATCCCTGTCATGTAATCTGACAGTTATTGGACTCATCTCGAGTAAATGTTCTAAATTTTGTATCAAAGTGCAAATTTAGTGTCCCTCTTTGAGGGCAGAGAAAAAGCTTTTGGCCTTGACCTTAGTGTTAGAGACACATCAGAACTGCAGTGAGTGGATAGGACAAACCAGAACTTCATGATCTTATTCCTTCGTAATTCTCAGAGAAATGATACCTGCACTTCCTTCCGTTGCCTGCTTTCAGAAACAAATGACAGGCTCAAAAGTTGAGTTCAGCCCAGGTACGATATGTTATACATAGGACAAAAGTTCAGAGTGGATCTTCAGTGGCTGTTCTGCATACTCCCAAGATTTTACTTATAGCCTGTGACTGGTCCTCTAAGAGGTCGGCTGTTTGCTGCTCCTGTGTAGTCGCTGCTCAACTGTCCACAGGAAAAAGGGATTGTGGGACTCATACTCTTCTTTTGCCTTAACTGAAGAAAGTCTTGGCAGACAGCAATGTGGCTCTTCCTTTACAGCCCCAAGCGCCCACTCCTATTATGTTACCTTACTATAATTCTGCAAATATAGATTAAAGCCATCTGCAAGAAAGCGGATTGTTGATGAAGGATGTGATTTCTCCAGTCAAGTAATGAGTATTCTGGCCATTTTACATCATTAAGAAGTCCACTAAAATATCAAGAGTAATGAGTTTCAACCAGTACTTCACTCCCAGCCCATCCACTTCTCTCCAGGAGAAAAAGAAAATACATGCGTCATGTATGTATTTTCTCAGTGTCTGCATGGATGACCATGTATGCTGGTAGTTAAATACCAAGTTTACAAAAGAGGTTGTGTGTGGCAAGCATGTTACATAGATCAAATGTTCTTCTGCATTTTGTGATCCAAATTCCTTCTACCTGAGGTGCCAGAGGTAGGAGGGGAAGCTGCCTTCACTCCTTCTAGCATCTAACTGATGATGATGATTCAGCTCCTGAACACACAGCCTGATGCCTAATGAAATGCGCCTTGGTTAGGTATGTTCTAGTCATTGGTATGATTTGAAGCTGTAGTTGTGCACCAGGACATAAAACTTTAGATGCTCTGCCTTGAGTCAAAGTGTCTAATGCTTAACACTAGTAGTAACTGAGGGAAAGGGTAAAAAGTTGACAGAATCTGTAGACTACAGTAAATCAATACAGCAGTTCAGGTAAAGCAAATATTATACAGCTGTATTTATGTCTCTGCTAGTACAAAAAAGGCATCCTCAAGAGCTGAGTCTTTTGGAGGTTTCAGCTGCTGGCTGCTGGAAGCGAGTCACCTAAAGGTTTCACAGAATCTTGTAGGTGGCCTCTGAAAAAATTGCCTTCAGAAGGTGAGCAGCAGCTTATTATTACAATGCTCTTTAACAACTCATGATTGTTCGTTCTGATCGCTTTTAACATGTCTGCAGTTTCAGGACGCTGCTAAAATGCAGTTACAAATCAGTAGTGGCTCACTTGGAAAGCACTGGCTCTGTGGTGAAAGGCTGTGTGATATCACCACCTGTGCGGATTTTCAGTCTGTCTGCAATAATTCATTTAGGTGAAGATTTAGAGTCTTTTTTTCACATTTCCTTCTCATATATATCAGTAGGATGTACGCTTCTGGGTGACTTTGAGAACCTAGGTATCAGCCTCTGCACCTAGGGTGGGTGTAATTCCCCATTTCAGAGTCATTGCATAGATACTGAAAAAGCAGAGTGTAAAAGCAGTTGTGGAGTCCTCAAGAGATTTAAATAACATAGTAAGTTCTCATCTTCTTGTCTGGCTCCTGAAGTCTTTTTTTGTGCTGCCAAGTATCAGGAAGAAATATCTTCCATGTTAAACCTTGTCACTATATTTCAGCTACAGCCAAATAAAAATTCCTGAGCCATGCAGCCAAGCAGGACGGTGTTGTTTCCTTCAGTTTATACCAAGGCCTATACAAAGATTCTTTCGTAGAGAAGATGTCTCATGTTCCAGTCTTCAACTCTTCAGGGAGCAGCGCTATCACCTCTACATTTCCAGTATCACCACTTTGTCCTTAGACCCCGTTGTCTGGTCTGACTTGCTTAGGCTGTTTCATGACAGCAGGTCTCCACAGAAGAAAGCTGCCCGTGTCCAGAGCACTAATTATAAAAGACAGAAAAATCCCATTTAGAACAAGCTAACACAAGGGTTTGTTGACAGTCCTAGATATTTTAAGAAATCTTTTCATGCAGTTTAACCCAAAAAAATTAAGACTTGCAAATCCAGCAAATACTGTAAAACAGAACTTTGATTAAATGTTACAGTATATACTGAAAAAAAATATCAGTTTCGATAACTGTATTTGCATACTGCAGGAAGAGCATTCACACACAGTGCAAACATGGCAGTATTACAAGAGCAAATAAGATCAAAAATGATCAGTTTTTATTTTCAGTGATGCAGAGGGTGAGAGAGGGTGAGAGAGGGCCAGGAGGGAAATATATTCTAAGTGTTTAGTTACTAAGCAAAGTCTGTTAGAAGCCAGAATCGGCATTATCCTTTAGCTGCTGCTTTTTAAAGCTGAAGCAAAAGGAACCAAGGGAGAGACCAAGAACTTCATCCTCCAGTTTTAAAAGGGGCTGCATTTCTTCCAGAGTGACAAAGTCTAAGACTAAGTGAGCAACCACTGAATGCTCAGGAAGGAATGACAACACAAAAGAAAATAATGACAATTACAATAAAAAAAAAAAAAAAGTGCTTCAAAACCATCTGGAAGACTTTCTTAAGATTGTGAAGGCCTGGGAGTGCAGCTGTCCCTGGACCAGGTACAGAACATGAGTCTGGATTTGGAACGAGTCCCCAGATGTCCCTCTTTATAGGTCAGGAGGACTGGATGTCTGTTAGCAGCCGATGCTACAGGGCTGCCGAGCACGAGTCAGCTTTTTCTAATAGAGCCTTTTGTATGTACAGTGTGCCCATTCTTGGGAGATGGTCGTTCATGTGCATTGAGTGTGAGCTTAACTTTAAGGGGAGGTAAAGGGTATATATATTTTTTAAGCTCAAAAAACTGTTTCAGAAGAAGGATCTTGCATCAGCCCTCATAAAGCACTGGCTATGATGCTAAAGAAGTCAGGTGCTCTGTGACGGGTAAACCGATGTGTCAGAAATGGGTCCCCATGGAGGGCAGGGCAAGAGCTTGGGGACCACAGAGCGATAGGAGGGAAGGGAAGGAAATCGAACCTCTGTTGCCCTGCGGGGACAAAAGAGGGAGACGCAGGAAAGAAACCTGAGGCATAACTACTTAGCTCCCGTCTTTTTGACTGAAAGCTCCAAAAAGAAGCAGCATGGCTAGCTCCCTAGAGCCTCACAAGTGGCAGTGCATTTCTTCCTGAAGGGTCAAAGGATTTGGCCCAACTACTTTACTTCAGTATTGGAAACAGACTGTCTGGTGGCAGCAGGGCTTGTCAAAAAATATGATGCACCGTTTTCCTTTCTGATAGATGACTCTCTAGGAGTTAACCAGGAGAGGAAAAGCAAGCTGATGGCACAAATAACTCGGAGTTGCTCTGTATCTAGTCTCAAAAGGCACATAAATACTGTAATTGCTGGGAATAGGGAGTATCAACAAGCTTCTCACAGGCAGCTTAAGGGTCGCTTGTTGACCTCTCTTGCTTTTTTTTACCTGATAGGAAAAAGGCCCTAAGATTTGTGAGACAGCTGAAGTACAGTATCTGCTCTCCTAGAAAATATAACAAATGCTGATTCCCTCCTCTTGATTCGTCCTCTTTCCCTTTCCCTGGTCATTGCTCCTGCAAACTGTGAAGCAAAGTTGAGGGTAGTCTGGCGCCTGGAGTCAGCTCCCGGTTGCTCTGCTTCAGTGCTGCCAGCAGCTCACTTGATTCCCAAGCTTTGATGGGGAAAAGACCTGCATTCCTAAACCATTCATGTTAAAATACAAGAAAAACCCAACCCTGAGGCCTTTTCAGACCCGCTGGGTTTTCTTTCGCTGGGGAGCTTGAAACAAAATTGAGTTACAGCTGCACCAGAAGTCACTGCTGTGCTATCTATATAATCCTTCAGCTCTGCTGTGTATGTGGGCTTCTTGGTTAGATTTCTGTTACGCCATTCAAATATTCCCTAAAACAAATCCCAAAATGTAAAGGAGGAGCAGGAGATCTGTTGCCATGGCAGTGAGCTGCTCTTCAGGGCTTAACTTTCTTCTCCCTTTGCTCTTTAGGTGGGTATCTACCCCCAAGCGCTAATCTTAGCCTTGCTCTCTCAGCACTTGTTTGCCTGATACAAGCTCAGAGCTGTATCTGCTGTCTTCAGAGAATACCTGTTGGATTTGAAAACATTTACATTTCTTCAGCAAGTGAGAGTGAACGGCGGAAAGCAGAGGAGGGTTATTGAATACCTCACCTCTCTGGGGCTGCTCTTGAGTTTGTACCTGGCTGGTTTAAGACCACTCTTTGCCCCCCTGTACTTGCAGATCTCATACACACTGTGCATTTTTTACGGACTCCGGATTTGATTCATCTGCACTGAAGAATGTGGGAATTTTGCCACTGATTTCAACGAGGCCGAGCCTGAAGTGCTTCTGTGACAACAGGTGACGGATGCACACAGCGCAGGGAGGCTCTTTTGGTGCCAACAACCCCCCAGCGAAGCAGGAGGCCAGCCAGCTGTTCCAGCTGCGCGAAGCACAGAGCCTCAGCGTCTCTCTGAGGATGCGGCCACCCACGCAGTGGCGGCGGAGGTGACGGCCAGCGGCAGCACAGGGGTCACGGTGCCCCAACGTGACAAGAGGACATTGCCTGGCCTCTAGACGAGCCTCATTTTTTTATCTTCTTAACGTACATGCCCTAACAAACAAGACCAAAAGCTGGCATCTTCTGGAAAGCTGCCCTGGTCAGAAAAGCAGCAAGGGAGCGTGGCGCTGGGCTGTGTGACAGAAGAGATGGCCCTGGGCAGCACCAGGCCCAGCACCACGGCGCTGCGGGGGGGCAGAGGCAGGAAACCTGGAAACCTGCCCCTGCGGGCAATCGCGATTGGGCCAGCTCTCGCGACAGCGTTATTTATTTAGACAAATAAATATACTTGGGGAAACGTGTGTGGAGGAAAGAGCCCGCTGCTCTCGGGCTACTCGCAAACAGGGCAAAAAGCCTTCACATACGTCATTCGGGTGGGCGGCACGCCCCGCGGAAGGGCGGGAGGCCGCCGGTGCCTCACGGGGCCGCCCGCCGTACCCCCTGTGGCCGCAGGAGGGCGCCTCAGCACCGCGGGCCGCGGGCAGCCCTGGCGCGGGGCACCGCCACCGCTCGCCCCTCAGGGGTTTCGCGCCCGGCTGTCCCCGCTGTGCCCGGCTGTCCCCGGCTGTCGCGCCCCTCGGGCTGTTTAAGTCTCAGGCCGCACGGCTGCCCCATCGCACCGTCGCCTGCCTGTCCCGCCGGCCCCCGTGTGCGGCCGGCCTGGGACCCGGGGCGAGGCCCGTCGGCGAGCCGGGAGCGGGGCTTGCAGCGGGCAGCGCTGCTGCTGCCTCGGAGCCAGGGGTCTCTGCTCCAACGTGGAAAAACAAGCGTCTGCTTTACTGGGCACTTTGGGGGGGGCTGTATTGTTTTTTCCAAGCGTTGGACGTACACCTGTGGGTGCAGTGAAACGGGGTGTGTGATCACCGGCGGTGCCTGTCCACCGGTTTCACCGAAGAGCTCTCAGAACAGAGCGCAACAGTTTTGGAAGAGAATTCCTACAGCAGGAAATCATGCTTACCTGCAACAGCCTACTTTTCTCTGATTCAGTAGCAATTATGAACTCACTCACATAGATCCCGTTGCACTTAAGAAGTGTTAAAAAAAAAAAAAAAAAAGAAGCACATTTGTCCCCATTCCCGCATGGCCTGCAGCGGCTGCTCTGAGGGCTGCCAGGCTGCGGTGTGGGTAAGCGCAGAGGCCCGTGTTGATCTCTGAGCGCCCCTGCTACTGTCAGGCTGTGCTGTGCCCCCACTGCGTCGTTGTTACTTTCATATTAAGCTGCAAGTCAGATACATCAAGAGAATTTCTGGCGACCAGTGAAATCTCATCCTGGAGGATCATTAAACTTCGATGACAACCTGTTTAAGGAGGAAGAAGATGATGCTGCTGACAACCAAAATGGTTTGGTAACTCAAACTTAGGTACTGCTCATCTAGCTGCTATCTTGAGACAGGTCAGTCCACAGGGGTGTAAAAGGGAAGGACTTGCCCTGCCAGAGCAGACAAAAAAGCAGGATGGGTCTGGGGAGCAAGGTCTAATTTGATACCCGAGCCATACAAACCCACGCAACACCACAAAGGAACTGAAGCAGTGAACTGCACGTGATTGTTTTGTGTAGACCAGGGATCCTCAAAGTTTTTAAACAGGGGGCCGGCGCGGATGAAGTGGCAGGAGGCCACCTGCGGCTGCTTGGTTTCCCCCCCACCCCCAGCGGGGGGGTCTGTAAATACCGGGGGCCGGATTGAGGACCCTGGGGGCCCGTATCCAGCCCACGGGCCGTAGTTTGAGGACCCCTGGTGTAGACCCATATAGCTACTGTGGGGTTTAAATTGGCAAATGAGTGGATTAAAGTCTTCATGCCTTCAGCTCACCAACATCCTTAAAGAATAAAACTGAAATATGTTGGGATTCTGGCTTAGGCTGGCATGGCATGAGGAATCTGACAGCCCAGCTACAGGCTGTCGGGAAGCGTGTATGTGCAAGGCCTGAGCCCTGAGGCTAGTGCTAAGCTCCTCCACCCAGCTCACGGGGGCTAACAACACACAGGCCTGGTTTAGGACTCTAAGCCAGCTGCTGGTCATCTAAAATGGGAGCACAACCAGAAGAACGTAGCTCCTCTTGGTACAGCTCTGACGGACAGCTGCACGTCAGGGTTCTGCTAGACAGCAATGAGAGAAGCACTCACTTGGTATAAAGTGCTTTGGAAGATCACTAGCGTAAGAACCTGCAACCGTAAAACTACCAGTTCTCAAATTAGCTAGCGTGGCAGGGCAGCTGCTCTCCGTGGCAGTTTTGCACTAGGTCATAGCATAAAACTTACTATGTTTAACCCTGCATTTCCAGCTTCTTCTCCGGTGCAAGACACAGGAGGTCAGCAGAAGGTGTCCCTGGCATTTTCCCCCAAGCTCCTGGAGGAGATGCTGTTCCAGGGGACACCACTAGCATATCCTTATGTCCTGGCAATGCTTGGTTGCCAGAAAAGCTTCTCAAGCTGGTGGTTGGCATAACTTACAGCAGCTTTTAACCTGCTATAACATGCTCTGAGGTGAGGACAGCTGCAGGCAACACTTACTTCTTTTGAACTATGCTCCAGTCTGATGTGCACACGCTGCCCTTCAGCAAACTAGCACATTGCAGGCAGAGAAGGGAGGGCCTTCCCTGCAAGCTACAGCCTCCAGTTGTGAAGCCCTCTTACTTCCTCGTGAACAGGGCTGGCGAAGGCCTGCTGAGTTGGCTTCACCCGGGTATGTGAGCAAGATTCAGCAGGACTCCTTCACAGAAGTTGACACTGCACCCAGCCCTTCAAATGCACATTCCTGAGCACACTCCTCCCCTTTAGGGCATTTTATGCTAACCGCTCCCAGGTTTCCCCCTTACCTTAATTACCTTTTTGTAGGGATCTGGTCTGTGTGTGTGTGTGCATGCTAATGATAGGAAGAGCTGTCAGCATAGCTTTGCAGCCTGGACTCTTCTAATATGATCCTAGCTTCAGGCTGCAGCTTTTTACCGGCACCTAAATGCAATGTGTATGGATATTAGATGAGGACAGGAATTTGCTTTTTTTTTGCACACAAAACAAAGAAGTGCATTCTGCCTCACCACCGCTGCTGCTATCACGACTGTGCCACGGAACCAGCTGCGCTTGCTGGCCTACAGTGAGGCAGCCAGAGCAAACCTGGGGGTCCCTCCACAAGAATCCTCTAGACACAAGTCCCACAGTGGGACTGCAAAATCACTCTCTCTTGAGATGGATAGAGGAACCTTTGTGAGATGGATAGAGGAACCTTTGGTAAGTGAGCCGCAGCCTCATGCAGAGCATTAGAGAAGGCTGGTGCAATCCTGCAATAGTGATCCTAGCTCTGCAGCCAAGAAATGGAACAGGAAAAGGGGAGTACTGAACTGGACGATCTTACAAGGCAATCTGAGAAAACGTCTCCGCAGAAGTCCACTAATAGGCTGGAGATGGTGGTCCTTGCCCTGCAGCCCTTGTAAGGCCCCACTGGAACTTGACTATGGTAAGAGGGGCTGGGAGAGCAGAGATTCAAATTATTAGCTCCCAGCATGATTCAGAAATACCTGTCCACACTACAGGGATGACTCAGAGCCTAGAAAGTTGGAACCCCAGTCTTTGGCACCTGTGAAGATAACCCAAAGAGATCTAACCCTTGAGAAACAGTTTCAGACCTTAGATTGGTCTCATCTCCAGATCTGACTTAATTTTTGGTGGATGCGAAATTTCTTGATACAAGTTAAACAGGGTGGCTGAACATACCTTGCCATTGGCTTTCTTGTTGTTGGTTGGTTTGGTCCGGTGGGGTTTTTTCATGCTTCTGTGGTGTTTTGTTTTTTTTTTTTTGTATCTGCATGTTTCAAAAGGGTTGAAAAGAAGTGGAAATGCTAACGGGTGTTCTGGCTCATTCTGCCGTGTAGAGGGTTTCTGTGCCAAAGTGCTAGTTACCTAGGAAACTGCTGTAGGATTGAATTTGGATAGATGTGTTGTCAACTGCAAATGAGTAGAGTGGCTTTTCAAGAAGTGGGGAGGAGTGTAAAATGCGCTCAAAATATGAATGCCTGTAATGTGATTTTTAGGTAGATGGTGGTCCTATCTTTTTGACTGGCATTTTTTAGGCACCCTGACAACTGCACAAAGAGATTGCAGACGGAGTGCATGGCCATGCCTCAGCACCTGAGCTTGAATTGCCCTTGTGTTTGTAAGCTGGATGAGCATTCGTCTAAATGTCAAACCACGACTGCCTGCAAAAATTAGTGCTAAGGCTGCCATTAAGCATTTTGCCCAATGTATTACAATAGTTATGACTATCCAAGGAAATTGCAGCCTTTCTAGAGATTTGAACTGCAGCACTGCACAGCCATTTACAAAAAAAAAAAAAAAAAAAAAGATAGACTGACAAAGCACGTTTAATGATTGAGGTACATCTAAGGGCTTATGCAATGAAGAAAAATGTGATTGCAGAGCTTTTCCTGGAAATCATCAATAACAGCAATAACAGGCTTTTTTTAATACAGCAGCAAAAATGTAAGAACGCAAATAAATGCTTCAGTTTCGGGGAGTTATACTGATGTCTATCAGTTCTGCCACGATAGCTAAATCTGCAGGTGGCTACTTATCCCAGGGGAGCCAATTCTTAGAGTGGTCCATGGCTGGAAACAATGAACAAAGCAGTGGGGTTTACTCAGCCAGAATAGATCTCCCACAATCCCTCCTATTCCCTCCCCCACCCCAAAACACGTGCAGGATTAGCATTTGGGCTTATACTTAACACCAATTTCCTTGCAAGTGGCAAATGAAAACTCTTAATTGTTTATTCATGTTATGACAGGTGTCACCAGTTGGCATAGCTATATGTAATCCTCAAAGGTTTGATTTCCCCCCTCTCCGCCCAAAGCAGGTGAGCAAGTTTCCAGCCTTGAAAAGGCAGGTTGCGCTGCTTGTTTTGATTAGGCAAGTGCACCAGGTGAGAAGGCGGCTGAGGTAAAGCACTGCCCTTCTTCCTCTGGCTAAAGCTCTAAGGCAGGATCTGCTTCTGGAGCCACTTCTGAGGCTGACTGGTCCCTGCTGCTGTATACTGCTAGAACCCTCATATCCCCTGTATTTTTCTCTGCAGGTGCTTTTTTTCCTCCCAGGGGTCTAAAACAAATGCTGAAGTCACTGGTCCTAACTTCTGGCCTGACTGCAGGGCTGTAGAGGCTTCCTGCGATAAGATGTGTCTTGCTTTTCCATCCTGCTGAGTACTGCCCAGGCTCTACCTTCGGGGCAGAATCAGTCCGTTGGAGCTGAGGGTCAGATGAGGGTCCCACCGGGTGTTTGATCAGCCTGTGTCAGGCTAGCACATCTACGTGACTGAGACAAACCACTCTGTGGACATATCTGGACCCTGCCCCTGCCGGCTTTGCTGCCAAGAGGCCAGGCTACGTGGGTCCAGCCAGCTGCCACTGCTGCTCTGGAGGTAGACACCAGAGTCAAAAAGGAGCTGTGATATCTCGGCTCTCTTATCCGTTGTTTATAAGAATACAGACACCCCCGCCGATCACCATTCCTTCAACGATGTCTTTAACAACATTTACATTGGAGATCAGCCAAAACCTATAAAGCTGCAGGCTGCTGGGCCTGGAGGTGGCTGCAATACAGTCTGTTGCATCCAAACTTTCTGGCCTCTGCCTTTGGAGAGGGGCTGAAGTGACACCAGAGCTGGACACCCTTCCTCCCCGCTCAAGCTTGTGTGCACTGGCAGATGGGCACACAAACCTAAGCGGACTCCTCTATTTCAGGCTCATCTGTAACCTGCATAATGAATAATGTACGATGAATTTGTGGTCTACATGTTTATTAAGTGACTCAGTATTTCCAGTGGAGATTTTGTGCTCATGTTTTACTCACATCACAAAACCCACTCACTCTTTTATTATCCCCAGCAGCAGTAGGCAATAATAAATTATACAACTGCAGATGACGGTAACTATATCAACAAACAAATTGTATCAATTTTCAGTGTGAGTTTAAAGCTCTGTTTACTGGTTGTGCAAACTCTGAAAAAGGAATTTGGGAATGCTAGTGCTGTTATTAAAGCTTCTTACCAGGCTGTAATCCAAGCCTTCCATAGAGCATCTCTAAAGAAGGTTTTTGCCTGGTGTATGCCACTGCTTTTACATATGGGATTAGGCATTTACATACGTAAGAGCAGAGAAAGAAATGTAACTGACACAACAGTGACAGCTCCCATTCCTTACTGCGTGAAAGGGCTGAAAGACAAAAAGCGCCTTCATGGTGGAATTCAGAGCTAATCCCTGTCTGCTGCATTCACAGAAGCACATTCGTACCCTCCGAAAAACAAAGGCTTGTAGCAAAACGTCAATCAATCAGCAGCGCAGCTACATCTTGTGTATAGAAACAAGATCACATGCTCTCTAAATTACTCTGGATCCTGTTTTAAGCTTAATAAGCTACTCAATTAAAATATGTATGGCTGTGGAAAGATGTGGGCTTATGCCACAACAGACATTTTGAAACAGCTGACACACCTGTGGCCAGGGATACACTTTTTTGGGGAAGCAGGTGTAGAGTGTTTGGAAAGTTATAGTATCCTTTCCAAGAGGAACAAAGACTATTTTAGTTGTTTACGCTCAGTGGCTACGTGGCAAAATGGTCCTGGAGCTGTGTCACTCACCCGAGTGACCCTCACCCATATAGGTGCTGGATGGGGCATACAGGTGAGGGAATAAATGTGGCTGAAGCTTTCAGTGAGAGGAGACTGCTCCACAGGCTGGCTGATGGCTCGAGTTTTGCTCTGAATTTCTCCGCATAGTGATCCTAATCCCTATGGGTCTGGGACAGGCTGAAGCGATGCAGAACTGACTAAGCTGCCCCATGACTAAGCCTCCTGGACCTCACCAGGCTCAATAACTAATACTTTGAACTGAGCTGCTGATCACCGTCCTGACATGCCAGCCGTGTTTTGCACGTTTCATTGCCCATAAATATGGTTAGGGTTGTCATAAGCCTTTTCTGTTTGCTTCTTTTGCAGTTCCTTGTTCCCAGGGGCTGTGAAAGAGCCCTCTGCCAGTGGAGCTGGGGAGGTTTCGGCCCAGAAAACTCTTGGAAAAGGGCCCTCAGAGAGACTGAGTTCAACCCCCTCCCTTGTAATTGCTATTGAGACCTGGCAGAAGAAGTATATATTTGCAATTAGGGTTGGCTGTTAAGGTGTTCTTGGAGCTCAACACCATTAACTTTGACACTGAGAGCTTGAGGCCAGACCTTTGAGCGTTTCCTCCTGCAACATCACCAACCTTTACATGAATACATAAGACCAATTACAGACGTAAGTCGATTCTTGTTACTCCGATGTCTCTTGTCCACAGCCTACACATTCCTCAGCATCTTTTTAAAACAGCAGCCAGTCACTATAAAGCCAGCGGTCAGTCAGGACATACAGGTTGGCACTGTTGGGCCTTTGTAAGGATTTAGCTGTGTTATACAAATTGCCAATTAAACTGGAAAGTTAAAATGAAGAAAAAAGGCAGGTAGTGTCATTAACTTAGCTTCAGACCACAAGAACCTATTCTCCAAATAAACACAGTACCTGGAAATCCAAATACATTTAGAATGGCTCCCATTTTAGCATTCTTTAACTTCTTGACCATTTTAAATTTTGAATAGTTGATTATTCACTCAAATAGGCTGCAACATTCTATTTATTTTGTTGTGAGCCATGCACCAGTCTTCCTTTCTGGAGGACACAGAGCTACCTTTACCTAGGCAAAGCAACTCACTTTATTTTGATGGGAGGGATATTAGATTTTGCTTCTTTTGTGTTTCCATTGGCTTGCTGTGGGTTTTTTTCTTCTCCCTAAACATCTGTCATCTTGCAAACACCTCTGCGTCCTCTAAAATGACAAGGTTTACATTGTGTACAGCAAGTGACTTTTAAAGCAACCTGATATTCACGGAGATAATTAAAATGTTTTATTGGACTTATTCACAGGAGCAAAGTGCTCCAGGCCACTGCAAGGGATGGATCTTCTGACCACACAGAGGCACCTCCACCACTGTCCCCTGTGCTGGCAGTAACCAATGCCCCAGCCAACCCTCGTGCCTTAGACCAGTTCTTACTCCCTTTGCTCCCCAATGCAGAGCTTGCATTACTGCCTGTCTTCCCCTCCAGCAAGAACAGCCTTTCAGAGGAGATTGTTTTGTGCTTATTTTAAATAATTTCGGGTTTGGGTGGGGTGGGTGGGTATCTACAGCCAGGCCTGGACTGATTTTGCTTTGCTTTTTTTTTTTTCCTTATATCCTATTTCCTTGTGGTGAGAAACTCCAGAAGTTAACATTTGAATAAATTACCTTACCATCTATGAATAAACATAAAGGTGATCAGCAGGAATAACATAATGTGTTTGTCTTAATTTCATAACAGCATCTCTGTTAGGAACATAATATACCAACAGTGGAACTGTTACGATTACAGAGGTAATTTTAAATTAGCTTTTTTTATGGCCACCTTTGGGTTTCTGGTCGTATCAGGCCTCTCTTTGTATGTCCTTTACGCTAGATCCTCTTTCCTGACAGACTCGCTGTTTGCTGTGTCCCTTCTTCATGGCTTCTAGAAGCAAGAGAAGTGCTTGGAGACATGGAAAGTTACTCTTCCTTATTACAATAATGATATGTAAATGTATGCTACATCCTCAGCCTCTTCTGTAAATAGAGCCGTGCATGTTTTCTTTACATTCCAGGGCTGCTGTTATTAAAACATCTCACACAAACGTACAAACATACGTTAGTTTGCACAGAAATGGCCTTGCTCATTTGCTTTTGGGTGGAAAAGGAACAGGCTGGTGTTAAGTACATGAGAGCCTGGGCAAGACCAGAACACCAAAAAAAATCAAACCACCACCAAAACAGAGAGCATCTTTGGGAGTATGCCTTTACTAGTATAGGAAAAAAGATATCCTCTTAATCTAGGTTCACTAACCTGATTTGAAAGAGCTGTGAATACCAGGTTGTTCAGTTTTAACTCGGGTCAACAGCTCAAGTCCAAACGTTGTCATGAACTTGATACTTTAACCTGGGTGAGCACACTAGGTGCTGGAGGAGGCAGGGCAGGTTCTGCAAGTGGGAAGCACAGCAAGAGGCTGCCGTATGCTCCCTCAGTGTCCCAGACAAAGCAGAGGACTGTGGAGCTTTTCCAGCTGTGTCTCCAGCCAGTGTGTCTGCTGGGATACACTGGGAGCAGAGGCCAAGTGTCCCCTCAGCCAGGCGGCAGGCAGAGGCCAGCTCTGGGCAGTCACAGTCCTGGCTGGACGCACGCCTGCACAACGTAGCTGAAGCAGCACGGAGAGTCAGTTAGCAAAGTAGCCCATGCACCAGTCTGGGCCAGTGTGGTTTACCCACAGCCAGGCTAGGCGGTTTAACCAGTATAAACTCTGTTTACAACACTACTGAAGGCAACCAAGCTCCATCACTGTGGAGGGCACCGCTATGAATCTTCACAAGACACAGCCTGCCTGGGGGGAGGAGAACTTCTCTGAGGGTTCAGAAATGCTTGATGTCACTCTACCCAGAGAAGTGGTAACATCCCCATTAGATGATGGGGAAGTGGGTTTGGAGACCTGACCCTAAATTTTCCTGGAGTTCCGCCTTTCTCTGCATAGTATTCACCCTCTTGCTTCTTTGTCAGCTTTAAACTGGGACTGTGAAATTTAAGTGGTTCAGGTATAGGGCTGAGAAGAGTCTTTTTTTGTAGTAAAATTTAGGGTATTCATGTAACTACATTTAGTTAAATGACAGCTGTTTGGTAGTCAACTAATACTATTTATCAATCCCCATGTGAAGTATTAAGAAATTAAGGCCAGAATGATTTACAGATTCTTATTTATTCCCTGTCTGTTTGGTCAAGCACTGAGTAGGCGGGTTGGTAAAGGCTCTGGCAAGCTGATCTGTCTGGTAAATTCACCCTTGCCTGCTCTCCTGCAAAAGCACTTGGATCCCTCTTAAAATAAAAGGGTTAAAAATGTTAATAAACTGTGAAATCAAGCGAGTGAAGATGTACTGTACTGCCAGCAAGGACTAAATGATGACTGTGCCACAACAATACACTCTAATCTTAACATACAAGGTCAAAACCCAACGATTAGCTCCACCGCTATACATCGTTCACTAAGAAAGTTTCCATTTCCTTCTTGACAAGTACGAATGCCTGTTACTGGCACTGTGAGTATGTGCCTTTTTTCAAGCCAACGCTATCTGTAAAATTTCTTTTAAAAAATTACTTAAAGCAGGAATTAACCCCTTCTTAACTTGAATTGACAGGTTCTTCATTCAAATCACTTCTCTACCACACTGCTTTCTCCGACTGATTTTTCTCTTTAGCAGTTATTATTCCAGTGAAATATTTTTTGACTTCTGTGCCATATTTTAGATAGTGTCCTGCCTAATGTGCACTTCAGCCTGTAAGCAAATCATATTTGTTTTCTCCTATAACCATCCATCCTCTGGAAAATCTGTTTTTACAGCCAAGGTTTTACAGATGTAGGTACTCTATTTCCTTGCAATAAGGCTGTGCTAATACCAAAACATGTCAATTGCCGGAAAATATTGGTGTCCGAAGGGTTTGGTTTTCTCTCTTTGCTATAATTACACACTGTGCAGATAGAGTTAAGGATTTATTTAGAATAATTATTAGGGGTTTTTTTTCTTAATCTTTTTTTTTTTTTTTTTTTTTTTTTTTTTTTGTTGTTGTTATTGTGAGGTTTTATTCCTGTTTGGGGTTCCTATTTTTGTTAGGCTACTTGTGGGTCACAAAATATATTATGCAATCACGGGTCATTCACTCAAGAATGCTAGATAAAATTTTCTGGGTAGACAGCTATAGAGCTGCTATCCCTTTAAAATATTTTTTAAGTCCGTGCTAATAGATTTCAAACTAGTCTGGAATTAAAAAAAAAAATTCAGAATATTTTTGTGGAATTTTTTCTTTTTTATGGATAACTTTGAACTTCAAAGAGGACCATTTCATCAAGTATTTTGATGTAGAATTTCTTCTTCTCTGAGCAGCAGGACCATGCATCTCCCAGGATGTGCTGAGAGATGGGTTGTGCTGTGGGAGTGGGGCTTGTTAGGTTTCTGCTGCAAGACCCAGTAGCTTTGGTAATAAATGACAGTAATCTCAGAAAACTACCCAGGCAAAAGACTTTCTGTGGCTCTGATGCTGCCACTGAATGGAAGGGGAATGTTTATTTAATGACCAAACTGGCTTGTCCTCAAATGTGGCATTTTGTCTTCATAAATTTGGAGAAGAATCAGGAGAATGTTGCCAAGGGCAACCACTGCATCTTGAGGAACTGGAAATGAAATACAGGAAGAAAATATAACAAAGATTCCTTAAAGGAGTTTACCCTACTGTATTCAGTGCCTTGTAAGTAAGCACATGTTGCAACTAGCCTGGTTATCCCTCAGCAGGTAACCGCCCTGGGACTGTTAACTGTCAAGTAAAGTTAAACTGCGGGCTGAGTACCCATTCCAGCATCAGCCAGTGCTGACGGGCTTCAGCTGACACTGTTAAGGGGCAGGGTGCCTCCACAGAGCACTGCCCTATTGCTCCTGCACCTGCACTCGCTCAGACTACGGAGTGGATTCTCCTAAACCTGCAATCCCCTTCCCTAATTGATCATGTATTTCCCTTCTCTCTCCTCCTGCCATGGCTTTACAGCTGGCATTGGGTAGGGATGGGTGAGTGGAGGTTCCTGTAATCACAGCTCACTAACACGTCGCACAAACGTCTTTGCTTGGGGTCAAACGTAGCCAAGAGTCCCTGACACAAAAGGCAGAGATCTGTGATCTGGTCTGCAGTCTTGTTAAACTGGTCTAAATTTTACTGAGGACCTGAAAGGGTCATCAAACATGGAGGACAACACATGCACATGGTGTGGGAGAGATGGATGAAGGGTCCTTCATAACTTCCAAATGAAAGTTCAAACAGCTACTGGTCCACTCGGCTGACCCCTGTAGCCTTCTGAGTCAGTAAGAGCAATGCAAAAGAGAAGCATGTAGCACAGTGCTGGCAAATATTTAAATCAATGACCTTACTGGGGGTGAAAAACAGATGGCTCCTACCCAGTATTATGACTGGACCCTTCTGACTGTCCTTCTAGAAGACAGATGACTGTTCCTCTCCGAAGAAATCAATTTATAACTCAGTTTCAAGCTCTGCTACATTTGGGATGGTTTGGCTCTATGGTTTGCTGTTCAGGCTCATCCCTATTAAAAAAAATATTCCGGAATGATTTTCCCATACTTGGACAGCTATATGGGCTGATGCTTCCAGACTCTCTCCCCAGAGCAAATTCTCTGAATTCATACAGCTTGAGTGACCTTTTCAGTTCACAGCAGTGACTAAGATTCCCAGCATTCGTGCAAGCTTCATAATTAAATATACATACATACATGTATGCATATTTATACACAGATCTATACATATACTACACACACACACACAAAGAGACAGAGAGAGTATGTATGTGTGTATGTATTACAAGATTGCTAAGAATTTCAGCTCTCATGTTCCTGAGCTCTGTGTCTATACAAGTTATGGAAATTCTGGCAAAAAAACAGAAAGTGACAAGCATATTTTATATTCACACAGCTCATCTGTTGAAGCATGATTTTAAGAGCCTCTAGCTATTTAAACACTTACTGTAAAGCGAGTGAGTAAATGGTTTGCTGGATTAGGATTTTAGTCAGGTTGTAAATTTTTAGAGATTGGGTCTGTGTTTGCCTGATTTTGTACACAGGCAATAGATTTTGGTCCCTAGGAGCTGTCTCTGAAGGAATAACTAGAACTGCTGCAGGAACTGAGAAAATGCATTGAAAATTGCTGTACTATTTAGTTTCCAGTTTAATTTGGTGAAATTTTCCAGACAGCTCCTCAAATAATAAAAGCAATAATTAATATTTTTTAAGCTATATTACTCCTTTGCTAGGTTTCTTTGACAAATACTTGAGAGAAACCATCTGATGTCTCAGGGCAGAAAAAGCTATAGGGTCTGTTACAGTTTCAATTGTTACTGCTTTTTTTTTTTTTTTTTTTTTTTTTAGCATATGCTGTTGGCTGGCAAGAAATGTTTCAAGACAAAAACCTATCGAATCCAGCTAATATAACCTTCCTCAAACTGTTGATAAAATTTGATATGACTCTCTTTTCTCTTGAGTGGATATGAGTAGCTCTAAGGAGTCTTCAGCATATGCATCTGGTTAGGCAAGCACTTGGGATGCTCTTAAGTTCAAAAATGAGAAACTTGAAGCTGAATGTCTACATATTTCTAGGTCTTTAAGCTCCGAGTATAGCAGAGAGGGCAAGTCAATGCAGTCAGTGGAGCCTAAAGCTTACCAGCCATGGGGGATGAAATCCAGGCGCCGATGTAGTTTGAGACACCAGGGGCACCACAGACACCCAGGAGCTGCACAGGTCTGGCAGATCTGATGTGGGATGTATGCGAGGCCACACTGGCTATCCCATAGTGCCTAAAACAATGTAACATAGATGCCATTTAGCCAACTTGACTGAACCTCAGCTGCACACCAAAGGCAACCTGAACCATGCCTTATGCTGCACCACTCTGCTGAGTAAGAGCTTGATTGAGTTGCTTGTACCAGGCATCTCAAGCCATTCAAAAAGCCTTAGGGTAGCCCAGATGTCGGTAGGAGGCTGGCAGATGTGACCCTTGCCTTTCTGGAAGAGCAGCTGGAGCAGCCCGCTCAGATTACAAGGGCATTTCAGTTGCCCATCAGTGACCTGTTGAACTGCTCCCTAGGTCTCAGTGACAGTAACGGGAGCTGAGACCCCAGCACATGTATAGAAGCCTTCAAGGATCTGAGTGGCCTTACAGCCCTTTCTGTACCAGTCTGAAGTTTTGCAGTAATGTTTATGCAGCTACTTCATTCTTCTACTGTTTATGCACCCGCTGCCCTGCATTCTTTCTTCTGTGTGTATGTACTTTGGCTTGCATATTTTGCCCGGACATTTTTAGACTTACCCAGCGTCTTCTCTGCCGGCTCACACACTCGATCTATAAACTTTCCTTCCTGCCAACCAGCTTCCCACCAGAAAATCTCCACATGGCTCCCAGGCGAGGCATGAGGAGCATTCGTCCTCCCACCCCACTTCTCGTCCTTAGGGGGAGAGCAGAGGCTGGTCAGCAGCTGTGGCTGGAGCAGGAGACACCACCTCATTCCTCTGACAACCATCCTTCACTGGGCCAAGGACATGGTATCTGCTGCAACTGTCTGTCTGGCAATAATCTTAATCAATGAATGGGTTTGGGTTTGGGTTTGTTTCTGTGGAAGACCACAGATACAGTTTCTTGTAAAATAAAACATTTAAAGAGTAAAATTAAAAATTTATTTTTAATAATATATAAATATTATATAATATATAAAATAAATAATATATAAAAATATATTATTTCTTGTAAAATAAAACATTTAAAGGTATTTAAAGAGACCATTACAATTAAATTATTCTTGGTCTTTCTTTCCTGGGGAATTAAAAAGTGGTTAATCTGGTGTTAGTAGCCTGCTATACCAGACCAAACTGGGATAAAACTGATTTAAGTGAGTAAAATATACTTTTAAAATCTTAGCATTTTACATCTACATGTCTATGTATTTCTTCAAATGTCTTGTCACATTGCCATGAAGGCAGCAGTCAGTAGGTTTGTGCTCTGCAGTAGAACTCCCTGGAGAGATTAATGCCAGCAATAACCTGAAGAGGAAATGGAGGCAGCAACAACTATGGCCAGAAAGAAAGAAGCAAAGAGTACTGTTTATGAAATTACACTGTCCTCTGTGCTTTCAGGCCAAGGTGAACATGTCACAGCATTATAAATTTGTCTGTAGGCTAAACAGTACCTGTCAAGTAGCACAACTAAGAAAACAGATACAGTCTAGAAGGACCCCAGTCCCTGAGCAACCTTCCCTGACCCCCCTGGCCAAGTCCTTCCCCAGAATATTTACCTTTCACCACAACACAAACATTATTAATGTTTCATCTCTGTCTTTGTTTGCTTCTCCTGCACAGCTAATGTCTTCACCTTTCCATTCTGACAAATCCAGCTTCTCTTTCATACTTTTTCACATATTTCTGCCACATATATATTAGTAAGCCCTGAATGTTCAGATATTTTCTTTTTCTAAAAATATGGTGATATTGGTTCCACCCTGTTTGATCATCAGCCAGGCCACAGTCATCTCAGATTCCAATTTAAAATTGTCCTTCTGGTGTTAATGGTTCCCCAGGGACTCATCAACTCTACGACAGCTATTTGACTTGCAAGCCAGTATGCTTCTAAACAGTCATGACTTTTCAGTTTATCCTTACCAAGGGTGTTGATATCAGCATTAAAAAAAAAAAGAAAAGAAAGGTAGAAACATGGTGAGAACAAACTGTGTGCCCAAGGAATGACATTTACAGCAATCATGATGAATTCACCAGGCTTATTGCATTAATTATCATACTGAAACATTTATTTTGATTGTCATGGTACCGTGGCAACCTCTGAGCTGGAAATAAAAGCAAGTTTTTTTTTAAAATAAGACCGTAATGTGTTTAACACAACCGAAGGTAATTAGGAAGAGGAGAGTATGTCACCGTGACTGTCTGAACTTGGGATGTATTTACCCATCTTCACATTTTGGACAGGTAAATGAACTCACACTAAGTTTCTTGTTGCTGTGTGAGGTCTGCCGCTGGTCTCCACTGCCTCTCATGTAAAGGTAGCTCAGGCGCTGCTAGAATTAATTGAAGCCACTCCTAAGGCAGCATGGAAACATGCCTTTCCAGTCAAACACAGAGTCCAAAGGCTCCAGGCTCTTCATATTGGAATTTGACTTCAAAAAGTGATTTGTAAGATGCTTAAGGCTTTGGCTAGAGAAAGTTTCCATTAGCGTTATTCTGGCACTAGTACCTCACCCATTTTTCCTTTACTGTTTGTTTTACTGTGGTATTCTTATTATCTGTTTTGCTCGTGACCCTCTGTTTCAGCGTGGCTGCTGTTCCGCTCATGTGCGTATCGGTGACACAGGGCCACAATACGGCACACAACTCCTAGTCCCAGATTAGCAGCAACCTGCAGTCTGACTTCAATTAGCTGTAAGGATGATGTTTCTTGACTGTCTGCTGTTTAAATGAACTGAAAATCAAACCCCTGTTTTTCTTGGTTCCCTTCCAAATCACACACTAAGGTACAGATTGCCTCATGAAAGATTAAAACAGATGTTGGTAAGAGGATATAAATCTGAATCAAATTGGAGATCCAAATAGTCTCAAGCTTTTTTTTTTTTTTTTTTTTTTTTTGTTTGTTTAGGCTTTTCTCTTCTGAAACATAGGAGGAAATATATAGGAACTGAACAATTCGTATCCATGGGACAAAGGTAAGAGGGGCTGCAGGGGCTTTGTAAGACCCTTCCTTCATTTTAGCAGCTCTGTGAACTTTTTCTGTCCCTGGTGAGTTGCAGGTGAGGTGCCCACTGTCAATCAGCAAAGACACCCAACCAGGCATGGGGAGATAAGGTGCTGCAGAAACACCTTAACACCTTTGCCTTTGAAGGGCTCACCCAGGGTGACCTGGATCCCAGGGCAGCGGTGCTTTTCTCTCCCTGCAGTGGGCCATGAAATGGCCAGAATACTGCTGCTGCCTTTTGCAGTTTAACATCTGAATTGAAAACAAGAGGGAGAAAAGGCCAAGGAGAACACACACTTACAACGAAATAATTGCAACTAATATAATATGTAGCGGTAACAGCATCTAGGTGCCTACTCACTGTGTGGAATATAGGTATAATAATGAGAAAAGACTGTCGGGCTTTTGTTTCTTGGGAACATCATCCTGCTTCACTGTGACCTTCTCAGTTAACTTCATAAGCCAAATATCTTTGTATGAAAACAGCTTCTTAATTTCTACACTAGAGAATACACTGCCTTATCATTTACTATGATTTTGATCTTAAACCAGTTATGTTCATAAGCCTCACTTTTCTGTTGCTTGGAGCTATCAGAAATCTTTTTTCAGACTACCACTTGCTTATGCTTCCCAGTCCTTCAACAGGAACACTTTGTGCAGGCAAGGTTTATATTTTAAAGAAAATCACTTTGGTCATGTTCTAATGATAGTTTTTCAAATCCTTGTCATATACATACGTTCTGTTAGTTGCATAGGTTGGACATGTAGTTTGTAAATACATAGGTCAGTGCCTCTTTTGGGCTAACATTTGTTCTTCAGCATAGCCTGTCCAATGGATCATAAAGTCTTATGGTACAGCTTCAAGGGAGCCAGAAACCTCAGGCAGTGAGGGATGCTAGTGAAGCCCGGAGCTGCTGTAGACTTGTGAATCCTGATGTTTTTTTCTGGGATGGAACCGAACCCTTTTAGCACTGAGGAGTAAACCTTTTGAAAAATAATCTTTTACATTATCTGTAAGTATTCATTTCACTTGTATTCACCAACTTCTGGTTTTCTTCCAAAGTTGCTAGTGTCATCGTGCACCCCAAAGGATGCATCACCCTACAGGTCCCTCCAAAGCTCGGGCTCCCACCTCCCTGCTGTGCTTACACTCTCTCCACGTGGGCTGGCTGTTCCCACCACCATGCCATAACTCCCCGGTGGCACCAGCACCCTTTGAAAAAGCCACCAAGCTATAGGCCTAATTTCACTCTGGAGCTCAGTAGGTGACACTGATCTTGTGATAGAGTAGGAGGCACATCAAGCTGAGGATGCAGCTGATTAGAAAATGTTTGACATTTTGTTTTGGTCCAAATGTTCTCTTATTAAGAACATGCTTCCCTTTTCACTAGCAAGTGAGATTTCTCCTCCTTAATATTAATCATTTGGCAAAGAATTTGCACAAGTCCTTTTCTTAACCACGTTTTTAAAAATGCAGTTAGAACCAGCTATGCTTTCATCCCACATCACGCAGGGCTGTGATGAGGTTTCAGGTGTTTCTTAGAGGTGTGTGCTGCTGAGTGCTTTCATACTGTACTTAAAAAGGAGGTGTTTATAAAGTCCCAGCAAAAGGACTGCATGTCCCTCCTCCAGATTCTGTGAAAAAATAATTACATGATATCATAGATGTCAGGCTCATAGCCATGGCTGTCTGCACTGCCTCGAGGCCATCTAACATGGCAATTTTTTCTGACAGTAGCTGATACCGATGAATCAGTGGTACCTTGCCTTCCTCTGGGTGCTGTCATCCCCACTCCACATCAGCCAGTGTCTGCAAAGGATAGCTGGGATGAAACGGGTTTCCTAGCCCCATGAATAAGGATTGTCTAGTTGTCTTTTTCTCAAAAAATCCAGTTCACACAATCCTAAATTCTCTCATTGTCTACCCAGATGCCCACCTTGGCCTGAACTTTCAGCCTCTCTAAGGCTGGAGGACAAGAACTTTCACTTCTGAGCCACAGCATTTTGTTACAAATACATCAACATTAGAAGTTGCTATTCTGACAGTCATATTAATAAAAATATGTAGTACTTGAGCTCTCTTTGTATTTGTCTTCTGCTTCAGTGTAGCAGCTGTCCTTTCTCAAAGAATGAGGTGCAAATCTTGAGACCGAGGGAGGTTAGGAAGGTATGTGCACCGGCTTTGCAAACCAGTGAGCTACTCAAAAAAGCTTACTAGTGTTTTGATTGAAAGGATGCAGTGTTTGGTGTTCAAAAATAAACTTAAGGTTTTTTTTAAAAAAAGATATTAATGAAACTCTGCATAGCAGCAAATCTAATGAATTACTACATTTGCCTTAGTGCTCAATAGCTACTTGTGCTGTAGAAGTCATAAGGTGCATGTAAAACTCCAGAGGCACAAAGGTTGTTCCAAAGTGGCATTTCATGGGTGACACCTGTATGTTTGATTACTGTGACTATGAGGCAGTGGGGAGTTGGCGTGGGGGGGGGTTTAGGTGCTACCCAGCGATGTAGATGGGTGCCCCCAGTGTGGTGCCAGCTGGCACCATAGCGTGAAGGTGCAGCCTTTGTAGGGGAGGCTTGGGACCACGTCCCTCCTCTCCTGGGGTGCTCCCTGTTGTTTCACTGGAGGCAGGTTCCAAAACCCACCTGGGTCTCCTCTGGTCTCCTGAGCCCAGGGGAGCTGCAGCTGTGGTGGTGTTTGAGGTTTCCTTCCCCTCCAGCTCCTGCATCTGTGTGATTGAGGAGCTTTTTCTCTTCCCACAGGATGAGGTGTGGATGAAAAGCGAGGCCAAGGGGCTGATGTCCGCCCTGCCCTGCCCTGTGGATCCCAGCTGCACCTTGGCCATCATGGCCACACGTGCCTGGCCACCTGGGGTTTCAGCTGGCCAGACTGACAAGCCGTGTCATAAAAAACAAGTCATTTATAATAATTTTAAAGGAAATAGTTAATATTTTGTATGACTTTCAGACCATTTCATCTGCCCCACTGTGGTGCTACCTGGGCTGCAGCACCCAGAAAAACAACAGCAGAGGCCTCAAAGTCTCTTGGAAAAAAACCCTGCTGTCACCAGATCTGAAAGTCATAAGCATTTTAAAAATGATGAGTACTAGAAGACTTGTAAGTGACCACCTTGGAACTTAGATGGTATTTCTCTTTTTTGATTCAGCTACCGTTTTCCTCACTGCAAAATGAATGTAATTTAAGTTATGCTATTTTATTTAATTTTAAGAATACAACGTCCATTAGAAAGTACATTATAAAGTATGTGTTGCCAGAAATATCTCCAATATGACAGTGAAAAATCCTATTATATCTTTCTATGTTTTATAGTGCTTTTTCTCCCTTGTCTTTAAAAATTTTTTGGTAAAAAATGGTAGCGTCAGGCTAAGAAGCTCCATAAAGATTTATGCACCTGGATAAAGAGGACCCCTTTCATATTTTCAGGTTTGACTTCTCTATGTATTACTTTTTTCTGAAATCGTTTGCGATTTGGCTCAAGTCTCATGAAGAACATGAAAGCAGCACTGCAAAAAAACAGTTCTCTGAATGGAAAAGACAAGGACAAAAAGATGCCCTGAACTGAGGGGGAAAAGGCTGTAGGAACAGTAGATTATAGGTGTCGGTTCTTGGATCTTTTTTCTAATTCCATTTTGACTCACTGTATAGTTTTAGTCAAGTTGAATAATCCCCTTTCACTCCCTGATTCAGGTTCTGCAAGGATAATAATCTTTTCCTGCTTTGCAGGGCTTTTGAAAGAGATACATGAATAGACTAACACAGAAGTACAAGGCCAAATTAGTAAAAGTCTAATATGTAGCAGCTAATGTTTTACTAGCAGGGAAAACACTGTACCTCATTGCCTAACATTTGGACTGTGGCTGTATTGTAGGTATTTGCGCTTTTAAATGTCACTGAAAACTGCAGAGGATATCGTAGGAACAGGGTATTAAAAATGTGATGGAGATCTTAATTCTTCATTCAGTATGAATGAGGAAGAAAGGTATAATAGAAGAACCAACAGTGAGTGGAAACTTATTTTTCATAATTGAAATATCCTATGTATTCAGCATTTTCTGTTGTGTGAATGCATAAACAGAGGGGTTTATTAAATAAAAATTCATTGCAACTGCATAAGCCTTCTCCACTTTAAGACCAGCACTGCAAGGGAGGATACATTCTGCATACTCTGACAATTTACTTTAATCCTTTATCTTCAGCATACACCGTTGTTTGAAACATTGCTAGTCTGTAAGAGATATACTTTCCCTGATAATACAAGTCAACAGAAGCTAAAAGCCTTTACTGGGATTAAAGTAGACTTCACCAGCTTCTTCACTGAGATGCAACTTAATAAAAAACAATCTTGGAGAACATCCCCCCTTGGCTTTGCAGACACGTACACAGGACTGCTTCTCCCATTCCCCAGCACAGCCCCCCTGCTTTGGTCCAAGAAATGACGTTTTTTCTATTTTTAGCTTTTTTAATGAGATGTATTGGATAGACAGGAGACAGAAGTTCAGCAGCACTGAACCTGCAGGTATGTTGGTGCTGTTGGGTCCCCCTCAAGGTCTATATATCTCACATTTAGAGATGCTGAATTGTCCCAGGGAGGAACGGGGTGGCTTCAGGGCAGGAGGTCCCATGAGATACTTGAACTTTTCTGTCTTACCCGTGCATTTAGGTGACAGCTAACATACTTTGTGACCTCTTGTATTTTGTTAAGCTTTCCACTTGTAGATGCATCCTGCACTCAAAGGCTTGTTCCACACCCTTCTTGATGCTGAGGTTTGGTCAATGCATGGTGCTCAATGCAATAAATCTCTGGAAAAATCTGGATTAAGGATCCTAGAAGGCCTCCTGGCCTTTGCCAGCTGAGCACTCCCTGCTGGGGATTGACCACATGCTTCCCAGGAGAACTGGAAACCTGGAGCAGCAGTGTCAGCAGCAAGTTCTCCTCCTAATTAATTGTAGCTATACTGCAATCTGTTAAGGAGCAGTGTGATGGCAACCGAACAATGATAACTGGCACCCGCTGATGCCAGATCATAAAAAGCTGAATTACGTGTTTAGTTGTCCCAGTATTGGGCGGGGGGGGAAAGGGAAAAATACCATATGTTGTTTTTAATCTTTTTAGAGTTGTTTAATGTTCCTCTAGCACAAAAATGGGTTTTTAGGAGTACTTCCCTTTGCAGAATTTCTTTGTGATATATTATTTCTCTTTCAGCCTGAATGCACACTATGCAGTATCACATTAGATACTGTTTTCTTTTTCTAATTATTGTTGCTTAGTAAGTTTCAGAATTCAGAAAAAAAAAAAAAAACAAACAAAACATCAAGGAAATTATATTGTGCATGATACCTAGGAAATTCACAGAAGAAGCTCAATCTTCCTTTAAAAAAAAAAATAAAATTTGAGAAAGGGAGTTGAACTATTGCCTAGAAAAGTTGCCTGGGGAAGGACCATGAGGCAAGGCTGTTTGGCCACTAAAAATTGCCTCTGAAAGAGATTCTGTGCTGAGATTTGACAGTGTAGGTGCGTGAGAGGTACCTGGACAGTTACATGGGCACAGAGACAGGTACTAGGGGGCCTCGTGAGTTACCTCCACGTATTAAAAAAAGAAAAAACAATATCACAATTTTATTTTTTTATTGAAGTTTTATTAGCCATTAGTGGCCAGCTCATATTAATAATCAGATCTTGCTCAATGTTAATTTTATTAGATATGGGGAGCATGGTGGAGGGACCACCCCAGGAAGCAGCACAGCTGGTAATTATTATGTATCCTTTTTATCTGGATCTAAGAAACAGTGCCTGCTTATTTCTCAAGTTAATGCACATGAAAGAGAGAAGACAAGACCAAGATCTTGCAGATATTAAAGTGGAAAAAAAAAATAATGCTGAGCAGCCATGGTTTTTGCAAACGGTGCACACTGGAAAAGTAATAAAACGACCAACACAGGCATATATCATTGCTGCAGAGGTTTCCTTCTTAGTGAGGGCAAGTTTATCCATAAATTGCAGCAAGCAGAATATTCTGCTGAATGGGAACCACAAAAAGAAAGAAAAAACACAAGAAAGATTAGAATAAATGGTTTGAGTACCAACATTTGATTTTTAAGAGGAACAAAACCCCAACCAGCAGGGTGCCCCTTAGCTCTCCAGCTCTCAGGCACCAAGAGGTGACTTTCCTTCGGTTACAGAGGCCCTTTAGTGAGCAGGGTGCCACAAGGGCTGCATGGGCTCCAAACCAAAGGGGATCAGGCCCCCACGAGTTATGCTGAGGAGCTGCTGGAATTTCCAAGGACCTCCAACACACCCTCCTGCTTAGCTGCCAGGGCGGGAGGGGATGCCGCTCATGCAAGCATCCGTCTCTGCACCCTCCATTCTACCAGACCACTGGTTACAAAATCTCTGTCAAAACTCTTGTGAAGTTAAATTTCAAGTGTACTTTTCACAAACAGCACTTGCTTTTAATATAAAATTTATATTTTTTTATCTTCCCTCTAAAGACTGGACTGTAAAAGACAAAACATTTTGGCCAGATATGTGAAAAAGAAGTTATCTAGCACTGTTGCCAATGGCTTGTGGGAGTCACTGGCTGTCTTGAGCCTCTATGACCTTCACCAAACCTCCGGATGACAGTATCTCCTGAAATGCACTGTGGCAAGGGTGCTGCTTTGTCATATCTGCAAAGGAGAGAGTGAGCGGGAGAAGAGCCTGGCCCCAGAACCCAACAGAGTGGAGACCCCCTCTGCAGCAACAGCTTTGAGCCATATGGGCACCTGTAGAATGTGCAAACGTCAAAGTTTCAGGTTCAGATTTTTCTTTAAAAAGATAAAAAGTGTACCTAGGAGAAACAAAGCCCTTTTCCAAGCAGCTGTAGCTAAAACTTTTTTTTTACCTTTGCTGGGAGGAGGAGGACAGTGAAAGAATCATCTTATCTCCGTCAGCTCATAGCAATGCTCTTGCTTGGATGCCCTAAAGCTCATTGTCTTCTATCTCCTACACTTGCCTTTGCTATAGACTTTCAAAGGCAGCAGCAAGGTATCAGACTTTTGATTTTTCGCATGAAGAGATGAAGACAATTAATTTTCTATTCCCTAGCAACTGCCTATATAAACAACTACCAGACGCACAGCAAAACTGGGTTTGAGCGCTACAAGCAAGTTGACATTGTAAATAAATTGCTTTTGTACTTGAAGTGGTATAAGAGAAGGAAAAAGACAGTTAAATCAAAATGGAGATCATTGTTTTTTCCTTTCATGAAATGCATGTATGTAGCAGAGTAGACCACTAAGTCCAGCCATCTTTTCCCAGCAGCACTCACCAATTTTTCCAGTACCAGCTTCTCTACCTGGCCATTTCAAAAAGCTTTTCCTGCAAAATTACATAAGCTTAAGTATTTCATGAATGCCGAAATACTGCAGATTTTGAATTATTTTAATTTTCTTATAGTTATTCTCATTGTGTATGTGCTCCTACTTTCCACATTTGCTTCTCAGCTCAACCAGCTCAATTCTGCCATGGTGCTGCAGCACCACTGATGCCGACCTAGCAAATGCTTCCATACATCTGGCTTAGAAGTTTGGGGAAATTACCTTTTCTTCTCCTCATGTCACAACCTGAAGGGCTACCCAACCTGTGGGTGTCTAGAGAACACGACAATGAGTTTGTAGAATCCTGTAATACCCAAGGACGTGGAAGCTGTACCCTTTAAATTTATCTGCTTCATTACAGCTTGCCACAAATACCACAAAAATCAGCATTACAAATGTACTTAATGATTAATAAAGAGAATATATATATATATCAAGGTATTACAAATTACTATCAGCAATTACTGGTATGTCAGCAATCAATAACAGTAGCAATCAACAGTATAGCAGCTATCAAGAGCATAGCAGCAATCAACTATAGCAGCCATCACTATTACAGCAACAACCAAGTAGGTTTATACTATTACAGGTTACTACAAAGTTATTATTAGGGAAGTAATTTATCAACAATATAACAGCAGGTGTGACAGATTACTTATATGACTATATAATATCAGTATTAAGCAAATTAAACAGATCACAGAAGGGGCCAAATCATCCCAAAAGTGTGAGGACAAACTCCAGAAGGGGTCCAAAGGGGACTAATAATGTAACAGAGAGATTTTCACTTCAGAGATGCTCTGTGTCATGGAGGCTGGAGTCAGCTAAGCATCCCCAGTGAGGGTCCAAGATACCATAGAAAGTTCGTGTGGAGAATTCAGCCTGTTTAGGGAATGAGAAATATATGCAGCACAGAAAATTCTCAGGGAGGGAGGAGCTCCATTTTTGATAAAAAATAAGTCATTTTTATATCACAGAGACATAAGAAGGCATAGGACACCACCACTCTGAGTAGCCAACAGATGCTGTTAATTTCTGGTTTTCACGTGGGGCAACCAATAGATAATGATGTTTTCTATTCTTTCAGATGCATTTTTGTTTTCCTCTTCTTGCAGTTAGATCAGCCAATGGAAACTATTGATTCATACTTTCTCAGGATGTTTCCCCCTTTTTTCCATGCTATTTTTCACCTTTTCTGATGATAAGTTGCTGTCACATTTCCTTGTTTTTGTAGTTATTGATACTATCTCTGGATGTTGCTGGTTTCTAGGTACCCAGCCGTACCTTAAAGATGCCAGCTATGTGCTTCTTAAGGATGTTTCTGATTCCCAGGCCTGGTTCCCAAGCTTGCAGTTCTCAGGCTGACAGGTATTTCCTCTGTCAGTACTTTTCCAGTAGATATTTTCCTCCATTAAGTAATTTTCCCCTTTTAAACAGGTCGCCTTTATGGCAGCTCTCATCACCTCACCAACCAGTGTCACTGCTCGGTGGCCACCATGTCAAGTCTGCAAGCTGCTAAGCTCATCTGTGGAAGGGAAAATAGTTATTTTGGTAGTTGGCTTGTCTACAAGGGTGAAGAGGTGCTATTTTTCAATTTTTTTTTTGTTTTAAACAAACAAAAAAAAAAAGCAGGAGCTAACTTGGACGAGAGAAAAATGCTGTGCAGGTTTCTGGAAGGGTCTCAATGCCAAATGTTGTCTGTGCACAAGTTGCAAAAACAGGTGAGCTGAGATTTGTTGTTTAGTTTGTTTTTTTCCCTCTGTCAGAATGTATGCTCTGAAAATGTTTTGCTCTATATTCCAGCCAAAGAGATGCATAGGAATAAAATTACAGAAAACATAATTTTGCCTCTATTTTCCAGTTATCCCTTTTCAAAAAGAAACTGGGTTTTTTCCTCTAATCTGACTTTTAGTGAAGAAAAATAAAATATCCCTATAAGTAGAAGCCCCAGGCTAGACTGTTTTGCATGATATGAAAATGGAATAAGACTCCCAGCTCAGTCCTGCTTCAGTTCCCCAGAAGGAAGGAGGTGGGGCTGTGTATCTGGTGCTCTCCATCTTGCCATTGCAGAAGATCCGGACACAAGTAGAAATGGCACAGATTTTTGAAGATATATTGATTTCACTCCTGACTGAAAGGTCCAAATCATTTAGAGGCCCTTACAAAAAGGGAAACAGATGCTAGTGTCTCATTGACAGTCCATGGGTGTTTTAAAATCTCTTTAGAACAGTCAGCGTGTCTTGCAACACAAAGAAGAGCAATACTTAAAATACTTAGTGAGGCTGACTCATTGTGTGTTTGGAAGTGATTGATGTCTTTGACACCTACATCAGTCTCTGGGAAAGACCTAGGGCCTTGCAAAAACACAGGGCACAAAGAAGCATAAGGTCAAAGTATGATGTAGACCAGAGATTTTACTGTTATAAAAGAAACCTGGAAAGAAAATCGAATGTCTAATGAGGGTCATTGAAAATACAGTTTTTACCTAGTCTGCTAGTTAGGAATTTGTATTTATGAATTTTTATTGTGTTTATACCGTTTTCATCTCCTTCACTCATTTATCTGTTCTCCACCAGGTTTCCTCTTTAACAGCATTTGACTAGATGCCCTATCATGAGAGAAAAGTGCAAAGAAATATTAGATTAACAAACCTGAATCTAAAATATATGTTTTATGATTGTTCTTACACTGTAGTACAGATCAATTGTATCTCAGTTTTTCCTAAATCTGGCTTTCACAGCAAATATTGTTGTCAAGAGCTAAGTATTTCTTTGAGACAATTCTGTTGAAAGCAGTGTAGTTCATAGATGCAGGTCTGATATCCATGGCTTAGCCCTCTTGTGTTATCTCAGCAACAGTCTTCTATGTTTGACAGTATACTTATTCCAACTGCCTACCCAGAAAGTGACCAAAAGGTAGGACCTGGAAAGTTAATAGGAAAAAAAAAATAAATCACTGTCTTAAAAAAAGTCCACATTTCATTTCCACTAAGCAGCTTGTTAGAGGAAGATGAGATGACACATCAGTAACACAGGGGTACGAAGGCCAGGCTGTGCAATGGTCAGCTAAATCCCTCCTATGCTGTGTCAGACATCTGAGAAAAAATACTGCAACATGAAGAAACAGTAAATCTACTTCTGCTTCTCATTCAGAAAATACACTCAGTGCTTCCTTTTTGATGGCTGTCAGCTGGATAATGCTACTGGATAATTGAATTTATAACTTTGGAAAAAAATCAAATCTATTTAGGGACAGTAGGATTCCTTTTTGGAAAGCAAACAAAGCAACCAACCAGCCAACACTTACACAAGTAGCAGGATGCCTCATAAGAGTCCTTTCAGGGACAATCCTCTGGACTGAGGCAAGGCTGAGAGTGGCACCATGCATGAGGTAGCAGGCATTAGGCTAGGAATAGGAATGAAGCTGCGCTTTGTCCTGCAGAATTAGCTCACCCCAACACCACTCTTTCCAGTTCACTTTCTGAAACACCCTACATTTGCCAGGTGTGATGCCAGCCAGAGTCATAGTAACCTGCAGCAAACTGTTCTTGCAAAACGTATGCGGGTAGCATGCAGGCAGCTTACCTTACTGTAGTTCCATTGGCACAGGAGAAGTTTACTCACTGTGCAGCTTTGAACTCTTCAGCAATTATCTTAAAATGTGAGTCAGCTTGTTGTGACTGGGACTTAGATCAAGGGTCCCCCAGACAAATTCTTCTTTACCTTTATGGGCATGTGTTTAGGATCTTGATTCAGATTGATGAAGCTTGCTGATTTGCAGTACATGGCCAACGGTGTGTTTAGGTAGGTATGTGTATTTATAAATTCAATATTGTGGATGTTAAATAATAGCAAGATCACCTGAATTCTAGATAAAGGATAGACAGTGATTGCAAAAGGAGTGCAGCTTGGCTGTGGACCCTAATGTTGTCTTTCTGTTACCCATCAAGCGTTGTACCTCTTTGGGGGCACAGAAGTCTCAAATACCAATCTGTAAAAAATAAGCTGTGTGAGACACATCCCACTCAGTGTTAGGAATCATACTAATGGCAATATATCCAATTTGTAGGCATAGGAGGGTAAGAACATTATCACAAAATAGGTACATCAAAGTATCTATGGCACAAAGCGCGACTAGATTAGGAAACATGCTATATAAACCATCAAGATTTTAGCAGAACATTTGCCCTTTTTTTTTGTGATGGTATGTCACACTGGGAACACAGGCCACCAAGGAAATGAAATTCTAACTATATTTGAAGAGTGAGGTTGGTAACAAAGACAGTGCTGTGCTGATGACATCTCAGAGGTAAGCAAAGCAAAAGATGCTTTCTGGTCACAGCATAAAAGATTTCACATGGCTGAGGCCCAGGTCAGGCTTCAATGGAAGGAAATATTTATCACAGAGCAAATATAAGTTACAAAGTGCATTATGTACAAAGCATTTCAAAAAAAGCCAAGGATGAGTACAAGGCAACAGAAATGAGCATGGCTCCCTAAGCGATGACAGCATTAGCAAGATCCTGCTGTAGCTCTGAAATACAAACATGTATAGGGAAGTGAGATATGGAACAGCTTTGCTATTTTCTGGCTCACTAATATTGTCTCTTTTCCTTTGGTGAACATGAAGCATGAACAGCAGAAGCCAGTGGCCAGTTTAACTGTAAGAGGATGAGTCCTGGGACCTTCTGTCCCTCTGATTCTCATCATTCCACCTGGTGCCTGGCAGGTCCCAAGGTGGTGGCCAAAGGGCTGCTCCTGCTTACAGTGCTCATCAGCCAGATCACCCTGGCATAGCCTCCCCTGGGGGGCTACAGGGAAGTGCCCACTGGCTTGATACCAGGAAGAATGCCAGAAGGCTTATAGGAGTGGACCGTGCTTTTTCCAATGCCTACATTCAGTGTCACAGTGAGCCCACACTGTCACATCTGTGACAATTTTTTTTTCAATATTTTTTTTTCAATAGCAAATACTGCCCACACAAATGCAGTGTTCCACAGCTAGGTCCCCACAGCATCCCCAGTAACTTTGCACTTGATGGTTGAGGGCAGAAGGACTGCCAGAGGAAGAATAAATATTTAGGGATCGGTAGATGGGGCAGAAACAAAGTGCAGCAGGACAGAAGATGAAGCAGATGAACCTTAAGACAATCTGAACAAGCAGACTTGGGAAAAACTGGATATTATTATTGATTTATACTCTCTCAGTAAGTTTAATTTGAATCTGATGCTGTGTATACCCTTAAAATTACATGTACAGTATATATCAGTATTTACATACAGTGACATACCCTAACATTTTAATAGTGAGTAACAAATATGACAGGGAACTATGACTATTTTTTTTTCCTGAGGTTACTTTGTCCAGAAGATAAAAGCTGTAGACCCTAAGGAAGGAAAAAACTCACACTGAACATAAAAGTTAACATTAACTGAGGACCTGAAAGCTGTACTTTCATGCTGTACTGCATTAGATGGTTTTTAATCATCAGAGAAACTACATATCTGAGCCTCCATGCAGCAAAGTCAGTTTGAGGGGCTGATGGGTGTTAAGCTAGAAGATTTGGGAAAAAAAAAATAAATAAAATAGACAATTGATAGTTTGGGAGCAGCAAAAAATCAGCACTTTCAAAGAAGCTTCAAAAGGTGTCCTTACAGATGATAGCTGTAGGGCCAGGACATACTGGTAACCTGGGAGATAAGTTCACCCTTATCCTTCCTGATTAGAGACAGAGATCTGAAGTGGATCTTTATCCTTCCAGCAGGATCATCCCTGCAACCCATGTGCGATGGAGCCACCCTTCTGCCAAATCAGTCCCATTTTAGAGGAACTGGAAATCCTTGTGTCTGCAGTTGGCCGGAGAGCTAATCCATAGTCCATGGTCCAGGGAGGCCCAGCTGCCAGTCCCTGCGCTACTCAGTGGTAAACGTTTTGTACAAACTGGAAGCATGTTGAGCAGTTGATACTGAACTAAACTTCCTTTAGACTATCCTACATGCAGTCTGTTCTGGAGGAGGTTACAGGAGGAATTTGAAACAGGTTTCCCAAGTCTGGATGGAAATCTTACTGGAAGGGAAGAATAGGTTTTTTTCTTTTCTTTGGACCTTTTCTCTCATTTTGGCCAAACATACTCAACAAAATCAAGTCATATTTTGAAATCAGATTGATATTAATTAAACCAAATTTTCAGGGAACAATGTATTTCATAAATATTATAAAGTGTTTTCATGCAAATGAAGAGAGAAAGTTAGATAAAATGATCAAAAGCAGACTAGGAAACTGGAGTATGAGATATTTCTTCACCCAGGCTTGTTCTGCAACTTTCTGCAGTGAAGCCTTCTTGCTCTGGCTCACAAGAGTATGATCACCTACCTGAACTACATATGGAATTTAGATACTGTGGTGGGTTGACCCTGGCTGGACACCAGATGCCCACCAAACCCCTCTATCACTCCCCTCCTCAGCAGAACAGAGGGGAAGGAAATAGGATGGGAAATAAAGCTTGTGGGTCAGGATAGAGGCAGTTTAATGAAGCAAAAGCAAAAGTCGCGTGTGTGGAAGCAAAGGAAAACAAAAGACGTTATTCTTTACTTCCCATCAGCAGGCGATGTTTGGCCAGTTCCCAGGAAGCAGGGCTTCAGTACACAGAGGTTGCTCTGGAAGACAAACGTCATAAATAATGAATGTCCCCCCTTCTTCCTCCTTTCTCTTAGCTTTTGTATCGGAGCAGACGTCATTTGGTATTGGAATATCCCATTGGTGGCTTAGGGCCAGCTGTCATGGCTATGTCCCCTCCCAAGATCTTGCCCACTCCCAGCCTACTGGAGGTGGGGGTTGGAGGGGAAAGGTTGGAGAGCAGCCAAACACTGGTGTGTTACTAACACCTTTCTAGCTACCAGTATGAGCACAGCACTGCTATGGGGCTCAGCCAGACCCGGTGCAGATGTCCCACTCGGGGTCTCCACGGGCTGTTGGGTGCTGTATGCCGGAGCTGTGCTGCTATGCTCTGTTCCCGGACCCCTGCCCTGCCTGGGAAGAGAAGTCAGGCAAAATCCCAGCTATGGTCATTTGATGCACACTCCCATGGAGTATCATTCCCTGAGCTTGGCCTGGTATGAAGGAAAGGACGATAAAACCTCTTACAACAGCTTCACAACGGAAGTGTCCAACTTCTAAGACAGGTATCACCTTTAATGTGTTGTTCCTTTAACGAGTCTACATGGAAGCAGTCAATAGTGGCATTTTCTCTTGTTCTTCCTTGAACAATTTTCTCCTGTATTTCCAGTTTCCAAGGGCTAATGAAAGGACATACCAGAATGTATAATAAAGTGCTAACAAATGAGTTTTTCTGATGTGTTTCAAGGTATTGGATAACAAACACTAACCAGAGATCTCACTTGAGTTATTCACTAGCCATACAGCAGGGGCTCCTGGCCTAGCAGGAGCCAAGTGCCCACCATGAGGGCCCACCAAGAACTACAGCATGGTTCCCTTACCCCACTATGGTTATTGCACAGCTACCTTTTATTTGCCATATGCCCCAGTGAATGGAAAGTTAGATAGAGACCTTTCTGCTGTAATTCTCGCTGAATTTTGGTGGTTTTTGTAAGGCAAAATAAGATTCTGCAACGTGATGACCATTTTGGCATAACAACATATGGCACGGTTATCTTTGCTTGTTGACAGTTCAAGGTCTGACTGTGTTGGGAAGAAATGACCATCCGTAGGGCATTTAGGGTCCGGGGCACTGCGGTTACTTCTGCCTGAACCCTGTTTCAGTTTTGCATACGTACGAATACAGGTGCCCATCTGGCTGCCTTGCAGGAGGACTGTTTAGGGTTGGGTGGCCAGGCTGAAGGGCAGCTTTCACCCCCCGTGAGGGAAGAAGCAGCGAGGGTATATCAGTGTAATTTGGGGAGGGAAGCCATGTTTCTCTTCCAGCTCCCAGCAGACCTGCAACCCAGAAGAAGTCTGAAACAAAGCCAGGGAACTCAGCTAAAATGATTTCTTTGAAAATGCCTGCAATGTTAGGAGCTTCATGACTATCTTAAGAAATCTGGTGGGTTTTGTCATAATACTGCAGGCTCACATAGGACTTAGGAATGAAAATGCACCTGATCTCTGGCTGCCACGAGTGGCTTGGACTGTAGCCTGGTGGGGCACAGGTCTGTTCTGGGTCCTGGGCTGCTTCGCCTGGTTGTGGGCACAAGCTTGTGAGCCGGTGGCTGCCCTGCCTCTGTCCTGTGTCTTCCATTTCACCACTTGAAGGCGAATTAAAATAACGCTCCACCTTCCTTGCTTTTTGTTGTATCTTTATTTTATATCACTTCTAAAGAAAAGATGGTTGCTTTTCCTTTTGCCTTTGGGGAAATACAGAGTTTCTTTCTCTTTCCGTAACTAACATTCTTTTGAAACCTCTCTCACTTCTCTTCCAGCTTTCTCTTATTATTAACATAATGCATGTCTTTCCATCTCAACTGCCATTTTAGCCTGAAAAGTGACTGTGAAATTACTTTTATCTGTAATGTGCTCCCTGTGAGAGTCTGATTGGATCTTATTTTAGTGACAAAAACAAGCTCCTCTTGCTATTGCTGCCAAATTAACATGGCTAAGAAAAAAACCCGAGTGTCTCTCCATTGGTATCTGGAAAAGAAACCTCTTTATGTAGAATCCATCCATTTTGTTCAGGCTTATGTGATTCCAGAGCCTGTTCATGCAAATAAGAAATTACACAGGTCCCGGTTTTCAGTTGTTTACGGCTCTAAATGCTGTCATCAGACCTGGATGGACAAAACTTGTCATCTTGGTGCTTAAAAGCGCACAGAAGAAAACTAGTTTTCAGATCCCAGATTGAATCTGCATTCAGTTTAATGACCGGAGGCAAAAAAGAGCAAGCTGTTTATGTACATGCTGGGCAGGCTGAGTTCCAAAGTATTGAAATCTTCAGTGTCATTTTCTTAACAGTTTTCCATTAAGACACCAATGCTTTTAAAAGTCTGGGAAGTCAAATTCCATAGCTTTTTATTAACTTAGGCCAAGCCTTCACTTTTCTAATACGATTCAGAAAAGGAGTCCTGAAGTCTCATGTGGCATTAGTGAAGGCAGGGCTGCTGCGGGGTGGTGGTGGTCACAGAACCCCTGTGTGCACCGTGCTGCTCTCTGAAAAGGGATGCCCCTTCGCCTTCTCAGATGTATAACTGATGGTCTTTGTTGAAATATAGAAAGGCAAAAAATTGAAAAACTGAAATGTACAAAGGGATAAAATTGGGCACTCTCTTGTCCTTATATAACTGTCTCTGAAAGTGCATTTTAGAAGTTTTCCTAATACGATATAGCTTGACCCATCTTTTATTTTTTTTAATGACCCCATCTTTATAAGGTAGATGTCACATTATCTACAGTAAGTAAAATAAATGATTCTGTTTGAATGTACTAAATTTAATATAAAATATGTTATATCTGTATGGTTTAGTTTTGAAACCCCTTTTAACAACAGAGTAGTAGTCAGTATTGTATGTTTTTATTTTTTTAAAATCACTCCTGATTCAAGTAATCAAGATTTATGGAGTTACTATGTCTGTTGATGCTAGTCTTTTCTTGCTTTTGTGCCTTTTTGTAGCAAGGATCCAACTTTTAAATTTAATTTGCTTTCTCAGTTTTTGCCATAAACAGTGATGTTCCACAATGTGTTTTAAGTGATGTGACATAAGACTAAATCATATGAAAAGGCACTCAGAAGGATCTCAAAAGATCACTCAATCCTACTTTGAGGAAGAATCAACTGCATTTCTGTCGTGACTCACAGATATTTGCCAAAATATTTGTTTTTCAAAGGTGTCTAGTGGTGGCACTCCCAGGGCTCATCTGGTAATAAAGCCAGGGCTTCACTGTATTTTAGGGGTTTCTTATTAGAGTTTTCCTCTTATGTGTGGCCTGATTTCTTTCTAGAAATTAATTTCTAGAATTAAGTCCACCCATTCTTGCCTTCTCTCCTCTGTGTATACAGAGAAAATGTTTTTTCCCTTCCTCTGAAACATCTTTTTTTCAACATAGTTTAATTCCATCTTGTTCCCTCTGACTCTTTCTCTGTACACTGAATATCTCTTGGTTCAGCCTTTCTCAGAGATGTTGTTTTCTGATCCTCTGACCATTCTTACTGCTTCCCTCTGCAGTCTTTGTTGCTTTCTTACTAGCTGTCTTGAAGCAGAGTGCTCTGAGCTTTTTTTGTGGTAGAGCTGAGCTAGCTCAGTACTGGCTTAAATAATTTTAGGGAGACAGCAGTACCAGAAAGAAACCCAGTAACATATTTTTAAAAAGCAAGTAAGGAACAAGAGGATATGTTTTGTGGCAGAAGCCAAACTAACAAGGAACAAAACAAATGATTAAGTTTTCAAATGAATTCAGTATTTTCTACACACACACATGCACACAAATCCTCTCTACAATACAGATTTGGCAAATAAAACGTAGCTAATATTTTTTCTAGACTATGCGGCAGCTTGTATAAACTTGGCTGAAAAAATGTGCAGTAAGGACTTCTAGTGATATGAGGGAAATAAAGTATGTAAGCAATTTAAGGAAAAAAAGAAATACTCTAAATGGAGGAATGAAACCTGTGCTGCATTGGAGGGGCTAGGGGGTGTACTTAAGTGAGAGAGAGGAATTGTGTTTCTCTTAGTAAGTCTTAATGAAATCGAACATTTCATAGCAAGGCAGCTGCTATAACAATTCAGTTGCCAAAATTGACAAAATTTTAAGGAAAGACCCTAAGTCATAATAAATGACAGCAGAACTAACATCTGATTTATTTTTTTTTTTTTTTTTTTCAGGAGAGAAGAGCAAAAGAGTGTGTTAGTTCATACAGCATATATAGATATATACAGCCATGAAGATGATCAGAGGGCTGCGCACCTCTCCTGTGAAGACAGGTTGAGACAATTGGGGTTGTTCAGCCTGGAGAAGAGAAGTCTCCAGGGAGACCTTATAGCAGCCTTCGAGTACCTAAAGAGCCCTACAAGAAAGCTGGAGAGGGACTTCTTACGAGGATATGTAGCAATAGGACAAGGGGTAGTGGTTTTAAGCTGAAAGAGGATAGATTTAGATTAGGTATTAGGAAGAAATTCTTCACTGTGAGGGTGGTGAGACACTGGCACGGGTTGCCCAGAGCAGCTGTGGATGCCCCATCCCTGGGAGTGCTCAGGGCCAGGCTGGATGGGGCTTGGAGCAACCTGGTCTGGTGGGAGGTGTCCCTGCCCATGGCAGGGGTTTGGAAGCAGGTGATCTTTAAGGTTCCTTCCAACCCAAACCATTCTATGATTCTATGATATGCCTACTGTCATTTGTACAGATGGAGACTAAAATATGATTATATGGATTTTTTTTTCTGAGATACATTTAAATGAACAAGTGCTTGCTTTCACCAAGATGACATGTGCATCACCAGGGCCAGGGTGGTTCATCTAGCCTGGACAGGACATGATACTGCCAATGCTGGGATTTCCTGGTGAGGGTTTGGCTGTCCAAGGGCAGTGGGAGGCCAGACCAGGGTGCCAGCCTGCCTCTCTCCCTGGCTCCACCCTCGAGAACCTCATTAAACATCTCTTGCCTATTTCTCCTTGTATAAAATGAGAACCTATTTTGAGTGTGTGTCATGTCTTGGGTTTTGTGGATGAAAAACATCTTCTCCAACAGGGAGTTTCTAGTTCTAAAACTATTCCTCAGCAGATCTACCAAGCACACTGTTGGGTTATGTATGTCTTCCCAACAGGAAGATTACATAGGCTTTTGTCCTGAAGCTGCAATAAAAGTGTAACTTAACTAATCCATTCCACATCTTGCCCCACAAACACTAAAATGAAAAGTCCTCCAAAGTTGGCATTTGGTCTATGGCCCTGAAGAGATTCAGTTACTGAGGCTCAAAAGGGTTTCCTGTGTTTATTTCCCTATTATCCTTCCCTTTGAATTATTCTACTGGAATCTTGAGCTATCCTACAAACTCTTCTGGCCTCTGGTATCTCAAGACTAATTCAGGCAATTAGTTGCTGTCTTACAGAGCTAACTGCTGATGTAAACCAGGTATCACCCATGAAGAAAGCAAGAGAAGTGCTAAGAAGAAAAATGCTGAAGCCTAAAACTGATATAGAATGAATGAGAAAAGGCAGAACTGGACGAGGTTGTCTTTACTCCTCCATTTGTGTTTTACTCCCTACTACGTTGCTTATGCAACATATAACGTTCCTTGTTGCCAGCAACAGACTAACTTATCACACATAACTCACTGTCTGGCCATAACATCTGTAACTTATGTCATATGATTAATGTAAAAAGTTGGCAAAGCAGATAATGTGTCTTGTCACACAAATCTGCAAGGTATAATGAGTGAAGGAAGAGGGAAAGGCAAACAGGAGTTGGGGACAGGCTGTGAAAGCAGAGTAGGCACAAGGAGGAGGAGCAGAATGAAGGGGAAGGAAGGCACAGGGCTGGCTGGCTGGAGGATGCTCAGGGAAAGTCCCTTGAGACCCAGCTGCCTGCTGAATCACAGGTTTTGATTTTTGGTTTAGGTATAACCTCTGAAAAAATACTAGTAACTGGGGCATTACTATCAGTTAGCAAAGTATTCAGTTCACTTAAAAGACTAGATGCACTGCTGTAGTCATGCAAGAGTTAATCATCAGTTACACAAATCCTCAGCAACTGCAACAAACAGGCCACCAGATAGAAACTGTCTGCTGTGTCCAGGAAACCATTATTTTGGCACAAAGAATGAGGAGGGACAGATAATGGAATTGCCCGTGCTCTGGAGTTCAAACACACAAATCCTCACATATTACTTCATGCAACGAACTCTCTGATGAAGTGTGTTGCTTCGTTCCAAATGAAGTTCATCCTGATAAAAGATGCACTTCTAAATTTTATATCTTTCACATATATGCACCACAAATGCCGTTGGTGCTATGCACAGAATTTAATGGCCCTAGTCTGTAGTGATTTCGTCTTCTTTAGGCAAGATGCAAAATAGTTGCAAAGTCCTGGTCTATTTATGTTTTCTGGGTCACCCTGGAGGAGCCCCTTGGGCTGGGCAGGCTGATCCAGGTTCTCTTTCCCATGGTAGAACCTCTTTCTTTTGTTGGAGGTTAGATGAGCATGTCCCTTCTTTTCTGCTGTGACCGGATTTCCAGGAGCACAGTTCCTAGCATAGTGAGCTGAGGCTGTCCCTCATCACTAGAGAGATGAAAGCCACACAGACAATATGCTCTGGCAGGGTGCTCTTCATCCCCTAGAGACCCCAAGTCTACGTCCCTCGGGGGCAGCAGCAAGCACTCTGTAATACCCCACACCTGCAACGCAGAGCCCTGCCTCCATTTTAAACAAACATGAACAACTTCAGAGGATCTTGTATATTAGCATGGTGTCAGCAGATCACGGGTTGGAGGTAACTTCTCTAGGGGCTGGAAGGTTCCCTTCAGAGGCAGAAATGCAGCCAGGCCTTTGGGAAGCCTTTGGCTTGTGCTCACTTTTGTTGATACCTATATATTTGTATGTGGGACAGACTGTTTTTAACTCTGATGAAAGTGATAAAAGTGTTGTCTCAAACATGGTAAAAGCTCGTGACTGTAGCAGAGAACACACACTACTTTTTAAAACATAGGCTGATGTTGATAGCTTTATAGCAAGTGCTGGAGGCCACGATGCCTGTGAAGGACCTTGAAGGCTAAAGAAGAAAGAAACTAAGATAAGGTTGGCTGAACACCTGGAAGAGAAACAGGATATGAAACAAGGCTGGAGCGGATGCATGATGCCACATCGGCAGCTGGCTGAGAACATGAAACTCACAGAGATAAGAAGGAAAAGAGAAAAAAAAAATGCAAGAAGTTCAGTGAGGTTTTAGCTTAGTAATTAACCAATTATATGTAGCCAAGAAGTGTGTGAACAATATAGATTAACCAATGATATTTTAGCATGGTGCTTGTGAACAGAAAATGAGGATATATAAAAGCGGGTTTTAGACTAATAAAAGGTCTTCTGGTCGGATTCAGGAGTCCGTGTCTTCACCTCCTCAAATGGTGACCCTGACGGAGGAGCTCCAAAGCCTTGGAAGGATAAGAATGGAACTGGGGGAAAAAGGCGACAGCTCACAGAAGAGGGCTGCATTACGGAGGAGTCCGTGTCTTCATCTCCCCAGGCTGACCAGTGCATGGAAGAACTCACAATCATGAGGGCCTGGACTGTGGTGCAGGCAGTCCTTCCATCTTCACTTTCATAACAACTAGCACAGGAGCACACTGAATGCCCTCACTCAGACACTCAACTCGATGGGAAAAGCCTTTGAAGTATCCCTGTCTGATCTCTGCAGGAGAGCTGGGGGACCCGCTGAGAGCTCAGTCCGAGACATTCTTTGGGCTCAAGTTGTTCTCTCCTTAAAAAGAAGCACATCCCAATTCCCATACAACTAAAGCTTGTTAAAAATATTGACGAATTGCATGCAGCAGTTGTTATATGTGGAGAAATTAAACTCAGTATTTTACCCAGAGATCCTCAAGGTATCCCTAGATCATAAAGCAAACAGTTGATATTTAGTTTTTTCTCTATATGTTGCTTTTCAGGTATGCTGTCATACTCTACTTGTCTCCCTTTATGACTAATCTGTGATGAAGATGTATTTGCAAGGAGAGAAGCAGCTCCATAGTGAAAAAGGCCTTGCCAAGTGAGGCAGGAGGGAAAACAATACTTCAACACTTCTTGTCTGTCATTCACCTACCCTCCTACAATGCAAACAATTCGATGCATATCGATTTGTATCATTCCTATTAAAACTTTCCAGCTAAAAGGGCTAAGTTCTTTCCCCTCCTGAGATTTCTCTTTCATGGGAAGTTTGATGTCAAGGTCTAATTCTGTTCCTGCCTCGGACTCAACCTCATACCCAAAGCCACTTAAAGTTGCCAAATAACTTCACATTCAGTCACTGGCTGAAGAACTTCATTGGACCTTAATGAGTACTCTCCCCACAGAATGCCACTGTAATCACTAAAAATTTTGCTGAATAAATAGAGAAATAAAAGATACAGCTGCTTAGCATACACAAGTCTAGGCTGTATAACAAAGGGCATAATAAAAGTCAAAGTAACAGGTAAGGAAAACAGATGGTTTAAACCCAGGGAGCAATGGAGCTTCAAGTCAGAAGTTACACTGATGTGGAAATTTAAGTGGGATTAGCATCAGGTTTAATCATTATTAATGCAATACTTAGTCTTCATTTCCCATTCCTGTCCAGACTGGCATTTGGTAAAATGCTCTTGAGAAATAAGCAGTTATCCTTATTTTGTTGTGAGATTAAGCTTTTAAGCCTTTTCAACAAAAGCTGTTTCAATGGCTGAGGCTCGACACTTTAGGCTGCCGTATCTACATCTTCACCATTAAATTGCTCTTATTGTGCGGACGTCCTTGGAAATCCACAATTCTTCCTGTTAGCAGCCTCTTGTGTAGGAGGTGGGCAACTGGTGAGGCAGGTGAAGGCGCCAGAATGGTGCCACAGACCTGAATACGTGCTGTGAGCCTGTGAAAGCTTTGTCTTCTGCTCTTCAGCCAACTCCCAGCCCTACTTGCAGGCTCTGGCTGCAGCACACTGCCAGCCAGCCTCATGCCACTCTGCCTTGCATGTCACAAGAGGACTGAATCTAACAAGTAAGGTCTACAATTAGTATTTTCACCAAATAAATGAACTGTGTACTACTCTGTATATCATCCACAAATGGCACATCATGAAAGCGTCACTATCAAGGTCACAAAATATATATCCATTGGCAACTGTCCTCTACCAGGCAAGACCACTTATGCTAACACTTCTCCATGGGTGGCAAGAGCAGCATGCCATCTCAGCAGCTGCTGCTTGTCCCAATTTTCAGGACACCTCTAACCATTATAGGGCTATAGCTGGAAATCCTGAAGCTATCTTCCAGTTCCATTTTCACAGCCTGTAACCCACATTGTGAAAATCTTTGAATCAAAAGCCACATTAAAAAAAAACATTAAAAACCTTCACCTTCTCTAATAGAGGATGAGAATACAGAGTGAGATGCTCTTTTTTATATATATAGTACCTTTTTTGAATATTGCTTAGCAGTCAGAAATGAAATTACTACCTTGGCTTCATCATCAAGGCCATAGTGTAGCTCTCCACTCACAGAAGCTTGCAAAGCAGCAGTTGCATCAGCAGGTCACGACCATGCTGCACAGTTATGTGTTCACCTGGGCTACTTTAGTAAACATAATTTGTGGCCTTAAAGCCACATTATATGACTTATTAGTGCTACATACAAATGCCAGTCCTTGAATTGAAAGCAGGACTTTTGAGTTTGGATTTTACAGGGAATCAGGTTTTACTTTGGTACCTGGAAACTGCTCTGGGGAAATAACTATCGCCACTCCAAGGGCACCCTGAAGTCATTCAAATTGAAAGCAGAGTGATGGTGGAACCTCAGACTGCAAGTCACTTTGTGACTGATCTGATGAATTTTCTTTCCATAGGAACATTAATGTAAGAAAAATTATGAAAGGAATGCTCATATTCGTACAATGAGGACATTTCATGCTTCTTTACATGAAATTGTTCAGCTTTTCTTACTCTTTGATCCAAAGCCTTTTGTCTTATTTGATTATTGCAACACCTTTACAATTGCAACCCACAGTTGCTCAGACTCCCTCTTTCTCTGCTGCATCTGATGTTTTAGACTTGCCCTCAGATTTGTATGTTTCACACCTTATCATTACTCTGTGTCTTCCCTGTCTTTTAACACTGAAAGCCAGTTGCCACCACTAATTGGTTTCTCCAAATGCCTCCCACTAAAATTTTCGATCACCAGCTTGTGTGATCTTCTCCATCCCTGTCCTCATGTTTGGAGGAGCTCTCTAAAATCACCTGCAATGAGGCAGTGTCAAGGTTCCTGATGCAACCTATCTTTGTAGGAAGGCCTGCAAAAACCTATGTGAACCGTAAACTGGGATCATGGGACCTCTGCCAGGAGTATTTTTTCATAATGTGTTTGTTTCCCCTGTATCTGTCTCTTTTCCATCTTCTTCACTTCTCTGAGTAGAGCCTGGCATTTCCATCTCTATGTATAGTCCTTGACACAGTGGGTTTCAGTTCATGACTAGAGGAGCTATATGGCTATGGGCTACACTACTACAAACAGCAAAAGATATTTGTTATTTAGACATCCTGGTAAACAAGACTGAAAATTTCTCAGGATTTTGTGCAGTACCTAAAATCACTTGCTTTAGAAAGATGATCAGAAACCTCTGAGTAAATATTCTGTCTATCATTAATATCGATGAAGCAGTTTAATAAAACAATATCTGTATTACTTTACCCAAACCAGTGAAGTTTTTGTTCTGGCTACTTGTTTTGTACTCTTGGGTCTTTTCTTCCTGCCTCGTCCATCCCATCCATGCTTTCTGAGCACCATCTGTGTAAAATTGCAGCTGGAGGGACAGCCTGGAGTAGCTGTTAGCTGGTTTCACAGAGCTCCGGAGTTTTCCTTCTCAGACTTAGAACTTTACTTTGGTTAGGGCACTGGTTTTGTTTTCTTTCTGGGGATATTTTGAGATACGACATTTTTTTTCTTTCTTTCCTGTATGGGAAAATTTTTTTTTAATCCAAACTGTAGCGTGTATGGGAAAAGAAGAATAGGGGAAGGAAACAAGGGGTGTAAATCCAGCTCCTTGCTTCGGGCCTCGAGGGGAGTGGAGAGGCTGCACTGAACACGAAGGTAGCGTGTCTCCTTTCTAAGTGCCCAGTAGCCCTCAGCAAGCTCACAGTTCAGAGGCTATAACTCACTCTAGCAGCTTCTCTCGTTGGCAGATGCAGATCGCTACTAATGAGATGGCTGGCAGCATTTGGCAGCTGCTGATGGCAGTGGTTCCACAGGCAGCTTGCTAGATTTGGCATGCCCGCAGCATTGGCAAAGTTGCAGTCGGTCCTGTTGCATTCCCACAGACACTCTGAACACACATTTCTGTGTTTTTCTTCTGGGGTGTGGCATGCTATCCTACTTTGAGCACAGAGTGTTTCTATCATTGTTCTTAATTTTTCTTCATATCATGTTTCATCCAGAGATCAGTCCAGTCCTTTAAGCTGCTGCTAAGCGCACTCACCCTGCTGTGTACATTCCCTGGGGGAGGACAAAAGTTCAATCGCTTTCTGAGCGAGGCCTAAACTCAACACTGGCTGATGTACCCGGCTCTCAGAGCCTGTGGCACTGAGACCTGGATTGGGTAAGGCCTGTTTTTGTCTTTGCCTTGGATATTTGTTCAAGAGTAAAGATTTATGGCAGTGAAACATGAACCTGACTGGAGTGAAATGAAAGTATAGTAGGTTGGCTTAGCAAAACCAGATCCCTTCCCTGTCAGTGTAGCTAGACTGGCTTGAGATTGTGGGCAATATCCCTAGGTCATTTTTGCCCAGGAAATAGCTTTGTTTTGGCATTTGTTTGTGAGCTCTCTGCCTGAACCATAAAACTGTGCTCTAAAGGATTGGGATGACACTTTTTTGAGCAAGGGAGGCTGGCAGAGACTTTATAAACGCGCATACTTACTTCCTCTCTTCCCCTGCTGTTACAGTCCCTGATCAGCTGTGGCTGGAAGATAGCTGAACAAACAGAGGTGAAGCTGGGTCACTTTGAGACTCAGCTTCCCATGGCGGGATGCCACATTTAGCAAGCTTGGAATTTGGTACATCAAAGGAAGTCCACACCTTGTTTAGGCCATCTGGAGCACAGGGCCTTTGCTGTGCTAATTTAGACAAGAAATTTTACGGCAGCAAAGGGAGTTTACATCACTTGGTCCTAGAACAGCCATGTGTTCTGTTCCCAAAGTGCTGGGTGGTGACTGTACATACATACGTGGTTGCCAACGTGCTTGGCATCCTTCAGTATGGACAAAGTGTTTACAGAATGTGGTACTTTCCGGGCTTTGTGCTTCCTAGGTTGAAAAGGGCCTGCTGCTCTCCATGGCTGGGAAAGATGCAAAATATGGCCAATACACCTGGAGTATATATTTGCAAAGTTTTGGAGTATGCTTTATTCATTTGTGTATAAATGGCTGAAGGCCCATATTCCACTGAAACGCTCTGGAAATCACTTATAATGCTGGCCCTCCAGAAGCTGCTAAAGGTAGATCCAATTTAGGGAAATACTGTGTCAGCTTCCCATCATAGATAAGCAATTGCATTTTTTGTTTTCTTCAGACACTAAGTTCTCAAGGCTATCTGAGTGAAGAGAGCTTGATCCTATTCAGCTCTTCAGTTGTTAAAACTCCTTTAAATCTGTAGATGGTAGTGCAGCAGTGTGTGTGTGTGAGGAACAAGAAGAGAAGCTAGTGAAAGAAACCTTCTGCCCTTATTTACTCCGAAGTCTGGACTACTTTCCTAACCTGATGATGTGCAGCCACCACACAGCACTAACACAACCATCCAGACATTTTTCACAGCATTTCCTCCGCAGGTCACAGGGAGAGCCACAGCATTTTGTACAGCCCAGCCCTCTCAGCATCTGCTGTGTCTTTCAGCTACAAACTGGCCCTTCACATCTTTACCACAGCGCAGTGCTGCAAGGGGCTGCGGCAGTGCTAGCGCATGGGAGCCGTGCCTGCACCTCTGCTTCATTCCTTGCAGGAAGAGTGCTCCCTTTCCTAGAGCTCTTGCGTGGCTGCCTAACCGAGGATGGGTAGGCTGTCCATTGCCACACACAGGGCAACTGAGCCCTGCATGCACTATCTTTTCCTGGGTCTCCCTCTTTTTACCATACCCGATGTCTGCTGATTCCACCCAGATTTATTTTGTTCCTGGTACCAGAATGGCTCTGTGGAAAGAATAAGAAAAGACACAATTCACAAGGCTTAACATCGGGCTTTTAGAGACAGTTTTGGAAAAAAAGTTACAAATAAGATAAATATAAAAATGTATTTTTTATTTGTACTTTTAGCTATTTTCTATACCTGTCACCTACATTCCTCTGGCATATCCTATATGTAAAAACTGGGGCTTCAGACACTTCCTAGGGCTTTGAGATGGCTCCCTAAGTTTTATATGACTCTACCTACCCCCTCTGACATTTCTTTCTGGTTAAGATTTGAGTACAAATGGAAATATTCCAGATGGCTTTAGCTGGAGCCGCCAAGTGCCTTCAGTACTTCAGAGCTGCCTAGACAGCCCACTAACTAATTGTCCCTCTTCAGTCTGTTCATGTTAAATTCCTCAGACTTCTTTTGGGGTTACAAAAATGTTCTTCTGTGATTTACACCAGGGGTCCTCAAACTACGGCCCATGGGCCAGGTACGGCCCCCAGGGTCCTCAATCCGGCCCCCGGTATTTACAGACCCCCCCGCCTCCCCCCGCCAGGGACTGGGGGGGGAACCAAGCAGCCGCAGATGGCCTCCTGCCACTTCATCCGCGCGCCGACCCCCTGGTTAAAAAGTTTGAGGACCCCTGATTTACAGTATCAGTAAGTTATACTTTGTTCAGTGACATCCATATCCCCACTTTCTTTAAAAGACTACGCATAAACCATTTAACAATAGCAGGAACAGCAGACCCAGCAAGAGATTTGCTTTGCCCAAACATGTCTGGCAGTTTCCTCCTCCTCCACTCCAATCTTGTGTGGCATGGTATACTTTGTAGTTTTATAAGAATTATAAATAGTGCTCATGTAAACCAAGGTATATTTCCAAAAGTTCCAAGTCTGGTTTTTCATAGTGAATAATGATGCAATCTGAATATGATTAATAATTGGAAAAGCACATCTGGAGATAAGGATTTAGAGTGATTTACATTGAGGGCTACCTAAGATTTTTAGAGCTTAATTCTCTTTTTCTATTAGTTGCAACTGTTTTTCCTATATCATTTCATGTGCTTTTCCATGGAATTCTTAAGTATGAACATAATGAAATGAACACAATGGTCTGCAATATTCTAAAACTAACACCTTCCTCACAAAAGAGAAGCTAATTCCCAAGCAAGGGAAGCAACCAAATGCTTCAAATTCTTTGTTCTACACTGCTTACCTAAGGAGTGCAGAGTGGCTTGCCTCATTAGACTTCAAAGCATGACACAGAATACAGGAGATAAAAATATCAGCAAGACAAGCTTTGCTAATGGCATGTTTTTCATGTTGAAATAAGTTGTGTACTCTACAAGATATTTAATCAGGACAGAGTATCAATGTTCATGCAACTAGAAATTAAATTCAATTTGCCTAAGAAAAAGATCTCTGTCTAGTCAAGTTTTTAAACGTTGCCATCCCACAGAACAACGCAGAAAGGAGAGCAAATTCATTTAGGGCTTAGACCTGAAAGTGTGTAAAGCAGAAATCACTGCTGAAATGTCAGAAGAAAGAAAGTCTCTTACAACCTTTTAGGTGAAGCTGACATATGCCTTTTTTTACCCTACACAAAAAGGCTAGCATAATTATCTCTATGGTATTTAAATGCATGCTCTTAGAAATAAACCATTTATTAGCTGCTTTTATTAAAGATACTGTGACCATTGTATTAATTACATGTATTATTACATGAATCTGATTGTACCATTTCATATTCCTGGAGAAAAATATTGAGAAGGGCATGAGAAGCTGTACACTGGCTGGCAAAAGAGAAGGAGCATGGGATTAAGCCAAAGGTGAGAAAAATTGAAGCTGATGAAAAAGAGTCAGGAAAATCATGTTCACTAGTTCATGCTGACTTCCAGCAGAATATAATCTGTGATTTCTGTCTTCCTATTCCCTGCGAACAGATTTCTATACTAGTATATATCTGTCCCCACTAGAGCTGCTTTTCTGAGTAACAAGGTATTGCTGCTAGCTGTTACTTCGTGGTGGCCTCGTGCCATTCAAGTGGCAGATGTCTGTGAGGTGGATCAAAGTTTTCCAGCCCTGGTGATGACCTTCATAAGTATCAATACAATTCCATTTGAGAGAGCTTTGGGTTTGAATTTGCCGTTTCTTCAGTTCAGGTCTTTATACTGATGTTCATAGGAATATGCAATCACTACCAAAAAGCTGTGTTAAAAATGGTATTAAGCTGGTGAAGTCAAGTACTTAAAAGCTAAGAAATGTTGAGAAATTAAGAAGCACAGTGGCACTGTATTACAGTTTACACCACATTATAAATGCGTCTGGCAGCAGTGGAAGTTAAAAGCTGTTTCACAAGTCCCAACAAAAGATCTAAATTCCCAAGGAAATTTTACTGAAGGCTTATGAAGCTGTCTGGCATCCCAGTTCTCCCACTGACCTCTGGACTTTAGCTGGTAGACCTTTTCCAAAACCTGGTGTCACAGAACCTTTCATTGTACAAGGGATTTTTATTGTAAAGTGGAAGAAAGGTTACTAAATAAATAAAGAAAATCCACTATATTAGTTGAAAAAAAGAGAGTCTACCAACATAACCCTGTGGAGCTTTATGTAAAAGCCTTGCAAGTGAACTAGAAGTCAGACTGAACTGTGCCTCTGGCAATGGGAGCAGAGGGAAAAACAACTCTTGATCTGATTTTCTCTCCCTCTCCTGTTACCTTACAGCCACGCAGAAGCCAGGTAGACTGTGAGTGTGTGCAGACTAGGCGGGAAAGGAGTACTCGTTTTAAGCCAAACGTTCTCAAAGCTTGACAACAGACTTTGCCAGAAATGTTGCTTTTCTTTATACAGGAACCAGGTGTGGCTTATGATACAGTGATAAAATCTTTGATCAGACAAAATGTGACGAAAGTTCTGCATACACTAGGATAAAGCTGAATAATCTCTGCCTCTGAAACAACCTAGATTGCTGCCTAGGAGATAGGGAAAAGAGGAAAGGCTGTTACAGAAGGCAGCAGATGTTTTTCTTATCTATATATCCTTCAGATGGCCTCATTACAGTAGTGTCTGTGTATATTGTTCTTCTTCCTGAAGACTCTCAGGAGGTAAGGAAGTGGTATTTTACCCATTTTCAAGGAGAATTAAGGCACAGGGGATAAACAATGTCTGTGGCATTGTAGGAGGCTGACCCCAGCTGCTCAGTTTCTATTAACCTATCTATGGACCTTCCCTCCATTCTGTTTTTGCTTCTTGTATGTTCAGCTCCATGCATAGTTTTAAGTGTCTGTAGGGAGCATGCCTTCTTTTATGTGTATGACTACATTTATCTAAAATACAAGATCCTTCAGTAAAAACAATCAAAAGTGAGGAAACAGAAGAATGAAGTACATACAATCTTATTTCGACTTCTCTGGGCATATGATTATGAAAGTCCAACTGCATAAATACAAATTATTTCTTCTTGTCCAGACAACCGCATTATTCAAGCAGTAGTAATAGATGATTATTGTACTGGAACGTGCTGTGTTCCTTTTTACTCCTGACTTTAAATTTTATAACCCATCTTCCAATTGCTACACTAAGCACAAACTATTAAATTCTTTGTGGGCTTTGGTGTCCTTTCATCACTGGAGTGCTCCACCACCACTGAGGAAGATTGACTCAAGACTCCCAGAACTCCCCAGTAGGTTTCAGTGCCTGATCATGAGTAACTCGTGGCTGACTTCTCATAGACTTCATCTCCTCTCTCCAACTTCCATGTCATACCTTTGGGGTCTCAAGCAAGCAACCAGAAAATGAAGAACGTGATTTGTGGTTGTGAGTGAAAGTTTTAGCCTATATTATTGTTCCTGGCCAGGAAGACCCGAGCCAGGAAGTTTCTTTGTTATACCCAGAGTGAGATTAAGACATAAATGAGGTCAAATGCCACTAATCAAGGAAATTTATGGTGCACTTATATAAACAAAATATTTATGTGTTGTGGTAAGAAAATAGCAATAGGAAAGAGAGGGAAAGATAGGAAAGAAGGAAATCTAGCAAGCAGTCAGGATAGAGTTGCAAGAGATAGTCACCACCATGGATATAGTGTCATCCCCTTGGTCGGTCCACAGTCTCCATTCACATTGGGGGGGGTGGGGGGGTGGGATGTCTCCGGATCATCTCTTCTTGTTTGATGGCACAGTGTTTTATAGAATGTTCAGGGGAGGTGTTTCCCAGACAACAGCATGCACCGCATTCCTCTGTGGGGCACATGCAATTACTGCATAGGTAGGGGTTATCGTCCCTGTCTAGGCACATCCCTCATAGCAGCGTGGCCTTTCCTTGGCCTTGGCTGAGAACTGATGTCAGGCAGCTGTTGGCTCCTTATATGTTCGCAACTGTTGAGTCTTGCAGGAGCTCAGCTAAGAAGCTTTGAGACAGTCAGTTTGAGATATGATCTCTCACAGTTATATAAAGAGCATCTGAACCATTCAGAAGGATGTGGTCTGAACAAGGGATTTGGGCAGAGTGTTGCTGTTGAAATCCCAAAACTACAGTTCCCAAACCTCCTAATTCAGTTGCCATCCAACCTTTCGGTGCTGAAATGCCATAGGGAGTTTACCACACTGTTGGCTGAGGGTCACTGTAGGTTGTACTTCTATGTATGCCTCAGCTATGACAAAGAGCAGTTTGTCACCTGGCTTAGTCCTGAGCTGGCTTAGCACCTAGAAATGGGATTGTGGCAGTTAGCTCATTTCTCTTGGTAATTGGTAGGCCCTCCTTCTCAGCAGCATGTGTGATGTGTTACATCAAAACCAAGTAAACTGTCTGGGAAATTGGAGCCCAGAATTCCTTATCAGTCCAAGTGGTAGCAATTTAAAATTAAATGTTACCATTTTTCACACCTACTATATACATGGTAGTGGACTTGGTGTCCCTGGGGTGTGGGATGGTAAGAATGTCTCTGAGGTTATAGGTTAGCTTTAATATTTTCTAACCTTTTCTGCCATCTGAGCAATCAATCACCTCCGTAGTGGATTGCTGCTTCTTGAATACATGAGCAAAAAAGGTCAGGTGACAGAAAGTCTCCAAATACTTATGTATTCCCCCACTCCCAAAGAGTTGTGGATGTGAAATTGACAAAAAGCAGGGGCACAGATGTAATCCACCTGAAACCCTGCCTGTGTTTCGAGAGAAATGTTTGAGCTCTGTCTTGGCTAGTTCCAATTTAATTAGAGGGAGGATGCTGCTCCTGTTGTCTTTGGATGCCTTTTATAGCTGAGGTTGGGGTGAAGGAAGGTTAAAGCTGCAGTAGTGTAAATAATGTAACAGTATTTCATCTTGACTTGGGATTTTAAAAAATATTATTAAATGACCATCCTTCTGTGATAAGAATCTATTCAACTGTACTATTTGTTGAAATATTTTTTGTCTATTTTTACTGGGTGTGCTTTCTGAAATAAGAATTTCAGAGAGCTTTAATATGAAGCACATAAACAGCAAAGGGTTGAGCTGTTGCCCTTGGTATAAACCCAGATTTTATTTGCTTATATATTAGCATTAAAAGAAATGGAAAACTAAATTCAATCCAGGAAAGCATGCACTTATAATTCTACCCATAAATATTCAAAACACTGCTATATATTAAATACTTGAAGTGTCTAAAGTGTAACCAATGGAATGGTTTCAGCACCATTTTTATGCCTCACTTCACGGCTGAACTCTACAGCTAGTGGCAACTTGAATGGATATTAAGCTAAAACACCCAGAGCCATTGAATTTCACATCTAGTACTCCTGGGACTGCCCACGTGCCTGCCCCAGCGTGTGACTTTCATTGACAGGATCAAATTTTGCAGGGCAGCAAGTGCTGGATTTCCCCATTCTAACCCAACTCTGCTTTTTGTTACTAGCTACAAATCAAAGTTGAGGGAAAGAGTGTGTGTTAAGACGGCAAATGCTTGATGGTATGCTTCTCCCTAAGCTAAATTAATATTGAACAACATGAAACTCATTGAATGAGTCAGCCAATGAGTCAGCAGAGTAGTTAGCGGTGAAAATGCAAGCCTACGGCTGATAGACATGATTTAAAATCTAAAATCCACAATCTGTTTTCTTTATGAAACTTCAGAGATCTCAGGAAAGCAACTTAACATGATTGCCCAGGCTAGCAAGAAAACTTGTCCTTTATCACATAAAGTCTCCTCTGTGTGAACTGAACCATAAAAGTATATCCACAGAGAGCTCATCCACTGCTAGAAAAAGTTTACACATGCTTCATTTCATTATATGGTTTTCTATGAGATAAGAGTATCTAGGCTCCAGTGAAATGATCACACTGACACCAGCTAACGCAATTCATACTGCTTGGCTTCTATGCAATATAAAATCCCAACAGACACACAAAACAATGAGACGATGACTGTGTAGTCAAGGGATTTATTTTATTTTTTTCAAAAGGAAAGAGTAAAACACTTCTGAAAATCATGATCAGTTGTCTTTAAAGTGTGCCCTGTTAGCAGTTCCCAGATGGTAGGTAGTGCCAAATGCATCTTATTAAAGTCTAATTTTATACATTGACAATACCTGGGTATAGCAGTTAAATAATGGAAACCATAAAATTAAACATCCAATTTTTTTTAAATAGATTTTTACCCAGAGGGATACTTGACCTAGGCTGTAATTTATGGGATATTATGCTGTTTGGACTTCTGGGGTTTAAAACTGCAACTTCACACAGGATGGAAAAAGTTTTCAACTAAAAACAGAGTTCAGAAGTGCTTGCCAGTGTTGGGTCCACATATTCTGTAATTAATCACTGTCTAAAAGGAAAACCCCAAACCGAAAAATGTTTTAGCTGGAGAAAGTGTGTGTGTGTGTAGGCAGGTGTGAAGATGAGGAAAGGGAAGATCTCTATGTTTCTGGGGTTTTTCTTTTTCGGATAGAAGATCTTTTATACCGAAATTTTGACAAATGTTTTGTGAAATTTTTCACAGAAATATGCTCCTCAATGAGGAGAAACATCACTAAACAGCCAAAGAAAATCAGCTCTCTTGAATAGCAAGAGAAGCTTGCATTACACGCCCAGCTTCTTCATGAACAGGTTTTCTTGCTTAGATTGCGAACTTGTCTTGATCTTTTTGCTCGAGGTCACGTGGCTGTTGAGCTGATGTGTCAGCATCAGTGGTGCTCTGTTTGTCATCTGTGGTAATGCTCTGTTTCAGGTTTGTGATAAGTAACAGATAGTCCACACACATCACTGGTGCTGCTGAAGCTTATGTGTGGGAAATTGGTGCGTACACAGGACTTCTGGAGCAGTTGCACTGGACCAGCTCACTAGCATCAAAAAGTTTTGAGATTTCACCTTCTGGAGAAAGTGCAAGCAGTCTCCACCAATGGAGCTGGTTATAAGCTAAAAATGGAGTTGGGTTCAGGAGCTCAGAGGCGTATTTGCCTGCCCTTGTTCTCTCTTTGCTCTTCTGCACACTATCAAGATGTTGCCTGAGCACTTGTCAGCCTAGAATTCTATGATAATTTGGGAACAGTTCTATTGCGAGGGTGACTGAACACTGGAGCAGTTTGCACAGGGAAGAGATATTCAAAACCTGACTGGACAAGATCCTGAGTAACCTGCTGTAACTGACCCTGCTCTGAACATAATGGGTAGACCAGACAGTGTCCAGAGGTCCTGATTTCAGCTGTTCTGTGTTTCTGTGAAGTACTAATGGTCCTCAGTAGCAGTTCTTCCTACACTAGCTTCAAGACCATCTAGTGGTTCCTCCATTCAGCAGACTAGTAGGCCTGTTTCAAGGCCTTGCTGTCTTACTATGCACTTTATAGAGTGACCCAAGAGATGCATTAGACTTAAATATCAGGCCTTTAATACCTGCTAAAGCTAAAGTTCCATGGATTTTATTTTAACATAAAACTAATTTACTGTTTGCGTTTGTGGAGCTTTCAGGGTATCATTATCAGAACATAGTCATGACAGACAGTGTTCAAACACAGAGCCAAAAGGGACCGCCTAGCTCTCAAAGAGTGCCGTTCAAGCATAAACCAGAGAAAGATGGATGAGAAATTCATGCATAAATCAAGCAATATTAGTTAGCTGCATTAGGAATATCAACATTATCAAATTTTTGTAGGCATTTTGGGAACATTTTCTGAATGTGAGGGAAAGAGATCAGCATGGAAGAAAGCCCAGTAGTTCTTGTCCGATAATGTAAAACATGAGTGTTGGTGGCCAGGAGATGGTCTGATAATTCAACTGCACAGAAGTGAATGGTTCGATGAGTATATGAGAAGGTCCATGCAAGATTAAGGCAAATACCAAGGGCAAAGAAGCAAACAATGTTGGATGTTAAATTAATATGAAATATGTGTTTATGCCAAAGGGAGGTTGATACACAGATGAAGAGGAAAATGGTGGTCATAGCTGAAGAGTGGTGGTAGTGACCAGAAATGGGAGACTGAGACAGCTGTGAAAAGGAGAAGACCGACAGAAACCTTAAGTTTAAAAACTGATGTGGTGATTGTGCTCCCAGAAGCATCCCTCTAGCAGCTGGAAAGCATTGTCCCAGCTTGCCAGATGTGAGAGTGCATAGCCACATCCCTGAGGGCTATGCAAAGCTCCCACGTTAGGAAACGGAGACATGGCTGAACAAGGAGCACATCATGCCTGGCCCTGCAGGCACATGGCATGTGGCTTGGGGTCTTTGCCTTTTCAGGGCAAAATATGCCAAATATTTTACTAGCTAAATGTCACAGTAGTTAATCTTCCCACTTACATTGTTAAGCATTGGCTAGAAAATATCCCATGCACATGCCACTTAGCCAACAGATGGGTAGGTGATCAAGCATAGTACGGGAAGGAGACTTGAGATGGATAGTAGTGTAAGACACCTTCCTGAAGAAAAGCACTGGGTTTATTCATGTTAATAGCTGGGCTGTTTAAAAAGAACCAAGGAGGTAGACTATATGTATATGGAAAACATGCTCTATGTCAAAGACTGTTGTTGACCGCATTTGTATTAATATAACCATGCTACCTAAAATAATAGACCTTCTGAGATATTAGTGCTGGTGGTGAGGTAAATGGGGTCACTGCAGGGGCCAGTCTGCATGGCTGCCATTTTCTGAACTTACTACAGACGTTGTTCCCTGCGTCCTGTGCTGCTCTGCTGCTGTCCTCATTGCCCAGCCGAAGTGCCCTGCGCTGCCTGAGGGCACATGAGGAATGGAGCAGCTGGGAGAGACACAATTCCTCTCTGCTTCCCTGACCCACAGCTTTGGTGCTGAGTGCACACGTTGCTTCAGCTGCAGCAGCAGGTCCCAAACCCCAGCTTCAGAGGCATCGGAAATGTTATCCTATTAACTGCAGTCCTTGCTTTCCTTCCCATCTCATCATTTCATTAATGCTTTCCGGTAAGAGCCGTAGCACTTGCTGGCTCCTGCACATGGATGTGAGCGTGTGGATCAAGCTTTATTTGGTTTTGGAACAATTAGATATCGCCATCCTTTTTTTCGGCAGGATGTTGTCTCCTCCAGTGCTCCCCAGGCAGCGCATGTGATGGAAGTGCCGCGGGTTTATGTCTTCACAGCATCTGTGGCGAACTTCAATAAAAGCGTTGACGCTGTGTGGGGCTGTTATGGCAACTGCAGGCGAGCTGCGGGCAGCGCTGGGGAAGGTCGGGTCAAGGCCTGCGGTCACTGTGGAAACACACAGCCCTTGCCCTCCTCAGGGAAGCCCATCTGTGGTCCTTGCTCCTCTGTCTCGAAACACCAGGCCAGGAGCAGGTCCATCCATGACAGTGCCTATAGGAAGCACCCGCAGGTGCTCGCTGCCCCAGGGAATGGTGTCCGGCCCCCTGCCCTCCTGCAGGGCCCTTCTTGAGGAGCACCGGTACTGCAATGTTGGGGCCGCAGGGTGATGTCCCAGGCTGTTCTGGATGAGGGCATGGCAAGATTGGGGCGCTTCCATTGCCCTCAACAATAGGTGCATCTACAATGGCTGGAAAATCCCGTTTCCATCGGGCAGGGCCCCGTGAAACCACCATTTTGGCCTGCCTTCCCTCCTGCCTGCCTCTGGGCCACATAGCGTGTCTCCCTACGCTGCGCACAGCCCGCAGCGCTGACCCCGGTGGCCTCTGAAACTGCTGTTCTGTGAAAAAGATCTTCTGCTGGAACATTACACTATTGGTCTCCAGAGGAAAGTCATGACTTTTATTAAGAAAAGATTTTAGAACTTTTCTGTGTGAGTTAAAAAAACCAACAACGAGCAAAAATCCCAAAACTAACAAAACCTAATTAAAAATAGTTAGAAATTGCTAGCTCCAGCACAACGCTGGAGAAGATGGAGAAGGTCAGGTCACTGAAACCGAAGTCAGCACTATGCTCTCCAGGCCTGTGGAGTCTATTTTTTTTTTCACCCTTAACAGTATGAGAAGAAGATGAACAAACAAGAGAAATACACAGATTTCTCTGAAGTTAGACTTAAAACATCTCCCATTCCTGCTTTAGTTGTTTCATGTTTTGTTACATTTTAAAAGTCCTTCAAAATGTGCTTTTTTGAACAATCTTGCACATTTCTAAAAAGATGTCAATTTAAACAGTCTTTATCTTTAAAGACTAAGTTATTCCAGTTGACAAAGTCTTAATGGGGAAATTAAAATTGAATATTTTAGATTCTCACAGGAGTGTGGAGTGCAGTAAACCTCTGCTCTATGTGCATTAATTCTGAATGACAAGGCTTTTGATCCTTCTGACACCTTGTACGCAAGCAAATGCATGCCTGTGAGTGGCATCTTTGCCTTACACAGAGGCACTTGTGCAGGAAGGAGTCTGAAGTTCTGGATAATATTTTTCGGTGGTGGCATTTGGCTTGATTATCTTCATCAATTATCAAATACTTTAAAGACCATCTCAAGAATGATGGATTTCCCTAAGGAACCTAAATCTATCATAAACCTTACTGCAGGTGCTAGTAAACTAGTAGCTGGTGACTCTCTCTCCAGAGTCAGTTTTGCTCCCTTTCCCCCCCAGCCATGTGGGCCACTATTTTTAATTTCCTGCGGTTGATATTCTTTCTGTTTTAAACCACATCCCATTTTCTCCCATGGTATAGAAAGAGAAACAGAGAGAGGTAATGTTTATGAGTTATACCACAGAGCAAACTTGGGAAAGAATCTGATCACTGCACTGGAGTACAGCAGAGAAAAGTACAGGGTGGGACAGCAAAGTGGAGAAGCAAAGCACAGAGTATAATAAAAAAACTCAGGAGGGTCAGAAGGGTGCAGAAGCTTGTCTTCTCTCCTGTATACAATGGACCCACAGTGAAGAGACATTGATGCCAGGGGAGTTCTGGATTACAGATGACCTTCTCAATTCACTGTCCAGCAAGCTCTCACATAAAGCTAGATGTCTGGAAGATATTAAATTCCTACAGATTTCTTATAAACTGGCTGCTGGTTAGTGAAGAATGGTTCCTGTTGCTGTCCCATTTAAGGTAAAGCTTGCTGAGTGAACTCAACACTTAGCCTCTGCATTTGGCCTCCTGGCTGGCAGTCAAAATCATGTACTTTCAAGCCTGTCACTGTTCATGCTGCCCTTTGCCCCTTTAGAAATTATGTGACTTGAAAAGTAGATAGAAAATGCTTGAGGGAATGTAAGAATAAATATAGGAGTACCAGGAGGAGGGGAGCATATGCGGGAGAAACTGGAGGTATAACAGGATGAAGCTGGGACAAAGGACAGAGGGACAGGGCGTACAGAGAAACCAGAACTTAATTACTTAGTGTATGTTTGAACATGGCGGGGTGGGGTGGGGAGGAGGGGAGGAATGTATGTTACCTTTTTATATTTAATGGTTACTATAAAAACCAGCTGGAGCTTCCAAATAGATACTGCTTTTTGGAAGAGTGAATAATGAGACCAAAGCTTTTTGCAATAATAAGAATCTTTCCAATAGGTTCAGATGGCTTAGATTTTTTTAGATTTTTAACATCATTTCTTCAATGTGGTGATAAAGGTCCCTGGTCTTAGGAGCTCGTGACTGAAAAACAGATGTTGAGCTACGATATAATGAGAGAGATAGAGAAAACAAATTATATGGATTTCTTTTTTGTTTGGTTGTTTGCCAAGTATGTAAAATTGAGGTTCTTTGGTTGTGAGCTGAGCTACTTGGAATGGCAAGTGCTAAGATAAGATGTAAACTTGCTGAACACCAAACCCTATTTCCCTCACAGATTAAAGTTCCTCCACCATTTAAAAATGGGCATACATGTTACCGTGTATATTCCTAAAACCAGTCAAAGACCAGAGTACTCTGGGTGTTTGCTTTCTCATTGTTCTGTCTGCAATCAGCACAAGAAAGTTAAATGAGGCGCTGGGTTTTCACCAGTTTTGAAGGTCACCATTGCACCATACATTGTTCCGATGAATCATGAAATTCACTGTAACTATGCCTTTCTTGTTCTGTGTTTTCCAAAGTATTGCTGAACCTGAGCTACGTCGTTCAATTCACTAAACCAATATAATTGTATTTTGGCTGTTTATTCTCTGTAGCAGACTGATTTTGTACAGCTCCGTTCAACAAAATTTATCTTACCCATTTCAATAGTCAGGTCTGGAAGAGCTGTTAAACAGTAACAAGATGACACACAAGGTAACCATCTACTGCCAAGTTCAAAATTTCAAAAGAAAATATGGCCGTACAGAATCCTGCTGTCTTACAGATAATTACTAGCATTTAGTTACTTATAGGGAAAAGGACACTAGGATTTTAGGGGATTTATGAGGTCAGTTGCTGAGCTGGGTTTCTGGTCTGAAAGTCAGAGCATGTATTTGGAACTTAAAGATATTTTAAAATGTTCAGCCTGAGGACTCCATGTTTAAAAATGTTGGCCAATATACACATAATCACGTAGGGATGGAAAGAATGCATTCCAATGAATCTTTAATCTGTGCGAAAAACAATGCTGCCAAAAAGATTTCTATGTAATCCAGATTCAGTTTGTTCTTGAAAAGCTGTCTGGAAGGAGAGAATACAAGACACAGTTCACACTCATATCTCAAGATTAAATAACCAGTTCTGATTGAAAGTTCTTATCTTAATTTACTTCCAAGTCTTTGACATATAGAAGTTTTCAACTGATGATGCACTTACAATAAAGCAAGGAGGTAAAGAACATGCATGGATATGTTATTTTTGGGAATTCAAGTCATCTATATTTGGATACTTGGGATCTTGAAGTGTACATTTCCCATGTGTGTCTGTCTGGGACAAAGGCAATTAACTATGTTTCCAGCTCTCTAACTCTTTCTGTGAGGAGAAAAAGAAAACAAATGAGAGTTCTATTAAGTATGTGGGTGCTGACAGCACCAAAACAGTTTTGGAGGTTTGACTAGTGTCAGAGGAATGGCTTAGACTTCTTAAATGTCTGTAAAGTCTGTAAAGGTACAGGCTTCTGAAATTTGGCGGTACAAACCTCGGTGCTACAGTCAGCCCCTGATCAGGAAGATATTTTCAGCTACTTGTTTCTTTTTCAGGTTTTCTTCATGTATCAGAAAAGTTGGCAGAGAGAACAAACTTATTCAAGAATAAGAATGAAAGAGACTTCATACTCGTTTTTCCCTCTTTCCACCGTAAGTGCACTTTATGATCTTATGTTTCAGACCATTACCACTGAAAGATTTTGCATATGGCACAGTCTTATCACCCAGAAGATTAACTAAGTGTCCTTCATCCTATGTTTTTTCAGATCATAATGTAAAACTTGGTATTTTTGTCTCCCAGGTTTTTGCGTGAGTAAGTTGAAGTGTTCAGGTAACGTTCAGTTTTTTCCATATTTTTCAATTTTTTTCAAGGACCTGATTTGCTTAATAGCAGTTATTAGTTTTTCTGCCACATGCCAAGACAAATATAGATATACAAGGTAATGACAATGTAGTAGGTGCTTTCAGTGGTGTGAGCTGCTCTGTCCCTTTCTCTCCCAAAAGTGTTGAGTAAAGCTTTTTCAGTCGAGGCATCTCAGCCCTATGAAAAGCATGCCAAAACTTATATTTGGGTACCTGAGCACAAGTTTAAGAACTTAACTTTATTTTCTTATTCTGGCTTTCACTGATATTACTCAAATACCAGTCTGTTTCTCTTGGAGTGAATCTTTGAAATGCACAGTTATCAGCACGCATTGTTAAAGTCATCAGAAAGTAACAAACAGAACAAAGCCTTACTGTGTAGTCCCAAGGAGATAAATCTGTTCTTTACTCATAAAAGAAACTTACAGAAAGGAAATCTGCAAGCGAATTTTCCATAGCTGAATATGTGAAGAAAAGAAATCAGAAATCAAAAGACAGGTAATGAAGAGACAGGACAAAAAGCTAACCAGCTCACACTAGTAGTCCTTTTTTGGAGGTGTGAATTTGCAGAGCAAAAGCGGCTCTCTGTTGCAAAACTCCCTTTTGAACTATTAAATACAAAACACAGTAAAGTAGACATGGAAGAATTTACAAACAGCAAAGCTTGGAAAAATTAGTCCAAACAAGATATTTGTGGTTCACCGTCAGGTAAATTTGCCAGTGGGAATGGAAAATCTTTTATCTTAAAAATGATGACTTAGAAAGTTCTGCAGCTCCAAACCATCCAATCCAATGAATACTATAGGCCTTTCTTGAAAGACGAATATTTTTTTTTAATTAACGAAGAAAGGAAAGCTGAGGTACTCTTGCTTACAACTGCAATTAGTCTTGTTCTTTAGTTAATATCTACCATGAAATCAGAATATGTCCATTCTGTCACATCTTCATTTCTAAGGAAAAATAAACTTGATCAATATGAGACATCCAGATTAACAATTGATTTTATTTAGCTATGTGCCAAGCTTACTGTGCACTGTCCATAAAAAAACTAGATAATAAGTACAGCCAAATTTGATAAAGTACTGGCTATCAAATAAGTGGTAAAAAGGTATAATTCCAAATGTGAACAATATTTGAAAAATCTAGGGCAAAAATATTTATGTGAACAGTTTAATACTAAAATATCCTCAAGATAAATACAAAATTAAATGTGAAGATCATATTTGGGATGCAGAAATTGTTTCCTTTTATTTTGCAATAACAAGATAGGGTATAAGGAATCTCTTCCTTCCCTCCCAGCTCTAATCTCACTGGTTCAGTGAGATAAATAAACACATGCCCAATTTGAACACTTGCGTAGTTTTTATTGCAGAGGGATTACTCTCCCAAGAAGGTTAAGTGGAAGCCAAGTGTCTTACTGAACTGGTCCTTTTGGGTTTGATGCCCTGCCCATGGGGGTCACTGAAAATCTAAATGCCTTTTCCTTTTTATTTTTCTCCTGGGAGCTTGAAACAAGATGTAGGTAGCCGTTAGGCCCACAAATTCAGACCTGTAGTGTAAAAAATACTTGTGCAGCAGCAGTTTTTTCTGGAGACTAGCGAACCTCTGTGATTTTTTTCCATTTCTGCCCCAAGACTTTCCCTGATGCCCAGATTTGCAGGTGTGAGCATACCCAGCTCAGGTGATGCCTGGGCAGGTAGTTCCCACTGAAATGCTAGCTGGGTGCAAGACCAGAGTCAGTATGTAACTTCATCTTCCAGTGGGTCTGACACTGTAGGAGTGCTCACCACCCCCTGACCAGACCTGATCCCTGGAAAAAGCAGAAAAAAAAACCCCAAACCAAAACCAAAAAACAATAAAATCTCTTTTCTTTTTGGAATGTGGAAGCAGTAATCTCTTTTCATCTGAGAGATTATAGCTGGGAAATAGTAGGTCTCCTAGCAACCTGGGAGCAAGGAAACCCACATCCTTTACCCTGCCAGGAAGCTCAGCCTACGGGCTCTACTGAATACTTCAGGCAAGGTATATAGCTGCTGAGAAACGGGATTATGTGTGCTGCAGAATACATCTAACCTGAACTTTATATTGAATTTTGCTCAGCTGATTTGTTAGAGACCCACCAACATTGCCTGTATTACCCCTGCAGATAGACAGGTATCCCTGCTCTGCTCAGGGTTCTGCTGGGATCTTGTGGAGCCACACTTTGCTCTCAGGTGCTGTATCTCATGATCCAGCTGCCAAGATCATGGAAGTACAGAGCAAAAGTGCAAGCACAACCAAGCTTTCTGTTTGCTGGATAGTGCTGGAGATATTTTCAGTTATTTATTTCTAAAATTATATGGAATAATTGAAATGGGTGGGTTTTGGAGAGAAGATGATAGAGGTACACTTTATAGTAATAAATCTTCGTAGCCAAAACTAACTCCTTGAAGGGAAAGATTATTTTTTCTTTCAAACACTGCTCCTTCACCTGCTGCACCCCTCTGACAAAAATAATTCTGAAAGCACTATTTTAAGTGACCATAAATGCAGTACAAGCAATTTTGGGTCTCAGCTGGCATCAGACCAGGAGGCTGGGAGATGTGCAAAGTAGATTTGTAGCCTTGATGTTTTATACATGTTAAAGCCTCTGTGTGGGTGTTGATGGCACATTGAGTTGGTTTGCTCTCCATCAGCACACTGGCTGCATGCAGAGAGGGTGAAGGTTGCTGGGACCTGCCAGGGGAGTGGGGCCAGCTCCTGCCCGCAGCCCCAGAAGTGGATGTGGAGCTGCCAGTAGAAGAGCTGGAAAGGCACCACGCTGAGCAAGACACCCTCTGCTCTGCGGCTGCAGGGGGAGCGGGCAGCCTGCATGAAGCCAGCATTGACAGAGGTGGGAGGGAAGGCATCCTCGGGAGCCGAGAGGACTGGGCACAGTATGATCCCAAGCAGAAAGCTTTAGAGTTGGCCAAAAGCTCTCCAGAAAGTGAGGGTACAACGAGCGGGAAAGAGATTTGTTTATAAACCCTTTTACTTCTGTTCCATCTCACCCAGTCACTTTGAGTGCTTCTCTATTTATTAGGTATTTATATCCTAATAAGACCTGTCTTTCTGAGTTTAGAAGCCTTTTGATCTTTCTGGGAAGTTACTATAGTGAAAAGTAAATCCATTTAAAAGTGCTGGCTGGGTCCCATTACATTCCACTATCACAAATTTTTAAATAATTTAATTTGAGTGTTAACATTAAAACTTTGATTTTTGAACATATTCCTGTAGGAAATGCTTATATTATTTTGACACTAGTTTTGATGTTTCTTTTTATAGCATTCAGAAAGAAAATGAATTCTGATTTTTTCTTAAGAGATTGGAAATGATGTACAGGCTCTGATTGCTCTCAGGTTTTTGGGGTGTTTAGTATCTCAAAAATGCTAGGAGATCTTAGGACTAAAGAATAAAGAAGCTACTGAAAGTTGAAGGTGATTGTGGTTAGATTGTTGATGGAAGACCTCAGTCAGGACATCCCCCAGGGGATGATACCTGACACCAGTTCTAAGAAGAGAAAGAAATATTCCTGCTGTGTCTTTCAGGTAATTTTGGGCCACTAAGGAACCTGAAAATTAGTTTTGCCTGTTTATTTAAGAAAGATTGATGTATTTTCTAATAATTCTTGCTAAGCAACTTGTTTTCTTGACAAGTGTCCAAGACAGAAATTATACAATTCTGTAGAATTGGTTACAGCAAACCAACGACTGGGTGGCTTAACTTAGTCTTAACTACAGCATGTTGTTATTACAGCATCACTATAAATCCTGTGAGAGCTGGTCCTGGAAAGGGAACCCATCAGCCAGATGCTGTACAGAAAGAGAACAAGGAGATGGTCCCTGATACCAAGCACGTCAACACCTTGAGGAAACACTATAAAGCTTTGAAAGATCTGGAGTGAATATGTGGCAGAGAATATCACGCTGTGCCTGTAGCTAACACGGCTGCAGCTGTTTTGTTACTCAGCTGTGGGAGGGCAGAAGGGCAAGGGTGCCATTTTTTGTATTCTGGGACTGAAGAAAGACCAATGACAATCAGTTACTGAACTTCAAACTGAGGTGAAGGTTCAGTGAGAAACCTAATTCAGTGAGACCCTGAAATGAACATTTATGTTACTTACCTTAAACAGAACAAGAGGCTATCAAAGGTAGAGGATTAATGAAGTATTTTGGGCTGAACCAGCCTCGCTGCTTCTGCAACAGCATCTTAGTTCAAAAAAATAGCAATCAGGAGGAGAGAGAAACATCTTTTCTGGGATCAGCTTTTTAAAGGAATATCTGGCTAGATAATACATGCTCCCCAAGGAGAGGCAGCCTGGTAGCGACCTGTTGTTTCTCTCAGTTTCCTACACCTGTCATGTTCTCTTTTTGACTTGGTTCAGTGTTTCCTGTCCTACCTGGGAAAGCTTGGGAGAGGCTAATGCAGTTAATTAACGTTTTGCTCTGTAAACTGGCAGGCTGCTGCCTATTGCAATACATTGTTAGGAGCTGCAGCACACCAGGCCCTACCCTCTCACAGAATCAAGAATCCTAAAAAGACAGCTTTGCTCTTCTCCCTAAGTTACCATGGAGAAACATTTTTCCTGCTGGGATTAAGCAATATATTCTTAGATCCTTTAATATTTGTTTCTTTGTGAGCATAATAAGAATTGTTTAAGACAGATAAAAGCTCCTGTTGACTTTGGAGAAAAGAAGCACATGTTGGGCAGGAATTACTAAGAACCACATTTATAGAAGTATTTAGCTATTTAAGTGTAGTTGTGATTCTTAGGCGGGATCTGCTTTTTCTGGTGAAAAGTTATCTCTTTCAAACTCCTCATCTCCTTCTTGCATTCCTGCATTGCTCTTTGCACAGCCAAGTATAATAACCCAATGATTTCTGTAGAATCTTTTCTCATGCTAGCAGGAACACAATAAAAATATTTGCAGGGAAGAGGTGAAATACAGTAATGACGACTAGTCTAAGCAGATGGGGCAAAACTCACTTCTGGTTTCATGGAAGAAAATCAAATGTAGAATTACACCAGGATAATTCAGGTGCACACAGCTTCCAAGAATTTACTTCAATGGAATGTCACTTAAGAAAAGCCAATTTAAAGCAGATGCCAATTAGACCTAGGGAGAAGAAGGTAATATAATGTAGTGGAGAAGCATTGAGCACATAGGTTGGTGGCACGTAAGAACCGCATGTTAAAATATTTTCTCAACTTTGTCTTTTTTAAGCCACCTCTAATTACAATTGTCTGCCCAGAGGACTTCTGATAAGATTCTATCAGAGCTGCCAAGAAGTGTGAGAAGCCTAAAGCAATTTGACCCAGGGCCTGAAACAGTTCTTAGGGACCCTCTCTCTCTAACTTTTATTTGGAGAGTGAGTGGCAGGCAATGAATTGCTGGAAGAAGTCCCAACTCTTCCACCAAGCACTGTTTCTGATCTTCAAAACCAGAAACAAAATCAGTACTGGCCTCATGCCCAGTGCACCCGTATAAGGGACAAGAGAGGAACAGGGTTGGAAATCAGGATGTAGAGAGTTTTTGAAATAACCCAGCAGAATCATGAAGGGTGGGAACAGTGTAAACTTTCTGAAGAAAAGAAAACCTTGTCCTGGAGTAAAGATCTCAAAGTTCATCCAAACTGGCAGATCCAGCAGGTTTTTTGTGATCCCTAGTCCAGATATGCATCCCCATAGCAGAGCTAAGCTTACACAAGCACTCTTCTTACATCTTTGTGCTGGAGGCAAACGCAGGAGCTCTGGGTGGTACAAAGAACCAGCAAATTCCCTGTCCCGGTTGACGGTGGTCCCCCTGTGCAATGCAGCAAAGACCTGTTGCTCAGACTGCCAGAATTATCTCTAAATCACCTATCTGAATATTTAGGGGATTTAATCCTTCGTCTAAGCTCTTTGCAGATCCAAGCATACACCACTGCATAGATTGTGTTTGAGACTCATCAGACATAACTTTACTATGCAGCAGCGGTGAGTAGAAGTGTGTAAAAAGTCTGCCATCATCGTACTGCGACTGCAAGAAATGGGGCCAGACATATACCTGCAGTTACATCGGGCTTTCATAGTCTATCTCCTATTGTGACTCATTCTGCCAAAGTGGACTGTTTAGTTGCTCTACCATCCAAGTGTGAAATCATTTCTTATTAGAAATATTCTCTGACAGCTCTAGTACTAGTTCTGCACTATGTCTTAGTTTGTCATATGGTCTAATTTTTACTTATTCATTTTCTTTTCTCGGGTATATTAAAACATTCCTGAAAGTGCATCATATTAGATTATTAGCAAAAATAACTTTTTATTCATCTCATAATCACAGATTGAGAACATAAAGTAACACAGCCAAGTTGTGGAGTCTCCCTCCTTGGAAATATTCAAAAGCCATCTGGGCACTGTCCTGGGCAACCTGCTCTAGGTGGCCCTGCTTGAGCAGGGGGGTTGGACAGATGATATCCAGAGGTCCCTTCCAGCCTCAACCATTCTGTGATTCTATTCTAAAATTCAGATTCTCTTGAGGCTTTATCTTTAGGAATACCTTGGTATGTATTCTTGATACCTATTTGGTAGTAGCACCAGCAAGACAGAAAATAGTTGATTTTCAGCAAAAGGAGGGAGTTACATTCTACAGGCACATTGCTTTCTAATTTCTGTGCCTAGTTCTTTTAGCTAGTGAGTACAATGTGTTCAGCATGAATTTCAGTGAAGAACTGAATAATTTTACTTTAGAAAATCTTTTTGAAATGCACTTATTTGCCTAAGCATCTAACTTATTCTGATGTACTTTATCAGTATCCTTTTTCTTTTTACATAATGACCATTCTAAAGCATTCTGTGGCTTTACTCAATAGACTAAAATGTGCCAGTCCTGCCTAGACTTTATACATCAGCTATTTTTTATGGTTTTGTTTGTGTGTATGCTTTTTTGCTTTTAAAATGCAAGTTACTGGTTTTGTCAATCTGTTCTTCCGGTGCTAAATATGGATTTTTTTAGAATTATAATGTAAATTGGCATAAACTTATTTGTTCTACATACTACCTCCAAACAGAAAAAGAAATGGCACTTACTTTTTTTTGTTTGTTTGTTTGTTTGTTTGTTTACCACAATTTTAAATATCGTCTCACTTTCATAAATGTGTGTGCACAAATATTGTTACATGTGTGTATCATGCTGATATATATATCAGTATGTATTCATACTGATGTTTGTATGTGCATATATACATACAGTTATTATATTACTTGGGCATTTCATGTCAATGATTTAGAGCTAGTTTTGCTATGCATATCAGAACAGCTGATTACAGTTAAGGTGAAAGTCTGTGAAATCTGGTGTGTGATTTCGTGTTAATGGCATGTCCTTATCTGGACATCCAGTTCCTCATTAAAGGGACCTGAATTTATGACACATCTTTGATCTCTTCTGGTTTTTAGTCTTTTTTCTGTGCAAATCTAAATGGCAAACGGGAGGCTATAAGGGCACTTGCTGGTTTCAATAGAGAATAAAACTAATTTTGAAAGATGAAAACTCAACCTTCTACAAAGTAAAACAAACACATAGACAGAAATAGTCTTTGGGGATAGGACCAAACACAGTTATGTACCTGTGAGTTAGTCACCCTCTACACTGTTAATAGTTGATGGAGATAAATAAGTACTTATAAGTGGGGTTCAAATCAGCATGAAGTAGAGTTTAAAATAGGTTAGATGAACCACATTCCAAAAGTTCCTGTTTATTTCCACTAACTATAAAGTGGCCCTTGGGTTGTTAGTGTAGATGTAGGTATCTCCATTGCAGGCTTATAAAACTGGTTGAGATAGATTAACCCAAACACAAGTGATAGAGGAGCCAACGAGGAGAGGTGCTCTGCTAGACCTTATACTCATGAAAAAGGAAGGATGTACTGGGGATGTGAAGGTCAAAGGCAGCCTCAGCTGCAGTGACCACGAGATGGTGGAGTTGAGGATCCTCAGAGAAGGGAGCAGGGCAAAAAGCAAGATCATAAACCTGGACTTCAGGAGAGCAGACTTTGGCCTCTTCAGGGATCTGCTTGAAAGACCATGAGATACGGGGGGCCTATGAGATAAGGCCCTGGAGGGAAAAGAAGTCCAAGGAAGTTGGTTGATATTCAAGGATCACCACCACCAAGCTTAAGGACAGTCGATCCCAACAAGCAGGAGCCAGGTAAAAATGTAAGGAGCCCTGCATGGATGAACAAGGAGCTCCTGGCAAAACTCAAACACAAAAAGGAAGCCTAGAGAAGGTGGAAGCAGGGAGAAGTAACCCAGGATGAATATAGAAATAGTGCCTGAGCACGCAGGGATGGAGATTAGGAAAACTAAAGCCCAACAGGACTGGAATCTGATGACAGAAGGGCTTCTTATAAGTGCATAGGTGACAAAATGTGGGCCTGCTACTGAATGATGGCAGGAGCCCTGGAGCCATGGGACATGGAAGATTGAGGTACTGAGTGCCTATTCTGCCTCATTGTTTAGTAGCAAGACCAGCCTTCAGAAATATCATGCCCTGAAGACCAGGGGAAAGCCTGGAGCAAGGAAGGTGTGCCCTTGGTTGAGGAGGATCTGGTCAGGGAATATATTGACAAGTTGGAAATATATAAACCCATGGACCTTGATGGCATGCTGCCACAAGTGCTAGGGGAGCTGGCTGAGGTCTTTACAAGGTCATTCTTGATAATCTTTGCATGATCATGGTGACTAGGAGAGGTGCCTGATGACTGAAGGAAAGCAAATGTCACTACCTTCAAGAAGGACCAGGAGGACCCAGGGAACTACAGACCAGTCAGCGTCACCTCCAGCCCTGCAAACTGATGCTGGGAACCATTTCCAGGCACATGAAGAGCACGAGGGTGATCGGGAGTAGTCAGCATAGATTCACAAAGAGAAAGTCATGTTTGATGAACCTGATAAGCATCTATGATGAGATGACTGGCTTGCTAGATGAGAGAAGAACAGTGGATATTGTCTACATTGCCTTCAGGAAGGCTTTCAACACCATCTGCTATAACAGCCTCATAAAGAAGCTGATGAAATATGGGCCAGATGAGCAGACAGTGAGGCAGACTGAAATCAGCTGAATGGCCCAAAGGGTGCTGAACAGCGGTAGAAAGTTTAGTTGGAGGCCAGTCACTAGTGGTGTAACCTAGGGGACAATACTGGGTCCAATCCTGTTCAACAAAGAATCACAGAATCATCAAACTCTTGAGGTTGGAAAAGACCTTTAAGATCAAGTCCAACCACTAACCTAACATTGCCATGACCGTCACTAAACCATGTCCCTAAGCACCACATCTACATGTCCTTTAAATATCTCCAGGGATGGTGATTCAACCACTTCCCTGGGCAGCCTGTTCTGACGCTTGACAACTCTTTCAGTGAATAATTTTTTCCAAACATCCAATCTAAACCTCCCCTGGCACAATTTGATACTGTTTCCTCTTGTCCTATCACTTGTTACTTGGGGGAAGAGACCGACACCCACCACACTACAACCTCCTTTCAGATAGTTGTAGAGAGCAATAAGGTTTCCCTTCAGCCTCCTTTTCTCCAGGCTGAACAACCCCAGTTCCCACAGCTGCTCCTCATAAGACCTGTGCTCTAGACCCTTCACCAGCTTTGTTGCCCTCCTCTGGACACGCTCCAGCACCTCAATGTCTTTCTTGTAGCAAGGGGCCCAGTGCCCAGTGCAAGGGGACAATCCCTTCCCTAGTCCTGCTGGCCACATTATTTCTGACACAAGCCAGGATGCTCTTGGCCTTCTTGGCCACCTGGACACACCGATGGCTCATGTTCAGCCGGCTGTCAATCAACACCCCCAGGTCGTCTCCCACCAGGCAGCTTGGCAGCGAGTCTTCCTCAAGCCTGTAGCGTTGCTTGGGATTGCTGTGACCCAAGTGCAGGACCTGACACTTCTCCTTGCTGGACCTCATACAATTGGCCTCAGCCATTGACCCAGCCTGTCCAGATCCCTCTGCAGAGCCTTTCTGACCTCAAGCAGATCAACATTCCCCCCCAGCTTGGTGTCATCTGTGAACTTAGTGAGGGTGCACTCGATCCCCTCGTCCAGATCATTAACAAAGATATTAAACAGAACTGGCCCCAGTACTGAGCCCTGGTCAACATCACTTGTGAGTTGCCACCAACTGGATTTAACTCCATTCACCACCACTCTTGGGGCTCAGTAATCCAGACAGCTTTTTAACCAGTGAACAGTACACCTATCTTCATCAGTGGTCCACACACAAAACTGGAAGGTGTGTCTGATAAAACAGCAGGTCATGCTGCCATCCAGAGGGACAGGGACAGGCTGGAGAAATGGACAGACAGGAACATCATATGGTTCAAAAAAGGAAAGTGCCAAGACCTATACCTAGGAAGGCAGAATCCCAAGCACATGTTGGGAATCAGCTGGCTGGAAAGCAGCTTTGCAGAAAAAGACCTGGGGGTCCTGGTGAGCATCAAGTTGAACACAATCCAGCAAAGGGCTACTAAGATGATTAAGGGTCTGGAGGATGTTTCCTATGAGGAAAGGCTGAGAGAGCTGTGACTGTTTAGCCTAAAGAAGGCTCACGTGGCATTTCATCAATGTGTATAAATATCTGGAGGAATGGTGCAAAGAAGATGGTGCCAGGCTCTTTTCAGTGGTGTCCAGTGACAGGACTAGAGGCACAAACTGGAACACAAGAGATTCTGTCTGAACATCAGGAAACATTTTTTTACTGTGAGGGTGACTGAGCACTGGCACAGGTTGCTCAGAGAGGTTGTGGAGTCTCCATCCTTAGAGATATTCAAAAGTCCTGGACAACCTACTCTAGGTGAGCCTGCTTGAGCAGAGGATTTGGACAAGATAATCTTCAAAGGTCTCTTCTAACCTCAACCATTCAGTGATTCTGTGAACCAACTCTTCATTGTTGTGATTCCCAACTTCATGCTTACTGGGGCCACGTACCAGGAACACTTCACTGGGGATACATACCAGGAACATTTCAGTTCTTCCTGATACCAGAATGGCAGTGGAAAGGCCGGACACTCACAAATTCCCAGATTGAGGAGCTGTGTCATTGTACCCCAGGGGAGAAGCAGTTAGAGCAGACTACACGGGAGAGTAAAATATTTGGCAACGATTAAAGCACATGCAGAAAGGAAAACCTTGCTTTCATGAGCCTACGCAAATGACTCAGGCTGTTGTCATATGAAAAACAGTAATGCTGGGGAAGAAAAAGGTCTGTCAAGATTAAATTCCTACTTCTTCACACATGCTAGTGAAGGGATTACCTCACTGCTACTCCTTCCTTGGCTAAAATCATGTTTTCTGTTCTCTGTGCCACCAAGTAGCAACAGCATTTCTTCTCTGTCGTACTGCTTACCTGTAACTAATGTATGAAATCAGGTGTTTTGAATGGGGGTGGTAAAAATCTCCAGTTAAAAGATGGAGGCAGTGTCCTCACTTTACGAACATTGTGCAGTTTGCAAGAGGAAAGAGTTGACTCCAGAAAATCTGTGTCCTTATCTGCTTGAAAAGTTTTCAGCTCTCTGTGCCTTTTATGTCCAACACTGAAGGTTGTAGGCTAAATTGCCCAAAAAGCTGGTATCCAATTAAAAGGATTTCTGCACTGATGAATCTCTTATAGGTCAACAGAATCAAATACTGGACTAGTGTTAGACTGGTCACGTTGCTACCTGGCCTCTGAGCATTTGGGGGACATTAATGGTGCATGAGAACAACCAGCCCTCGATGCAAGATGGGGAAGGAAGGGCAGAATGAAGAGAGAAAAAAAGCTGGTGGACCCTGTCTTGTGCATATGGTGATAGAGAAAGTGGATGATTGCTCTTCAAGGCCTGCAGTCTTTTAACTGCAAGTGAAAGAAGCATTAGGCTTATAGGCCCCCCAAAAATACTGTCATGGCAAAATGGTTAATATTGAGTGTCATGGCAAAATAGTTTATATTGGAACAAAGAATTTGCAAAGTAAATTGCAAGTTTTCAAGAGCTGTGACTTAAGTTCAGGATGTGAATAAAATGCAAAAGTAAGGAAGAAGTGAATCCTGTTCCTAAGCATAACATACGCTCAACATACGCTTGCTGAAAAGCAATATTCCCCACCCCCACAGAACTGCAGTGATATCTGTATGAACAGTCTGCAAGCAGGTAATTGTTCCATACCAAAGAGACACAAAAGACAGTATTGCATGTCTGTATATAAATGCAGAATACAGTACCATTCAAGATGTTTCCCCTTACTCCAATGTGAGACACTTTCCAAGGTTATAACAACAGAAGGCCCTCCAGACACCTTGCAGCCAGTCAACACTGCCCCTTGTATGCCCTTTATTCTGAAGTCTATGCTGACAGCCAGCTTTTGGAGAATGGGAGATGGGCATCACCGTGTGTGCAATGCGTTTACACTGCCAGACAGCAGATGACAAACATCACAACAGGATCATGACCATGGGTTTTCACCAAGCTGCTTCTGGTCTAAATGTTAGGATTGAATCAGTGATGCTAAAAGGCCAGCCTGAGACTTCAAACAGTTTGATTATTAGTAGGAGAAAAAAGGGGGTTACTATGTTGCATCCTTATTTTTTCCTTAGTTACACAAGTAATTATTCAGATTTCTCAGGCATGTTTGCAAGTATCCACTGATGTAATGACAAAGACATACATCTTAGATTCGATGATTGTCATGATGTGGTATAAAAAAGATCAGTTCTGCCCATTTATTTAACTGTTCTTTTGTATGTGATCATATAATCTTTTTAAACAGATACTTTGTCAGTGGGGTTTTTTTGGCTTACACTGGTTAAGCTGTGCTTGTGGATAGCTCCTTGTTTGGCCTCTCCTCACTTTATATTCCTTATTTTAAACTTAGATGTACAGAAGAAAGCACAGGTTTTTTGGTCTTTAAGAAAATCTGTGAGACGTTTGCCGTGCAAGTGCACGTCATCCTTTAGGATGGTGTATGAAAAAACAATTTATTTATTTTTTTTACAAATGGTAGTAGGTGGCAATATTTTGTGTTACTGGAATGGTAGTTTTCAGTAATGCCTCTTGTGAGCCTGCAATAATCTAGATCAGTGCCTTCAGACTTTAAGTTTGACCCATTCCTTCAGTCTTGAGCTGTATGTAAGCTTGGGATTCAGGCCTGTGTTTGAATCCAAACTCCTTAATTGTCCCTGGTGCTTATAAATTAGCACTCACTTTGTGGAGACCAAATGCTGCCTGGGCAGGGAGGCTGAGGTCCAGGCTGCTGTGGGGGAAGGGGGACCAGCCCACACTCTGGCTTGGCCCCAAAGCAGGGAGGGGTTATCCCTCCTTCAGACCACTCAGCTTTGACAGCTGAAGTCCGTAATCAGACACAATAATTTAAAAAAGGCCTTATGCAACCTGGTACTCATATTTCCACTCTTTAAGTGAATACTTTCCTTTTTGTAATTCAGAAAACATACCATTTATTCATGTTTCTTTTGTGCTGCATGCTTAGTGTTGCTAAGCTAAGGATGGTTCCCTCGGCTTGCAAGTCCAATCTTTCTTTAAGGACTTTCGTTTGCTTGTTTGCAAGCTGTTTCCTCCATTCCCTGCACACATACTGATATCAGATAGGCACTGATCAAAACTGTGTTTTAGTGTCTTGAGTACAAAATCAGCAGCAGAACAGTCCAAGACTTTCCTATGCTAAATGCAGGTGAGGGTGAAGCGTTAAGTCCTTAGGCAGCCAAAGTGTATTGCTGGTCTTCAAAATTAATGAGTAGTGTTTTACTAGAAAAAGCATAATTTATTAACTGGACAGAAGGTGTCTCTGAAAAACAGAAGTTTACTGTTGCTATCCTAGTTTACAGATTTCTTTTTATTTTCCAGTTTAAAAAAAAAAAAAATCTGGCATCCTGGAATTTACAGAGCCTTACAGTTGTAGCAAATGGTGTCTTTCTGAAGCACCAGTTCAGGGCACTAGTGATGACAATTTGACCACGATCCATTTTTGTCCTTTTTCTCTATCAGCAGATTGTCATATGCAATTAGGACAAAAGGAGAAAAGGGAAAAAAAAGACTATTCTTTCACATCTAACCCTACAAGTAGTTAAGTGAACAAGAGCAGAATAAAAATCACATATTCTTCCTTCTTTTTTGGAGCAAATGATGGACATTTGAGAGGTACTTTCTGGATTGCATTTATTACTTGGTTTGAGCTTTTGATGAAAAAGCAACAAGAAACCTGGCACTGATTTCTTTTGGTATCTCAAATGCTGAAACCAGCCAGAAGAAATATTCATGAATGGCAGTTTTAGACAAGGACATCCATATAATTTCTTCAAAGACCAATGAAAAGAAAAGAACATCTTAGGTGAAGATATGAGATTATTTTAAGTGGGGAGGTGACAACTGCCTAATCCTTTAAACAGAAAATTGTCAAAAATGTTGTGTGGAAGGATATGGCAAAGACTCTGGTTCTCTCTCTCCTTCCTGCAAGTTTGGTTTGTGTCAACAGATACCTGCATTTGCATTTTCCTCAAAGGACTATGAAGGACAGTTCAGAAAAAGGCCATTAGATCCACCTGCTAGAGAGGAGTTACAAGCATAAATAATAGTGTTCAAATGATCATAGCTTTTGAGAAGAAGAAGAGTGATGTTGCCTGTCTATAGTGTGTGAGTGTAATGTAAATCATTGAACACAGAAATGTTAGTAGTAGGTGGCCTGAGTTCTAGGTATTGCTTGGTTTTTGTGGACTCCAAAATTCACAGATTGACATTCAAGTACAGCATTTTACCTAAATAGCATCTTAGGCAGAAATAAGGCTCTGTGAGTCCTACTCGAAAATACAAAATGAGATTTTGAATTCTAAGACACTAAGAAACTCCCCAAAAGTTTATACCAAGTCTAGTGGCAACTGGCTTCCAAGTCACTGAGCTTTATGTCAGAAATACTTTTGACTTACTGGTTTTGTAACAGGAATCAGAATCATGGAATCATAGAATGGTTTTGGTAGGAAGGAACCTTAAAGATTATCTAGTTCCAGCTTCCCTGCCATGGGCAGGGACACCTTCCACCGGACCAGGCTGCTCCAAGCCCCATCCAGCCTGGCCTTGGACACTCCCAGGGATGGGGCATCCACAGCTGCTCTGGGCAGCCTGTGCCAGTGCCTCGTCACCCTCACAGTGAAGAACTTCTTCCTAACATCTAATTTAAATCTCTTTTAGTTTAAAACTGTTATGCATTGCTTTATTGCTACAGGGCCTACCAAAATGTCTGCTACAGCCTCGCTGCTGAAAAATAAAACTTTCACCCATGTATGGTGAATCCAGTCAAAATGGATGTGTCTTCCATGTCTTCTTAGTATCTGAATTTTCACTAGTATATATTTTGAGATTATTGTAATCCCAATGGGGAAAATTATGACAACTGTCAGCCTGGGATATTTTTGAATGAGACTAACAGCCTTCTTCGTCCTTAGATCAGAGCATTTAACAAACAGTGGGCTTGTAGGATAGGAGTTCTTGAGCATTAAAGTGATTGTGACTGACAGTTTAAAAAAATTAGATGAGGAGATCTTAGACTCTTTAGTTGCCAGTGAGACCCAATGCTAGCTAGAAAGCTAGTACTGAAACCCTAAGACTTCTTTGAAGATTCCTGCTTTGCCCCTAGTGACATGTGTTTCACTCATAAATAAATGTTTTCCTTTCAGGCACCTTTGCTGTCAGATCCTAGAGCTGCAAGTAACCCCTGAGAGTAACGTTTCTTTTTTAGAGAGGTGCTGTATTTTACTGGGATTGTCTCTGCAGGAGGACTGGAAGGGAAGGCGCCAGAAACAGTGAGTACTGGTTGTGCTCTAAAACCCACCTGATGCTGAATCCTTACCAGAGCGAATAGGTTTTGAAGCTGGAATCTGAGGGTTCTTCTTTCTTTGGAGCCCTGCCCCAAGACTGACAAGCGCAGTTGCTGTAGGAAGGGGCTAGAATCTTTCTTTGTTATTTTAAATTCAGAAGTCTGTGCAGTAGAATGTTAACTTTGAGACTGAAGAAAATTAAATCACAAGGAAGAGAAGTTTGCAGTACTTTGAAAAGCACAGGTGACAAAATAGGAAGAAAAGATCTGCTAAGGCTAATAGAACAAGGAAAAATGGTACTTGATGCTAATAAGATTTATAAAGGCTAACAAAGATGCTATTGAGGCATAGCACTAGGGCCTTTTATCCTATGGATGTAATCTCTAATGGCAGTCTCAGTATCCTCTGACAGAGCAGAGTGCAGAATATGTGCTTTCTTCCCCTTGGATCTACTCAACTGGTATTCTAGTTAAGGAGTATCAAGAAAAAGAAATAGGAACTGTTATGGGAGAAGAAAGAACATGCACAGAAAAGTTCTTTTTTTCTTCTCTTTTCCTCTGTCTTTTCATTCTTTTCTGCTTTACTTCTGTCATTCCTTTACAGAGTCAGGAACAAAATCATTCTGTTGTAAACAAACATAAGTGGTTAATGTTTTAATTTCTTTGGTAGACAGGTAGAAGAAAACCCACATGGGACTAGGGTTAAAGGGACTGGTGTTAAAGGGGCAGTCCTTTGGCCTCTGCCAGGGTTGGGGTGTCTGTGGCAAGAGAAGAGGGCCAAAACCTCATAGTCAGTATGAGAAGAGGCCAACTCAGTTACCAGTGCAGTAAGGAAGTGATTGGATGCATTTCACTGAACTGCCAAAGAGATAGGGGCTTTTGGTCAGCAGAGCATGCAAAATTGGAGGCAGAAAAAGCACCAAAGCAACACTGTGGCTGTATGTTCAAGAATGAAAATCCTAAGCAAGAAAAGCAGCGTTTGTAAAGTCAAGCAGAAAGTGTCTAGCTACAAGAATCGTTGAGAGACAGACAAATAACAGGATATGGCTGGTAGAATAAATAGGCGAGGAGTCTACAAGCATTTCCATGAGTCACTGCTGGGCTACATACAGTAACCAAAACGGCACAGAAAAATGATTCAAGGGGACGCAAGGGAAGTGGATGCAGAAGAAATAAAAAGAAGGATAAAAATATTGAGAGGCTGAGGAGACAGGAAAATGGATGAGATGGAATGATGTCATGGAGAGATACCTTTCTTGGCCAGACATGTGGAAAATCGAGGTACATAGATTATAGTTCTGCTCATGATTCTCTGCCAGCAACTGCTTGTTTACAGCACTGAGGGTTAAGATGACAGTTGTACCTTAATATGACAGGAAACCTTATTTCACAGTAAGTCTGATTGGTCTGGCAAGGGATCATGTCTGGTAACAATGGAGTTCTGAACAGATTTTTAAATCTAGTACACAATCTGAAAAGAAATGAAGTGGAAAAGGAAGAATATATCTTTCCTTCTCAGATTTATGGTACTGAAAAAGAAAGATCATTTTTTCCGAGAATCATTGCTTGATGCTGGTATAAGCAAACAAAATCAAATGTGCAACTTGGAAATCAAAGCATATTTTAAAATGAAGGATTTGGTTTTATCCTCACCAGAGTAAAAGTTGGAATGAAGCTGAGCCTACTGTTACCATGTAAGTGTCTGAAATGAAATAAAGTTTTCTGGCTGAATGGTTATCCCCATGGCAATAGGAAAGGATCTTGCACATTAAAGACTGAAAGGAATGAATAGATGAGAAGGAAGCACAGTAGATCCTGACACAGCCCAAGGTACAGCGTGTATCCTTAGAACTGAGCTGTGAACGATACATGCAGAAGGAACATTCCCTGTATTGCCAGGGTTTATCAGTAATATGAGATAGGATTACACTGCAAGTCAGGCAAGGACAAAAAGAACCTTGGTTAATTTTAGAAGCACTGGGATTATTGTGTCTGGAGCATTAAAGGTACATTATTTAATGGGTGTCTAAAACTTTTATTAACTCCTCTTCAGTTACATTTATTTTCTATTCCATGGCTCAAACACAGCCCTGGATAGTTACCAGGATAAACTTTCAAGCCAACGGGAGCTGTGCCTATTTATTCAAGGGTTGGAAGGGGCTTTCTAGCTCCAGCTTTAAACTGAATAACCATTGCAAACCTGCAGCAGAGCTCTATATGAATTACTCTATATGAATATGATTATTATTATTTTTTCATTCTGCTGTCAAACAGTAAACAAGAAATAAAAATGTCATTGGACAACCAAATTCTAAGTTCTTAATCTGGCAAGAACAAACAAACAAAAAAAAGATATTCTGACACAGAATGTTACCATTTGGCACAAACAAAACCATTAAGGTACCTGAAAGAAAAGCCAAAGAAATAAAGCATTAGCTTCATAAAAGATGATGTGGCAATTTCATGCCTTTTCCCATAGGTTCAGGGATCAGATTTCTCACCCAAGCTACAACTGGCTGAATTCTCTCCTCTCCTACATGCCCATATCCTTGCAGAGCACCCCACTCTCCAGCCTGGTAGGACAAGTCCAGGTTGAGATTTCTCTCTAATCCCTGTTGATATTCTTACATTCCATTAGAAAAAAAGGATCTATATATTCTTTATATCACAGAGTGTGCGAGCAACTTGTTTGCTTGGTTTACACCAGGAAGGTAAGAGAGCAGGTTTCAGTTCCCTCAAGTAGAAAATGGAACTTAATTTGCATCACTAGTACCCTACATATTCCCCCCCCAAAAAAAAGAAACAACCCTGAAAAACTCTGGTTCTTGAGCCTTTGTGTGACCAGGAAACATTATTCATTTTTCCTTTTTTTTTTTTTTTTTTTTTTTTTTTTGTCTGCCTGGTTTTTAAAGTAAACCAAACAACCTGCTTAAAATCTTTCAATACACCTGGACTGAATTTGTTATTTAAATTCATGTGGATTGAAATCCTAGTTTTAACAAAACCAGAAAAAAATCTACCCAGTTGAGAGAGAGTAAAGCCTTCGCAGATGTTCTTTACAAATGCCTCCAAGCTCATATTCAGTGGGAAACATCCTTGTCTTGACCCCTCCTTCCCCCTCAAAGTCTCTTGCACAAAAAAATAGGAAAGGGAGATGGATTTTCTTCTCCCATAAGCAAAAGCATACTCTGAATAAATATATTTTCCTTGATCCTGTTATCCCTTTTGCTGTTAGTGAAGCTAGAGTATGCTACCCTGCCATAGGGTCAGGAAAGGGTTGCATCAAGATGCTGCATGTCTTAAGATCACTGGACCATCCTAAATTTACAAATATTTATAAAGTCAAAGAGCCAAAGCAATAATTGGCCTGGTCCTAATTTCCTCCACACTTAACATTGTTAGTTGTACATTCAGATTTAAAGACAAAGGCTGGAAATAATAAATTTTGGTAGCGCAATATGACATCTTTGGAAACCTCAGTGGTAAAAGCTGTTCCCCAGCAATCCATAGTTGCACTGATCAGTATGAAAGTTCATTTTAAATTGCCATGGAGATCTGAAACAAGAACTTAGAAATCAGAGTGATTAGTTTATTTCAGATGGCCTTTGGTTTGTGAAGGTTTTTCACTGAAAGCAGTTCAGCTACATGGGGAAGCACAAATAGCTACCTCTGCAAGCATTCTGTGTCAATGCATAAATATAATGTGTAAAGAACAATAAGGTTACAAAGCCAAGCAGTCTAATGGAAGAAAAAAGCAAATTCACAGAATCATAGGATGCAGGTGGGAAGAGATCCCAGGAGCTAGCTAGACCAACCTTCTGTTCAAAGGAGGGTCAGCTAGAGGGTCAGACCTGGTTGCTCCTGGTTTTATCTAGATGGGTCCTGAAAGTGTGCAGTCCCCAGGAAACCTGCTCCACTGCTGGGCTGTCCTCACAGAATAACAGTTTCTCTTTCCATTCAACCTAAACCTTTCTTATTGCTATTCAGGTTTGTTCTCTCTCATCCTGCCTGTCTCTGTCTTGGTGACCTCATCATAGGTCCTAGAAGGCTGCTTGTAGGATCCCCTTAAGATTTCTTAATTAACTTTAGCAAACTTAGTTAAAGTTTCTTCCTCAACTTTTAGTTTCCTTGTGTGTATACATATGGTATGTGCTATCACAGAGTGTCTAATTACCTGAACAAATGCTACTTCTTTCTCAAGATTTCATCCTCATTTACTGAAAAGGATGGATGGCATCTTACTTAAACGGTAGCAACTTATTAAATTTTTATTCTGCATTGTTCAGCATGTGGTCTCATTCCTTGTTTACAGCACACTTAAAATTAACCCCCTGAGGAAGTCTTTCTCGTTATCATTAGTTCCCTCACAGGTTCCTAATGGTATTGACTGTGAGACGTGTGTGGGAATTGGAATTTGCTTTACATGAAATTACATAGAATAGTCTTGTATTTTTAATTTCTGATTTAGAAAACAAAGAAAAATGTTCCTGCAAAACGTTTTTAAATAAGTAATTGACCCATTTATGTGGAATAGCTCAGACTGAACAAAGCTGTAATTGTTGTTACATGTTTCATTTTCACAATTTCATAATTTTGAATACCAGCTGGCCTGAAGGTGTATTATGCTTATTATAGAAGTAGGAAAATGAAGCACAGAATACGGAAGTTCTAGGGCAACCAGATATTTTTATGTCTAAACTGAAACACATGAGAACATGGTTAAACAGAGAGCTGAAAGAATTTTACAGAGTCCTGAGCCTGTGTGCTCTTCTAAACAGAGATGAACACTTGTGAACCTTAAGGAAATTAGGATGCTCTCGGAAGAGAATGGAAGGGACTTGAGTCTTCTCTGTTAGTCCGTGAGGGTCTACACAGGGACAAGCATCTTGACTTAATGACATTGCCAGCTGTTTTGGACCTGATGGGAGGGAGTAAAGGTGGAGGCAGATCCTTAGTGGTATTCAGAGACAGGGCAAAATGCAATGGGCGTAGAAGGAAATAAGGGGAATTCCATTTAAAGATACAAAAAAATAAAGAAACTTTACCGTGAAGGCTGTCAACCACTGGCACAGGTTGCCTAGAGAGACTGTGACGTCTCCATCCGCGGAGATGTTCAAAACCCAACTCTACACAGTCCCAGGCAATGGGCTATAGCTGACCCTGCTGCGAGCAGGTCATCGAGCCTCAAACAGTCTGTGATTCTGTGATTCTATGATTTTTTCCTTTCTGTTCCCTCTTAAAACATTCTCAGAAACCTCTTGCTTGTTGTCTTTTGAGTCTTCATGAATTTTGTGGAGTTTTCTCCATATATTCTAAAGTGCAGGTCCTGGACACTACCACTACTTATGATCTGTGAGGAGTTACGCTCAGGCCAAAGTAACGTGTATATACAGTCCATAGTCCTGTCTGTGTTCTCAGTAACAGATCATGAGAAAAGGGTATCATAAGGTCATGATTCCCTTGATATACCTTTGCTGCCCCAACTTCCTGCAATCCAGCAGTGGCAGTGTTTTTACCTCTGTTTTTAATGGATCTCAGTGTTCTTTTCACCCCTGCATTTATCAAAGTAAACTTGAACCAGTTTATCTTTCTGGATTCCCTAACATCCTGCAGTCGTAATTCCCCAGCACTTATGTTTTTGACCACATCTCTTTGCTCTAAAGTTACTGCTTAGATTCATTTCTTTATTCTGTGCTGTGACTAGTGAATAATCAATCCTTCTTCATGCACTCCATGGTGCTAATGATATCACACACTCTTAAAATATTCATCTAAGGAATTTTTTTCTGTGCTAAAGAATGCTAGTCTATCCACTTATAAAGCAGTTCTCTCATACTCTTACTCATCCTTGACACCTTCCTCTGTCACCTTCCACTGTCCGTATACTATTAGACATGTCCATGGGCTGGAAGGACAGGACTGTACATAATGTTCCAGATGTGGACAGACAGTAGCGTCATATTTTTTTCTTTTGTCTTTTCTTTTCTTTGATTCTTACCCTTTTCTAAAAATTTGTTGGTTTTTTAAAAGTACAAGCAGACATCTTCCTAGAATGATCCACAATGCTTCCATGATCCTTTTTTTGAGATGTAATGACTGATTTAGAGCCTTTCAGTGAGTATGTCTACTTAGAGTTATTTTTCTGCATGTTTTACATTCATCTGCAATTTACAATTTTTCTAGACCTATGGCACTCCCACGGTGATACCCCAGTTTTGTTAGGCAGCGGTACATTCACTTTTTCTGGCTTTGCTGTGCTTTGGTTCAG